>NW_020291003.1:0-600000 GCF_003184525.1 Aspergillus sclerotioniger CBS 115572 | reverse complement strand
AGGAGTGAACTCAATCGCTAACTGGCTGGGTTGGGATATATAGCTCTCCTTCGAGGAAGTGGTCCTGAAGGGTCTGGCCTCGGATGGTGGCCTCTTCATCCCCGAGGAAATCCCTACCCTCCCCGCCTCATGGGAGTCGGAATGGCGCGACCTGAGTTTCGAGGAGCTGGCCTTCAAGATCATGTCCCTCTACATCTCCGAATCCGAGATCCCCAGTGAAGATCTGAAAGACATCATCAACCGCTCCTATGCTACCTTCCGCCACCCCGAACGCACCCCCTGGTCGAATTGGACGGAAAGCGCAACCTCCACCTCCTCGAACTCTTCCACGGCCCCACCTTTGCCTTCAAGGATGTTGCCCTGCAAAAGTAGGTCTTTGGATACCATGCGCTGCGGGGAAGAGAACCCTGAGCTGATCAAACTAGTCTCGGAAACCTGTTTGAATACTTCCTGGTGCGCAAGAACCAGGGCAAGGAGGGCAAGGACAGACACCACCTGACCGTTGTTGGCGCGACTAGCGGAGACACGGGCTCTGCTGCCATCTACGGCCTGCGTGGTAAGAAGGATGTGTCCGTCTTCATCCTGTTCCCCAATGGCAAGGTCTCGCCTATCCAGCAGGCCCAGATGACCACCATCCTCGATGCCAACGTTCACAACCTCACTGTGGAAGGCACCTTCGATGATTGCCAGGACTTCGTCAAGGCCATGTTCGCCGACCCCGAACTCAACTCCACCCACAACCTTGCCGCAATCAACAGCATCAACTTTGCGCGCATCTTGGCCCAGATCACCTACTACTTCTACTCTTACCTCTCCCTGACCAAGACCCCTGGCTACAACTCCAAGATGAGATTCGTCGTGCCCTCCGGTAACTTCGGCGACATCCTTGCCGGTTGGTTCGCCAAGCGCATGGGTCTTCCTGCCGAGAAGCTGGTTATCGCCACCAACGAAAACGACATCCTGGACCGTTTCTTCCGCACCGGCGGTACCTACAGCAAGGGTGCCAGCAATGGTGCCGGAGTCAAGGAGACCCACAGCCCCGCCATGGACATCTTGGTCAGCAGCAACTTCGAGCGTCTCATCTGGTTCCTGGCCTTCCAGACTAGCGAGGGCAGCACTGCCGAGGAGCGTCGCAAGCAGGCTTGCGAGAATGTCAGCAGCTGGCTCGACCAGCTGAAGACCCAGGGCACCTTCACCGTGCCTCGCGCTCTCTTCGAGGCCGCTCAGGTCGAATTCGAAAGTGAGCGTGTGAGCAACGACGAGACCATCGCTCAGATCCGCTCGACCTACCAGACTTGCTTCCCCTCGAACCTTGGCCCTGGCAGTGCCAAGAGCTCCAAGACCGGCGGTTACATTCTCGATCCTCACACCGCTATCGGTGTTGCCGCCTCTCTGCGCTCCATCGAGCGTAACCCCGGCGTCAGCCACATCTCCCTGTCCACTGCCCACCCCGCCAAGTTCGCCAGCGCCGTCGACCTGGCTCTGCGCGCTGAGGATGGCTACGACTTCACTGAAGTCCTGCCCCAGGAGTTTATTGGTCTCGAGCAGCGCGAGAGCCGCGTGACCGCCGTCGGACCCGGTGCTGGCTGGCAGGAGGTGCGTGAGATTGTAAAGGCCGAGGTCGAGCAGGAGCTGGAGGGTAAGCGGTAGTTTTCTAATTCCCATCAAACTTTTCGTTCCTCTACTACATACAACGCATCATTTCCAAAAGCTATGCCGATGATATCACACGATCTTCACGTTTAATCCATGCCTCATTTCGGTTTCTTTATAGATCATATAACCAATATAGAACAGAGTTCACTCATATACTGAGTGGAGTCAAGTTGGATTTCTGTTTACTTCATCACAAACCGTTCCTTTACGAACAGCGTCTGTAGAGATCTACGATTCTGCTATGCCCACGTAACTATTATGCATTATTAGGTATTAAAGCCAGTATCTGACACAAATCAATCGACGACTCAAGACAGAGACAGGGTCCTTCGGCATCCCAGATCAGTATGTACAAAAGTATAATACATCCACGAGATGCCTCAAGAGCACCCGCTCCGGAGCCAAAGTAGGAGCAACGAGAGCAAAAAAGGAGACGAAAGAGACAAAAGTCAATTTTTTCTAAGCAGGACCCGAACACCGAAAAACAGATGGGTTTCGTTAGTTACCCCATTGTGGTGATCGCGAACAATCGTAACGTAGTCGTTAGATCACACTCACTGGGACGAGCCCGTTTAGAGGAGAGCCATGATACCCATGACGGCGGCCAGGAAGCCGACCGTGGGCCGGACGTTGGAGCCAGCGCCGGTGAAGGCCGGGGAGACGCCAGTCTCGCCGGGAGAGACTGGGGAAACTCCAGAGGGAGAGGCTCCGCCAGTACCGACAGGAGAGACTCCGGAGGGTGAAGACTCGCCAGGGGCAACGGGGGAGACACCCGAGGGGGAGGACTCTCCAGTAGCGACAGGGGAAACGCCCGAGGGAGAAGATCCGCCAGAAGCGACAGGAGAGACGCCCGAGGGAGAAGATCCGCCAGAAGCGACAGGAGAGACGCCCGAGGGAGAAGATCCGCCAGAAGCGACAGGAGAGACGCCCGAGGGAGAAGATCCGCCAGAAGCGACAGGAGAGACGCCCGAGGGAGAAGCCCCACCAGTAGCGACGGGGGAAACACCCGATGGGGAAGATCCGCCAGAAGCGACAGGAGAGACGCCCGAGGGAGAAGATCCGCCAGAAGCGACAGGAGAAACGCCCGAGGGAGAAGATCCGCCAGAAGCGACAGGAGAAACGCCCGAGGGAGAAGCCCCACCAGTAGCGACGGGGGAAACACCCGATGGGGAAGATCCTCCAGTAGCGACAGGAGCGACCCCGGAAGGCGAAGACTCGCCAGATGCCACAGGGGAAACACCCTCAGGAGAGGTCTCTCCAGGTGTGACGGGCGAAACTCCAGAGGGAGATGATTCACCAGGGGCAACCGGGGAGACGCCGGAGGGCGAAGTCTCTCCGGGAGCAGCAGGCGAGACGCCGGGAGTGGATGACTCACCAGGCGCAACGGGAAGGACTCCAGGAGTGGATGTCTCGCCAGGAGCGGCAGGGCTAGATCCAGGGACCGAGGACTCACCAGGAGCAGCTGGGCTAGTGCCAGGAACAGACGTCTCACCAGGCGCTCCAGGAACGGTAGTCTCACCGGGAACAGCGGGCACGACACCCGTGGATACACCAGGAGCACCAGGAGCAGTGGTCTCGCCAGGAACTCCGGGAACAACTGTAGTCTCACCGGGGGCTCCAGGGACGACGGTGGTCTCGCCAGGTACTCCGGGGACAACGGTAGTCTGGCCAGGAACACCGGGGATGACAGTAGTTCCACCGGGAACGCCGGGAATGACAGTAGTTTCACCAGGAACACCGGTGATGACAGTGGTTTGTCCAGGAACACCAGGGATCGTAGTAGTCACTCCAGGAACTCCAGGAACAATGGTAGTCTGGCCAGGAACGCCGGGGATGACGGTCGTCTGGCCAGGAACACCAGGGATAACAGTGGTCTGGCCAGGAACACCAGGGATAACAGTGGTCTCGCCAGGAACACCAGGGATAACAGTGGTCTCGCCAGGAACCCCAGGGATGACAGTGGTCTCGCCAGGAACCCCAGGGATGACAGTGGTCTCGCCAGGAACCCCAGGGATGACAGTGGTTTGGCCAGGAACACCAGGAATAGTAGTAGTCACGCCAGGGACTCCGGGAATGACAGTAGTCTCGCCAGGAACGCCAGGGATAACAGTGGTCTGGCCAGGAACTCCGGGGATAGTAGTGGTCTCACCAGGAACACCGGGGACAACGGTTTTGTTGCCAGGAACCCCAGGAATAACGGTAGTAGTGCCTCCTGGGGCAACTGGGACCGGCTGAGTGGGCTGAATCGGGACTGTGGTGTTCTGGTACGGAGCAGGGTTGTGGGTAGTAACGGACGCAGGTGGAATCACTGTGCCAGTAGTGGGAACCGGGCCTGGAGCAGTTCCGTGGCTAGTAGTAGGCTGGACCGGGGCAGTGCCGTGGCCAGAAGTGGAAGGCTGAACCGGGGCAGTGCCGTGGCTAGTAATGGGCTGAACTGGAGCAGTGCCATGGCTAGTGGTTGGCTTGATGGGAGCAGTGCCGTGGCTGGTGGTTGGCTTGATGGGAGCAGTGCCATGGCTGTACGTCGGCTTGATGGGAGCAGTGCCGTGACTGTACGTCGGCTTGATGGGAGCAGTGCCGTGACTGTACGTTGGCTTGATGGGAGCAGTTCCATGGCTGTACGTCGGCTTGATGGGAGCAGTGCCGTGACTGTACGTCGGCTTAATGGGAGCAGTGCCGTGACTGTACGTTGGCTTGATGGGAGCAGTTCCATGGCTGTACGTCGGCTTGATGGGAGCAGTGCCGTGACTGTAAGTCGGCTTGATGGGAGCAGTACCGTGGCTAGTAGTTGGCTTGATGGGGGCAGTGCCGTGGCTAGTGGTTGGCTTGATGGGGGCAGTTCCGTGGCTAGTGGTTGGCTTGATAGGAGCAGTACCCTGACTGTACGTTGGCTTGATGGGAGCGGTGCCAAGGGTGGTAGGCTTGACAGGGCTCACCATTCCAGTTGGATTCGGCTTGGGTTGAGGCACAACCCCAGTCGGAATAGGCTCCCCAGTAGGCTCCTCATCAGACCAGGTGCTGGTCAGGGTGATGGTGTTGGTCAACGTAATAGGGACAGTAACTGTCTTGTTGCCAGAGGTGACAACAGAGGAGGTCACTAAGCACAGCATTAGACACGATTCAGAATGGTAGCCGTGCAATTCAACTTACCTGGACAGTCGGTCGTGATGAATGTCGTGGTCTTGGTAATACCCGGAGGCCCAGTGGTAAGCACGGGCTTCTTGGTCGTTGCAGGCTTGATATAACGGGGCTAGTCAGCATAATCAAGAAGGTCAGGATAATGATACTCCAACGTACCTCAGTGCCGCGGACAATAACGCCAGCAAGCGCCGGGCCAGCCAAGGCCAGGAACGCAACACCTCCCTTGACCATATCGTTTGTCGATCCTTGGTCCGGCTGATAGAAAAGCCTCACAAACGATCCCCTACACAACTTTGGGATTAAACGAATGAAAGAAAAGCAGCGAGTGACTCCTAGGTGTAATAAGAAAGAAAGAAGACCTGTCGATGGGGCAGGAAGAGCAGTCCTTAAATCTCTTGGGAGAAGCCCCCCACCGTTTCCGCATCAGTGGATGATGGTGATAATGCCACAGTAGGATCCAATGAGGCAAACATCATGGCGCCATTGACGCTTGGGTCAGGAGTAAAAGCCAGCTTGGCTGCTCGACACCAGTGTCTACCTAGCAATCTACGTAGTAGGGTTAAGTTGAGCAAACCACGGATGGCGAAGGAACCGATGTAGGGAGAGTGGTTGAGCGAAAGAAATTGTATGTCTAACCCAAATGGGAATGTGACATCCCGCTGTATCATCTGGATCGAGGCCCACAGCACCCAGGCCAGAATCTTCAGGGTCTCGGGCCTAATGGTCATTTGGATCATGCAATCAATGAATCAATAGCAGTGGTGGCGTCATCACCATAATCCCAATACCGGTCAGAACCCGGATGGTTCACTGTAAAGATGGGCAACCTATAATAAAGCCGGTAAGAGCCACCTAGCAAACGGAAAAGATAAACAGCCGATGTATCTAAGTATAACACCTGCCACGGCATATGTGCTGGGACTGGCTATTGAGCCGCCTCTCATGTTGCGGGATATCACAAACCCCATAGCTATCAGCGCGTTGTGAAAAGCTACCCCGGAATGTGGGTGTTCTCTATGGGTACGTGTGCAACGTTGCATCTGAGGATGATTAAGATTCAGGGCGAAAAGGAAAACCTGGCAGGGGGGGCCTCGAGTGAAAGGAATCAAGGCAGAAAAAGAAGTAAGACGAGCACCGGAGAGTGCCGCGGCAGCATGTCGGCGTTTGTTGTGAGAGAATATCCGAGCACCTGGTATAGTAACCATGACGGGATCCCTCTTGCGGACTTCGGAGAGAGTGATGATCACATAAGGGCACAACACCGTCAACCCAAGTCAGAAAGCTCGGTAAGGACATCCATGAGTCAGGGGATGCGTGCAGCCGCATTAGGCCAAGGGGGCAGATCAAACGCTGGACATAAATGCGATACGTTGAATGAAGGCCTCCAGGCTCCGTCAGGTCCGAGACCCGTTCTTCTGGACCAGGGCAGTATACACGTCATCCATAAAGGATTACGAGAAAGCCCGATGGGAAGTCGTCAGCTCCCACCGCAAACGGCCATCCGAGCCCTCAGTTGTTCCTGATCGTGCAGGGGTGGACCCAAGCAAGACGAGGTTGTAGCAGCAGCAAAGGATGGAAGTCGTCGTCGCCCATACTTCGGTACCTGGCTTAGTCATCACCGCTTGCGGACTGCATTGTCACATGACCGGCACCCCCACGAGCACTACCCGATCGAGGTCTTCAATGAAGGGTTTAGGGCTGCGTGACCCGACGCGTCGGCACGCGTGTCGACGCGTGTTTGTTTAATGGATCGGGATGGAGGATGGCTTGCTCATGCAACCCACCGACAGTTGTCGACGGCCTATTACACCCAAGCCAACGCTATTCAACATGCCTCACTCCGTGTCGTCGCAGGACTCATCTGCCAGCCGCAAGGATGATGAGCTTCTACCGGACGCCCCTCCAGCGGAGATAGCATCGGAGAATCAAGCCGGCGCATCTGCAGGAGTGAAGCTCGAAGACCTCTTTAACGATGATGACGATGATGAATTCCCCGCCTCAAGTGCACCAGACACCAAGCATGTTGATTCTTCTGCCCCCGAGCCAGCGGAGTAAGTGTCCCTGAGATATTTCCCGAGCGCAAGCATTAACCTTCCATCGTTTAGACCGGCTGCCGCTCCGGGTCCCCAGGTTGACACCGATACCATGCTTGCTTTCTATCAACGCCTCTTCCCATTCCGCTATCTGTTTCAATGGTTGAACCATGGCATTGTTCCCTCCCCAGACTTTGGGAACCGTGAATTCGCCCTTACTCTTCAAAACGATGCCTATCTACGATATCAGTCATATGCGACTGCGGATCTGTGAGTGGGAGAGCTCCTAGGCTCCACGTCCCCAAGCTCTAACCGTCTGCCCTCAGCTTCCGTAAAGACATTCTGAAAAGGAACCCCTCTCGATTCGAAATCGGGCCTGTCTACAACACGAATCCCCGAGACCGGAAGACGCTCCGAGGTGGCCAGATGAAACCGATCTCCAAAGAGTTGGTGTTCGATATCGATTTGACAGATTACGATGACATTCGATCCTGTTGTTCAAAAGCAAATATCTGTGAAAAATGCTGGGCCTTTGTCACCATGGCTATGAAGGTTGTCGACACGGCTCTTCGCGAAGACTTCGGGTTCGAGCATATATTGTGGGTCTACTCTGGTCGTCGTGGTGCTCACGCCTGGGTTTGCGATCCACGTGCACGCAGCCTACCAGATGATCGACGAAGGGCCATTGCGGGCTACCTGGATGTTGTGCGAGGAGGCAATTCAAGCGGCAAACGGGTCAATATCAAGCGACCACTGCACCCCCACATGTCTCGCAGTCTCGACATTCTCAAACCATACTTTGCTCAAACGACCTTGATAGACCAAGACACATTTGAGAGTTCAGAGCAAGCGCAACGTCTTCTATCATTACTTCCCGACAAGACCTTGAATGAATCACTGCGGAAAAAGTGGGAATCGTCGCCAGATCGCGCCAGCACCAACAAATGGGCCGATATCGATGCCCTCGCCAAGACTGGAAAGAGCAGTACTCTCAACCCTACTACTCTGCGAGACGCTAAGCAGGACATTGTTCTCGAGTACACATACCCGCGTCTGGATTCGGAGGTCAGCAAGAAGATGATTCATTTGCTGAAGAGTCCTTTCGTCATCCATCCCGGCACTGGTCGCGTGTGTGTTCCGATAGATGCCCGTAAAGCGGAACAATTCGACCCTCTCTCTGTGCCCACAGTCACGGAGCTGCTTGCTGAGATCGATGCCTGGGATGCGGAGCATCCTAGCACCAATGCAGGGCCCGAAATCGCGGAAGGTGAAGGCAGTGTGCCCGACTCCGACGCCAGGGGAGGTCGCAAACTGCAGGACTATGAGAAGACGAGCTTGAAGCCCTATATTGATTATTTCCGCTCTTTCATTGCCGGGCTTCTGAAGGAAGAACGTACCGGGAAGCGGGAGAGGACTGATGACGCGACGGAGATGAAGTCTGAGAGTATGGAATTCTAGATTCTCGTCGCCTCTGGTTTTCTTTCGCTTTCTCGTGCAGATGAGTGACGCTGATCGCTGATTCTAATGAGCAACTCGGGTATGGTCTTCTTGGGAACGGAGTTGGATTTACTGCATTGCAAACGGGCTTGGACATGCGGGAGTTTGCTTTATCCTTTTCAGGTTGCTTCAATTCCATCTAGGGTTCTATGTATATAATAGACACGGGCTTTCATAGCAGACACCCATGTTAGAACGACTTTCTGTCGTCCATCATCATCATCCTCATAGGCAACCTCACCGATAACTTCCGTGCTCACCCTGCGGAGCTCCGACGGGGACGCGTCCACCTCTAGCCTATCTGTAGTGCTGTACACGAAGATGTCAGCTTTCCCCGCCATATCCTCAATCACTAACATCAATCAATCCTCTACCCATGTCTCATCCGCCCATTATCGCATTGCACCCTTCAAACATGACCACTCACATCCCCACCAACCCGCTCGACGAGAGCTTCAAGAATCTCGTCCACGAAACCCTAACCCAATGGCACGTCCCAGGCATATCAATCGCCGTAGTCGACGGCGACAACACCTGGGCCGAGGTCAGCTCCCACCACCCTCACCCCATCCCATCCCCATCATTAACCCCAAACCCCAGGGCTACGGCACCGCAACCTTCCCCTCGACCCCAGTCACGCCCTCCACACTCTTCTACGCCGGCAGCACCACCAAAGCCTTCACAGCAGCCATCCTCGCCACGCTCGTCACCGACAACACTAACTATCCACAAGTACAATGGGACATGCCCATCAGCGACCTCATCCGCGAGGACTTCGTCCTGCACGACCCCCACGCAACCAGCCACACGACCATCGAAGACGCCCTCTCCCACCGATCAGGACTCCCCCGTCACGACCAAGCCTACGGCAACCATCTTCCCCGAGACACCGCGGTGCGGGAAATCGTCCGCCAGCTACGCCATCTCCCACTGACTGCCCCTCCCCGCACCAAATTCCAATACTGTAACCTCATGTACGTCGCAGCCACCCACATCATCGAAACCCTCACCGGAGAATGGCTGGGCGATATTCTGGCCCGGGAAATCTGGCACCCACTGGACATGACAGCCACGTTTTTCGATCTCGATGACGCAAAACAAGCACCCGAGGATCTGGCACGTGGCTATTACCACTCCGTCAACGAGGACACATACCACGAGGTAGATTGGATGCCGTGCAACGAGATCTCAGGCGCGGGTGCAGTCATCACTAATGTATTGGACTACGCGAAGTGGGCGCGGGCTTTACTCGACCAGACCGAGCCGTTATCGCAGGCCGTGTATAAGGCTATTTGGGAGCCACGGACGCTGGCACCTTCCGGGGAGCCGTTCACGGGTCCGACCGCGTATGCTCTTGGATGGTGGACGGGTTTTTACCAAGGTGTGCAGTATTATGAGCATACGGGGGGCGTGAATGCGTTTGGGGCCGAGTTGATTCTATTTCCGGCTTTGCGGTTCGCGGTGATCGCGTTGGCGAATACGGCTGGGACGTCGAATTATGCTGAGAAGGCGCTGGCGTTTCATTTGGTTGATGAGAGGCTTGGAGTGCCGGTTGAGAAGAGGTTTGATTGGAATGCTAAGTATGTGTCTTTCCGGAATATGTATAGGACCGGTTGTGGGTTGGGGAGGATGCTAACTGATGTTTAGGAATATGAGCCACATTGAGGCCGAGAAAAAAAGGGTCTTTGATGCGATTAACCAGGTTCCTTCTGAGCCGGTTCTTCCTGCGTTGTTGCCTTTGGAGGAGTATGTAGGGACATATGTGCATCCGGGGTATCAGACGGTGAAAATATATTTTGACCAGTCGGAGGGCGTGCTCCGTGCCGACCGGGCTAGTGCGACCTGGCCGGAGTTTTTGAAGTTCAAACATGTTAATGGAGAGCATTTTATCATCGTAGCGAAGCATATTGGGGATCTGGGGGCCTTGTTCCCTGAGGTCTATGAGGCTGAGTTTCGAATCGGGGAGAAGGGAAAGCCGACTGCCCTTGGGGTGGCTTGGGAGGCGACGATGAAGGAGAAGATTTGGTTTCCGCGGTCGGATTGAGTGGTTTCATCATTCATGTGGTAGAACATATATTCAGACAGGAAGAGAGGATATAAATTCACACCAACAGTGTTACCTAGTTAGGTTCAACTGAGCATCTACTACTAATATACATGCGCACACTGGGAAAACAGTGGCCTAATTAATGAAACATGATTCCTATATTTTCAGGATAGTGCTGTCATAACCTTATTAATCTTAAAGCATCCGGGCTGCGCTCACTCGTGAAGAGTCGATTGCAGCCAGCTGGGTTGTCTGCACCTAAGCAGAGACGAAGTTCTTGACGTCTGTGGATTTCGTTAGAGATTGTCAAAGACAGTATTATAGAGGGTAACTTACTCTCGAGCCAGCGAACGTACTCCTTCTGCTCCTTAACCTGGATGTAGTCGGGGATCATGTTGGCCAGCTCAGCGTTGATGCCCCTCTCGTCGAGGTAACGCTCGAGGAAGGTCTGGAGGTCCTCATCAAGGTTCTCGAAGGGAGGACCAGCATACATGCTCTGTCTAACCCAGTCCTTCTCGGCGGTCTGGGCGTGGGCCAGATCAGGCTTGTTGAAGTACGAGACCTCCTCGATCTGGAACAGACCATCCTGAGCAACGGTCTGGATCAGAAGGGAGCCATTGCCGGGCTTCTCAATGGTGACGTTGACACGGGCAGGGAAGCTGGGCTCAAGGTCACGATCCAGGTCCTCGCCCTCACGGTCAGCGGGGGCGACACGGTCCTCGGGGTGCTGGGCGACATTGCCAGAGCGGCCCTGGTTAGCAGGGTTGTGACCCTGGAAGTCGAGCTCATCCAGGGCAGCGTCATCGAATTCCTCCTGCTCGCTCAGGTTCTGAAGGTCGGCGACGGTGAAAGTGAGGCGGATCCTATTGATTGAGAAAGCCGTCAGAAGGAATGTCATGGTAGATGGTTTGCGATGGGACTTACTCTTCGTTGCCGAACTTCTTGGTCAGGACAACCTCCTGCTCGCCGGGGACGTCCTTGACCTTTACAAAAGCAAATTAGCATGGATCGACAATCGTCCTAATCTTAATATTGTACATACCTCCCAAGAGTTGTTCTGAAGAACATACTGGATGTTCTGGACGGAGGACTCCAAGTCCTCAAGGCCGGAAGCCTTCTCGTGCTTGAGCTCTTCGTCAAGCTTGGCAACGAGCTCGACATCACCTAGAGTGTTCCGAAGAAACCAAAGTCAGCATACCGCTTCTAACCATGTGCAATCGCGAGCTATAGCCAGAGCTCTGCTTCATTTCGCAAGGACCAAAAAAAAAAAAGGATGAGGGCTTTCCGTTCGCGTTTCTGGAAAAATCTTCGTTAACATGTAATATGATGAATTTCTTACCTTCGGCAGCAGACTGCTTGAATGTGCGGGAAGTTGAGAAAGCTGCATATGAAGGTCTCGTAACCTGCTTCAGAGACGACTGGAAGGCACTCTTGGGGACCGCGGACACCGGGCGGAAAACGGTGGAGCGGGAAGAGACAGCGACGGAGCGCGAGATGGTGCGAGGCACCGAGCGAGCGAGAGTGCGAAGGGACATCATTTTGAAGGATGGTGGTGAGGATGAAAGGGAAAGTGAGAGAGAAAGTTGACGGATGGTGAAGGATGGGAAGAGGCGAGCTGATGATGTTACCGGTTCGTCCAGGATCGGCCGCCAAGACTGGAGCTCCTGCAACAGCCGCCTGTCCAATCAATGGTCGCAATGCCGGCTCATGCCATACACAGTTTTCCCATGAGGGAGAAGCGAAATAGTAGGTAGCCTCGGATTGACTCGTTAGACATCCATGGATATTATCTAGCTACAGGAACGTATTCAACAAACAGTGTTTTGTAGATGTCTATGTGCAATCATAACGCCGTTATGCCATAAATCTCCGCGCATACTGCGATCTCCAGAACCCCATAATGAAAGTGCAGAAAAGAACATGAGAAAGAAGCCTTAGGACATTCCCTTGGGTGGAAATGCTGAAGGCTGTTTCGACCCCTCCTTGGTGATCCGAATAAACTTCATGGTGCTGAGTCCAGACCAGTCTCCGTTCCACGAGGCGAGTGCCCTGAGCACAGCCTCTTCACTGAAGTCGGGCATCCAAAATCCCGTCTTGAACTCCCGGTTTTCAACATCCGTCCGCTGCAACAATGCCTCTTCCCTCTTGCTTGGCGGCCTGCCCTTCCGTCTCTCGCTCTGTAGTTGTTCGATTTCGGGCACGCTGCGGTTGATATACCTATATTTGTCGTTTGTAAGTATGTGACAATTTGAGGTTGATGGGTCTCTCCACCTGACGACAACATCCTTCATTTCATCCTCTGACATGGGTTCTGAGCCTTCCGGGATGGTCTCGTAGAAGTATGCGATCCGGTCGACTGCACCTCGATATTAGACATCACCATACCAGACAGTTCAATGTTAACAAGATTCAATTACCGTATGTCTGTCTTCCCCGCGACATGTTGGCCGAGACACGAGCGACTCGATCATCTCGGGCATTAGCTCGGCGCAGTCTCCTCGCATCTCTGCTGAACTCATGAAGAGCCTCGACAGCGCCTCGCTTCTTGGCGATATGCTTGTGAACTTTTTGGAGTGTCTTGGGCATGGCGGGCAGGTTGTTCTGGAAAGTCCTTGGCTCCCTTTTCGAATAAAGATAAGGAATTTAAGATCGGATAGTCGAAACTTCGTTTTCGTCTTTTGCGGCGGATTTCTTTTTTCTCTGGCAGAACTGAAAGGCGGTATAGTGGAGGTGCAGTACCGCCCCTAGACAACCAATCATGGCCGAGGATGACTGCGTCGCCCCATCGCGTTCCTTGCGCGTCGGAGGGACGAGGGGAGGTAGCATTCCAACCTTGTTGTCTAGGTCATCATCGTAGCCACTGTTTAGGGGGTGGTCAAGGCTTTGTGCACCGATGTCCCATGTTTCCTATGCTCGTCGCCAAAATTGACTCCTAAGCACCAACAGACACCAGCTGATGTCTGTTTTGGCGGTGCAACTACCTAGAACGAGGAGTATCCTGTCTTCCAAAGGAGCTGACAATGGGCATTAAAGGTGATTCTTTACAGCCCTCGGCTCATGAGGGTACTTACATGGCTTACCGGATACATAGGACTTCATGGCCTGCTCAAGTCGATCCAGAAACCATGCCATCTGAAAAGGTTTAGTGGCCAAACCCTTGGTGTCGATGCATATGGATGGCTGCATCGGGGCACGGTCGCCTGTGCGGTGGACTTGGTCCTGGGCAGGCCCAACAGAAAGTACGTATCCAAGCAGCAAAATCTCCGCTAGTTTTCTTACATGACTGCAGACACATCGATTTCGTCTTGAACCGAGTCCGCATGCTCATCTACTTCGGCGTGGTGCCTTATCTGGTCTTCGATGGCGACGAGTTGCCAAGCAAGCTTGGAACGGAGGTGGAGCGCCATAAGAGGCGACAGGAGAGCAAAGCCCTCGGGCTGGAACTCCAGCGAAAAGGGCGGACAGCGGAGGCATACCAGGAACTGCAGAAGGCCGTGGACGTGACGCCTTTGATGGCCCGCGAACTGATAGAGGAGCTGAAGAAAATGGGCGTTCAATACGTGGTGGCTCCGTATGAGGCGGATGCGCAACTTGCTTATCTGGAACAGCAGGGCATCATCACCGGTATCATCTCGGAAGATTCTGATCTCCTCGTGTTCGGTGCGAAACGATTGTTATCCAAGCTTGACCAGCATGGTGACTGCATTGAGATCAATCGCGCCGACTTCTCGGCTTGTCGAGAGGTAAGCCTGATTGGTTGGACCGATGATGACTTTCGACGGATGTGTATTCTCAGTGGCTGCGATTATCTGCCCAATATTGCGCGATTGGGGTTGAAGACGGCCTATCGAAGCATTCGGAAATACAAGAACGTTGAGAGAGCACTGCGCATGCTTCAATTTGAGGGTCAATACCACGTTCCCTCTGATTACTTAGACAATTTCAAGCAGGCAGAGCTTACGTTCCTGTATCAGAGGGTGTTTTGTCCGAAAGCTGGGAAGCTGGTGACTCTGACAGCACCCGAATCTGATACGAAGTTAGAGGACCTGACGTTTATTGGTGGCGATGTGGAGCCCGAGACCGCGGTGGGAGTGGCTCGTGGTGATCTGGATCCGACGACGAAGGAACCTCTTGTACTGAAGCCAACAGTTCCAGCCGATAAAAGGCTGACCAATACCCTAAGCCGGCGGCAGACACTAGGCTCATCAGCCGAACTCAAGTCGAATAAACCTATTAGTTCCTTCTTCACCCCCAAACGAGTTCCCCTGGCAGAGTTGGACCCGAACAGCCTCACCCCTTCTCCCAGCCAGCAACGGCTTCTACAGCGCCATGCCAATAACTCGTGGGATAGTGTTCCGGCGCCATCACGGACAGGTCTTGTTAGATCCGCATCGTCTATGGGATCGTCAAGCAGGCCCTCGAGTCCTTTGGTCAGAAGTGTCGAACGCAACTCCTTCCTGGCCCATGCTTCCAGAACGTCGAACTTGCAACCCGCTAAGCGGCAACGACTGTGTTCCGATGCGGATGAGACCAGTCTGCCAAATATGCCCGACTGTCGCAGCAGATTCTTTGCCGGCACCTTGGACGATTCTAGCCCAAGTGCACAGAAGATTACTCGCACAAAAAAAGTGCGCAAGTCTACCTTGGACGTCTTCTCAGATGACTCTGCAGAAGACTTGATGTCACAGCTGCCAGACCCTGTGCAGACGACCCAGGAGCCCAAGGATCAGATACACGCAACTACCGATACCAATTCATCTACTGCAGATGATAGTGCGCTTGGCCCGCCTGCAACAGTCACGTCTGAGCCCGGCCTTGATGCCGGGGAAGGGCAAACTGAAGAACAGCAGTCGTCGTCTGCTAACCAAGCTTTGGAGTCGAGCTCAAAACCTGTTAGTCTGGGCTCTAATCCCAGCCCCTTGCGTCGGCAGAATTCTGCGCTTCTTTCAAAGTATGTCTTTCAAGCGGGAAATGCTTGCGTCAGACCCCGAACAGATGGACCTGGTGGCAAGGGTTCCCAGCCGGATTCCTTGAATAAGTCGACCCCGGGAACCAGAACTCCTCCCAGGCGTCAGCGGACAACGCCATTGCAGCGTTTAGGCCAGAGCGCCTTGGCTCGCTCTCGATCACTTAATTGTGTTTCACTAACTGCTTTTGGCACCTCGAAAAGGCCAATGAAGAATCCGGCGATTGAGAAGCGTGAGCTCCGTTCTGCGCAGACTCTGACTGCTCCCAGTCAGGGTAGTGAAGACATGATCATCCCAGATAGTGAAGACGAGGATGACGAGATTCGCACGCAAGAAACCCCAGTCTCGTTTGATGTCCAACGGTTCTCCTTCATGGGTAAATAAGCTCTTCTTGGCAGGCTACGTTGCGTCCGACCAGTGCAACTGCATATTATACATTGGCGTTCCTTGGAATATCCTTACATATGCACCTGGTGGCTTCAGGATGATCATCTGGTATAAGGCAGCGGTGTCTAGATTTTAGAAGGTTCTTGTTATTAGCACATATGTTCCACTTGTATACTCTCCATTGGGCGGCGTTGGCGACCGGGGATGATGAGATCGGGCGGGACGTAGTGGGTATCTAATAAATAGCGTTTGCCTTACTCTGCTGTACCTGGGTTTCTTTTTATAAGTTGGGTCTGTCCGCTTCGATTTGGGGAGGCTGGGCAGATTAGGTGCCGATAACAGCAGATCGGTGGGGAGGCCTGATGCGGCTAGCGTTATCGGGGGATTAGTGGGGGCTGCACGGGTGGAAACAGGCAGGCGGTGAGAGGTGGTTACCGGGAAACGGACGCGGTAAACAAAGGGCAGTGGCCCAGCCTCCCCCATTGGGCTGCCCGCCGACTATAGCACGCCCGTCCCAGCCTCCTCCATTATCACCACCATCACGGTCGCTATCCACCCACCACGCCAGTCTCACTCATTGTCGTGTGCTATTCGAGGACTCGGAGGATTGGTTTAGCTACGCTTGCTCTCTCCCTCCCTCTTCCTCTCCCTCTGCCCTCCTTCACGCCCCTGCCATTCCCCAGTTACTCTTCCGCTTGTCTTTTTTCGGCATACGCCAATTGCCTATCTTAATCCACAGAAGATACTTTACTTTTTCGATTTCTGACGACCCTTAGATTTTCCAGGGTTCATCGTGGGATAAGGAAACGAGCATTCCTCCGATTTCCTGCATTTGCCTTCCCTCTCGATCACACGTTCCGTCACATTCCACTCCAACCATATCGGCGCATTCTCCACCAACCGATCCCTGCACCTTAAGGTCTGAGGACTCGACTCCCAGAGCCATCTTCCCATCACAATATTGTACCGCTCGTTGTCGGGTGGTGTCCGACAGAGTGAGCCGCACCGGACGCCTAGCACTCCTTCTCGGAGTCCCGAGAAGCGAGTTGTACCGTGAGAGGAGGAAAGTGACAGGAACCGGTCGCCTAAGATGGTAGGAATAGGCGCCAAAATTACCCGTATGCCGCATGCCATTGGAATAAGAATTGTATCAAGGAGCTGACGATTGGCATCTAGGGCTTTTGCCGCTGATCGGGTATCACCACGTGTTGATGATTATCATCGCGGTTGCCATCATTCTTCTTTGTAAGCTCATTCCATACTGTCCAGGAATGTAACTAACTGTTTCAGCCCTACTGTTGGCGGGGTGCTCATCGTCCTCCCCGCAAATTCCCGACATATTCCTGATTTCATTATACTACGAGCGCTACAAACCGACATTCAATCTTGCCCAGGTAGACCCAGGAGTGGTGACAGCAACGGCGAACATTGTGGGAGGAGCACAAATGGAGGTTCGGGTGGGCTACTTCGGAATCTGCGTGCAGCCAGACGACGGATCCTATATCTGCAACTCGAATGCGACAGCATTGGCGGAGATCGTCACAGTTGATCAGGACCCTTTGAACCTGATTTGGGTGGCATCAACATTCAAGGATGCTGTTGTTTTTCCATATCTCCTGTATGTTTTCTCCTGCCTTTTCTATGCCCTGACCGTTCCTGCAAAATACTAACCTTCTTCAGAATCATTGCCGTCATTCTAGCCTTCTTCTGCTTTATCCTTCTCGCCACTTTCCCTGGCTGGCACGATGAGCTAGATCCCAGTGGTTCCGAAGTCGAATCCAAGCCCTTTCCGTCGCGACCTGTGTCCCAAGCAGCATTGGCTCTCATCTTCGTGGCCTCAGTATTCGTCCTTGTCTCTGTGCTATGGCAGCACACGGCGTCCGTAGCCGCAAGTACCATCGCTCAAGACATGGGTAACGGAAGTGTCAAGAGTGGCGTGGGCACGTCCGCCATGGTTCTCGGCTGGTTTGGATTCGGTCTCCTGGTGGTCGTGACGATAGGACTGCTCGTTATGATTCTCAGCATCAACTTGATAAAACAGTTGACGGATGACGCATAACCGTCGCGTGGCAAACGTTTCTTATATCCTTTTGAATGGTTTTGGCTTTTCCTTTCGACACATCATACACCCCTCCCCTTCACCCTGACTTACGACATGAATACACACGAACAGCACAGCAACATGATTAATTACGAATGGTTTTGGAATGGATATGTTATGGATTTTATGGACATGGATACGGATATGGGATCATGAAGAAATGCATAATGAGCATATTTGAGGCGGCCAACAATATCGGAGATCGATTATACCTCCAATTCTTGGTCTGTCCGGTTGAACATCATACGAACCCCAGCTCACTGAACAAATGAACCAAATGATCGAATCTATTCCGATTTGATCTGCTTTTATACACTTTTTTGCCTCTTTGTATATTCTGTCAGTTTGACTGTTTTTATTGATTACCCATCATTGATGATGTATAAAAGATGAGCATTTTACTGTGGTTTTATACTGATTTGCTTTGTTATATGATTGGTTAGTTGGTTGGTCTAGGAACTGGTACCGGGACGGACTTTGGCACAGATTACTTTAGATGGATATGTTTATGTTGTGCTTAGAATGAAAATGCAAGATGACAACGAATGCATGTGCATATGACATGACTTATGACAGATGCAGTCTGAGGGTTCCTACTCATACATTTCTATCCTTTCCTGGTTTGGTGTAGAGAATCAAGCAGATCAAGCAGTCATCTATTCTGATTTAATGGTTGAACTGACCTCTGAAGTCTGTTAATTATATGAATGCATCTACATCTATCTAGAACAAGAAATGCGCTTTAGATCTTTCCATCATAACATCATGAACAAGAACCAAACCAGAAAATGATCAAATATCATGTCTCGCAAATTTACTCGCCATCCTCAACCTCTTCCCATATCTCAACAGAATAAACGGATACGGCACAAAAAGCACACACAAGCACCCAAGTAGAGTACACGCCCATCCGACCCCCAGATTATGGAACATCGCCGTGGCAAACAACGGAAACCCTGCTCCAAAAGACGACCTCATAAAGTCGTTCCCGGCGAGCACTGAAGCCGCATACTTCGGGTACGCATGAGCCTGATAACAGAAAATACAATTGAAGATGAGACAGCCCCCCACGGAGAACAGCATGGATGCGATTATGGGCACGATCCAGTGGACGGAGGCGAATTGACCGGTCCAGCCGAACCAGAAGAGGGAGACTGGGAGGGCGAAGGCGCCGATGCAAGCCGGGGGGAGCTGCATTTCGGGGACGATGTTCCAGTTCTCGTCGAAGTGTTTGGTCTGATATTTGTATTTCCAGTAGAAGTAGCAGGGGATGGTGATGCAGCAGGTAGAGATGAGGATACCGAGGAAGGCGAGACCACTTTCACCGGTGTTGAAGCCGTGGATCTCGCTGAAGACGATGGGGAAGGCTTCGAACCAGATGTAGAGAATGCCGTAGATTAGGGCTATGTAAAGGTTCATGAGGAAGACGATGGGTTCGAGGAAGCAGAGTTCGAAGGGGCGGACGAGGGCTTCGAAGAGGACGTCCTGTGCGGTTTGCAATTAGTAGGGAAAAGAAGGATAAGGTTAGATAGAAGCTTACTCTTGGTTTGACGTTTGAGATCTCGATCTCGGCTTCGCATCGGTAATTGGAGTTGCCGGTGATCTGGCGGACGCGACGGGCCCGTCGGTAGAGGATGTTGGGTGCGTAGGTCTCTGGAAGGAAGAAGAAAAGGAGAACAAGGGCGAATCCGGAGACCCAGAGGAGCTGCCAAATGGTCCATTTCCATCCTTCGGCTTGAGCTGCAAAACCACCCACCAGCGGACCCAAGACGGGGGCGGAAATGGCAAACGCTCCCCAGATGATTATCATATAGTCGCGCATTCTAGGGTTCCAGATATCTCCCATAGATGCTGCACCGGTGGCTAGTGCGGGGGATCCGATAAATCCGGTGAGGAATCGAAAGGCTAAGAGCATTCCGAAGTTTGTAGCGTAGATAACGGCGAATTGGAAGAAGACGAAGACGAACAGGGTGAGGACGTAGGTAGGACTTCGACCGATAGCAGGTAGTTCTGACAAGGGAGACCAGACCATTGGGCCTTTTACCGATTAGCTTCGTTTCACCAACGCTTATAGATGGTTATGGGTGATGGCAATAGCACGTACCTAATCCATACCCTAGCACAAACAGGGTCAATCCAAGTGTAGCGGCCACTCTGCTTACACCAAATTGCTCGCAAACACTGGGGATACCGGGGGTGTAGATCGCTGAGCCGATATAGATAGCGAATGTCAAGAGCCAGATCAAGCTGCTGACGAATAGCTTTTTGAATGTACTCCAGTTCTGGGGGTTCTATATACTCGTCAGCACACGTTAGGGCTATCCCAAGGAAGCTGGACATACTTCAGGATCATCTGGTCCCTGCCAGTCAATGACAATTGAGGTGCTGGGGTGGGGACTCTGTGCATCCACCCCCACATTCCGAGCTGTCGATGTAGAGGATAGGCGACGTGACGCTCTGGACGCCTGCGAAAGGACAGTATAGAGGCCCAAATTCTCTTGGTCACTTTCAGCAACTGCCGCTTCTTCATCCTTGACCTGCTTCTCCGTCTTCAGGTACTCGGTCCACATCCCCGTGTCAATCTCCTCGGGGTAGCGCAGCCATCTTTTTCCACTGAAGATGCGTACTAGCTTCCCAAACGCTGAATCTCGAATGGTTTCCATGATCTGCGCTAGCCGATCTCGCTGCCACAAGGGGAACAATAACGCACTGGTTGTATACAGCCGGGATCCGTCTGCGGAAACATCTCTGGCTTATAAAGACAAGCTCTGGTGGCAACCATGCGTGCACTGCACATGCCACTCTGTTTGATGAACTCTAAAGCAAGTTTAACTGGCGGCTTCCTATCATGGGTCAGCTTATAGCCGTAATGCCGTAATAAAGCCGTAAACCCGATAGATCAACCGCTGTGTGGGCATTGTTCCGTCGGATTTGAGTATGGGTCTAGGTCTGGAGCCTTCAAATGACTTCATAAGGTCGAACTAGTGACAAAACGTCACTTGTTGAAGAATGGCACCGCGACTTTCCTAGTCATCGTACTCAGTGGTCGTGACGTCACGACCTTTGAAGTGTTTAGACACATGCCGGCAGAAGATTTATCAGTTAGAGACTGTCCTAGTGCGTTGTAGCTCCATGTCGCAGATCCATCATTGTCGTTTCTTGCTTGACATATGCAGCGCAAGATGAAGATGGTATAATAGCAACCCTACGTGTGGTTATCCTCTCACCCAGCAAGCCGACTCTAGCACTCGACATGTCTCACTAATTCACTGGACGCTACCAGAGACAGAGGATCACTCACCAACCGAAGTTGACTGCTGAGGCATTGGAATCGTGCCTTGACATAAGCTTTTCCGGATCTAGCAAGCTTTCGGATAGTCCAACACGCCTCTGCGGTTTGCCACGGCCGGCTTAGTATTAGAAACCATTGCGATCGTCTCAATGGTCTTTAGACGGTTTGTATTAGAACTTCTAAATCCTTGCATGAGCACAAAGCTTGATTAGCTCAGAATGCTAGCAACATGGACTCTGTATCACCAGACTATGTATACTCAAGGCGTTTTTTGATACCTGGCATAGGACATCAGCGCAGAACAATGGGAACAAGGATACTGAGATGAACTAGGTTGGCTCTCGTTAGTGTCATAGTATCACAGTGACCAGGTCAGAGGGGAGAGGTGAACCGAAGGCATTTCACTCACCACTTCACCGGCCAAGGCTCGCCTAAAAACGAAATTTGGGGAATTCCAACTGGGAAATGGTTCCAGAAGAGAAGTAAGAATTTGATACTTGATGACTTCCACGGTGCATAACAGAAGCAGCTAGAAGGATGGCGCAAGATAGAGGACGGAAGGGTGGAAGGAATATTGGGAAGGTGAATCCTCTTTGCAGCCGCTCCCTTCCTGCTACTTCTACCACACCATTTGTGATTGATAATGGCTGCATGTCTGCTTTCCAAAAATTATACTCACAACGACATCCTTCAGTTCCGATGCACACTTCGATCAGCTAACATCGCGCAGAATGCCTCCATACGCGTTTCCTCCAACCACTCAAATACCGTCCCGTCCGTGCCAATTTTCCAGTCTTTCCAGGTTTAGGTCGATAACCTCGAAGAAGTGCCACACGTATAGATTGGCTTGTCAACCTCGTTGTTCGACCTGGCCACATCTAGGATGCTTTAAATTTTCCTATCACCCGCCCGAACGATGACAAGGCTCGCCGCGTCGTGTGAGTCTGCATTAGGATGTCAACTATAACCTGGGCCTCCTCATCGGATAGGAGTGGCAGGTTTTGGTTTCAATAGTGGCCCAGAAGAGAATCCAAGTGCATAATTAAAGGGGAGAGGGGAGACAGTCATGTTACGAAGCAAGAAGATTCTGGTGAAATCTGATCTTTGGGGGTGGGGGGGGTGGGTATAGTGTGGGGAGGGTGGTATACAAGGGTTAGAATGGGTCAAACCTGGATTATGCTGAGGTGTGGACGCTGTGGTATCGCTATCAAGCATTGCATTGATTCATTGATTAGTTGCATCATGCAACAAAAGCCACATTGTAGTGAGCATCAAGCAGTTCCAGCAATGCAGCATACAGGCAGCAGCATACAGGCAGCAGCATACAGGCAGCAGCAAGCAGCAAGCAAATACTAGTGTGAACATATGTCAAGGTTCATACCAGTAGACCAAAACGATATAGTAATACTGATCTGTGGAGAAAATACGGAGAGAAAGAATCATCTCGGGTTGGATCAGACCCCGACTCGAACCTGCAACCTTCTTGGTTCTGGGACGCGAGGCAGAGGAAACAACGTGATATTGATTGACTAGTACTAGTGGGCTTTTGCCTACGCGGGATGAAAACAACAACAGACTGAGTAATGTGACGCTCGCCTACCGAAAGACCGGCTGTCCAGATAACATATATCAACTATCAACCATCAGACATCCTAGTAGTTCATGACAGGTCCACCACCCCCGCTATTTCCACCCGGCTTCTCTTCATAATGATTCCCCTCATAACCACCGCCATAATCATCTAGCGACCGATATCCTCCGGGAGGCCCAGTATCCCGGCCACGCCCTCGACCACGCCCGCCTCGGTTTTGGCCTCGTCCGCGCGGCGCCGAGCCACGCCCTCGCCCACGGTATGACCCCCGCCGAGGCCCGTCTTCATACTGATGGCGGTTA
The DNA here is from genome assembly GCF_003184525.1 of Aspergillus sclerotioniger CBS 115572. Lineage (NCBI taxonomy): Eukaryota > Fungi > Ascomycota > Eurotiomycetes > Eurotiales > Aspergillaceae > Aspergillus > Aspergillus sclerotioniger. Next base: position 576,986 of record NW_020291003.1, on the reverse strand, counting down.
CTGCCTCCATAACGCGGGTTGTAGTGCGGTCGGCCATGGGACGGCCCGTCCTGGGTCTGATCCGGGTACAGGATCTCCTCATCCCGTTCCTGCTGGTGGCGTCGCTTGTTATTCTTATTCAAGAATTGGCTCTCCCATTCGCCCTCGTTGGGGTTTTCTTCTTCCACGCGGAGGACCACCTTTTCTCCCACGACCGTCTCCATAGTCAGAGCCTTGTCACTCGGGACCGGGTGCCAATTCTGGATCTTGCCAGCGTCAATCGGACGAGCGCCTTTGCGCACCGCCAGGACCACCACGGGATGCGGATTCTCCGTGTAGTACTTCTCAGTAGCCGGCACGGGCGTCAACCGGGCGGCCCAGATGCGGTTTTCATAACAAGCAGTCCCGGTGACCTGCCAGTTTAGTTTCTTACCAATGCCACCAACCTTCTCAAGAATGGAGCGAGGAGCTGGACGAGGAGTGATTAGTATGCTGTTGGCCATGTATTTCAAATCATTAGAATCAGCAAGCCCGAAGGGCAGCATAGGGTTCAAGATCTGGCGGATCAGCCGACTAGAATCAGAATTGGAGATGAGATAGCCGGTGTAGAAGATGGTTCGCTTGATGCGCAGTCGGCCGTACGGGGATTTAGCCCGGTTCGCGGAGGGGTTGCGAATAGTAAGGTTATGAGAATTGATCATACGCTGCACTTCGGCGGTTTCCGTTACAGGGGCAAGGTACATCGAGCCTTCCGCTACCTGGATAACCTCCGAGGTTATGGGCTTTCTCGTGCCAGTCGGCCCGGCCTGGAGTCTGCGGTTTAGCTGCTCAAAGTAATCTCGGAAAGCTTTCACACTGCAGCGCATCAGTATGCCACGAGTCAGCATGAAATCTCAGCACTCACTGCTTCGGACGGTCTTCGTAAACACGGATCTCTTCGGCCTGGTCGTAAGTGAGAACAAGATCTTCCAAGAAAGTCTGCTTGAATTCCATGGTAGTAGAGATCCGCTGGCCCCTCGGGCCCACCTCAGGCTTGAGGCAGATGAGATCAAACTCCAGCTTTTTGCTATCCACCATATGACGCAGGAGGTCTGAGAAATTGTTCTCACCGCGGCCCGTCAGCAGCACCGTAATGGCATCTTTCTGCTCCATACTCAGCTTGACCAGTTGTACCTGTGACGAGTCAGTCGCTGCCCGCATATATCAATCGCACATCACTTATGTCGCACAATCTGCTCGTTCCACCATCCTTCCCAAGCTCGCGCCTCTTCCTTCTCGATACCGTCCCCAGTCGCGGCCAACAACTTCGGATCGTGCCACCAGCCACCGTTCGCAAAGCTCTCATAGGCCTGCAGAAACCCAATCGTCGGCCCATTCCATAGCTGTGGATTCGGAAGCGGACTCAAGAATACTAGATGGTGTTAACTCGACGCGCGCTGCCAACCCGGGCCCACCCTTACATGTGTTGTCGAAATCGTATACATGAATAGACCTAACTTGTGACACCGCTGATTACAGCATGTTAGCACATTCACAACGATAGCAGAATCAAAGCGTACCTGGTAGTTCTTTATTGATGATGGACCACCGCCTTAAGCTGGTGATGGTCCGTGATGGAGAGCCATGGGCTTGGACGCGCATGGCAGCGGCGGCGTTTTCAGTAACTACAGCTTTAGCAGATCTCATGTCCTTCAATCATAGCAAATAACAGTATATTTTTGGCGCATGTCTCTACATGGGAAGTAGGAGTCTCTTTCACAGCGTGTGTGCGACTTGGAGGTTTGCGCGGAGTTTTCCCAATCTATGTCGGCGTAAAGGCCGCGTTGTCGCCGGCCGACAACGGCTCTGACCGCTTGCTTTCCTTTCGGCCGGCACGAGCCTTTGTTACACTTTACACGGCTAGGAGTATTGCCACACACTACACTGACATATAACATCGACAGTTCCAACCTGTCTAAACAGATGACTGTCATTATTGAACCGATATAAACCTCATATCTGAGTACTACAGCCGTGGCATTACACATTCCCGTGGTGATACGCATTCACAAGCCAAGACACTACCACCATTTCTCGTACCGATTCTGCCCGCTAAATCATCCATCACAGAAGGCGGTCAGACCGTATAGATGACGTTCAAAGGATCAGTCATCCGCCGCGATAGCATCAACTCCACCACTCCATGACATCCATCGTCCCGTCCCAACGCCTATTTCTCGCAGACGGGTATCAATCTCATGTCCCATGATGTCGACCTGCAACAGGAAATTTTGCAAAGAACGTTGCAAGAGGTAGCGCACGAGGAAGGCGACAATGAAGCCAATCCGTGCGTGATCTGTCTCGAACCGGTCTCCGAAGCCGCCGTCGCGGTGCCGTGTCGACATGCAAATTTCGATTTCTTGTGTTTGGTGAGCTGGTTGGAACTGAGGAGGAATTGTCCGCTTTGTATGTATTCATTTAGTCTATTGGTATTGATTGATCCCTGCTAATGTGGTGGCGGCACAAGGCAAGAGTGAAGTCACCTCCGTGAGATATGATCTCGAAAACCCCAATGGGCATAAAGTATACCAACTCCCAGTAGCGAGTGCAACAGCATCCTCGTCCTCTCATCCACCAGAGGCCTCGTTCCACCGTGCCCCTCGTCGGCCGCGGCGTCCCCGCCCACAACAACCGCCGCACCCAGCGCAAACTTCCGACGACCCCCTTCGTCGCCGCCAGCACATCTACCGACACCAACTATACTCCCTGCGAGTGGGATCCAATCGCCTCTCGCAGTATCGCGAGCTAACACCCGAACGGTTCAACCGCGAGGAAGAGCTCGTCTCCCGGGCCCGAAAATGGATCCGACGGGAACTGAAAGTCTTTGAGTTCCTCAACCCCGAAACTGAGGAGCCCGCCTCTGGTCGGGTGGCGCGTGCCGGCCCGCAAAGACTCGAGAACCGCCGGGGGAATAATGCGGAATTTCTCCTCGAGTATATCATTGCGATTCTGCGCACCGTGGATATCAAAGGCAGCGCAGGACAGGCGGAGGAACTCTTGCGCGACTTCATCGGGAGGGGAAATGCGCGCTTATTTCTGCACGAGTTGCAGGCGTGGTTGAGAAGTCCGTATTCGTCGCTGGAGGATTGGGATCGTAATGTCCAATATGAGGATGTTGGGGCGACTGGGGAGCCCGATCGGACGTCTACGCCGGTGTATCGGGGACGTGGCAGAGTGTCCAAGCCTTATACCCGGCGGGGGCAGCATCAGAGATCGTCTCGTGATGCATTGGCCCAGGCTAGACGGGTGCAATATGCACGGGACCGGTATATTCCCGATTGAATAAGCTACTTGGTGGTGGCTGCCATGATGGTGCATGTATATAAGAGATAGACGACGGGTTTGCCTTTAAACTGGTATCTCGGTGATTATATGCTGTGTCGTTGCTCGTAATGTGGCCAACGCTATCTCCTGCCAAAACGCCTGCCGCCTCGCCCTTTGGTGTTTTTATTCCGCAATTTCAACGAACGGTAATTGGCGTGCGCCGCAGGATTCACTTTCCGGGCAGGAGGCTTCTTTTCCTGCTCCTTTGCTTTTGGTTGCGGCGCCTTCTGAGGTTCCTCCTGAGGCTTGTCAGCCGCTATGGCTTCTTTCATTCTCTCAGAGAAGCTCTTGCTTCTCGTAGGTTTCGACTCGTCATAGTCGGGGTCGGAGTCAAAGTCCGGTTCAGATATGGAATGAAGCGACTCGACTTCGTCCGCCTCGGCCTCAGGGGCGTTAAGATGTTGGGTTTCAGGAACCACATCCTGTTCCTCCAGATGTTCACCCTCGTCATCCGATCCAGGTAATTGAGGTTCTGGTCTCGGTTTCGAAACCACTGGCTTCATGCGCACCTTGCGCGTCGTCCGCTTCTGGCCCTTCTTCTTGAACGTCCGGCCCGGCTCGTCGGGTGCCTGACTGTCGCCCACGTCGTTCAGTGCCGCTTGTTCTGCTTCGATCTCATTAAGCACATCCATATCATCCTGCATTTGCTCTTCCTCCATGTCGCGTAACCCTTGCACCAAAACTGAAAGACCTTTTCCCACAAACTGGGGCCTCTTCCGAACAGCAATGGGGCTCAGTCCGCCCGCGTTGGTGGCGTCATACCGTCCCGACGTGGATCGTCGAAGGAAAGACGGGGTCTCTGATTCATTCGGGCCTTCATTGGCCGTCTCAGGTTCAGGCTCATTCTTAAAGTACGCAGGGTACCTGTGCCCCTTATTTTCCATCATCGCGTAGCGCCATGTAGTCGGGGTTGCGAATAGAGTCGAAAGCATCCATTTTTTCCCAGATGATGCGGGCGTACGTTCTGGTCGAGGATTTTCTTCCTCTTCCTCTGCGATGGTGTCTAATTGGTTCCGCCTTGAGGGAGTTTGCGCAGCCGTATCCCGTACACTTGCCATCCTAGTCGCTGAAGGGGTGGCGGTGCTGCCGCCAGACTCGGAGAGCAGATCAAACAGACCTAATGCCTTTCCATCTCGTTGTGGGGTGGGACCGATGGCTGCTTTCAAGGGTGACTGGTGCGTGCTGGGGCTGAAGAGTCTTCGTAAAACGGAGGGAGAATCATAGGGATCGACTTCTGACGGGTGTGATGTTGCGACACGGGATTTGGAAGGCGTTTCGAATATCCCTTTGGCGGCTTTGCGTGGTGTCGATGTGGTGTCCACATTTTCAGGTCCGGTCGGCGATGAGTGCTTCCGCTTCTTCAGACGTTCTTCTAATCGGATAGCTTTCTTCTCGTTCTTGGACTCGAGGGCCTTTAATCGGGAGTATTCTTTGTATTTTGCAGCTAGAGGCACAGCGAAGATTAGTCCGATTTTCCAAGAGCATACGTTTATTCCAAACTAGCAAGTGAATATAATTATCATACCAATCTCAGGAACCTTCTTGATATCATTCCGTTCTGCTTTCTTCCCCCCGTTTGCGTCCGCAAACGCTCTCTCCCATTCTTTCAGCTCGGCGCGTAAATTAGCGGACTGGGATTCGACCTCCGGAACGATGACGGTCGCCATTATTGCATATTGAGGCTGGTTTGGCTTTATTAAGATAGTAGGTAAGAATATAGGGGTAAGTAGTATGGTATCGTGTCGAAGGGGTAAGCCGTGCGTTAAGGGAGTGCCGTGGTAGTAATGGAGCCCCGGCGGTTGGTCCGTCGCGTGCGCGAAATCAATTAACGCGGTTCCAGCGCGGGTGACGTAGCGTGTGTAACAACCATAACCATGGATTGTAAAGCCATTGCTCAGCCATTGCAGTATCATTGGTCTCATTACTTGGTGTATTAGTTCTAATTTTGATGTATCTATAAAATATCCCCACAGCACTATTACCAACTTGTCACACCACGACTTCTATCAAACCCTCCTCGCAACTGCGACTCGGGGTGAACCACTTTGCCCTGCAAGAGGGTGTATTTGACGACTCCCTCGCAATGCTCCGGCTTGATTCTAGCCAGCCAGATCATCTGCTCCTGCTCCTTGCGGTAGATCAGAACATTCGCGGAGAACTTGTGTCCGCCCACGTGTGATACGAAGAAGATTCCCACGCCACCGGGGCGCTCGTCGTTCGCATCGCGGTACAGCCCCAGAGGGCGCAGGTGTCGCTCCAGCTCTTTCTTGATCAAGGGAGCCGTGATTCCGCAGCGGGCGTCGCGTCGCCGATGAGAGCACAGTAGCACCACGTAATCGTACTGACATGGTCGGGGGAAGAGTTTCGACTCGGGGTTGGGGGGGATGCCGTTCTGGGATAATGGAGCGTCGATGAAGCGAGTAATGACTTCATTGGCGTCGCTTCGTTGAACGGAGTCGATGAAGGTGAATGATGGTAGTAGCAGGATTGTGGTTCCGTCGGTTTTCTCATCGGTCTCTGGGGATTCGAGATTTGAAGCGGAGACCATGATGCGCTATTTTTGTTAGACAAAATCTGTGCATATCATAATGGCTATAAAAACGTACACCATGCTTTGACTTGTTGGACTCATCAAATGCTTCCATCAGAGACCCTTTCTCATTCTCGACTCTCTCGGTCCAATCCGACTTGCCTGTCGCGACCAGGACATGGGTATGGAATTCTTTGATGTGGCCGTACAGCGGTCTCGAGGTTTCAACCTTCACTTTGGACGGAAATTGCACCGTACAGTCTGCGCAGTCCATTTTGCAGTCTGGACCATCTTCGTTTGGGTCGACGGTGGGGAAAATGTAGCTGTCGTTGCGGATGAGGCCGCCACGCGAGAGTAGTGAGCGGAACATTGCAGAAGCTCTACGGTTGCGAACGTAGAATATCGACGATTGTGTATGCAGCTATGTATGCTCGATAATCGATTCTGTCTAGAACGCAGCTGAACCAGGAAATGCGACCGTGCCTGACCGTCGCACTTCATCCTTTATCTTATATGGCCGTGTCTCGGAGATGCCTTTGAATTCCCCGAGGCCTATCCCCTATCCCCGACCAAGGCCGTGGAAATCTGACTGCCTGCTAGGCAAACCATTTCCTATATTTGTTATCTTGAATGTTAAGACCATTTCGACTGTTGGATGGTACATTAGTAGGGAATCCTCTCCAATCAGGGGAATGTTTAGGTGGAAACCTTTAGCCCACTTCCACGTTTCCAGACCCTTCACCGTTTCACCAGATTGGTCTTACATATACGGCACCGCTGCATTATGCATGGTAGTTTATTTTCAGATTTCTTCGAATGGAATGTGATTTAGAATTTCTCAGGAACTTATCCGTACCTAGGTAGCTTCTGAGTTTACTGTACGGAGTACCTAACTTATGGTGGGAAACTGTGGACTCGTGGAGATAAAATCCGTTGCTCATTTCCCTCGTTAAGCTTATAGAAAGTTGCTGGACCCCTGGAGTCCCTTACACTAGGCCGAGAAAGGCAAGACCACTGCCCGTCTCAGCGGCCGCGACTCAGATGACTAAAAGGATTGAGGCGCAGTGAACCGTTTGGACTGGATGGGCGATTGGAGGGGAAAAACTGCAGAGATTTGTCTTACCTCGGTCAGGGGGCTTTTCTTCCCGCCCAACGAACCCCCCGCACGGCTGGTTTGCAGCTGGAATCTCCGTACAAAACCTGACCAGAGCCAAACTGGCCAAACTGGCCCAAGATAAGGTTGGCTGGTCAAGTCGGATTGATCTCTGCCTAAAAGTGCCAGCGAAAAACGACTGGGTTAGTCGGAGATCGTTGTCGTTCTGGGGATGGGGTGAAACTCAGCCGGGACAGGATACCGGATTGGGAGAAGAGGGCCGGTGGGCCACACACGTAAGCCACCGCCCGGAAGGCCCTCGCCCAGTTCCTTATCTGAACGCCGACCGACCGACGGATGTCTCTCGGAGAGCGAGAGACCACACCAAGAGGGGCGCCTAGCAATTCTTCGCAAGTTCTTCCCTTCCCCATCAGTTGCCTCCGATGAAAGGGCCCCTTTCCAGGATGGCCGATTTTCACCAACCTTTGGGGGCTCCTCCTGACATGGAGCCCCCGCCGGAACAGCACCGGGTGAGGAAGCGTCGCAGACGGACCATGGCGTGTATGCAGTGTCGCAGCAGAAAGCTCCGCTGCGACCGCGAATATCCTGTATGCGGTCGCTGCCAGAAGAGCAAGACACCATCCAAATGTACTTATGAGGACGGCTTTCTCTGGCAACAGCCTAATACAGTTGCCTCGCCCGTTTTCTCCGACCGAGGTCCCACAACCACGGTGCAAATGCCCCAGGCTGATCGGGCGACTGCCCACCCTACCCCGGACTCGGGGATAAGCAGTTTACCGTCTCGGTATCATCCCTCGCTCCCCGTCGAGGAAAAACGGGATAAATTTCTGGAAACCGTCCTGGGAGCTCCCAAGGCTGCCGTTAACCAAGAGCCTTATGTCACCACAGAGTTGTTGCAGCGTCATCATCCCCCGGACACCCATCCGGAGACACACCCTTACCCGGACGAAGACGATGATAGTCCCCCTTCGCCTTCACAACAATTGGACGTCTCCCCTCGAATCATGATGCGTGGGAAAGAAACAAAGACCCGCTTCAATGGCTCGGGCATTTTTGCCAACCTTATTGCACAGGTGAACCCCCTTGCTTCACAACCTCTTTGTCTTCTCGGGTGCTTGCCGAGACCATTTATTGGCAAAATGTTTACCTTGTTGTAGTTTCCGGACCTCAGGGCTTTTGCGGAGGAGATCCGCCAGGCCAGCCCACATCTTTCTGCATTACGACCCGATCTAATGAGAGTGAGGAAGGGGATCTGGAAGAAGAAACCTTTGAATACACCGTTCCCCACACCCACCACAAGTACGATGATTCCAATGCTACCGACACGTGCAGTGGTGGATGAGCTCGTCCTTCTTTATTGCACATACATCGAATCAGCCCATCGGATCCTTCATGTCCCGTCGTTCCTCAGAGAACTGGAGCAATTCTGGGCCCAGAGAGACTCCCCGGATATGGTCTCGCCGATCTTTGTCGTGCAGCTCCTATTAGTTTTGGCATGTGCATGGAACTTTGCCGATTTCAATACCCTGCAGGTAAAGAATGAGGGGAATCTGCAATGTTATACGGCCGTGGAGTGGGTCCTGCATGCAGAGAAGTGGATGGAAAATGCACACATCAAGCGACCGGAGCTGACCAGTCTCCGCCTCAACACCCTTCTGATCATCGCCCTCAACATCCATGGCATGAAACGTAGCCAGGCTTGGCTCGCTACGGGTACGCTAGTCAAGCAAGCCATGATGGCCGGCTACCATCGGGATCCCACCCGATATGCCCGGATCTCCGTCTTCAACATGGAGATGCGCAGGCGCATATGGACCACGATCGTTGAGCTCGATCTGCAGGTTTCTCTCGAAAGAGGCATGCCGCCCTCGATCCAGGAGGCTGATTATGATACGGCCCCGGCGCTAAACATCAATGACAGCGAGATCCAAGAGGACAGCACCGAGCTTCCCACGGCCCAGCCATTGGATGTCGTGACTGATTGTTCCTTCCAAGCGGTTCTCGTACAGTCCCTTCCTCTGCGACTGAAAGCCTGCGCATTGATGCACTCCCCACGGATCAGCTGCCGGTATGACGACATCTTACATCTAGACTTTGAGCTCAACCGACATCTCTCGAAAATTCCCGTGTGGCCGACTCCAGGCATGGACGACTTTCAAACCGCACACCGCGTGATTCTCATCCGAGCTCTTTTGGAGAACAAAGTCGGACATACTCTCTTATCTATCCACACTCCGTTCGCCATCGAATCCCCGAAGGATTCCCTCTTTGCACCGTCCGCTCGGGCTCGCCTAGAAGTGGCGTCGATGATTTTATCGACGCAGAGACGCTTACGCGAAATGTCGCCGCAGCTGTCTCTCTGTAACATAGGCGACTGGACCATGCAGGCTTACTGCACGATCTGCCAACTCCTACACCAAGGACAGAGTGACAACGGTAATTGACTTCTTTGTGGCGTCACATCGAGTGCTAATTTGCAATAGGCTCTTCCACTTCTCTGACCCGAACCCTCCCGGGGCTCCCCGAGTCCCTGATCTCTTTGGTTGAGGTGGCCTTGTCATGCCTCGAATCCCGCCTCCTCGTGGTGGTCAAGGGAGCCAAGGAATATTTCTTCATGTCGACCATTGTAGCTCTGGTCAAGGTGGGCCTCTGGCCAAGCCAAGCGCAGCTCTACAAGCAGGAGGTAGTTGAGCGAGTGATTCTCTTCTCCCAGACCCTATTCACACGACACGCCAATTGCACCCATCTAGGCGACTGGGGGATGGGCAACTTCAAAACCAATCAGGTGAGTGAATCTCAGGAATATGGAAACTCTTTACTGACCTGCTGCGATAGGTCCCCAGCTTGAATGCGGGTCCTGGGATGCCCCCGCCGTTCGTCCCCGACGTCAACATGGCGCCAACCCCGAATTATGGCATGATGGTAAGCTCGTTTCCCTTTGCTGCTGGCATTGAACTAACAAGACCACAGCCCCCGGGCGACCTAGACCCCTTCCTCGATGCGTTCGACTGGGGTGACCTCACAGGGATCACCTTTCAGTAATGATGTAAAAATATCTCATGCGCCGTAGCCTTTCCTAATCGTGATGACTTACGTACTGTACAAAAATATTCCTGTACTGTACTTGATCTGGGCTGAATCGCTCGTATCCTCTGTATGATAACCGAACCCGTATAGGAAGACGATCATTGAGGTGCAGTGACGACATAACGATCCAGAACAAGGACGATCACGTATCGATGTCAATAGTAAGTCATCTAGACATCGCGATCGCGGGACATGGGCGGAAAGTGGACCGCAGATCATCGATGATATCAGAACAGTTGCCTTGTTGATTCCTGGGGAATCTACCTGATGGCCAGTAGATGGCTCAAGTTGTGAAGGGGTTGCCATTGAAATCTGGGGTGTTAACCATGAGGAACATAGTCTCACCAAGATCAATTGAAACAGAGCTAGCCCTGTGAAGGTTCCTGAGCTGATCACAATAGGACCACCTGCTGATTGGACCTTCTCGGCTGTTTTGTGCAGAGGTCAGGGCAAAACATCAACAAATTAAGTCACCTCTAGTAATATGGCAGTGAAGTGGACCTGTTTTGCGCCTCTGTAGAACATGTTCTTTGTCTGCTGATACTGATGCTTCTTATGCCGCTCTTTATGCGGAGAAATGAGAATGAGTCAGCGGAACAATCCTTTCCCGGTCACTTGCTCCCTCATCGACAGTTCTTGTCCAGCGTGCGGTATCAAGCAAGATAAGCCCAAGATTGATATCTTTGGCCAACAAGAACTCATAAAGAGCTAAGAGCTAATGCGACAGAATTTTTTAGCGTGCTGAGATAGGGACATTTCCTAGGCAGGCACATTACCTTAGCGGATATGTACATCCTGGTATCCAGTATGGTAAAACCGTACCGATGGCGGCATGACAAGCCTTTGCGATCCGGATCTTCAGGGTTCGCTTGCAGCCGGACTTCTGGTTGGCTGACAGCGGGCATGCCGGGCCCGGTCGGTACGGAGAATACAGCCGGGTTCCAGCGAAACACGCAAAGCCAATTCGAAAGCTTGACGGGCGATTCTGGGAAACCCTCCGTCATAGATTATGATGCCCTTCTAACTTCTTCCAGGCTTATCATGTTCGGACAGATACATCACCAGTCTGATCTAACCCACTGTGACGTGCATTCCCTCTTCTAGTCTTTAAAGGGCGCCATCATGCTCACTCGCTCGCTTCTGTATCTATCACAGCCTCGTGGGCCGAATCTCACTTCTGCGTTGTCCGATAGCTAAGCCTTGCTGGCTCCGTTAGCCCGTTATTAGCTCGTTTCCCTCTGATCCATACACCAATCATCATGTGCACGGTGCCCTGCATGGCCTCTTGAACGAGGCTCTTCGGATTGGTATCTGCCTTGTGGTTTAAATTGACAGGCTGATCCTCCATGGGGCGGGATTCAATCCGGCCCCATACCCCTGAATCATTGCCATTGATATATCCCATGAGGTTCCCTCGGACGCCCCCTTCGCGTCATTCATACTAATTCTGCTACTTTCGGAACTTCCAAGGGCTACCCTTGTGTCACTCCTTGCAAGCATCCGATCATATTGTACCAATGTTGCAAACCGTTATTTCCATTCTATGCTTCCTGCTATATGCAGTGAACGCCATTCCGACGGCTCCGCAGTCGAGCACATCCGAGGGGATTGACACCCGTTCTTTTTCCAATACCACCGAATATCCTCTTCCCAACCTGGGCAATATTGCCGCCCATGACCCTAATATTGTTCAATACGACGGCTATTTCTATCTGTTCAAAGGCGGCGTGCATATCCCGATTCACAAATCCCGCACCCTCGATGGCCCATGGGAACAAGTCGGAACCGTCCTCAACGAGTCCAGTGTGATCGAGAAACAGAACCGCACTCGCCCTTGGGCCCCGACGACGGTCGAATGGCAAAACCGTTTCTACTGCTTCTATGCGATCAGCCAGTCCGGCAGTCGCGACAGCGCTATTGGAGTTGCCTCCTCTGACACTCCCGTAGGCGGGAATTGGACGGACCATGGCGCGGTGGTCAACACCGGACAGGGTGACTTGTCTGACATTTATCCCTACACGGTTTCCAACGCGATTGATGGCGCCTTCATCAAGGATCAGAAGACTGGAGAGCCCCGTCTGCTCTACGGCAGTTACTGGCATGGCATCTTCTCGGTGCCGCTGGGCGATGGCCTCCTTTCGATCAAAACTCCGAAGAAGCCGGAGGCCACCAACCTGGCATACATCCCAACCGCCAAAACCAAGCCAATCGAGGGTTCCTTTATGACCTACAAGGAGCCGTATTACTATCTTTGGTTCAGTCATGGCAAATGCTGCCAGTTCAATGTCCACGCCTTTCCACCCATGGGAGACGAGTATGTACAGCGAGATTTGTGATGACCTTGATCTGACTATTGTATAGATACAGCATCCGGGTCGGCCGATCTACCAATGTGACAGGCCCTTTTGTGGACAAGGATGGACACGAAACCCTGCAAGGAGGCGGCACCATCGTCTACGGATCGAACCACGGGGTTGTCTACGCCCCAGGTGGTGTTGGTGTGTTGTCTGGCAGTGGCAGCCAGGCAGATGTACTATACTTTCATTACCGTATGTGTTGGATCCACCTCCTTGACAAATGCTAACATGCTGCAGTCAACACTTCAATCGGCTTCGCGCAAGGAGTAAGTACTGTCCCATCTCAGCACTACCTTACTAACGCGTTCAGGATGCTCGTCTGGGATGGAACTATCTGCACTATGTAGATGGATGGCCAGTGGCTATCGAGGGGTATGTTCAGGCCAACGGCAGTGACGCGCAGAACTTCAGGAACTAAGGTGGACCAGTAAATCTAGCATAAACGGTACCTCGAGCGAAAGCAGTGGCCGAATCCTTCGACCGAATCCTACGCTAAATTTACTAGCCATGTTGTGTATGTGCAATTCGATCCTTCTCTCCTGCAGAAACTCATATTTGAAGTCATTGGTACATTCCTCTGGCTGTGCAGGTGATCCAGCGTCGACCATCTCGCTGCAGTTCCAAAAATGGGGCCATTTGCGGATCGATCCTGCGGGATCCAACATGGGGCCAATCCTTCACGGTATGAAACGTGTTGCTCATCTATGGAGCAGGCCCTACGGGTCCCATCCGCCATCCACATTCAACACCATGCCGGTGGTATACGAGGAGGCATCACTGAGCAAGAACAGCACCGACTGGGCAACCTCATCCGCCGTGCCCACTCTCGGAAACACCGTTGGCATACTCCCCAGTTTACCCTGGATAGCAACCGCCTTGTCCAACAGTGGCGTTTGGATCGACCCACTAAACCGTCAGCACTATACCACGGCCCCAACAGCCCCAGTCTGATTAAGGATAACTCACGGCGCCACTGCATTGACCCTAATGTCTGGTCCCACCTCCTTGGCCACACTCCTCGTCAACCCAACAACCCCATGCTTTGATGCTGAATAACCGGCGTGCAAGGCAAACCCCCTGACCCCTTGAATACTCGTCGCATTGACAATGCTCCCCGTCCCACTCGTGCTCTGAATAGCTTTTATCTGTGCCCGCAGACAATACATCGTTCCAGTCAGATTGACTCTCAACAGCATATCCCACTCTGCATCATCCTGCTCCGTCAACGCTCCGGTGCCGTGTTTGCTGCCGATAATGCCTGCCATGTTGGCGGCGCCATCGAGACGACCGAAATGGCGAACCGTGGCATCGATCCACTCGTTGACGGAGGCAGCAGAGCCCACATCTACCACTGTGGTGAGGGTGTTGTCTGTGTTGGCGTTGGGGAGCTGGGCGAGTGCGGTTTGGAGAGTTGCGTCGGAGATATCCGCTAGCGAAAGGCGGGCGCCTTGCTCGTGGAGTTGGCGGGCCACGGCGAGGCCGATGCCCGCGAGGCCAGTGATGGCGTAGACCTTTTCGTTGGTCATGTTATGATTTGTATGATTCGTATGATTTGGATATATGACAGCATTAGGTGGGTTTATGTCTATGGAGTTCGGGTAGAGATATCCCGTCTGACAGTTAGATAATTATCGATTAATAGACGCCAGTTCATCCGGTGTATGTACTGAGAACCGTCCGGAGCACTTCCACGGTTGAACCCCTCCCTCTATAGCCGCGAGCGGGTAATAACGGATAAATGGACATCAAACCAATTGAATCTATGCCTATTGGATGCCGCGTTATGTTGTGTAGTAATGTTGTGTAGTAATGTTGTGCTACTGTGTACCTAGCCACCATCTTTTTAGGCATCTCACGACCTACCGTGTCAAAACCCATAACTAGGTGCTAGTCAGTCCTTATATATTCACAAGATTTTCATCCATACTACATGTCGCCATATCTCTTCCCCAGAGACAAGCATCATCACTTCTTTTCCTGATCAAAAGTACAACTAACGAACCATACAAATCACCAAGACACAAGTTCAATACCACCCAACCCATACACAATCAAAAATCCAACCCCCTATCTAATACTATCAAAACCATCACCCAACCCATCTACACCCATCAAAAATAACCCACCACCAACCCTCCCAAAACACAAATACCCATACATATCCCAACCAACCCAAAAAATAAAATCACCCCTCCAAATTCCTCTTCACCCTCTCCTCCCTCTCCACCGCCTCCTCCCACTCCCTCCTCAACCTCCTCTGTTCATCCTCCTCCGCCCTCAACCTCTCAATGCCTTCCAACTGTTCCAAAAACTTCCCCCAAAACCTCGGCTTCACCTTCCGTTCCAACCACTCCATCTCCTCGGGATGATCCCTCATATACTCCAATTCCTCAAGCGGGATGAACTGCGCTTTGCGTAACCTCCGTCTCACGATCCTCTGAACAGGCGTCTTTTCTCTTGCCTCTCTTTCCTCTTGCGTGAAAGGCCGCGGTGTAAATGGGATTTCGTTTAACTCGGATTGGATTTCATGCGATTCGAGGAGAGTGGGGTTAGATGTACTGTCCATCATATTATCATCTGTTAGCTTGATATCACCAGTAAACGGGAACGGGGAAAGGAATATACAAAACCTCCCCATCCCATTCATAGCATTGAATCGGGACTTTCTCCTCATCCTCATCCCCAACATCAAGCAAAAAGAAACACATCCGGTTATTATACCCGAACTCATCGCCATACGTGTACCATCGTTGGACGCCTGGTTGGAAGCCACTATTCCAGATGAATTTGCAGATGAGATTCAGCATGGAGAGGAGTTTGGCGGTGTAGGGTTCTGTTTTTTTGGTGATGTCTGGACTGGTATTGCTGGGGACGAGGTGGGTGAGGGTTTGTACGAGGATGCGCATCGGGGAGGGGGAGAGGGGGGGTGGTGGGGTGGGAGGACGGTTGAAGAGGGGGTCGAGGTCCATTGGCTTTTTCTTTGGGGGGGGGGGGGGTTAGAGGGGAGATTTGTGGAGGAATGCGATAAGAGAAAGAGAAGGAATGAAAAGGAGGGGAGAGGATGTTGGAGGGTATATCCAGCGCTTAAATGGTAGATGGAAATAGATGGATAGGCTGAGGGAGGGTGGCTGAGGGGGAAGGGACAGGGATGTCTAGCTAGGCGCCCTGATATAGTGGGGGAGTTTGATGTCGGTACATTCTAGGAATGTCTATGTGTATAGGCCTTGTCTTAGCTTTTGTACACAAGATTAGATATTAACTTCAAACAGTATCTTTTATTCTATGATATCTGCAGCCCTAGGCAGTCCCAGGTATTGTCCGCTTGCCCTGGACTCAATTCATTTGACAGAGCCTTCTCGCCCTGTAGAAAATTAGAATTCAATACACACTATCATTACGTACTGGATCCTTACCGAAGATGACCCGCTGGAATGTGAGGATAGATCCCATTTCATCGCTTTGCTTCGAGTGTCAATCATTGTATAATGGACGCGCTATAGGCCAATTCGAAGCGGTATTGCTGCTATTCGGTGCGGCGCGGACAAGACCTGCATCCGGACGCCCTCTTGCTTGGCGCGCTTGCTCCCTAAACGTCTGTCGGCCTCGTCACTTCGGCTGTGTCTGTGAACGAGAGAGCCTAAATAACGGCAGGTATTCCCATCCGGAGGGTTAGTTGATTGGGAGGAAGAGGACACCGGATCGCCAATGAAAGGCCAATATCAGATTTTTGCTTTAGGTGCCTTCTGATTTCCCCGTCTCATCTTCCGAAGCCATAGCTAGCCCTGCTTTAGTCAGCTTGAGCTCAAATATCTCACGAGCTTGAAACACACCTTAGAAGTGAGACTTCGAATATACTATCGCTATCTTCACTGACCAGTAAGTGTGGCCACTAAAACCAGTGGCGAGTGTAGAAAGCAGCCATGCATAATGAAAGACATGGTCTCTGACCATCCTGGGGTATACCAAGTACGACAAGAAAGGAGAAGAGTGAGTAGACATGCGACATACTTACCTTAGTCCTGAGCTCAGATTAACTGACAGCCAGCGTATTCAGTGAATCTATTCCAGTGTTATCATAGTCCGATGAATGGTTGGAAACGGAGGCAGACGTGAAGGATCTTGAGGGAAGTTGCCGGCTCACCGACTCAGTGAATCTCCCTCGTAGTTCCCCCCACCTCAACATTGGCTCCTTCCCAACTTCCTCTTCGCCTCCTTTCCCCCTCCTCCTCTTCTCCTCCATCTTCCCGGATATCTCATCCTCTTCTCACGCAGACTTCATGCCAAATATTTGCTAAGTGTATATCAGCTACTTCGCTTCTTTCGCTCGTCCCCCCTCCGCTACCACCGCACGCCGCAACTTTGTGTGAGTATTGTTTGATGAAGTGTGTACGATGTCTTGTGTTGACTAAGTGTATATCAGTTGTCTTGCTTGCTGTTAACGTCTCCCCCCCCCTGCCTCTTTCCCTGATTTTCACCATGGTAAGTCCACTTCTGAAGGTGCCGGTCCCTATAAAGGGATACCGGCTCAAGATGAATCTATACTGACAAGATTAGGCCCGTCAAGCTAACAGCCGTCGCTGTTATTTCTGTCGCCAATATGGCCATCTGGCCCGCGACTGCGCCACCCAGGCTTCCTGGGAGGGTCTTCGCCTGGCCGTAAGTACAATTCTATTATGATTTTGATATGAGATCTTGATGTTACTTTACCTGCTTTGACCTGATCTGACTGGAGAGACGCCCTTCTTCCTGAGTGGTTTCTTGTTACTTGATGCTAACTTTGGCTTTCTTTAGGGATGGGATGTGATCCGGAATGCCGCGCTGGCCGTCTGCAGCTGCCAACAAGCCTGCCCCCAAGTGTGCTGCTGTTGCTGCAAATGAGCCTATTGTTCCAACTATCGGTCCTGCTGGCGAGCCTACTATTGACCCAGAACACATGGTTTTTTAGCTGGTTTAAGAATTACTCAATGGTGATTCTAAAGGGAAATGTACTTAAGGAAGGCTAATGTATTTTAACAAGTCACAAGTGTGGACGAACAACCTCACATTCCCACACAATTGTTGGGATACAGTCTTCGTTCCGTCTGTTCTCCAGATGGTCAGCGGTATATCGTTTTGGTCTACTTGTATGAACGTGACATTCACTGTTAGAGTGCTAGAGGATAGGAAACCGGAGCATTGAGGTGTGGGAGCGACTCACTATTTTCAAACACCTATCACAGAAATCCAAGGCGTTTCCAATACTCGCGCACGCACGATCTCCACCGGTAGAGCACGCTGATTTGCAGCAATGGTCTTGGGACGATGCAGTATAATGGGGGCAGTGATACCGAATATTCGAAGAGAAGAGCAAGAACCAGGATCCTGGCCTATGTGATACGCGCGAGGGACACACGTCAGGCAACCAGTTCAAATCGCTGGGGCAGAGAAAGGTATGGAAGTAACCACGAGCAGCAACAGTCCTGATGGCTAGCAGTTGGATCTATTCATTGCTTGTTGCTGGTCAGACTGGGTGACTACATATGAGAGACTAGAGTGATATTATTATACAAGATTCATGTGTCTCCGTTGTCACGAAACTAGCCAAAGGGGTCTGGAAGAAGCCATGTAGGCCCTTTTGTAACGGGCGGCAGCCAGTCAGCTCATGTCTGATATTTTCCGTTGGGATTCCCTATTTTCACTCCGCAGTTCATATCCCTAGCCGTCGGCGGCCATCCCTGCAGCCATATTCCAGCTCTAGATACGCCGTGGTTCAATATTATCTGGCCTAAGTTGCTACTAGCTAGATCATCATTCGTGGATTATTTATTTTATTGCTACGTACTTTGATGCACATGTAGGACTTCTGACAGGATTACTCGGAGCTAGAAATTCCTGATCTAAGTAGACTCCACAGTAGCGATTGATCAGTGTATTTGTCCTTCGACACACTGGAAGAGTACCTTGCCACCTCCGAGGCTATGTCAGCTATGTCACATTATGTGCTGCATTGGGCTTCGTCTGAAGCATTACTGCGGTAGCGTGCACTCGTGGGTCAAGAGGTACGATAGTAGTCTGTCTCTAGAGATCCTTGGAGTGGATTGGGTCAGCGGCCAGCAACGCGATCAGCATGATAAATTTGACAGGCACTCACTATTGACCGGGGTGGAGATACCAGTCAGTACAGTTTAATCAAGAGATTATGGGATCATACCGCTCAGAAGTGGCAACTCACTGATGTTCTGCAGGAAGGTTAGTGTCAATCAGATCAGACAGTCTACTACGCATTTAGTAGATGCTGTCGGGTTTCCTGCTGCCTGGTGCACCGAGTACTACGTTCAAAGACAAGTGTAGTAAGGTAATGAGTAAGTTAGTCAGGTATTTAGTAAGTTTGCCCTGGAATTGGGCACGCTGCCTTGGTATTCTGAGCGTTTTCAGGCACATGTTACTGCCCGTCCCTTGAATTTCATGTCATCGCGCACCTCTGCTTCTTTCTCTTTCTTCTTCTCTCGTTTTCTCTTCTCCGCACACACTCATTTTCCTCTCTCATCGCCCCCCTCACCTGTTCCGTGTTGTGTGAGTTTTGTCTGGTTTCATGTGTCAGACGTCCTGTACAAAACTAAGTATATGTCGGTCTGCGTCACCAAGATCCCTATTCTCTTGTCTTGCTGCGTCAAAAAGGCCTCCTTGTCACCATGGTATGAGTCTCCCCCGGTTGTGCTGGACTGGGACGTGACATAACAATGGGTATAATCACAGAAGAGTTGTTGTCATCAGACCGGGCACTTGGCCCGCGACTGTGACGACATCAGTCTAACCAAGGCCCTCATTGCATGGGTAAGTATTTCACTGGATTGGATGTGGTATACAAAGCTAATTCAAGTGCCAGGATCAAATCCTCGTCACCTCCGCCGCCCACCGTTCCTCCTCCGCCGAATAGAAAAGGAAGAAGAAGAAGAGGAAGAAGAGGAAGAAGGAATAGATGAAGGACAAGGATGACAAGACCGCCTAGGCCATTAAAGCCCGTTGTATAATATGATGAATCAAGATTCCGTACCTCGACCATCATTTCTAGCACGTAGCGTTGTTAAGCCTCACTGTCGACGAACACTTGACTTTGGTCTTGAAGAATCGGTGTGAGAGTGTAGCACGGCATACTGCGAGTGTATATCAGCATCGATTATCTAGAAGGAATGTTAGAGTAAGTCAAATCCAAAATTACACCTTCTAGTAAATGAGAATGGTCTGAGCTTTTGGTTTATGTCAGATCATCTACATCTAGGATGTTGTGCTCGGGGAAATTTCCTTGTGGTCAAGTGGTCTGTGATCAGTTTACGTTCGTGAATGATGCCAGATGCGTAGCTTTATATAGGAAGTACGAACCATGGAAACAATCTATATGACTAGCTGTCAATTGGCCGTACCTCAGACCAGTTATTACTCTACTCACAAGGAACGGGCCGCTTGTAGGCCTATCTCATACTACATGCCCTGAGGAATATGATCTGGCCATCATCCCCTCCGGACCTCGCTCAAATATACCGTACAGTACTTTGCAAGCCCGTAGTAGAGCGGAGGCCATACCAAACCAGCGAGCGTATGGTAAACCCTCAATCTGGCATTTCGCTACGCTCATGTGTCCCATTCACTTACCCCGTGGCTCTCGCGTTGTATGTCTCCCTTTCCCACGTCCCCTTCTTCCTCTTCTCTTCCCTTCTCCGCAAACAGCAACGCTTCCGTGCCGTCCCCCCCCCTCCCTCCCACCAAACGAAGTCTTTTTGTGAGTATTGTTAGGTGTCGTGTATGATACTGTGTGAGTACTAAGTGTTTATCAGTTTGCTGTAATACGTGATACTTCTTCCCTCCCCGCCTCCGCAATATGGTGAGTCCCCTACCCAGACATCAGAATTTGAGGAGTGTGCCAAACGAAGACAAGCCACGTAAATGTTACTCGTGCAATCAACCTGGCCACCTGGCCAGGAATTGCCGGGTTGGTGCCCTGATGGCTGGTACCAGAGCAATTGTAAGTACTTTAAAACGTCTATACCTTCCCTAAATACTGACATTAATTTACTAGGGCTTCCAATTTATCAGGGAGAGAGAAGCCGCCACCGCCGCCCATAGGCCCCCGGCCCCCGCCACGGCGGGTGGCGAGAGGAAGAAGAAGAAGGCTGAGAAGGAGAAGGAGAAAGAGAAGAAGGAGAAGAAAGAAGAGAAGAAGGAAGACAAGAAAGACCCCAAGGGGCCACAGGAGGCCAATCCTGTCTAGTTGTTCTGTTTGATGTTTTATTCAAGTCAATGAAGATTGTTGCCAGATCATAAATACTCTCCTGGATGTAGTACAAAGTAGCAAGCCGCCCTTCTGAATAGATGACTACGGAGAAGATGTCCTGCGGAGTTCCACCTTGAGAGAGTTCAGATGGTTATACGCTTGTCTTTGGCTTCTGGTATGAACTTTGAATGATACAACAGGACACCCGATGTGCATGATATAGAGTCTGCTGTTTTTACAGTAATCGACAAATACACGCCTGACTGCAAGAACTGGAGTGGGGAGAGAATTGATTCAGGAACCCGCCTCAGCCAGGTATTCTTCTCTCAGTGTCCCTGCGACACGGTGGCTATACTCTCATATTCTATGAGCAAACCACAACCTGATTCTTCTCCTTATCCGTGACTACGCATCGTATTGCGGCGAACAGGTCAGTTTGTACTCCTATCTCTTCGGCTTTTCTGTTTTTTTTCCAGCCCAATCTCTTCCAACTTACCCCCAAAGTCGGGATTGAGTCATTGCCTAACTTTCCAAGAGTATAGAGGAAATCGAAGGCATGCAAGGTCTCCGCATCTTGAATGTGTTGGGCATCACAATACAAACTACGCCCAAGTACATCTCCACATGATACGATTCTCGTCATGGATTTTCTCAGATCGGTGAAAAACTTCCGTTGCGCTGTATATGGTTGGAATGTGTCAATCTCCTTCCCCCCTTCTACCCCTGATATCCCACAATCTTAACTATATCCCTCCAATACAGACTACCTTGTTCTTCAAAAGCGGCACTCACCTCACTAGACAAAGCTAACCTGTTACTAGAATCCTTCTATAGGCCGCACATTCCTCATTATACGCTATGATAACCGTCAGGAAACCGAACCCTTTAGTCCAGAACCACCGACCATGACCACCGTCCGGGAAATAACAGGGAAAGAGAAACCATTGGGATGAATATCAAGCGGGGCAGGACAAAGCGGACAAGATGAGGGAGGAGATGTGGAACAGGAGCACCGCACCATCCTTGGCCTCTTTCTAGACTGGAAGGCTCTCACCGTTCTCCACGTTATCATTGGCCTCGTATCAATTAGCAATTGGAAGTTATGCCAGAAGTATCAATTATTCTTCTGGGTATCACCTATCTAGCGACCGCTCTTAGGTGGTTTAGGCACTGGTATGGCGGTAGGAAGGCCGTGTTGCATTTCCGGATGACTCCATACACTACGTGTATACTCGGCTGCATTGCGAAGCTATCCCCATTCAGAGTCTACCGGTCAAGAAACGTATACTGTATACTGACTATCTAGACGAAAGCCGCCCAAAGATCCTTCATTGTCCATGCTCGCACACACTCGCAGCGCCTCTCTATACGCTAACGGAAGGAGAGGAGCAATTGTTCCGGGTTGGCACCGTAACCACCTCAGGTGTTCAGGGTGTCCAGGGGCGCAGCACACAGAACTATGCAGCTCTTACAAAAAGCCATGTGAAGATGCCTTCACAGCATTGGCTGATGTTTATGCGAGATGGCCGTAGATACGGCAACAAAATCACCCTCTAGAAAGCACCAATAGGTATTTTTTGTGACATGCCGGACATGGAGCAGCTGAAAATCTGCCTAGACTATTGCTCTAAACGGGTTTTTGTAGGAATAGTCTGAAATAACACAAATAGTGAAGGAATTCTTGATAGTAAAGAGTGATAGGCCGCACCTAGTTCCCTGTAACCTTTTCTTCTTACCACCGCGCGTCCTCTGCTAAGGGGGAGAAGCAGAAGGGGAAGAAGAAGAAGTGCGACGACAGGGACAAGGAGATCAAGATAAGTCTCATTTAGGAGATAGAGACCACTTAGACCGTCGAGGAAAGCCAGTCATAGATAGTTCTATCGACAGACCAGCAATATTCTCACCACATTGTATGGAGCGAAGTGTTTGATTTAAAGTACTACGCTAGGATGAGAGCTTCATTCAAACGGTCCACGGTGGAATATCACATATCCTTTTCAATGATAGGGAAATTGCTTATAGCAATTACATTCGATGCTACTTTTTAGAAACTATAGCAGACATCTTTTCGTACACTGCTATCTACTAAGATCTTAAGCAGTACCCTGCTCCTCGGGCTTGGCCTCCTTGACCTCCTTGGGCTTCTCTTCCTTTTTCTCCTCTTCCTTCTTAGCCTCCTCATTGGCCTTCTTCTTGTCCTTTCGCATCTTTGCCTTGGCCCCCCTTCGTCCTTTCGTGGCGGCGGCACGGAAATGGGCTCGGCCCTTGTAAAGTCAGCCTTAAGGATCAATGTTAGGTCAATAGGACACTTACCATCGCCCTCAGGCCCTCCATCAGGGCGGCTCTGCAACAGTTACGGGCAATATGTTCCTGCTCATAGCAGTAATAACAAACGACACCAGGCTGTCCCTCTCGTTATGACACGTTGATGCCCACCGCACCAGGAGTGATCACATACCATAGCGGCTTTTTTTCTTGAAGAAAAAAAAAACACGGAAAAAGAACAGGGAGACGTTTTAGACACGACTAGTATATACTTAGTCTCACAACATATCGTACACACATCTAACAATACTCACACGCAAAGACGTTGGATGGTGGGGGGGAGGCAGGATGGAGATAAAGTGAGGTGTTTGCGGAGAGGAAGAGAAAGAGAAGAGAAGAGAAGAGAAGAGAAGAGAAGAGACGAGAAGAGACGAGAAGAAGGGGAGCGACAGATATAAATGAGAATTACGGGACACGTGCCTAGCAGGGTAGTATGAGACAGTAAATTTGGACAATACAGAAAGACGGGGCAATTCGTATGGAAGGGTAGCCTGTCCTGGAGTACTTTTACACTCTTTTTTTATAATAGCCTCCACTAATTGAAAATTAGAAACACACCAAGGATGTCCGTCATTTCTCGACTCCTCCCAGCGCAACACTCTCAACTCTCAAACACCATTCTTATCCTGGCTTTTGAAATAGCCTAACCATTTCATAATCTCTACTTGACATGGGTAAAAGCTTTAAACGCTTTATATACTTACAGTATCGACCCCAACGGTCTTGGTCCAGAGCTGGCGTTTCCCTAATTAAAAGGGGCAAGTTGTATCTCTTGATCTTGGCCTCTCCATCTACTCTCACCCCGATTTACTTCAAAGCTAATTATATATCAGTTAAGACGGCACTTTACCTGACTGTCAAAATAGTAGGTCTATCCCCAATTGTGCCAGTTTCTTCGATAGTACGGTATGCTGGTGGAGATCAATAGGCGTGTCTGTACTGCAAATGCCAAAGTGCAGCTATATTGAAAACAGTTACACGGTTTCTGCTCTATTAAGAAACCCGAGCTTCGAGTATGTAAGTACATCTCAATCTGTCATCCGTTTATAGTGACACCGGGTGCTAATTTTTCTGTGGTGGGAATCCTATGAAGATGACCACCTGTAAATCCCAAGTCCAGCACCATCGCCTGAGTTAAGAATTCTTCGCGTTTGGCAGTCGACATTAGGCGCCATGCTATAAAAGAAGACTGGGGATGGTAACAACGAATCCGAGGGCAATTGACAGTGGGTAGCACGCTTCATGGCCTCTATGCAGATTCATATATATTGGCTCGACCTAGATTGACTGATAGGTCTTGGGATATTGCTTTCCTCATACATCCCTCTATGGCACCACTTCACTGTCCGCTGCCTATTGATATATCGATTGAACTACAACTATGTACTCAATTATATGTGTGGCCGATATTTGGCCTCCAGTCCATACACTCAGTCTCTGATCTTGACAGGAACACTGTTCTCTGTGTCCGCCAGGCTTTTGTCTTCCATCTCCCCCGAACACTTCGACCTTGTTTCTCTATCTCTTTACCGAGATGAAGGAGGATAAGGAGGATAGGTCGACGGGGATGGCTGATTAGTTGTAGATCATTTAGAGTTCTGTTTAGCTTTATCCTCCTATACACGTGGCTTCTGTGTGGTTTCATACTGCGAGATGTGGGATTCATGGGATACGACGGTTTGACTTCACATTCTTGCATCAAAGGGGTGGCGGCTACATAGCTCGCAACACACTTAGCGGGATTCATCAGGCCAATGGATTCTGACTGGACTTGGATTTGACTTGACTCGGCTTGACAACAACCACCTAAACATCACCCAAGTCCCTCCCCTTCAACCTCGTCCCAAACCACATGAACGCAACCGGCATGGGCGAAAACACCAAAACCACCAATCCCAACAGTGTCCCACCCCAACCATACCCCAAAGCATTGAATAGCGGTGTTCCCGCAAGAGGCAAAAACGCCGCACAAGCGTTCCTCGGAACCAGCATCGCGCTGGTAGCGCTAACGGCGTAGACTCCAAACGCGTCAACGACGTACGTCTGCAGCGTGATGGTAGTAGCCACGAGACCAAACCCAATGATCCCGGTCCCGATGATCGGGACGACGTATTGTACGTGGAAGTGGACTGTCCATCCGAAGACAATAAAGCCAATGGACATGATCAGACATGCGATGAGGACAGGAGGAAGACGTTGTTCGGGAGTCGAAATGGTTGACTTTGCCCGGACCGTACGGAGATAATGGTCTAGCAGGAAACTGCATAGAAACGCTCCTAGAACGAGACCAAGACACAGACCGAGGAAGCACAGACCTGAGGCGCCCTCAGAAAAGTGGTAAAGGATTTGAAAGATAGGAGCAATGTTAGTCATAATCAGGTAGGTGAATCCGTACACTACACTGAGGTAAATCGTTACGAGAATGAGCATGGGAGAGCGAATGAGCAGACGAAGCGGACGGAGAATCGTATTGAAGAACAATTGTCCGGCCGTTTCGTCGCCATCCTTAGGCTGGGTACCGGCTTTGCGCTTCGCGAGGGTGACGCTGTATGTTTCACGGTATATGATGACGAAGAGGATGGAGAGAACGCCGGCAGCGATGGTAGGTAGCCAAAAGGCCCATCGCCATCCTGCTTTTTGGCTCAGGTATGACCCGATGATGGGTCCGATGACAGGTCCAAGCGCACCTGTCATGCTCATGATCGACATTGCACGTCCTCGGCTCTCCTCCGGCCAGAGATCACTGACGATTCCGGGGCCGATTGTTGATCCTGCTGTTGCGGAGCCGCTGAGGAAGCGGAACGCGATCAGCATTTGGATGTTGGTGCTGGCGGCATTGCCGGCCAGAAAGGCGACGAAGAGGATATTGGCGATGTTCAGGACCCAGTGACGGCCGTACAGCTCGGAGAGAGGGCCCCATAGTAACGGGGCGACGATTTCGCCCAGTTCCCAGATGGAAACGATGAGGGTGCGGTAGAGGGCATTGTCGGAGTGGAAGTGGGCGAGGATGGAAGGGGAGACGGGGGCTGCGATGATGGTAGACAGTTGACTGTGAAGTCAGCGTGGGCTCAGATAGATACTGGGGAGATGGCATTACACTACAGCACTCAGGGCAGCCACCAGGATCACAATCGACCACTTGTACGTGGACGACCAATTCCGGGGGTCGGAATCATCCACGGGGCTCGCGGAATGGACAGTAATCTCCGCTTCCTTGAGATGGTCGTCCTTCTCATCCATTTTCAATCAACTGCAAACGAAGGGGAATCCCTCGAGGAAGAAGGAAGACGGTGGGGAACAAAAGGAACAGCAGGTGGGAAACAGATTGGGCTGGACGGGCCGGCGGCTTCAGCTCCGACCGCCACCAAAATGAGACTATCTAGATACGGAGTAGTAGCCACGAAGCTAACAACAAGCTAACAATAAGCTAACAGGATAGTGTCCAAGTAACTCCGGAAAGTGGTCTGATTCATTCATCACTGACAGGGTCGGCCCCGCCTTCTCCCAGCCTTGCCCTCGCTACTGATAGGGTCTAGATAGTCGATATTTACTCGGCAAATGGGTCCGCCCAGTGGCCGTGTTTCTCAAAGTACTCGTTCATCTTGGCAAAATGCGGACTGTCCGCCGGGCAGAACGCATAACGCTCGACACTATGCACGATCGGCTTGTAGTCCGTCAGGCGCTTGTAGCAGGCATTCCGCTCCGGCGCTTGTGTCCAGGCCACCAGCTCGTCAAAGTTTTTACACTGCATCAGCTGGCCCTCCCCACCTCCATTCAACAGCTGGAGAGATGGCATCGGAGTATCATCGGCCTTGCACATTAGGTCCTGTCGCAGCGAGTCCAAGCAGTGCTCAATGTGTTCGGGTGGGATGGACATGTCCTGGTCATCCCAGGCCTCGTGGAAGGTTTTGCGCATGATTTTCTATCAAGGTTAGTAGTCTCGCTTGGTTTGGAGGGGTAAGCTACCCACCAGGCAGTGAAGCTGATGGAACACCTTGACGAAATAGATGCTCCTGTTCGAATCCCATGGAAAAGGCCAGGACTCGGACAGACCCTTGCTCTGAGCCCACTCCTGAGTAGGAGCAATAACCATATGGTCCGTGTCGAGGTTCTCCCACATGTAATTGGCATGAGTCTTGTTTTCGCTGGTATACTCGCTATGGTGAGAATAAGGACTATGGGTATCGAATGCGATTCCGGCTGCACAAATTAGACAATCCTCGACTTCAGATCAGGAACATACTGTATGGAGAGCGCTGTTTCGCCATGGCCGCATCTGGATCCAGCTCTCCCTCTCTCTGCCCTAGCAGCCACCACGCATTGAGAGATAACGAAGCTACCAGACCAAGAACCAACGCGATTGCTGTCCAACGGTGGGCTCGCGAGAGAGGGCGATTGACCACCACTCTCTCCGACTCCGACCCCAGCAGCTGCTCGCTGTCCTCTGGATGAACCTTTTCGTAGGAATACATTGCGATAGATGAGAGAATGATCGGGGTGCCAGCGAAGGTTGGGACAGTGCAGTCCTCATATCTCCAAGGGCTGGTTCGAGCCGACATCGCTAGTGCTTATCGCAGTGGAGATGTAATGCATGCATGGCCTGATCCTTCCTAGCAGTCAGCACACTAATGCAAGCTGCACATCTTGTCACATTCGAATGCCCTCGGACAAGACTTGCCTTTATCACAAATGTGACGCTGCCACTAGCCGAGGCCTCCATAAGTAAAGCATCAATTCCCCTGATCTTCCAGACAAGCATCGACCTGAGCACTGAGGAGATCCCAGAAGACCTTGAGCAATCTCCAGTATGCATATCTATCCTCATTATTTCTTACGTCTTCGAGGCTAACCATCATAGTTCCTACCTCCAAACCAACACAATGCGTTTCTCCATCCTCCTCCTCGCTCTGGCTACGGCCGTCATCGGTGCCCCTCTGGCCAACCTCAACGAGCGCGATGCCGGCGCCGTTGCCGAGCCCTTCGACGAAATCACCGTTGCCGCGATCAACAAATAGATAATGGGATCAACAAATAGACAATGGCTAAGCAGGTGGCTGGCTGGGTAGAACTACGGAGAGGGTCTCATGTATCCAGTCTTGGTCTTATATTCAAGCTTTCTGGCTAGTTTTACTGGCCGATTCATCTCGCATTACTAGTTCTACATCGCTATCCATAGACTTGTTCCCATCGTAGGTCTGCCGTGTAACCTTTTGTCCCCCCTCGAGCGGCTGAAACATGCCACTGGGGAATGCCTCGAGGAATTCGCGAAGATAAGGCACACAGGCAGTCAGAATGGTCACGGTCTGGAGCACTTGACTGCACATAACCCATTCCCAGATATTGAGGGGTAGCGGGGCACGGCCGAATGCATTGACATAATGCAGTTGGGTGGAGGTCACCGCAATGTCCCTGCCGAGGTTAATATACCTTCACCGGAACCGAGGTTGGATACCTTACATGATTCGAACGCTGAAGCAGCCAATAACCACCAGACGCTTCTTCAAACTCATCTGGACTCGAGCGATGATGACCGATGGGACTAGGACGATAACTATTTCGACGAGAATATTCGCGGCTCCGACAAAGGCCCACACCGCGGTCTAACACGTTAGACGCATACACCAACGGCTAGCAGGGGACTTACCAGGTCCAAACAAGTGCCTTCGGTGAGGTTCCAGACATCAGGAAGATGACATTGAAAGCATATAACAAATATCATCGCCAGAGTCCAAGCCAGGAGCACACCCATGGCGACCAGAACGGGTCCCGACCGACCGGTTGACGAGAGGAGACTGTAGAAGAGAACCATGACCGATAACTTGCCCAGGGTGAGGGTCAACATGTAAAAGACCTCCATGGCAAGAAAGGCCTTCTGCATGATAACGAGCTCTCTGTCCGAGGCATTGGATCTCCCCAGGCCATGGGTGGCCGCCACGGATACAGCCGCGCCGGATGCGATCGAGGCAACCTACCAGTAGTATCGAGGGTCAGTTTTTTTACGATCATCGTGCACGGATAGCAGAATTACCAAAGTGCTCAACAGCAGACT
Organism: Aspergillus sclerotioniger CBS 115572; assembly: GCF_003184525.1. NCBI lineage: Eukaryota > Fungi > Ascomycota > Eurotiomycetes > Eurotiales > Aspergillaceae > Aspergillus > Aspergillus sclerotioniger. Next base: position 547,934 of record NW_020291003.1, on the reverse strand, counting down.
CAAACTCCAGATGCGTCTCCTGAACACTTGCCAGCTGGCGGTGAGGCAAGCAGCGACGGCGGCGCACGACACGATCAACAGGAAACAGGAGACGACCTTAACGGCCGCGGTATTGTCTTTCATCATGACATCGAATCAGACTCGCGGAACAAACATTGCCGTACAGCTCAGACGGGTCCATTTGAGCTTTGAATCAACTTTATAATAATCCTTCCAAGCATAAGGCCACCGATCGGCCCCCTCTGCTGGTCGCACGAAAGGCAGGGTTATCGCCGTGCAGAAGAACTGCAGGCAGTGGCTGTGGGTTTTCCGCCCCAATTGCCTGAGGAGAATCCGCCTGGCTGACGACGTATAATGCTCGCACGTATTGCTTACCCCGCTCCAATCATTTCCGTTAGTGTCTCTTCCTGCAGGAATCACCTTCACTAAACTTCACTACCATGTATGTCAGACACACTAATTCCTCTGCTGCAGGGTTGCTCTTCCCGCCCCTTCTTCCTTGGGCAATCCAGCCGTGGCCCCCAAACTACCCTGCTCGGATCGGCAGCCTCCTTTCCTCATTCTCCCGAGCGCACAATCACGCACAATCAACTGTCGAGGGTCCACAAATCGGACCGGCCCATCCGTGACCATCACGTCTTACCACACAGCAATGCACTGACGACCCACTAGGCTAAATGGCCCGTTTGGAATACAGTTACATCGCTTGCCATCATGCGCCTAGATACGGAGAACAGCCAGACACCCTCCAAAACGGCCCCCAAACTTCGATTGGCTTGTTCGGCTGGCGTGTCTGGTCCTCTGCTGATTCCTGGCCGCATCCCCCTTTTTTTCGGTGGCGTTTCTTGTCTTCGGCGCAGGAAAGCACTCCCAATCATTCCCTTAAATTCTCACGCGCGATCGCCTCGAAGCCTGGTCATGCAGCTTCTATAGTTTATGAGTCCGAAAATGGCCAGGGACTGGGAAATCGAAAACGACGTTGAGCTCCGCTCGGAGCGAGATCCGACGGCGCCAATCAAAAGCGCGGTGAACATTTCCAGCCAAGATGCGTACGATTTGGCGAGGATCGGAAAGAAGGAGGTGTTGAAGGTAGACGCTCATTTCTTCTCTCCAGCCCAGTCATCCACTAACGGTTCAGCGACGGTTTGGCCTGACGAGTACGGTGGGCTTTGCCTGCAGCTTGATGCTCACATGGGAGGCGGTTATCATGTTTGTTTCCCTCAACTTCCAACACTTGGCATAGCTGACGGCATTAGGAACATTGCACTAGGTCTTACCAAGTAAGCCTTCCCCTCACCACTGTATATCCCCTGTTAATTCTGGTAGTGGCGGGCCCGCAGGGCTTGTTTATGGGTACATTGGGGTCTGGATTGGCATGATTAGCGTCTTTGTTTCCATGGGAGAGCTGGCCAGCATGATGCCTTCGGTAAGATTCCGAGTTTTCTGCAACTGAATATGTCTAATTTTTCAGGCGGGTGGTCAATACCACTGGGTGAGCATTCTCGCCCCGAATTCGTCCAAACAATTCCTCAGTCATGTCACCGGTATGCCGACCCCTGTCGAACACTATATAGAAGCTAATTAGAAAGGCTCGATTTGTATTATTGCATGGACCGCGGCTCCAACGGCAGCCATCTACCTGGCTGCCAGTGTTCTACAAAGCACCATCGCCATGAACATTCCCAGCTACCAGCCTGAAGGTTGGCAGGTAACCTTGATGATGTGGGCCGTGTTTGCCCTCTGCACCATCCTAAACACCTGGCTTGGGATCATTCTACCAGTCATTGAAGTGCTCATTCTTCTGGTCCATGTCCTTGGTTTCTTTGCTGTCTTGATTCCCCTGGTCTACCTGGGACCAAAAGCATCAGCCGCCTCCGTGTTTAAGACGTCGTTTGACTATGGCGGCTGGAATGATCTCACTCTCGCGACTTTTGTGGGGTTGAAAGGGACCGTGGCTGCGTTCGTGGGCACGGATGGAGCCGTTCATGCAAGTACTTCTATCCTGCGTTTAGTCCTAGCTAACCTCTATAGATGGCCGAAGAGGTAGCAAACAGCACCCGGGTGGTTCCCCGATCCATGTTGTCGGCGATTATCATCAACGGAGTTATGGGCTTTGCTATTCTCATCGCCTTTTTGTTCACCGCTGGAGACCTGGTATCCATCATTGAATCCAATGCCTCATACCCATTTATGTACATTCTCGCCAGCTCGACCCAGAGCATGGGGGCCGCCGTCGTCCTTTCCAGTATGATGGCCGCCTTGCAAGCCTGTGCTGGGCTGGCGGGAATCTCCTCGGCCAGTCGCATGATCTGGGCTTTCGCGAGAGACCAGGCGATCCCCGGCTGGAAATGGGTCCGTCAGGTGAACCAACGGACCTTGGTTCCTTTCCGCAGCACATGCATTGTGGTGATCACCGGCAGTCTGCTCAGTCTGATCAATATCGGGTCATCTGTGGTACTGAACATCATTCTCAGTCTGGTGCTGGAAGCATTCTTTGCATCCTACCTGATCTCCCTGTCGCTCCTCTTTTATCGCCGGTTGAGAGGTGACATCTCGGAGAGTGGTTCCGAGACCCCCTTTACGTGGGGACCGTTCCGACTAAACGGGTGGGTCGGCACGGTGAACAATGCCTTTGCCATTGCGTTCTCCATAATCATGATGTTCTTTGGCTGCTGGCCGCCCGAGAATCATCCCGCCCCGGAGAAGGTCAACTACAGCATTGCCATCTTTGTGGGTGTGACCCTTTTGAGCATTCTGTATTACGTTGCATATGCGCGCAAGAGTTATCGCGGGCCGACGATAGAGATTTAGGTTCGGTCGGCTGAAACCGCGCGCTACCACGCAAGGATAGTCATTTGATTCGTAGTTTAATTAGAACAAAGAAACTTACATTTAGCACATAAGCACTTGCCGAGCATCCGTCTTTACCCCTCCCAACAATAATTAATATCCCCTTCTCCTCCCCCTTGTACATTCCCCAACCCATCCATCCATCCATCCACCCATCCACCATGACCATGACTGAATCCGACTTTGAAGTGAAAGAAATCCACACGAAAGAGGAATATCGTCGCCTCGTCGACGTCCTCTGGACCGCCAACTCCCATCCCTACATGTAACCCCATCCATCCCCAATCCCCTCACCCATCATTCCCAATCTAACTCCAACCCCCAGCGCCGTCTTCACAGCCGTCCACCCTGTATCCGGCCACACCGCCGAAGACCGCGTGAAAGACAAAGACTACGACTGCGAAATCCGCTGGGCAGCCCACCAAAAAAACCCCGCCTCGCACTTCATCTATGTAATCGACAAGAAATCCGGCCGCGTCGCCGGCGGCTGCGAATGGCTCATCTTCCGCAAGAACCCGTTCCCGAACGGTCCCCAACCTATCCCTTGTACTTGGTACCCCGAGGGCTCAGAACGCGCCGAGTACGCGAGCCAAATGCTCAGTCAGGCTTTCTTTCCGAGACAGTGTTGGCTTCAGCGCCCTCATGCGGGTATGTATCTTTGCCACTAGTGACAGATGGAAAGAGAGGAAGGGCTAATGTATGTATCTGTGTGTGTCTGTGTAGGTGTCAACGCCATGGGCGTCCACCCCGATTTCCGCCGCAAGGGCGTAGGCCGTCTTCTAATGGATTGGGGCCATGAGAGGATTGATCCTCTTGGTTATGAGAGTTTCATTGAGGGCAGTCCGACGGGGAGATTCCTGTATGAGGAATGTGGGTATAAGAGGGTGGTCTGTCTGCATATTGATTTTGCGAAGAAGAATCCCAGTGATGAGTGGAATAGGCTGGTGCATGAGTGTGTGCCGCCGCCGATTCTGTTGCTTTGGAGACCGCCTAGGGGCGTGTGGGATGAGAGGGTACCGGCCGGGCCGTGGGCGGTTACGGAGAGTACGTGGGGGGAGAATAAGTCTGTGGAGGAGGTTGTGAAGGAGGTGTAGATTAGAGAGGTTGGGAGGGTTGTATAGTGTGGCTTGTTGTATATGGTTATTCGCGCATGTTGACATGTAGCGCAGTATATATTTCGTTGTATAGATTGGCAAGTTTTTAGTGCAGGATTTTCGGATGTAGGATGGAGTAGGTGCTAGATACTGTACCGATGAAACAGTTTGCCGCTCTTTGTGATTGGGAAGTGAGAGTCTGGTAACCTCTAGTGAGGCCTTGAGTACGAGATGATAAGAAGTATGATCGAGAAGGAATAAGCAACAAGGCTGGCTGGCTGGCTGCTCAGACCTCTTAAGGCTGACATCTTCATTGGGACTAGCGCAATCCCTTTGGGTTAGCCCCCACCGCCACATTGCTTATCCTTATCTCTTATCTCTCCTTGCACCACGACAAAGGGAAAGAGGGATGGCTTTCTCTACAGCGACTTGATGACAGTTGATCTTAGTGAGATGTCATATTGGATTTCGTGGACCTAACAGCATCTACTTAACACACATTGAAAGTACTCCCGCGCGGTGACTCGTCTGTTCTATTCGCGTCACATGGCTCACGCGAAGTACACGCGGCTGGCCGTAAGGCATTATATACTCCGCTCCAGCACCCGTAGTAATAATACTACTTGTATAGGCCTTTGGATTAACTGAGAAAGACTATTGCTAGTCTCAGAACTTTCCAGAGGCGCGCTGCTTCATGAGACTTCTGAAAGTTGCTACAAGGCTCAGGCTGTAAGGCTGACATCCGCATTGGGACTAGCTCACCGCTGCCGTACGCCGTGCTTATCTTATCTCTGCTCCCCCTTCCATACGACACAACTCCACCAACTCAACCAACTATGGGTGCCATCCTCTCTTCACTGCGCACGATCTACCTCGGCATCTGCGTCCTACTAGCCGACTTTGCCGACTCAAATGCAGACTACAATGCTCTCCTAGGGCGCATCTCCGCCCCAATCCATCCAATCAAAAACCCTAGCACCTCATTCTGGCAACAGCGCCCACCGTTCCCGGAGCTGGTAGACATCCAATCGCCCAGTCTGCCAGATCATGCGGATATCGTGATCATCGGATCAGGCATCTCCGGTGCAAGTATTGCATATACTCTCCTCACGCAAAGCAGTGCTGAATCAGACGGCCTCAAGGTTGTACTGCTGGAAGCACGAGAACTTTGCAGTGGTGCAACAGGGAGAAACGGGGGACATGTCAAATGTGCCTCGTACTCAGACTATGCGCTTTTCAAGCGTCGGTTTGGACGGGAGCGAGCAAAGAAGCTGCTTGAGTTTGAGAGGAGGGCGTTGCCTCTGCTGGTTAGCTTCGCACAGGAGAATGGGTTCGAGGTAGCAGAGGCGAGAAAGGTTGAGACGTTGGATGTTATTACTGATGCTGGAATGTGGGAGAAAACGAAGAATATGGTTCAGGAGCTGAAAGAGGATGTTCCGGAGGCAGGGAAGGAGGTTGAAGTGTTTGAGCCGGATGAAGGTTGCGAGGTATGTTTCTGATGCGTTGTATTGGTTGACACTAATGGCTGTTCAGATATTTGAGCTCAATAGAGAGCAATGCTGTGGAGTGATTAGATACCCTGCTGGTGCCATTTGGCCTTATAGGTTTGTCACCTCGCTGTATGCACGGCTCTTGTCGGAATTTGGCTCGCGCTTTTCGATCGAGACCAATACGCCTGTTGTGGGCATCGAGACACGGGATGATGTGATGCCGTTCATGGTTTCGACTTCTCGGGGAAAGATCCCAGCATACCATGTCATTCATGCGACTGACGCTTTTGTGGCCAATCTCGTCCCAGGCGCGACTGGGAAGCTTTTCCCCATGCGAGGACATATGACGGCCCAAACTCCTGGAGCTGGGCTGTCACGGCTTGATGGCTCCCGGTCGTGGTCTATCATAGGGAAGAGAGGCTTCGATTATATCACCCAGCGACCAAGGCAGGGTGAGGATGGAGGAGAGCTCATGGTTGGTGGGGGTGTTGTTCAGTCGCCTAGCAAAGGCATTGACGAGTTTGGAATCTGGCGTGACGATCAGATGAGCGGTCCTATCAGCGCATACCTAGAAGGAATCATGCCTGTCACCTTCGGCAGAGATCGCTGGGGAGAGGACAAAAATGGCACGCGCATCAAAGGTGCCTGGGTGGGATGCATGGGATTCACATGCGACCTTTTACCCCTTGTTGGGAAGCTGGAGCCAGGATTGACGGTTCGTACTGTTACCTCCCGGAATGACAAACAAGTTGGACAATTCAAAGTGCCACCTGCAGAATGGATATCGGCCGGGTTCAACGGGGAAGGCATGGTACTTGCCTGGCTGTGTGGTGTGGCCGTGGGATTGATGGCGTTGGGACTGGACGAGATGGATCACGAAGGAGGTCCCGGTATTCCGCCGGGCAAGGTCAAGGATTGGTTGCCAGACATCTTCATCTGCTCTAAACGTCGGGTGGAGCGATTTTGTGTGGCTGAGCTTGGGTTGTTGATGTAGCACATATCTACGCTCAGTCATAGACCCTGGATCTTATAGCCACTTTAAAACTTATAAATTGCAGTTTCACATCTTTTATTGGGTCTATCCGACAGTCGATTGCGAATTCTCTGCGCTACTCAAGGACCTACGATATCGGCAAATCTGCACGCTTCATTTCATGACCAATTCTTGAAACTCTCAGTATCATTGAAGGCAAGCCTTTCTACATCATCCAAATCTAGCTACGAATCTTTCTAGGTAATCAATATGATTGCCTTGGCTACACTCCGCTACATTCGGGCCCGGCCGGACCGAGCATGGAGATGCCGAGAGGACTGGGATCGAGTCAAACTGACACTCCCCATCTGTCAAGGTCATAAGCGGATTAATTTCTCGGCTCGTGGTGCTGGAAGGAGGCTTCTTGTTGTTATCTTGGACACAACAATTGCTGGCATAGGGGATCGCAAACGACGTCGAGATACTCCTCGGCTTACACAGTCCATACAAATCGAGATATGCTTCCAGAAGACGACCAGGATAGAGGCAAGGGGTTTCCCCAGACTGTGTCCGTTGAGCATCCGAAAGCGTTTCCAGGACTCATGGATGAACAGATCCTGCCAGAAACAGCAAGGTGGAAGGCTGACAACAATAATCCGTACAACTGGTCACCGGTAAGTCCTCCCCGACCATCCAAATAATTAATCTAACATGGAGTAGGCAAAGAAGAACTGGGTCTTTTTTGTTCTCATGATGATCATCCTGAGTAGTTCTCTCGGAAGCTCCTTGCCGAGTAATGCGATTCCTTTCATTGCGGAGGACTTTGGCGTCGGGTCACAGTCAGAAAAGACCTTGCCCATGTCTTGCTATTTAATAGGTGTGTCATCTACCTACTGAGTTCACAGCCGATGAAATTGCATGCTAAGTGTTTCTCAGGCTATGTATTTGGTGAGTTTTGTCTGACCATCTGGTAGTAACTAGGACATCCAATTGACATCCCAAAGGCCCTTTAGTATGGGCCCCAACAAGTGAGCAACGTGGCCGCCGAAACATCGCCATCGGGACATTCATACTCTTCACGGTGTTTATCATGGCATGTGCCTTATCCAATAGCTGGTCAGCCTTTCTGGTATTTCGACTCCTGGCTGGGATATTTGCCAGTGGTCCTATTGCCGTCGCGACTGGTGTGCTGGCAGACATTTACCAAGATCCCCGAATTAGGGGACGTTCAGTTGCACTTTATCTGGTGGTATGTTTGATCTATTGGGATTTTATGCAAAGCTAATCAGCCGACAGGTCACCTCGTTTGGTCCACTACTGGGCCCTATTGTATCTGGCTTTGCATCTCCGACATTGGGCTGGAGATGGTCCTTCTGGATCGGTCTGATCCTAGCAGGAGTGACTCTAACTCTTCTGATCTCACTTCCTGAAACACACGGCGCCTTACTTCGCGCAGCAAAATCAAGCCATCATGACTCAGTGCCTCCAAATCGACCCGACCGCGATTCAAGCAAATACATCAGCACCGTACTCCTCCGTCCTTTACACATGCTCTTCTTCGAGCCCATCGTCAGTGCCTCATCGGCTTATCTAGCCCTATGCTACAGCATATTCTACATGTCTTTCGAGGCGTACCCCATAATCTTCCAAAACATATACGGCATGTCTCCAGGGATTTGTGGACTAACATACCTCCCCATCGGAGCAGGCTGTATCCTCTTCCTCCCAATCTTCTGGCTATACGACAGCTACATGGTCCGGTTAGAGCTACAACAAAAAGCATGGTTTCTGAAAAAGAAAAGGGAGTATCTCCGCCTCCCACTCGCATGTCTCGGAGGCCCACTCTTCGCCGGCTCTCTAATCTGGCTCGGCTGGTCCGCTCGCACGGATGTGTCTTTTGTTGTGCCTCTGATGGCCGGAGTGCCTTTCGGGTTTGGGTTCATATGTATTTTCATTGCATTGGTGTGAGTATCCCCACTTGTGGTATAGTTGCGTTTTGAGAACTTACATAAACAAGGAATCACCTAACAGACGCGTATGAGATCTATTCCGCGTCAGCAAACGCTGCATCGAGTTGTTCGAGAAGTCTTCTGGCGACGGTTCTTCCTCTTGCTACGCGTCCGATGTTTGATAATCTTGGTGTTGATGGTGCGTGTAGTTTGCTTGGTGGGCTAAGTGCCTTGATGTGTGTTATTCCCTTTGTTTTTATTTGGAAAGGGGATGCTATTCGACGGCGGTCTGGGTTTTGTAATATGTTGGAGAAGACCGATAATGGTGATGAAGTTGGAGAGTCAGAGGAGGTGTAGATGGAGCTCATGAGTGGGATGGTATATGGGTTCTAGTGGTGAATGCAGATTTCCTTGAATGGCAATCCTTTCCGGTAGATTCCTGGCCTGATCAACGGGATTAACGAAGGTGTAATCAGAGTATTTGGTTTAGTTGCTCGGACTAAAGATGTGTACGACTCCAAGATTATTTGTGTAATTATTAAGTCATTGTATTATGTTTCATAACATACAAGTGACACATATTCTTTGTTAACTACTAGCCTCTCCACACTCTCACCCTTCTACTAAGCCCGCAATATCACCCAGTCATCATCATATCCACCCTCAATAGAAACGACACGCAACAAAGTTGCCGACATACTAGAAAGTCTGTGGAAGATCCTGGTGAAGAACACTCCATCAGAACTAGTCGATGACGAGTGCAGGGTAAGAGACGAAGTCTTAAACGAGTACAAAATCCATCACTTCTACGATGACGATTACTACACTGATCCTGATGTGGGCCTGTTTAAGCCTATGTCCGCAGAGGAAATCAGAAACTACCCCATTCGAGAGTCAAACTGCCAAAATTCGATAACTAATGCCAAATTTGAACAGAATCGCGATGCTATTCGGTCGCGTGCTATCGAAATCCTATATTATATGAGTACCTCTATGTCTCAGCTCGGGGCCAGAGAAAATCTGAAGGGACGAGATGGGCTATTTAGTCTGCGCAAGCTAGATATCATCAGGTGAGTTCTTGTTGTGATAAGTTATTCAGTTCTCCATATATATACTATCTCTTTAGACAAACCATTAACTAACTGTTTGATCTTATAGCCTCCCTAACCCATTCCGCTTAGTCACCGGCCTAGACGGGGACTATCCTACCGGTCATGATCAATGGATATTACGCCCATGGAGGTTTGATCTAGGCATTTGGCTTACTTGCTCAGATCTGAGCTTAATTTTGAACAGACTTTGGTGATGAGTTGCGCTTATGCTATGAGCAAAAAAACCTAACAGTTTGCTTATTGATTTCTAAGATTATATCTACCGACACAACAGTATCTAGTACGTCGACTCCAATGAGCGGGGATCCTTTCCCTGATCTCGGAGCATCTTGTCCGTTTGGAAGTTGTTCTTCACCTGCAAGGCAACATCGTCATCAGCCAACACCTTCCAACCCACAAGTGCCATTCCCTTAGCGGCCGCTATACACAAATCATGAGCCTCCCGTGTTCCAGCCACGGCCGTGAATCCCGGCGTATGATTCTTGCATCCAGGCTCAGCCGGAATAGCAACATACGCCTGAAAGGCAGGACACTCGTAAGAGACGTTTCCCTGATCTGTCGAGCCCGGTACGCCTGAGGACCGCAGATCACACTTAACCTCAGAGCCCATTCTAGCCATCTCATCCGCATACACAGTGCATATCGTCGGGTTAGGACGGAGGTCCGCGTAAGTATTAATCCTGTTCACATTAGCCCCAGTTCACCACCTAGAAAGGAAAACACATACATCTGAACCTCCACCTCACAACCAGTCTGCAAAGCAGCTCCATCAAAGCAACGCTTCACCCTAGCAAGCAGATCATTCGCCGATCCCAACGTCGGACTTCGGACATAACAATCCATCGCCGCCGTGGCCGGAATCACATTCGGTCTTTTACCCCCGTCCGACACCACGCAATGCACCCGATTGACCGGATGAATTTGCTGCCGTAGAGCACTAATCCCATTATACGCCAACACCGCCGCATCCAAGGCATTCACGCCCTCCCAAGGCGCAACCGCCGCATGAGCAGCCTTCCCCGTAAACCGGACCGTGGTTTTGTGGTTCGCAAGAGTGGGCATGTACGCGTCCCCCGTGAACCCGACACATGCATCCGGAGGCCCGGGATGAGTCATGAGACAAGCATTGACGTCTCGGAATGCACCTGCATCAATGACCTTGAGTTTTCCGCCGCCGCCTTCCTCGGCTGGAGTGCCGATTAGACGCACACGGCCTGGGATTCCGTATGTCTTGAGGGCTTCCGCGAGGCCGAGGAAGGAGGCGATGGACATCATTGCGATGAGGTTGTGGCCGCAGGCATGGCCGATTTCAGGCAGAGCGTCGTATTCGGCGTTGAAGGCGACGACACGTCCTCCGGTGCCGTATTCGGCAATGAAGGAGGTGGGAAGACCGTGGGCGTGGGGTGTGACGGAAAAGCCGAGTGATTGGAGCATGGAGGTGATGTTGTCGTGGGCTTGGTGTTCTGAGTAGGCTAGCTCGGGGGTACTGTGGATCTATACTTTCCTTAGTACGATTGGTATTGCGGTGGTTGTTTGGGAGCTTCACCTTTTGATTGATGTCCCAGAGCTCATGGTCGCGGGCTTCGATGGTCTCTTGGATTATGCGTCGAGCGGCGGGAAAGTCGTCTGATTCGGGGGGATTTTTGGTGAGTATCTGTGTCATGGTGGTTGTAGGTCTATGAGGTGTGTATATTCGAATATGAGCGACTGCAAATATGTTGAACTTGAAGGTGAAGCTGAACGGTCTATAAATCCATCTTCGGGACCTCGGCCGGCCCGACCGAGCGCGGGACTAGATAAGCTCTACTAATGAGGCATGGTACATTGAGGAATTGGATCGATCAGTCTACCAATCTGGAACAGAGATCGAGTGATGAAGTTAACGTCCTCACAGATTTGTTTTCCTGGTTTAGGTACCCATGCCTTGCAACTGTCTAAAGCTGAGGCTGCAAGTGAACAGTCAGACTGTGCTTGGCATGACGCCCCCTGCCAATGGCAGCTTGAGGGGTCAGTGTACGTCAATCAAGATCTCTGTCTCGTAGCAATTCGTTTCAATTCCCCAGAATCTCTATCAGATCTATGCCGTCGTTCGTGGGGTGATTGCAGGTGTCAACAATCGAGCGGGACCGGGTCAGGTGATTCCCGCCGAGATTAGCCCGAGTGGAGCCCCCTCCTCGTAGTCTCCCTCCGTCATGACACCCTCGTTGATTCGTATACTCGGTGTTTGGAGTTATCTATAAATTAATAATGGCAGACACAAGCCGGTGAGTAAAGACGTCTTTTTCTACCCCAATTGCCCCGCTAACTCGGCCAGATCGTTATCAGCCTGTCTACGTTGCCGCAGGAAGAAGCTCAAATGCGGGGGCCCAAGTCAGAACCCATGCCAAAGATGTCGAACGAGCAGGGCAGAATGTGTTTTCGTTTCTCCCAAGCCAATCCGTAGCAGTACTTCAGCTGCGGGGCCGGATGATAGTCTCAGGTAAGAATGATCCCCGCCTCGTCTCGTGCAATGCTCATGGGCTAGTGATAAGCTGGTACTGCTGGAACAGAGACTAGAGGCCATGGAAGCACGTCATGAGGCGCAGATGCAACAGATGCAGAATACACTCTCTCAGTTATCAGCACTGCAATCAGTGTCACAGCCCACGGTGCCGCAATTGGAACCACCCAGTGAAGGTGATATAGTCGCACGCGGCGTAGTGAGTGAAGGCGAATGGGAGGAACTCTACGACTTGTAAGTGGATCTCTTGAGAACTTTACAATAAGGCTGATGTTTTTAGCTTCTACGAAAACTGTCGAACTGTCGTGGGTTTCATGGATGATCAGATCTACCAACCTAAAGGTCTCGTTAGGCAGCATGCCCTGATGTCCACTGTGATTTGCGCCATCGCTGCTCGAGCGATCAAACCTGCAAAATACCGAGTCTACTTGGCTGATGCCGATGAGCTGGTAAAGAACACATTTGTCGGAGCGACTCCCGATATCCAGGCCGTAAGGGCAATAATGCTTCTGGGTGCATTGGCCGGTCGAACTCGACTTTGGGGCTATGTGGCCTCTCTCGCTGCAGAGCTGGGACTCAACACGGCCGCATTACAACTGGGTGATGTCGAGCACACATCCAGTCTTGTTGACCGAGCAAGAACGTGGTTTACGTTGTGTTGCTTTGATCTCACGTACGGTTGCTACATTCCCCCTGTTGAAATCAAGAACTACAGCTAATTACTGTTGTCGTTGAAGGATGCACCTAAACCGACCGTTTGTCATCAACAAAATGAGAGAATACCTCCCTTTCGCGAAAAAATTGCTTGCATCCCCATATTGTCAGCCAGTCGACCATCGGATTTGCGCCTACATCGTGGGTTTCACTATCCCTGGTACGTCGATCTGTGCCATTCTTCAGGTTGCTCCGGCTGACCGATAGTTCTTCTACTACAGCCGACGCAAAAGCACAATTTCCAAAAGCTCAACTCCACCTAAATCCTCTCGGGCCGGCAAACACCGATCTCCTGGCATCGTTTGATCAGAGCATCGACGAATGGTTCTACAGGATCAACAATATCATTGAACCACAGTATCAGACCTTTTCAGACAAGCAGGACCGGAACAGGTTCATAATTCCATATGCGTTTATGAAAATGTAGGTCAAAGATATCGCCTCACCCAGAGACCTTATTGATCACTGTTCAAACAGATACATCAACGGATTCGCCTTACATGGGATGGAAGCGTCCGACGAACATCCAGACCCCAATCGGTTGGTATTTATCCAAAAGGCACTAGTTAACGCCAATCTTCTCATTCGAAGTCAATTCGAGTCCGATAACATCCGTCGTCAATTCCAATATACCATAGTACGTACCACTCCTCCAAAACCAAACCCCATCATACATCTAACCGTCATCGCTGCAGGACTATCACGGCTCGCCAACTTACCAAGCAATCAGCTTCATCATCAAGGCCATCCCCGCAACATATCAATACCTTCAATGCGGAGAATCAGTGACGGCACTTCATCAAGCAGCTCAGATTTTCCATGAAGCAGGTGCCACAGAGGCTGCACGAGAGATTCGACGCGAGCTGAAGAAAATGGCCCTGCTCACGCAAACCGTTCTTTCCCCTAGCGAAGGTAGCTCTGTGCAGGATCTGACAACAGTAAATGGAGGGGGAATTCATGATATACCTTCTTTTCTAGACACTGCTGTAAGTCAATGCCTGGTCATCCATCTTGACATTCTGAAACTGATAACCGGACTCTGTCTGCAGACGTGGTACGAACCTTTCCCGATGCTTGATCTCTTTATGCTTGATTGAATCGGTCTTTGTAGTTGGTTGCAGATGTAATTAGTTGTCCGCATAATGTAGTTCTAGAATGAGAACGGAGATATGGATAGACGCGGAGCTACCAGGATTTCACACTTCCCGAACACATGCTCGTTGATTGAACTCCCATAACCTAGAAGGAATAGCTGCCATGGTCTGTAATCAAATCCAACAACCTATCCTATCAACAGCTATCTCCCACCTAACAAAGAAACCACCCACACACACACACACACACACACACACACACACACATCGGGCTCGGCATCCGGCCCGGCCGACTCCGAATCCATATCGGTCCGGCCGAGCTCCCGAATATAGATCAGCTGGGTCTAGGTCCTTATCAGATTAAACATTATTTTCTTCTAGATAGGCTGCCAACCTCGTGGGTAAGTGGATACGAGCCGATGCTTGGGATTATTGCGAGGTCGGATAATCTCACACGTCTTTGATACGGGAGATGGAGCTGGGGATGAGGATGGTACTGAGGTTTTGTTTTTCGTGATGTTGATTATAATGGTATATTGTTGTATGTTTTTGGTGGGTAAATGGACTTGGTTTGTAGGAGCATGTAGACAAACATCGTAACACTCAGTACAAAAGTACACAAGGATATCCCCTCTGTACCAGTACCTCCCAGTCCAGCGTATCTTCATCACTCTGCTCCCAAACAATATCCAATAGTTGATGAGCGCCCGCAATATTTCCCATTCCGATACTACTCTCCAGTAGACTAATTCGATACTCGATCTGTAGTCGCTCTGTTTTCCTAGACACGCTCAATCCCGCCATGAATAGGGGGAGTAGGAGTTGTGCATCGACCGGCGAGCCGGGGCGGATTTGTGCGATGACTGCTAGGATGTTCTCGGCTGCGTTGTGATGCTTTGTTGGGTTACTGTATGATTCGCCCATTACTTGATATAGTCGGATGAGTGCAGCCCATCGGATGGCTTCCGCTGCCATGGTGCTATCCTGTAGGAGTTGGTCGTTTGGATGCTTGACTCTGGCTGGTACAGCCCATAGTTGCAGTCTTTTTTCGATTTCTCGGGCCCTAGTGAGGTGCATGGCTTGCCTCTCGGGTGTGGTATCGGGGTTTGCTCGGTCTAAGGCTAGTTGGGTAATGGAATCTAGCAATTGGTATAGATCACCGGCGAGACCGAATAGGGGATGGATGCTGTTGTGGGGTCGTTCGTTATAGGATGAGAGTATTGGATATCCGCCCCGTAACTTAGGTACCTTGTCGCAGGTGATTCTTGTTTTACAGCAGATGAAGTCGTAGAGATCGAGCAAAAATTCCGATAGTGGTTTAGGACTGGGACGGTCCAGGTGTGAGTCGATGAGAGCCTTTGCTCCGTAGAGGTGAAGAATCCATTTCTGAGAGTTTCCTTGACAGATCTAAAGTTAGTTGTCAGTTAATGAACTTGTAAATGAGAAGCTTGGAAGGATCATACCCCGAATAGAGAAAGCAAAAGAGAGGTCGCCAGTATGTAATCAGTTGTCCGCTGTGCTCGCAAATCTAGCTTCAAGTAGTAGAGAGCCAAACTATGCTGACGAATCAATGTATCCTCAAACTTGGGATATACCTTGCACAGGTGACAAGCAGCCAAAGCCAGCATGGCATGTCGGACTGCCTTGACCTCCATGGCCATCTGGCGGATTTCTTGAAGGAACGGGTTCTCGCGATTACTCACCACTACCAGTGCCCTGCCAACATGATGCATGTAATGCAAGAACAAATGGTGCTCGGTGGCATCTAAATCAGGTATATTCACTTGTTTCAAACGAGCCACGCCCCCCAACGCAACAACGACATCACTCGTCGTCTCCTTCTCTTGAGCACCCTCCTGGACTCCACGTCGGTAGTGCAGCGCGCTGCTTTCATTCAAGTGCCCGCGACGGGTGATTCCTGTCAGGTCCCCCTCCGGTAATGACGCGACGTAACCGAGGTATTCGTTCACTTTCGAATCCAGGGAGCTGATGTTCCTGTGGGGTAATTGGGAATCGGTGGCCTCACGACTTTCAGGGACAATTTTCCGGGCCCCTTGCCCCTCATCATCGGTGCTTTTGCTCCCTCCCACTCGGCAATTGGAAATGTTTAATCGGCGGCACTCGCCACATTTGGGAAACGCTTCGTCGCACTTTTTTCGTCTTTGAGGATCAGTGGTGCACATAATCAGCAATGGCTAATACTCACCGACGCACACAACTCTCACACCCATTCCGAGAACGAGAATGGCGCACCCTCCGTCGGTATTGATGTTGCCCCTCATCAGGGTCTGTCCATTTGCGAAGGTGGGCGAATGCATAAGAACAGGTCAACGCAAGGCCTAGGGCTCTTAGAATGAACTCTCAGCCGTGTGCTCGGTACTTACGCTTACAGCGCTGACAGGGTTGACCCTGGCTACACGCGCTCTTGATGGAGGCACAACTGAAGCAGGCTGTGCGCTGACGAGGCATGGTCAATGGGAGGGGGGATGTTGAAGTTAGAGCGAGGGGAGTAAGAAGGGAAGAGAGGTGGTGGAGGCGTCCGCGATAACGGCCAGCCCAAGGCAGACCAGCCGCTTATCAGCCAGGCCTCAGGCACCAGGCATAAATGTACTTTCTTAATCAGTCGGGTTGGCACTTTTTATGCGCATACCATTTTATTGCGGACTACCATTTTCAGATCAATTAGATACAAGAATAACTGGCTAGTAGGGCTTCACTCCCGCCAGCTTCAGCAATTGATCCGTCACATCCGGCAATTCCAAAGGCTCGTCTCGATCCCGAGGATCCCGTGTTCCATCCGGCAAGATAGCCCAGGTCTTGCGAATGACAACATTATCATGAGGCCAGTGCGTGGTCCCTCCGTATCTCCGGAATACGGCTGCCTTGCGTTCTAGAGTTTCGGGAGATGCGAGTCTCGCAGGGGAGTATGCAGCATAGATAACGGTACGGATCACGTTCCCTTCCTCTGTAGGCTCGGCTCCATAATGGATGGTGCGACTATCCCACACGATCAAATCCCCAAGGTCGGCACAGATCTTGTGTGGAGCAATGCCACGGGACTTGAACCACGACAGCTGGTCCTCCTTGAACCAATATAGATCCTTGGATCCCCAGGTCGCGCGATCGGTCTGTCCATCAAAGAAATCGTCGTGGTAGCGATGAGACCCCGGGTAGACAACCAAGCCGCCATCGTTGGGCCCCGATGTAGACAGGTTGATGATGCCTTGAACGCAGTGCATGCCTCGCCGGAAAGGACTCTGATCCACGTGCTCCCAGGCACCCTTTCGGGGGACATCCTTGCGGTTTGGGAAGGTGATGTTGAGACTGTCGAAGCTGACCAGAAGCTCGTCGGTACCCCAGATTTGAGCAAAAGCCTCAGTCACCCCAGGTTCCATTCTTGCGTCCCACATGAACTTCTCGTGGGATACCCCGTATGCGCTGAATGTATTGATTGTGCTCTGTACGGGCAAGTTCTTGGCTAGCCATGTCTGGGGGTTCTCGTAATCCAGGTCATCATTTCCGAATGATTTGAGCCATTTGCGCGCTTTGCGCTGATACTCCAGGGCTCGCTCCAGCGGAATCGCCCCTTTGATGACGGCATAGCCATCTGTCCGGAGCTGCGCCCGCCAGTCACCTTCCGGCGCTGTGGCACTACCGTTCGGGTCAGTCGCATTTCCTTATCAGAGGAGAGCAGTCAAACTTACAGCGCATTGGTGGGCTCTGTATAAGTCTTTCCCGTAGTCGGGATGAGATCAGTGGTTGCAGCAGGAGCCATCGTGACGTGACAATCTTGGGATAGTCGATTGACTTGTTTTCTGTTCCAGATTCTGGCTGAATAGGAGGACATGGGGGTTTATATGTTGCTTCTAATGCAAAAAAAAAAAGATATGAAGGCGAGGATCAACCCACATTACACGCGGTGATGGCCATCGTAAACGGTACCAGTAGGAAATATCTATCCAATGCCGTCGTATCGCTTCCGCGAATGCCGTCGCATACGATCCGACCCACAAGGTCCACTCAACGCAGATAAGGCTGTGATCCGATAAGAGCGGGCCTGATATCGGCAGATGCGACTCCGGCCCGGGGTGGAGGACTATCAGATTGCCCTGTTGGGACATATATATGGGTTCAGGAGGTATCTGCCACCCTGATCCCTCCGACCACCAGCCCATCATGTCTGCCCATTCGTCTGACAATTGCAGCCCTGTTGCCACCGACATTCAGAGCAAGATGGTGTTTACTTCGAGCATCAAGGATGTTGATGACACTCTGCAGACTTTGCCCGACGGTCAGGCCGAACTAGGTACGCCTCTGACTCCCGAAGAGGACCGTCGCATTCGTCGCAAAGTGGACTTGGTGTATGTATTCCTTCTATGAAGATAATGCTTACTAACCTGGTCAGCATCATCCCACTTCTCTTTGTTTCCTACCTCTTGCAATACCTCGACAAGCAAGCCATGGGATATAGTGCCATATTGGGTCTACGAACAGACTTGAAACTTGAGGGTCAGGACTATTCCTGGGCGACCAGCTTGTTCTACTTTGGATATCTGATTGCCTCCGGGCCGGTTGCTTGGCTGCTTATTCGTTTGCCCGTTGGCCGCTGCCTTTCAGGAGCCATGTAAGTGCATCACCCAGACAGTTGACCGGCCTTGTCTAATGACCTAACAGGGGAGTTTGGGCGGCAATCTTGATGTTGACTGTGTTGTGTAAGAACGCATCTGGTCTCTGGGCAGCTCGTTTCTTTCTCGGGTTCGTAGAGTCAATTATTGCCCCTGCAATGAGCCTCATGATATCCATGTGGTACAAGAAATCAGAGCAGCCCCTTCGCCAGTCGGCTTGGTTCATGGGTAATGTGACTGGAGGGCTATGCGGTGGGTTGCTGGGATACGCAATCGGCCATATTGATACGATTGCGCCTTGGAGGGTCCGATCCATCTTCAACATGCGAAGAGTTATACTAACATTGGTCAGGCAGGCACTTTTCCTCCTTTTTGGCGGTCTCACCCTAGCTTGGTCAACTCTCTGCTGGTTCGGACTACCAAATGATCCGCTCGATGCGTGGTTTCTCTCAAAGGAGGACCAGGTCAAGGCTCTGGAGCGGGTTCAGGATAATCTCACCGGCGTCAAGAACCATCATGTGAAGCGATATCAAATCGTGGAAGCATTGCTGGACCCGAAGACATGGCTTCTCGCGGTGTTCCAATTTACCCAGAACGTGCCCAACGGGGGTGTCGGTTCGGTCAGTCACCTCCCTTACTACCATACACTCAGCTAACACTGCGTTCCAGTTTGCCTCTATTGTCGTGGAAGGCTTCGGGTTCAGCACTCTTGATACCCTCTTGGTTCAGATGATCGGTACCGGGTTTCAGATTGTGTTTGTTGCCATGTCTGCCTTTGGTAGCACATACTTCAAAAATACCCGCACTTATTGGATGACGTTCAACTCTACCATGGCGCTTATCGGCTCTGTCATGATTCGACAAATCAACCCTGAGCTCATCTGGGCTCGATTCATGGGGTACTGTCTCATCATCGCGTTCTCGGCCAGTTTCCCCTTGACGATGGTGATGATCACGAGCAACACGGCAGGGTTTACCAAGAAAACGACTGTTACCGCAGTGGTATGCCCTTCACAATCTAATACGACTCAGTTCGCCACTAACAAGATCAGGTCTTCGTTGCATACTGCGCTGGTAATATTGTCGGACCGCAAATCATGTTCGCTAGAGAAGCACCCAGTTACCCTTCAGGGTTCGCGGGCATGCTGGCTTGCTTTGCTTGCTCCATCATCACCACATTGGTTCTGCGATACTATCTCATCTGGGAGAATGCAAAGCGCGATGCCGCAAACCAGTCGCTGGAGGTTGTTGAAGTCGATGGTGTTGAAGTGCCGTCAAGCTCGCTAAATCTGCTCGATAGAACGGACCGCGAGCTGCGTCAATTCCGCTATGTCTACTGAACAGTCCGCTTAATCTATGATGATTGATATCTTGTGTGTTAGATGACGAGCTATTTTAATGAAACTCATCTCATGCTTACCTTTCACTTTGAATCTAATTGTCGGGCTTGGCGATCATCTTTCAGCTGCCACCCAGACGCCATTGGGCCGTGCTGCGGTTTGCCTGACACAGCCCGATGCTGACCACGTCAGTTCTTGGCCCTAGACCCATGCCAGTTACAGACAGTTACTATTAGACAGAGAGACAGATAGATAAAGAAGTGCAACCTGTCTCACTGACCATCAATCGGAGCGATGTGCCAACAAGCAGCCAAATAGCCAAACGGAACCGCCGAAGCAATAAAGTTTCAGGCCGGTCATCCCGCAACCCCAAAGCGGACAAACTTTCGAACTCGGCCAAACCCGTGCTGTCCGATTTGACATCTCACAGCCCGGGCGCTCATCTTGTATTTGAAATCTTGGTTAATGAGGACTCTGGATCTTGCTCGGGAGATAGGCTACGCTGGCCGGCCATGGAATGGGAGTGTAACACTAAAGGGTCTGGATCCGGTCGTGTAACCACAGTGGAGGGATTGTTCCACGGGTCTGACTGGCTGATGTAACCCAGGGATCGGGTAGTTATATATTGTCCGATGTATTCAAAGCGGGGGATATGTCGCGTGGCAAGGGCTCCTAAGCTAGCTGTCCCTCCCTAATCAGTCGAACGATATGGATTCCGATGAGACCTTCGATTTTATTATTGTCGGAGCTGGTGTTTCAGGTAAATACCCTCCACTGCATCCCTGACCAGACTAACAAGAAACAGGTTGTGTCCTTGCCAGCCGAATCTCTCATAGTCGTCCCGATCTGCGCATCCTGCTGATCGAAGCAGGTGTGGAGAAGGATGAACGCACATCCGGGGCAATGGCATTCACGGGGGGATTTGATTCGGATATCGAGTGGAATTATCGCTCCGTGCCGCAGGAGCGTGCATTCGGGGGCGATACGGTTTGTCTGACGAGTGGGAAGATTGTTGGTGGTGGGTCAGGAGTGAACTACCAGGTCTTTACTCGAGGGCCAGCGATAGATTAGTGAGTGTCCTTGAATGTCGGGGTTGTTCCGGATTGATGTTGATATGCTGGAAGTGATCAATGGGCGGACCTTGTTCATGATGAAAGGTGGAGCTGGAAAGGCCTCCTCCCTTATTTCAGGAAGGTCGAGAAGTGGTATCCCTCCATGGAAATGAAAGAAAAAGGTCTCGTCACGGCTGATTCTCATGGAGATAGTGGGCCAATCAAGGTATCGCAAGCCATTCTTTAGAACATTGGCACACGCTGACACCGTCCAGGTCAGTCATGCAACTAATAGTGGAAAACCACGCAACTATCCCCTGAGGGAGAAGATGCGCGAGTTTCATGAACTGCTCGGACGCAAGCAGGTGGATGATATCAATAGTGGGCAGCAACTGGGATATGCAGAGGCTTTCAACTCCACCTACGAAGGCTTGAGGAGCTTCGCAAATAGCTACCTGTTGGGTAATAATGTCAGTCTTTGGACGAAATCGGTCGTGGAGAGGTTGATTATGAACGGAAAGTCTGCAGAGGGTGTCATTGTTATCCGGAATGGAACGGAGCGCGTCCGTGTCAAAGCTGATAAAGAGGTCATTCTTTCATCAGGTGCACAAGGCTCACCTAAGATCCTTCTACTAAGGTTGGTCAATTGTCCTTGGACGGGAAGCCATTAACAATGGATAGTGGCATCGGTCCTGCAGCGGAACTAGATCGACACAACATCACTCAGATCATCGATCTCCCTGTGGGGAAGGGTTACACCGATCATCCTAGCATATTCACGTACTGGACTGTCGACAACCCCAATGTTACCCTGGGAGATGGGGAAATGGAAGTTCCGCAGGTCCATTGGCTCGCAGGGTTGCCATATGACTGGATCTCCTTCGCACCAGCGGGTGAGAAAGCACAGGAAATGGCCAGACAAGTGCTAAATTCAACTGACCTTGGTCGGTACGCGGCTGACGGGAAGATGCAAGTTGAGAACTTTGTCCTGTACGTATTTCCGCCTTCTTGACTCGTAACAAGCTAACCCAATAGATATGCCTGTGTTGATACGTCCACTCGAAAGACTCCGCTCCAAGGCTGGCCCGGTAAACGAGTCTTGAGCCTGATGCACATCCTCGTTGATCCTGTTTCACGAGGAACATTGAAGTTGCGCTCAGCAGATTCTGCTGATCCTCCGGTACTCGATCCAAAGCTTCTGGCATCCCCGATCGACCGATTGACATTGTATGAGAATGTGCGCGAGACTGCGCGAGCTATACAGGCCGTTGAGGGCCTCAATCCCGTTGAGTTTGGCGACCATTCCCTGCGCGATAATTGGTCTGACGAGGCAATTGATATCCGGGCGAACCGGAGCGGTGGCACTGTGCTTCACTGTTCAGGAACCTGTGCGATGGGACAGGTGGTTGACCCCGAGTTTCGAGTTTTCGAGATCGAAAGGTTACGGGTGGTGGACTCGGGTGTCATGCCAATCCCCTTAGCTGCTCATTATCAGGCCCCGTGCTATGCTATTGCTGAGCAGGTAGGTATCAACATGGAGGTAGAAGCTGGTGCTGACGTATTCAGGCTGCGGACATGATACTTTCCTCGACAACATAGCATGACGGTGGACAGGAGATATTCTCGTAGTAATTCAATTCAGAGGTTGCTGACAAGACCAAGAGAGATATTTGCGGTCGCGGGAGAGGGTGAAATGATAGATCAATCCCGACAATTGGTGGAAGTGGTGGAAAGGGAAAGTGACTGGCGACGGCGCGAAGCACATGGACATGATGGAGCATAAATGTTGACGGCATTTATGAATTACCTATACGTGTCATAAAATCACGAAGGGTTTAGCGGCGGTCGCTTAGTTGACCCAAGTGGGAAATCATGACTTGTTTTACCTTACAGCATTTTCATCGATTCAGGTCTCTGTCTGGTTGAAATCCAATGTATATGTACTCCATAATACTTTCAACGATCAGACACTTCATATCGTAGCTCTAAGTCTTCGCGCTGAGGGTCTGGCTCGTTGGCTGCGAACGCGACCCCCCTTACGATCGGCCGCCACTGCTGGTCATGACTTCAAGTCCATGGACCTGAGAATCTTGCCAATTCTGCACGTCTTGAAGGCTTCGGCAGAGGATGGATAGTAGGGCCTTGGGGGTAGCTACGGGTAGGTCCTCATACACTTACTTGACCAAAAAGTGACCTTTTTTTTTGATATCACATGACTGTGCCCTCCCGATCAGGCTTAGTTGACGGACTTTCCGCGCCTAATCCCAACTGGGCGTAGTGCGGCTCCCGTCTCTGCGGCTCAGCTCCGCGGTCTGTATAGAGGCACATCCGGTGTATATAAAAGATATAAAACCTTATCCAACCAGCCAAGCAAAAAGTTATAGACGTCCGAAGCGCGACTCGAACACGCAACCTCGAGTACCGGAAACTCGCGCGCTACCATTGCGCCATCCGGACGTTTTTGATATCTTGTTTTTAGAACTCTAATCTACATGCTACTTGGGCTTTAATCCAGCGATGCCGAGTGAAGCACCGGCTTCTACAACAAATCGGGCTAAGAATAGCTCATTCGAGTATGCCCAAATGACCTACAAACCTCATTGGAGTAAAAAAGCAATTGTCCTCTGAAATTCTGACTACACTAAAACTACTGGTTTTCAAAAACCTAAAGAACTTTAAAAGTCAAGACCCGCGTAAGTATCACCCTCACAGGGATACTATATATATATACATTGACAAAAATGTCCTGTCCTCCATTGGTACAATCAAGCCACCCGGATGTTGTAGATCAGAGCTGTCTGTTCCAACGCTCCACTGACTCCATACAAATCACCTAGAGAATTCCGGTATGCTGCAATAATATGTTGCGGCGGTCAAGCGGACGGAGAGGATCCCTGGATTGCCCCAAGCCCACAAGGAAATCTCTTATAGCTGACCCCCTTTTGGTCCCATCTAGGGATACACTCAGTGACCTGATTGTCTTTATATCTTAGATATAGACAATTAAAGTACTCGCTGTTATCTAAAAGGCCAGTTCATGAGAGTTAGGATTCCGCAGGGCCATCAGAGAGTTGTTCGACTGTTTCTCTATCATAGTATTTTATTGGGGTCATTAGGAATGCTGTGGTGTTGGGATTTTCCATTAAAGTGGGTCCCCACAGCTGCTATACTTGAATAGGACTAAAGGGGGGTGAAGCCAAGGCGCCGGGGGGTAGCTATAAATACTTCCTCCCCGAACCTCTGGCCTTCCTCACCGCCTTCGGTATTGCCAGTCCCGTGACCGACCCCGCCAGGCCGACTGGCCGACGGACTGATCACATTCATTGTCTTGTCGATGTGAGTTCAGCCACAGCAGCGGATAAGCTTCCAGCTCCATCCCATCGTCTGCCCGTATTTCGTTAGTGGTTACACGTCGGTCTTGATGTGCCCCGTTGACCTATCACTCTCCCGTCATTACCCGTCCCCCGTCAGCCGTCATGGTTGCCACCAGGCTTACTGGCTGCCTATCGTTATGCTCGGTCCGGCAACGATGCAATCCAGGTCCAAAACAGCTCCAGAAACCGAGGCACGGCGCGTTCTTTGTACATAATGACACAGGATGATGACGCTCTGCATGCGGCGGGACCAATGCAGCATCGGGCAGACAGCATGGATCATCCCCCGACAACAAAGTTTCGAGGGGTCTATTAAACCCCCTCCATGACACGTTGACTGCTTCTGCTATTTCCCCCCTAGCCTGCGACCGTCAGGCAGTTCCTTGGTTGCAAACATCCACCTTGACTTTTAGCTTTTTAGCTTTTAATCACCGAAGAAGCCTTCTATGGGCAGACTAGACTCATTGGTTAACATCTCCCCTGTATCACCATGAGCGACGTACAGCCAGTTCCTATCCCGGGACCTAAGGGCGTCCCTTTCCTGGGAAATATCTACGATATCGAGCAGGAAGTGCCCATGCGGAGTTTTGAGTTACTTGTCGATCAATATGGTATTATCCCTCCGGCACTGCGTGCTTCTTGTCGCTCGCGCCCGACATTCATCCTTGCCCGCGCCTCACTAATAAGGGAAACCGGCTAATCTGGCAATCTCCTTCACAAGGCCCAATCTTCCGTCTTAATACATTTGGCGTGCCAAAGGTCTTCGTCAGTAATCAAGAGCTGGCCAACGAAGTCTGCAACGAGGAGCGGTTCTCTAAGAGCGTGGACGGTGGCTTGGATCAGGTTCGGCATCTCACCCACGATGGCTTGTTCACGGCAAGATACCCCGGTGAAGAGAATTGGGCGCTTGCGCATCGCATTCTTATTCCTGCTTTTGGGCCCCTGTCTATCAGAGCCATGTACGACGGTAAGGAGCAGCTTCAGCTCACCAGACTCCCGGACCAGCTAGATGCTGACGACTACAGAAATGTACGACATTGCCACTCAGCTTGCCATGAAATGGGCCCGACAGGGACCCGAGACCCCCATAAATGTTACGGACGATTTTACGCGCCTGACCCTCGATTCGATCGCGCTGTGTTCGATGGGGACGAGGTTCAACTCGTTCTACCATGATACAATGCACCCTTTCGTGGAAGCGATGGTTGGCACGTTGCAGGTAGCCAGCTATAGGTCACAGCGGCCGGCTCTGCTGAACCAACTTCCCACAAGCGAGAACAATTCATTCTGGAACGATATTGCCTATCTAAGAAAATTAGCAAAGGAAATGGCCGAGGATAGGAGGAAGAATCCATCGGACAAGAAAGACCTTCTCAATGCTCTCGTCCTAGGCCGAGATTCTCAGACAGGAAAGGGCCTCAGCGAGGATTCAATTATTGACAACATGATTACTTTTCTGATTGCCGGTATGTCAGAATCTTGTGTTCTATGGTCTAGATTCCTCTTCTGACTGCTCACGCAGGTCATGAAACCACGTCCGGAATGCTGTCTTTCGTCTTCTATTTCCTGCTAAAAAACGCACACGCGTACAAAAAGGCGCAGGAAGAAGTGGATCGGGTGATTGGGCGACGGAAGATCACTGTCGATGATCTCTCCAAGTTGCCATATATCAATGCGGTCATGCGAGAATCGTTGCGCCTCAGACCGACAGCTGGTATCATTAAACTCCACGCACACCCGATCAAGAATACTGAAGACCCGGTGACCTTGGCAAATGGTAAATATGTGTTGAACAAGGGAGAGTCAGTCAGCATTCTTCTCAGTAAATTGCATCGCGATCCCAAAGTTTATGGCTCGGATGCCGAAGAGTTCAAACCGGAGCGAATGCTTGACGAAAACTTCAACAAGCTACCCCCAAATTCGTGGAAGCCATTTGGAAATGGTATGCGAGGCTGCATTGGGCGTCCATTTGCTTGGCAAGAAGGCTTGCTTGCAATCGCCCTGCTGCTGCAGAACTTCAATTTTCAGTTGGATGACCCAAGCTATGACTTGCGGATCAAACAGACACTTACCATTAAGCCGTTGGATTTCAAGATGAGGGCAACTCCAAGGCACGGTCTGGACCCGATAGCATTGGAAGTAGCTCTGAATAGCGGTGACGTGCCTCGCGAGACAACAGTACCCAGCAGAGATCGCAAAAAAGGCGCAACTATTCCTGCTGGAGGTCTGAAGCCGATGCATATCTTCTTTGGTAGCAACACTGGAACCTGCGAGGCGTTTGCTAGAAGAATGGCAGACGATGCTGCCACATGGGGGTTTGCTGCAGAGGTCAAGTCGCTGGACTCTGCCACCGAGAATGTCCCGAAAGAGGATCCGGTGGTGTTCATTGCTGCCTCATACGAAGGCCAGCCTGCTGATAATGCCGCCCACTTTTTTGAGTGGCTCAGTGCAGTGAAGAACAACGAGTTTGAGGGGGTCAATTATGCCGTGTTCGGTTGCGGTCATCGTAAGTACTCTTCCCCATCTCACCTGAAGTATTTCCCATGGACCACGCGATTCACCGCTGTCTCTAGATGACTGGAACGCCACCTTCTACCGAATTCCCAAAGCCATCAATGAGCTAGTGAGCGAGCATGGTGGCAATCGCTTGTGTGACATTGGACTGGTCGATACCGCCAACTCAGACATGTTCACTGACTTCGATAACTGGAGTGAGACGGCATTGTGGCCCAGCATCGCTTCTAAATTCGGATCAGTCCAGGCCGACAAAAAGGCCAGCTCAGGCTTGCAGGTCGAGGTAAGCTCGGAAAGACGAGTGTCCAACCTAGGCCTTCAACTGCAGGAAGGATATGTGATCGAGAACGAGCTCCTCACGGCACCCGACGTCCCAGCAAAACGGCTGGTGAGATTCAAACTTCCCACCGACATGACCTACCAGTGCGGCGATTACCTTGCCGTGCTTCCGGTAAACCCAACAACTGTCGTCCGTCGTGCAATGCGCCGGTTCAACTTGCCCTGGGACGCCGTTTTGACTGTTCGCAAGCCATCTCAGACCCAAGCCGGACCATGGACCATCCCCCTTGACAACTCAATGTCCGCGTTTGGTCTTCTGTCGTCATATGTCGAGCTCTCCCAGCCTGCATCCAAGCGTGACCTCATCGCCCTGGCGGATGCAGCCGTCATCGACGAAGAAGCCCAAGCCGAGCTGCGCTACACAGCCAACAGCCCTAGCCGCTTTGCTGCCGAGATCGTGACGAAACGTCTCAGCCTCCTCGACATCCTGGACCGGTATCCCTCAATCAACCTATCCCTGGGCGACTTTCTAGCCATGCTCCCGCCCATGCGCGTACGCCAATACTCCATCTCATCTTCCCCTTAACCGACCCAACCGAATGCTCTATCACAGTCTCGGTACTCAACGCCCCATCCCTCTCCGGAACAGAGGAAGCATACATGGGCGTCGCCTCCACCTACCTCTCCGTCCTCCAACCCGGCGAACACACCCATATCGCCGTCCGCCCATCCCACTCCGGCTTCAAACCCCCAACCGACCTCACCACACCAATGATCATGGCCAGCGCAGGAAGCGGCCTTGGCCCATTCCGCGGATTCATCATGGATCGTGCCGAGAAAATCCTCGGCCGAAGCGAATCCATCGCCGAACAGCCCGCCAAAGCTATCCTCTACGCCGGCTGCCGCACCAAAGGCAAGGATGATATCCACGCTGCAGAACTCGAAGAATGGTCCCGTCAGGGCATCGTCGACGTCCGATGGGCGTATAGTCGTCCTTCCGACGGGTCTGCCCCTCAACACATCCAGGATCGTATCGCAAGTGACTGTGATGAATTGGTCTCACTTTTTGAACAAGGCGCTAGGATTTATGTCTGTGGAAGCACGGACGTGGGGAATGCTGTGGGTGGCGCTTTCAAAAACATATTCCTAAATGCACGGAAGAAGCATCGCGAGGAGGCCCTGGCAAAGGGCCAGAAAGATGTTCCACCGGAGGGAAATGATGAGGAAGCGAGGAAGTTCTTTGATGGGTTGAAGGCGAATATGCGTTATGCTACGGATGTGTTTACCTAGGTAGGATATGTCGGACTTCCCAATGGCTACTAGGCAGTCGCGTGATGCTACACCGTTACTTCCCCTATATCAGGCGGCGACCTCACTTTGGACCGCATTCCTGCAGATTTGGACCGTAGTTTTCTAACCTATAATGGCAGCACGGGCCAGAACTAAACCTGAATAGTAAATTTAGAGCCACGTGATTTCCTCCCGAGTAATTATTTTGTAAGGCAGGTGTACATGTTAGCTTAACTAGCTATAGTTAATCCTTACTACAACAACAACATATTTTAAACTGTTAAAATAGCTATCTCGTTGACTGATTTGATTAATAATCTTGAAATATTTACTTAAATATATATTTTAGTGTTATTATCAGCTGAATTATGTATATCATTCAACGAGGCAGGTAGTGAGAGAGAGAGAAGGAGGCTGACCGGTAAGACAGCCAGCCAGGCAACCAATCAGACAGCTGAATCGTTTAAAAACACTATAAAAATAAGTCTTAAAACAGGTGCTAGTTTCCTCCATAGAAATAGCGGGTATTAAGAAATGCTATTCCAATTACGGTTCAAAATGCGGTCCAAATCTGCAGGAATACGGTCCAAAGTGAGGTCGCCATATCAGGCCATTGTAGCGATTAGCTAGACATCATCCATGATCACTTCCTCCCCTTGAGCTGTCCTTCCGACAAGATATTGCTCTGATCTTCGCTCAGTAGTATTTCATCTGGGAGGTAGGGAACCCATGTATTGATGATGAGTATCTAATGAGTGACTTGGAGAAAGACTAGCCCTTGTCAAGGACGTGAACGTGACTAGATAACCAGACTGCTTTCATCTTCAGGAAGGTTCCTGATATCACATATAAGAAATTGATCGACATTGAAAGACAAGTGAAAATCAGTAACATAGCAAAATGACATAACTCGACCAGATTGTTGACCGCCAGGGTACAACTCAACGCGTATCCTCGTAACCTGTCCAGCATGGCTTAGCTATTCACTTTCAAAGTGCCTTACATATCCTTCTGTCCATCAGAGAATGATTGCTTGAACCGGTCAAGACAATACAGTGCCGCGAAGATCCAGATGGGGCTCGGCAGTCCAGCTACGTCTTCTAGGACAAGGAAGACAAGGCAGTAGGCACGGCCTTAGGCACAGCGCTGCTCGTCGGGACGGCGGAGGATGAAGGAGCGGGAATGTTAGGAGAGCCCGGGAAAGCTGCCAGCGGGGTTGGCGGGGTGAGGGATGGCTCGGAGTCGCTGGAATCCTCGGAGGAAGAGCTGCTGCTGCTGGGTTCAGGAAGGCTGATGCTCGGGAGGCTACCGCTGGGTTGAGCAGGGTTGGAGGAATCATCGGATGACGAAGAAGAGGAACCGCCGAAGGGGCTTCCGGAAGGCAGACTAGGAGGGCTGCCGGAGGAGCCGCCAAGGGTGCCGCTGGGCTGGGCCGCGCTGGACGAGTCATCGGAAGATGAAGAGCCGCCACTGAGGAAGGGCTTCAAGAAGTCGGGCACGCCACCAAGAGCACCGCCGCTGGAGGGCTTAGACGAGCTAGATGATTGAGAAGAGCTGCCCCCGAGCGCGCCAAGGAAGTCGGGAAGCCCGCCAGAAGAGCTACCACTGGAGGGCTCAGCAGAGCTAGAAGAACCGCTGGGGGAGCCTCCAAGCGAGCCAAGAAAGTCGGGAAGCCCACCAGAAGAGGTGCCGCTGGAGGGAGCAGAAGAGCTAGAAGAATCGCTGGAAGAGCCATCAAGTGCGCCAAGAAAGTCAGGAAGACCTCCAGAGGAGCTGCCACTGGAGGGCTCAGAAGAGCTGGAAGAGCCTCCGAGTGAGCCAAGAAAGTCTGGAAGCCCGCCAGAAGAGCTGGATGAATCACCAGACTGAGAAGAGTCGCCACCGCCCAAGCTGGGCAGGCTGGAGGAGCCAGATGACTGGCCTCCAAAGGGCGACCCACCAGAGGGACCACCGCCGCCAAGTTGACGCTTCGTGGATGACAGCCCGGTAGGAAGAGAGATGCCAAGTTCGGACAGGTCGGGGAAGCCGGAAGGCAGGAGCTCAGACAGCCCCTCTGAATTCGTTGGAAGAGCAGCACCGGAAGGGAGAGAAAAAGGCAAGTCCCGGCGGTTGTTGAATAGGCTGGACAGGTCCGTTGGCAGAGAAAGACTGGGCAAGCCCGAAGAAAGGGAGAGGCCAGATGGAAGAGAGAATCCGAAGAGATCGGAAAGATCCTCTCTCTTTTCGACCGGAGTGGGCAAGGCCAGGGCACAGCCCGCGAGGCACAGAGGAGCGACGTTGTGAAACTTCATTGTAAGGATCGTATGAGCAGTGTTAGTGATCGAAGGGTACAAAATGCTAGGGTTGAATGAAAGGAAGCACCGAGCCTGGTATAACCAAGAGGAACGGGAGCTACGACGTTCTTTATAGGTTTGGATGGATGATGCCCATGCGGTGATATCGGTGGGCAAAGAGATGAGCAATCCCGAGAACGGGAATCAGATGAGATCATGACTACCAGGCTTGCGAGGGCTTGTACACGCGTTTCGAGATGATGCAAGAGGCATGTTGTGGTAAAACGAAGCATCGACCCGGTTCCGGAGTTTGTGTGAAGCCAAGCTGCTCGAGTGCCAGTTCAATCAATTGTCGAAGAGCGGCGAAACACTGTTAATCTCGGGACCTCGTCCAACAAAGGAATTGATCGATGTGCCCAAAAATGAGGCCAACCCCTTAGCCAGGGATCGGTTGCCAGAGTATGATTTACCTGCCACAGCATCACCCCACTGCGTGAGATGGATACCTCAAGTCCATGACAATCCCGGACGAGGCTACGAAATGTTCTTTGTGTATGCCGTGCCGAGGAAAGGCCATCAGTGAGCCCGATCAATATAAGCGTGGCGTCTATCGGGAAGACCGTGGAGCGCCCAGTCCCCATAGATCATCCCCCACCAACCAGAACGGAGGATTGCAACGTCACCCCTGATCAATGTTGCGAGCATCCAGGGCACTGGATCAAACAAGGCACGAAAGGCATTCTTGCTTGCTGCGTCAGCCCCGAACTGTGGCACAGGGCCGACCGTGCCCACCGGTATTTGTTGGACTTCGAGTACGGATAGCGAGGAGTATTACGAGAAGTATTGAGCCGAGAGGTTCAATAAGGTTGGTGCAATTGATCAAATGTCTTGAGTGGTAGATTCGGCTCATAGTAACCAAGCTGACCTAGACCCTGTCAGCCGTTGTCTGCCAGGTGCATACGAAGTATGGGGAAGACGGGTCGTAGTCGTCCCAGTAGCGCATAATTGTCGATCAGCTAGCTCTGATTAAGCACCTGACTCGAAACATGATTCCATTTCGTTTTTCTGGAACCCCTGGTCTGGAGACTCAAAAAGAAGGCCGAAGTGGAAGTGAGTAAAGCCGGGTGGATCGGCGGAATCGACAACCGCCGGCATCATCACGTGCTTTCCATGGGCCGTCTTGATGCCTGAGGCATACACGATCCTTCCTTTGGTTCGCTTCGTCGAACTGCTCGCAGCCTCCCACCCGATGGAAGCCATCATAATCTGACTCAACCTTGAACTAATCGGATGGCTTCATGACCAGTCTCGGCCCTGTGTTGAAACCGGGGTCCAAGGCCATGTTGACCCCTCTGTGCTCGGTAATCTGGCTAACAAAAATTGCAAGGCCATCAACTTCTTCCGGACTCACTTTGGGCCTGTCGCTCCCCTCGTCCATACCATACATATCAAAATGGTCCAAAGATAGGGCAATCACAAACGGAACATGCTACAACCACCCCTGCTTCTCTACAGACCTGCCAGTGAAGAAAGTTTGAATTATAAGCCAGTCAGGCATTGATTATCAACACCATACGAGCTGAAGGAAAGACTTCTCCCTGCTGGAGACATCCATCTGTGATTGGGAAATGCACCCCATCAAAAGTATCTTGTTCCTGGATATCACACCATCGGCATCTTTTAATATGGATGCGACAAATATCGTCGGAACGGCAGATTGAGGGCCATGCCATGTTCCACAAAGCTTATGACCCATCAGAGAAATTAAAAAAGGAAAGAAAGTGCATATCGGGTATTTGTTCATCCAAACACGGCCATTTAAAAGATATCTTGAAGGTTTTAGTGGGCTTGGCTCATACACATCATATTGCGTCACAATTGTCGACTGCAATCTGTTCCCTTCATCCGACAACTTAGGATTGTGTCTTATCCTTGTTCAATCCCATTTAAGCCAAGGTCACTTGTGATCATGTGTCATCTACCCGTATAGATGTCAGTTCCAAAACGCAACGTGATCCATCGACCGCGGTAGACGTTGCTTCAGTCGATGGCAACTTTGAGAAGGTTGGGTCTGTGTATGTCTAGAGAGACTGTCAGGCGCCAATCCCCTGGAGTGTTAGCATGTCTATCAATTCTGGAACGGGCTTTGTCCTTGCATGAAAACAGCCTGTTTCTGATTAGATGAAGAACCGTGCTCACTCCTACCCTAGAAAGCCCCGACCATGGCCTAGATACAAGGTCTTTGGAAGGATCACAAGGCAACAGGGTCATACTTTAGCCGTGTCATCACCCATACACTTTTATTCAAAACAATCGGTAAATCTCCCAGTCCCAATTTTGGGTGATGGAAGATGACGAAGCCTTCACGTTTCAGATTTATAGTGAGGATAATCCTCACTTGCCGGGATCCACAAACCTTGAAAACCCCTCGCCTAATAAGTGACAGCGTGATGTGTCAATGCCGCGTGATGAGCGGTTGATCTTCTTCGGCCCTACTTACTCTAATCCAACCAAGCTGCTTCGCTCATGTAGGCTAGCAAGCTACCATCGCAACTCTTACTAGAAAATCCTGTGGTATCGGGCTCTCTCCGATGATCACCCCGCCGACCAGCCAGTTATTGATTGGTGTGCGGGGAAACATGGGGTGTGTTTGCGTCTAACGCATTACTTTGTGTCCTCGTACCCCAGGCTTTCCCCCAGCAGTATTTCGTCTTAAAGCACGGGTACGGTGCCTTGAGAGATTTTTGAAGATGCATCCGTCGTGACTGCTTGATACTGCTTTACTCACTTATGCAAGTTGCCTTAACTGATGACCTTCCAATTCGACCGAGGTCAACGCAGGACCTGGACGGCCATACCCGCGGCTATCGCTTCCGGTATCTGAGCTACAGCGGGCCTATTTATGCGAATCAGCAACCTATCGCGACAGCGGCGGTATATATTGCCTTTATGGTGCCGGCCACGCAGTTGGAATTGGCTCTTCCCCAGCTGGCAGATACAAGTCTTTCAATATGCTTCGTATGATATCACGGTATTTTCGATTTAGCACCCTTCTCCTGATTGCGGACGTCTTGTTCTAATTCCTATCTACAATTGGGCTTTTGCGGTCACTGAGGGCTCTTAGTGAATTTCCATCAGAATGGAGTTGTGATGTGTCTGGACGAGGGATTACCTCACAGCTGGAGTTGTTTGTCAGATTGGGTATAGCTATTGAATGCTCAATGTCACTAAATGGATAATGGGCACCTTTTAGCCCCTATCAGCCCAGTCAGTCATCATGATCATTCTCTAGACAAATTCACGTCTCTAGATACCTATAGCCAATTCCTCATGTCGGTCACTATACCTACCATCTACATCAAGTAGAGACATATCATATAATTCCCCAATCCAGGCCATTGAATCCCTCCCCAATCCATAATCCCGATTCACATAGACAAGTAGATTCCCCAATCTTTCCACCCCAGTTAATACCTCCCCTATCCCAGGTACTATAAAAGGAAGCCCTACCCCCATACCAAAGCCCTTCTTCTCCAACAACCTCAACCCTATCTCTTTCCATTGCTAGCAGGAAATTATCTCTTTAAAAACCCTTTTTAGTATATCTTTTCAAGATATAAAACATGGTCCAAATAAATAAAAAGTCTTCAACATATATTTGAAGCCTTTAAAATAAGTTGCAAATGCAAATGGCGCATTGGTAAGTCCAACCCCCAAATACGCCGATCCCCGTAAAGGGATACCGGCTCATCATGGATTTATACTGACAGAATTAGGCACGCAACAATCATTCGCGTAGTTGTTATTTCT
The DNA here is from genome assembly GCF_003184525.1 of Aspergillus sclerotioniger CBS 115572. Lineage (NCBI taxonomy): Eukaryota > Fungi > Ascomycota > Eurotiomycetes > Eurotiales > Aspergillaceae > Aspergillus > Aspergillus sclerotioniger. Next base: position 513,601 of record NW_020291003.1, on the reverse strand, counting down.
GTCGTCAGTATGGCCATCTGGCCAGAGACTGCGCGACCTGGGAAGGTATGCGTCTGGCCGTAAGTACAATTCTATCATAATTTTGATATGAGATCTTCATGTTACTCCACCCTACTTCGAATCCTTTGATTTGAATGGGTTGTTGTTACTTAATGCTAACGTTAGCTCTTTGTAGGAGTTAATTATGTGATTCGAGCTCTGATCTTCCTGTTGTCCGGGGGTCTGCTCACTCAGTATCGAGGACGAGGTCTGCAATGGGACCTTAAATGGTCAGGATAAGGTTTAGAACTGGGAATAAATGGTTGAGATGATGTTGAAAATGGTAATATATGAAACTGTTTGAGGTGGAACGAAGTGCCAGAGGATAACAGAACAAGGAAGGAGGATGATAAGAACAAGAAAGGATGCAAGGAGGTTGATGAGGAAGATGGAGGAAGATGAGGATATGATGATCTAGGCTGAATAGTAGTGAGAAGACATGGCGACTGGTTATATTATCGCTTTAGTCTTTTATATCAATAAAGTATTAGATCCAACCGCTTACTATCAGGATCGTTATTTTTCATTAGCATGCTCCAGGATCTCGAAAAGGTAGGATGAGGAAATCTCGGACTTTAATGTCCGAAGTACTTACTATGCTCAAGTATCGATAGGATTTGCAAGGGTTAGTTATTTCCTTTGGAATATGGTGGAGAAAGGAAAGAGCAGCAAAGCAAGTGGTGGAAGTACTCTCGGGATCATCTCCGAGATGACGTCTATCGGGATGTCGGGACTCTCCCCTCATCTCCCCCGGGTTTTCTAGCCGAATAGCTCCAACTTTTAGCACCGTTCAGCGGAGAAGATACAACTTCGGAATACATGCCTCAGTCCAAGTGACGAGCATCCTGAAGGCCAGATAGGTAACCGATCAATCTCAATCCTGCATTATTGGAGCATCACTTATCAGACATTGCTCGGCACCTACAGCTAGCTTCCACTCCATAATGTCGAGTTCGCAAGTCACCCACCGTCGTGCCTTTCGCCGAACCGACGATTACACACCCGGCAATCCCAAGCTAAAGCTAGTGGTTGAAGAACTCCCGCTTCCCCTCGCACCGACAGCGGTCTTGATCAAAGTTCACGCATTAGCTCTTAATTATCGGGACGCCAATATCGCAAATGGGGGGAACCCCTGGCCAGTGATCCCGAATGGAATTCTGTGCAATGATGCAGCAGGCGAGGTAATCGCCATCGGGGACAAAGTGAAGACCTTTGTGATTGGGGACCGGGCCGCGCCCATCACGGACACCGAGAATATCTCTGGGCGTGAGACCAAGCGCTCGTGGCTGGCTGCAGATGAAGATGGAGTAATGGCGGATTACATCGTTTTTGATGAGCGCGTTCTGTGTAGCCTCCCTTATTACCTGCAATGGGTTGATGCTGCGACGATTCCTTGTGCTGGGGTTACGGCGTGGTCGGCGTTGAAAGGGATGAGTATTGGGCAGACCGTGCTTATTCAAGGTGGGGGTACTGACGGATCCAAGACGTGGAACGATGCTGATTGATGGGCTAGGGACTGGAGGCGTGAGCGTGTTTGCTCTCAAGCTTGCACGGGCTGCTGGTCTACGGGTGATTCTGACCTCCTCCAGCGATGAGAAGCTCCAGCAAATGAAGACGAAATATTCGAGTCCTCCAGTCTTGACAGTCAATTATTCGCAGACAACCGACTGGGATCAGGAGGTTTTGAAGCTGACCGATGGCGTGGGGGTTGACATCGTTGTGGAAAATGGAGGAACGGGCTCTCTGGTCAAGAGTCTGAGATGCACAAGACGCGGAGGGACGGTGAGCCAGGTCGGCTATCTTTCAAAACAGGATCCTTCAGACCTGCGGGAGCTGGTTCCGACTCTTATAGATCGAAGGATCAACCTTAGGTGAGCGCTATTATGGGTTATTGGGTCCAGAAACTGATGAGAACAGGGGCATCAACGCGGGTTCGAAGCACGACATGGAGGACTTTTGCGCTGCTCTATCAGCTTCTCAAATGCCGCTTCAGGATCTTGTCGATAAGGTCTTTCCGTTTGAGCAAGCTGAGGATGCCGTCGAGTATATCTGGCAGGGGAAACATATTGGGAAGATTGTCCTTCAACTTTAGCCGGAGGTCGCGAATACCTACATTAGACCGAAACTGTTTGATTTGTAATAATTGGCGATTATTATTAATTCAATCATGTTGGGATAATCTTCCTTCCGTTTGTTCTCCAGACGGCTAGCGGTATATCATTTTGGCGTACTGGGAAGAACGCGACATTTGACATACTCACTACTGAAGCCTGCAAGGATTCCTTTCATGACCATCTCATCGAATCAAGTTTCTCATGCCCTGCTTTCTCGATCTTTCGGAGTATCCGATTCATCAAAACAATGACTACATTCATCGTCCCCCCATCCCCGTGCATATGCATGCGTTCAAATCAGTTTACATCTTCAACCTCAATCAGCTCAACCATCATGGACTCAATAAAAGCTTTCTGCTCGTCCAGAAAGTGCTGCATGTCCGAAATGTTGAACGGCCGTTTTCCGGATTTCCTGATTCTTTCCTTCTTCAACATCGCACGAATCCGCTCCTCCAGAAGCTCCAATCGATACTCACTGTACTCAGTGTAAAGTTCCGACCAATTGCTAATGGCGCGGGAGCCAGTCAAGATCGCCTCATCCCTGATCGCGGGTGATTTCGGTCGGAAAGCTGTAACCATGCTGATCCGTTCGCGGCCGCCAATGGATTTCAATGCTTGATGTTCGATATAGCGCCCCTGCATGATGACAGCGGTTCCCTACCCATATCAGTACCTACGAACATCGGTAAAACTCAGTGAGTCTGCCTCTACTTACCATGGATGGCCCCCGAATTTTCTTAACCTCCCCAGATGGTGTCCGAATGGCAGTCTCCCCACCAATCATGTCCGTGCAATCGGAGAGCATTGTGACGCAGACAAACGCAAAACTATCATAGTGCCAAGCAAAGGCAGAAGTCTCTCCGTCAGAATGTCCATCCTTGTTCTCATCGTTAACTGAACTGTTGATATTGGCGATCTCATAGTCAAACATAGGAACCAGGTCCAGACCAGCAACCTGTGAAACCATGACAAGAAGCTCTGGAGAACTCCAAGCATCGCAAGTAAATGGGGCTCGTCTACAGAGGTCAGCAGGTGTCTCTCACATAGCACAACATACTTACTCTCTTCCCATCCCTCGGATCATGTTTTTCGCAAAGCTGGAGGAATATTGGCAGTCTTTTAGCACAGGCTCGCTGAATACCTCAGCTCGGATTTGCTTGATAGCTTCGGGAGTGAAAAGAGGGAATGGTTCTGAGGCTGCAACTGGTGAAATGCCGTGTCCTTCCAGACCTATCTCTTTCATGGTGTAGACACTCTGTGGGGGCTGAAAACTCAGGTGTTTCTTCGCATCGAAAGTCTCTTTGAAGTGGACTCGAGCTTCATCAATCAGCCACTGGGGGAGTTTGTTGGAGGGACGGGTTGCTTTCGTCGTTGTCGGGCCAGTCACCCTGGGTGGTGTTGGGTGTCCCTGAATGAGTTCGGGGGGCAAAACTCGGCCAACCATGGTGGAAATTATCTCGATAGAATAGATAGCGAGTGCTGCTGCGGGTCCGAACTGTGAAATTCATCCTCGAAGGAAGCATGGCTTTATACCTTGCAACTGTTTCGGCATCACAAGCCACGACGTTTGTTTGATAAGAAAATTGCCATGAATATGTATATCAAGTTGTCCCGATTCCCCGAGCCGACAGAGCCTTGTTTTCGTAAACGACATATTCCCGCACATTTCTATTGCTCCGTCAATTAATCATAGTCCTGTCTCTCCGAAGCCGATCATCCGACGTAGTGTCCCGATCTATCCGATGGTGTCCCGAATACCCGATGAAGCGTGGATCAAAACACCACAGACCTGTTCTGGGTCAGTTTGACAGCCCTCCGTTACACAGATGCTCCTATCATCTTCGGAGACTGATATCGGTCAGAGGAGGACAATGTAGGAGGATATGAGGGGCCTGCGTAGACGGAAGGCCCTGTGGAATGGGATGCGCGGAGATGCGTGGCCGTGGAGGATCACGGCAGGCAGGGAAGTGAGGAAGAGGTGGCGGAGGACCCGTGACCTCCTAGGCAACCACTGCCAACAAGACCTTCAACGCGGGGTTTATAGCCACGAGAGCTGGACAAAGATAAGACAGTTACTTACATTTTTGGGTGCCGGTCGTTTCTTTGGATCACGAAAGGTAGAACCGTGGCACGGAAGCAACACGGATTCTCCAACTGAAACACGAATGAGGCCTTTGCATGATGGGGTGGTCATAGGCTACAGTCGTCTTCTCTTGTTCTTTGGTTGGTCTGGTTCCGCAATGTTCATCTTGCTTATTTTCCAGTCTGGCGAGCAGATCAAGACAATGATGCATATTCTCACTATCTTCTAGACTAGATGCTATAGTTTACTTTCTCTTTGTATTGACCTTCACTGTTCCCTGTCCTTTCGGTATCCTTCCGAAGGTAATGTCTCTCTCCCTAACTGATCCTGTCAATGTGGAAGTGGCAACTCGCTCCTCGGAGAGCTGTCATAGTAGGTCCGAAGTCTTAGGTAGCCACAAGACTTGCTTATCAGACGAATACCACGGCTATGCGATTATCAGTTCACCAAATATGAGTAACTAATACGAGTCTGATTAAGATCGAACAGAGTGTTCTCATTCCATTTCATATCAAACTAACGAGGCATTCTGGCAGAAATACAGTCGTCCCTCTCCGGTTGCTCTCGTTGTTTGGTACACTCGACAGCTCAAGCCACAGGTAATTCTATTGGAGACCGGAAGACATCGTGTAGTAGCACTAATTCTTTACAGGAGTGATTTCAACCATCCTATAAATACATTCCGCTGTATTGTACGATCGCGTGGAAAATAGACAAGTGCCATATCTAGGAAAGCAACGGGCCAGGGTTGCCTATTTTAGCTTAGCGCGTTCCAGGTGCCGTATGCCTTACCTACCCTCGACTTTCTATCTGAATAGCTTCAAGTTAGTTGGTAGTGAATTCAACAATCGATCACCCCAAGGGTCGAGAGTCGGAGATCCGAGGTATTTCAGGCAATTTGGCCAATGTTCGTGCCCTCATATGTCCCCGAGTACATCTATCCGTGGAAATTCTGACTAATAGACAATAGGCTACCCGCTTTCGAACCAAATCATGAAATGATGAGTGGACGGGATATCCTCATGATATTATATTCTTATATGTCCAACAAGGTCTCGATCACATTATTTTCGTCTCGGGAATGTTCTAAATTTATTTTTTTCACGTCACCAACCCGTGGTGGTTGTCCTACTGCGCTGCTCTTCGCCTCCGATCCCCAAGAGAACCCAGCAAAAAAGTATATGCGATCCACATGGGGCTCGAACCCACAATCTCCGGATTAGGAGTCCGATGCCTTACCATTTGGCCAATGGACCGGAATTAGCGATTGAAATCAAGAGAATGCATGTTGGAGTTGAAATATTCAATGCAATAACGAACCGACATGATATTCATGGATTCCTAGGGGTAAAAAAGCACATGGATGTCTATACTATCTCGGCAGGATGTAGACAATGAGAAGAACAATTACATACAAGCAGCTTCAATCCAATGGAGCTGTGTAATGGCCAACAATGGAGACCGATACCTAGAGCCCATCAGATATTGATGGCATTCCATCTTGCCAATCGATCTAATCGATCTATCTACCAATCTAATCTAATCTTTTGATCTATTGAGTGGTGCGTCCGCCGTCCTGGTTTGTTGCAGAACGTCTCCGCCTTTTTAAGGCCTTGCCTTCTTCATGCCTTCATGCCTTGACGCCTTGATGCCTTCATGCCTCAATACAAATACACCAAGTGGTCTACCGCCCGCATTGCGAAGCATCTTAGCAAGTATCTAGGGAAACATCTTTTAAGTCATATACTCGGAAGTTTCCTGAAGGTCTCCGTCAAGCATACTCCTAAGGGCGAGACCGATGGCGCGGGCCTAGATGCGTGGCGTAGGGAAGGTCCGCGGCCACAGGACCACTACCACGGCAACGCCAACAGATATTATCATTCAGCAGCGAAAGGATACTATATGATCTCTTCAGAATTGAGCGGACTTTTGGAAAATAAAATAATGGGGGAATGATTTGCTGATCGGCCCCTGAGCCCAATAGAATATAAGTATCAAGATAGCAAAGTCTCCTGAAACGATTGCTATCGTTTTGCTGCCTTAGTAAAATATCGACTATTCAATCAGAGTATTGTTGATAAATTAATCGATTCTTTCCATAATCGTACAATATTGACCTTGTTTTATCTTTTGAAACTGTCCCCTGTATACTTCTCCAATGCTGTCTTGGTCACTGCTATAAACTGACTAGTTTAATGTCGGAAGCTCCCAGTTAGACCAAAAGAGAAACCCCTTGGCTAAGGGAACAGCTGCAAGGATGAATAGATTCCAACATTTGATGGATTCTATCCTGTTGCTGTTTTAAATTGCTAAACCCAACGCGCTCTGCAGCCTCATGAGTGGCAGTTTGGACTTTGTCAAATTGAGCTAGAATTTGATAACTATTCTAAAACCTTGTCATAATTCTTCGTATATCTTTACGATCGTTCACATTATGTGGTTGTAGACATCGGCTAGGAGGTAGTCGTTGGCGGGGGAGAGGAGCAGCGTAGCGACGAGTACCGCTGGAGGATCGAGTCGCCATTCAATAAAAGAAAGGATACCATGAAAAAGATAGAATATTTGGAGTATGTTGACCTTTAGAGCGCCCGTGTAGAGATAGACTATTGGGAGAATCCATCTAAAGTGTGGCTCAGCACCGCCTTTTTGGGCCTGGCTGCCTTGAAGTCTTAACACTCGCCACTTGGCTTGACAAGCGGCAGATATAGAAATCTACTCTTGAAAGATATTAACATGGTCGTATCAAGTACTATGAGTCACAACTTCTGGACGATAATCACAAAGGAGGTGGGATTCTTATGGTCATGCGGTAGCCGCGAACTTTACTTGGCCAGAAGTATATTCAACAAGAGATTGGCGAGATTGGCCTGACGTAAGCGCGGGCCACACCACCTGACATGCGCAGGGTCTGCGGCTAATGCCGCTTATGCCCTCCAAGTGAGTCACAGAAGTGATGAGTGGAGTAAGCCTATTATTTTAGTCTCTTTTACTCTGTCTTTAGTCTACCTATTTATAAGCCTGGAAGATCCAGCAGGATTCTAGGTGATGCAAATTCCGGTTCCACAAATATCCGTCCTCGAACATGGCTCACCAGGCCCACAATATCTGCTGGAATATCTTGGCCAACAATCTCATCCATCGATCGCCGACATACCCCGAGGCTGAACTGGTCTCGAATTTGTACTTTCGCTTCAAACCCACGCAGGGGAAGGAGATCGGATACTTCGCCGAGTCTTTTGCTCGGAACATCGCAGAACACACCCAATGCGAGCGGCAGAAGTATCCAGCCAACTTCGACCCGATTCAGCCGGATGAGGTGGTCCTGAACAATAAGACTGCGGAAAGGATCCGGCCGATAGCATACAAATGGTGTAAATCCTATTCGGGATGGTCGCCGGCGAAGAAGGTCCTAGAGGACACGCCTGGCGTGTGTCCGCATCGCAGCGATGACTTCTTTGCCTGCGGATGTCCTTTGCCCTTCACTGAGCGAAAGGGTTCGGCATTCTCTCGTCCCTGTATATATACCCACTGTTATGAGTTCTTCCACGAGAATACCGCGGCATTTTACAATTTGCAGGTGGTCAACGCGCTCTTGGTTCTGGGCGAAATGGAGACGGTTCTGCGGATCTGCAACTCCAAGAATGAACTGGCCAAATGGATGATGGTGAGAGATTGCAACTGTATGGTGTGTCCTCGCAGAGACTTCCCCAACCATATAGACTGTAAGTTAATGATCTTGATAGAGTCCTGACCGCGGCTGGGACCATGTCTTTAGAGCAGCCCTACACTTTTACTTGGCCCTCAACATCTTGACTTGCTTCCCCGAACTATGGGACCCGATATCCCGCCAGGCGGGCAACAAGAAAAAATCCGAGGAGTATCGTGGGACGCTAATGTACCAAAAGACTCTCCGGACCTGGACCCAAGAGGAATCAAACAACGAAGTCCCCTGCTACCCCCACCGTCAATTCTTTGGGCTCGAAAGTCATTTCTACCGGTCAGGCAAGATCAAGCGATACCAGAAACAACCTGCCTTTCTCGCTTTGCTGGCCGAGCGAAAAACGTATGGCTCTGGCCGGTGGGCCTGGTCTCCGTCCGTTCGACTCAACAACGACAATTTTCCCTTCGGCAAGGTCCCATTCGAGGTGTTCCTGAATTGTACCACGGTGGCCGGCTTCCAACCCAGTCTGGCTGATATTGCGCGAGTCGAGGAGTATCTGCGGATCAAACGACTGCCTCAGGAGTTGGTCCTACAGATCACCGCGCTGGCGGGTTACGATTCCCGGCGAGCGCGGCGACTTCCGGTCCCCCACGATCCACTCCACAAAGACAATCGCAGGGAATTGCGGCAGTACTTGACGTTCTGCTGGAAGATTATGGTGCGGTGTAACATGATGGCACAGGAGCTGGGGACTGAAATCAACTGGGTCTCGGAGGTGATTCATGCGCTTGGGGACATGGTCACAGTCCCTCCGGGGAAGAAGTTGTTCACAACTGAGTGGTACGAACCGGACGATATTTGGCCCAATGGTTTTAATAGGTCGACAATGCGAGGGGGGAATCAGGAATTTCCTTATTCCTTTCGAGACTCGTCATGATGGGCTTAATAGATTATATAAGACTACTTTGTCGCTCGTCGGGACAGCTTCTTGGTGCATATTAAGATCTACCACTATTCCTAGATTAATGAAATCATTGACGTCTACAGGAGTAATATCTGGTTGCCTAGGACCTTGAGTTCCACTATAGGCAACAGCCTTCGATACCTTATTATATTCACCTCCTTTGGATTATTCTGACGCACACAATTATTGCTGTTTCGTGTTTGCCGACAGCCGCGTCATCCCGACGTACCGCTATGATATCTCGATGACGTATTCCAATGAACACAACTATAATTGTCCACTCAACCCAAATCGGATAGGATAGCCATCATCAAATCCTTAATCCTCAACATACAAACTCCCTTTGTATCTGGTGTTCCAAGCCTACAATACACCGCATACGTCAACATCCGATCAACCACAACATGACTGATCAACCCCCCGTTGGCCGCGACTTCCTCGATGCGAAGAACGTCGAACCCATTGACCAGAACGAAACCGATCCCGAAGACTCTGCTAGCCAGCCTCGATTTTCTGGTCCGGGAGCTAACACTACTGCCCCATCTACATCGAAACCTCATTCGAACAAATTGCTCAACAAGCTCGATCCGCGGTACGACAGCGATATTCTGGAGGCGACGTCGCAGGATAACCAGCAGGGGCAAAGGAGAGGGAGTGATTGATTCACCTTCTCTTGATGTGTTATGGTGTGGATAGGTGGAGAATATGTGTATGGATAAGCATGTAAATGGGCCGGCCGTTATGTGAATACTATCAGGAGAATTCTCGTTTATTATACTCATTATACTTATCTTTGTAGAACAGAAAGATGAAAACAGGACTGACACTACGAAGTCATCAGCTCAATTGGGCTTCGTCAGACATCAAGACTCCGGGGATTCTTTAGTATGGAATATAGCCATGGATATCGTGAGTTCCCGATAGGGTAAAAGTTTCCGGGGGCCATCAACCCCGCACCAGTTGGAGATAACTTGGACTTGCTGTCAAGTTTGAACCCACCCAATTCTCCTCTCATCCACCACCACCACGATGCAAAACACTCGGCACAAGCTAAGAAGGACTGCCAACGCGTGAGGACCGCCTCTGGAAAACAGTACCAATAAACCACGCTGATCCAAGTCTATCAGGTGTACTGCATGCCGTCAGAGTAAGATCAAATGCTCCGGCAATGACCCATGTGCCAACTGCCAGCGACGTTCCATCCGATGTCAGTTTTCTGAGACGAACACTAAAGTCCTGGTATCTGAGAGGTTCGGCCCATAATCAACCCGAGTGCGTGCGTCGGTGACGATTTGTGTCAGATACCTGCGGGGGTTGCAGACTCAGATCAAGCAGTTACAGCGGTCAGCCAACCTCAAACGACTACGGCATGTCTCGTCTGAACGGGAAGCAAGTGTTGATGGTCCGAACAACTCCAGCGATACCGGTGTGCCTTCGGAGGTCGAAAGTATTCCCCTGGAGTCCCAAATCCCACAGATTAGCGACTTCACTTGCAACATCTGGACGAGTCCTTTCCCATTGCCCACACCGGTCATCAAAGACACGCGTCGTCCTAGTAAGCGTAACTGGAGTGTGTAAACCCATTCGTCATATTGATATGAGGCTGACGCGTTGGTAGTCTGGCTAGCGCCAGCCTCGCCATGGTCATTCACTACTCGACTTACACTTATGATGACCGAACGGCTTGGCTTGAACTCCGACACGGGCTCTTCTGAAATCTATCTCGATGGAGACATCTATCCGTTAGAATGGAATGACCTCCCAGAATCCGCGGCTTTGGCCGATTTACCATCCCTTGACTACGCGCTTCATCTTTTCAACGTCGCAAAGTTACACCTTGGCCAGACGTATCGATTCCTCGATGAAGAGTCATTCAATGCTCACATTCTGGCTTTTTATGATGCCAAGGCAGAGAAACCTGCCGAGCCGCGCATGTGGTTCGTCCAATTCCTCCTAATCCTCGCCTTTGGAAAAGCCTTCCTATCGCGACCAAATGGACACGACCCCCCGGGGTCGAAATTCTTCGTTCGCGCCATGTCCCATATGCCCAAGAGCCCATCCACTGGAAGAGACAGTCTGATGGTCATTGAGACTTTAGCTCTTGCAGCACTTTACCTTTACTCAATTGACCATAGAGAAAACGCTCATATGCACGTATGTGTTTTACTCCTATAGAGATCTCTTGCTGACTGGTATCTCGAGTAGATAGGCCAAGCCGTACGAATTGCGCAGCTAGAAGGATTACACACCCAACTACCCGACGCAGAACTTGGGACGAAGACCGTAACTCGGTGTCAAAACCTCTGGTGGACGTTGTATATACTAGACCGTCAAGTTTCATTTGCTGTGGGGCTTCCCATGATCACGCAAGACTGCGAGATATCTACCTTGATCAGGACACCGCGTGATCGGTCCCAGGCTATGGTGTTTAATCTCCAAGTCAAGTTGTCCCAGATGCTGTCTTCGATCCTTGCAAGTAATATGGACCCTCTGCCTCTGATTGGAGGATACTGATGTGATCGAAGCGATCTATAAAACCGAGAAGACGCAGCTTGGGGCCTTCCTCGAGAGCACGCGGAATATCCTGCAGGCCATGGCTCGACTGGCAAAAGAAATTGAGGAGATGATTCCGGGCAAGTTCCAAAGAATGGATAGTGTCTCTCAGGAGACGCGCCACATTGTTCTGTTGTATCACCAGGTACTGTTCAACTTCCCCATGACTCTCCTGCCACGATCTAATATAGTGCAGTGTGTGATTATCGCAACAAGACCCTTGCTCCTGTCAGTACTAAAAGAGAGATTGGAGAAACTAGGTCGTGCTGAAGAAAACTGGCAGGGTTTTCTCGCACTTCCCAAGTCATTGATATCTATCGGGATCAAATCCGCAATCAAAACATTGCAAGTTTTATCGGATGAGAACATTTTCCTCGGTAAGTGAGCCCTACCAACTATATTTCACCACCTCGATATTAATTCCTTACAGAGGTCTTCCTCCCCTTCGACCTAGAATTTACTTATGCCGCTGCTCTCCATCTTACAATGGGCAACACGCTCTTCCCACCCGATATCGCAACCCAATCCTACTCACACCTTGCCCATCAAGTCCTCGACGAGATGATCTCCCGGGGTAATAAGGTCGCTCGGCTCCGAAAATCAGAGCTCACACGCCTAGAGGGCTTATTCCAAGCTCTCGCAGAGCGCGTCAAGCAAGAAGGTCTACAAACACTCACTTTACCCGGCACCGTAGATCCCGAAAGTGACATTCTCGGGGATCGTGGAGAGCAATATCCTACCACCGGACAAAACAACAATCCAAAAGATCTCGGACCGTTGCCAACGCCCGACACACACATGTCGAATGAGATGGATATCTTGGAGAGCATTGGGATTTCTTCGTACGAGTTTTGGTCTATTATTGGGCAGATTGCGGATGCAGATGTTACGGGGGAGTTGGATCCCGGGGATGGGTGGCTTGGGAATTATTAGTTTAATACGGCAGGCATGCTTAATTGCATTTGCGTTATTATCTGTCCAAACGAGGAGTTTGGTTGTGTTGCAGGTTGAAGATCATATAGCGATAGCGGCCATTGGACAGATAGTGATGGATGGGCTTCTTGGCGCGGCCTACTATTCTATAGGGGAGCCGCTACAGCCACACCGGCCTGGTTCCTGCCACACCATTCAGATCACGGACCTACTAGACGTCCTGAGTCTATAGAAAAGACCCATCATCTTAATCATGCTGATCTCTCACCACTGTACGGGGTAATAGCTTCTTAGCGAGGCAGGTCTATAATACAAACAGGCCTTGAAATAGCGAACGAGACACGTCATGAAGCAGGTCTATAACAAATCTGCTAGAAATGTTGCTTCAAAGGGGTTTTTTATATGAAGCTTACTTAGCGATTACATCTAGTCTGCATCTTCATAGCCTGAGGCAATGATGATTCCTGAGGCGGTGAGGACTCTGCAAGGAGATAAAACAGAGTCGGATATCGCAGGGACCAAGCCGGTGTGGCTGTAGCGGTTCCCCTATATTATAGGGGAGGCGTTAGAGCCATACAGGCCAGGCTACAACCACACCGGCGTTCGTTATAACTATGCCTGAGGCTCTGAATAAGATACGATAGTCTTGAAAGTGCTTTAATAGTGGCCTATTAAATATGCGCAGACTCTTTTTACAAGAGGCTGTCTAAATATAAAGACAGGGTAAGAGGAAAGTGTGGTGTGGCTGTAGCGCATCACTATTATAGTGCCAACTGTGTGCGAGGTTATAATAGAGGAATTAATACTTCCCCACCTTGAACTACCTTCGGAAAAAAGTTATACCTCATAAGAAGGAGTTCTGATTGGACAGGGCTTGTCCAAGTCACATGGATGGCTTCGTTCATACGTCTTCGATCTTATTGAAATGTAGGATTATCGGAAGAACCACTATCAGCAGGTATCGGAATATGACATGTTCGAGTCGGAGAAATTGACAACTCAATTTGTTTCTAGGTAGGTTGCTGCCGTACTAATACGTCCACATCCTATGCTTTGACCCTATGATTTTACATCAATAAATAAGAGCCCGAAAGTTTACCTCCTCGCCTAGGTAACGAATTAAGGATTCACTGATCTGATAGTTACTGTTCGTCAATTATAGGCGCGCCCTTCAATTGCCTTAGTACTTCCCCATCATGTCCAGTTCGAGATCAATACACCCGCCTTCAATTGCGTCAACCTCATCCGCTGCCAAATTCTTCAGCCTACCTATCGAGATCCGGTACAACATATACGAACAACTCCTCGTTGTACCTCATCCACTCCACGTGTTCCAAGATCCCGGGTGCCCAATAGAGGTCTTTGCACCTGCAAAACCCTATGCATGGCTTGCATTGATCTACGTCAATCAACAGATTTCCGCCGAGGCTCGGACAATTTTATACGGCGCGAACCGATTCGATTTCCAGGAAATGGAGACCGTGCGGCGTCCACCCAGCCTCCTAGAATCCTTTTTTAGTTGTATTGGCCCTGTGAATGCGGGATTTTTGTCCCACATATGCATCAATTTCCCGGACACTGAGAGGGAGGCTGGTCAGTTGGGAGATATCAGACTTCGAGACGATGGCTTGCAGAGATTGCGGGTTCTCCAGGAACAGTGTACTGGCTTGAAGACATTGGAGTTTTTAAAGGAGGATCAGATCAAGAACGAGTTAGTAAAAGAGGTTTTGTTGGATATCAATGCGTCAGTCAGAAGTATTGGTTCTCTGAACAATATTGTTCTTAGGAGTTATAGCGGACCTGTAGCTCCTTCAGTACGAGAGCTCTTGCAAGGACTTGGGTGGACTGTCTTGATGGGCGATTGATAAGTGCCCTGCCACAAGTGAAGTGGGAGGCGAAATGTACTCTCATGTCCACTAGAAGTTTGATGTTGGATAGATCTGTTTTGTAAGTTGGTTTATTCCTCAGTTGCGTCGGTCGTAATGCCATTTGGTAGAAATTAATTGTTTCAGTTGTCAGTGCTCCGTACACAGAGTGATGCTGATCAAGATATGGCTTGGTGGTCGGCGTTCGGCCCGAACAAGGGAACTGCAAAAGAGCTCAGTCCAGCTCAGTTACTATGAATATCTCGTGTACCGAACCAATGCACAACCACCTTGAAAAAGTGACACACGGCTACTGTAAGGCACTTCAGGTCGGCATACCTTAAGACCTCATGTCAGTGGGGGGTAAAGAATGCTTGGCAAGTCTGAAACCACACAACCTGCATATTTGGTAGCGGTGTGCTGTCTCAAGCTGAAGTTCCGTTCTTCACCCTATTTGCATGTTCTTTGCAGTCCATGCTGATCTTCATTTCTCAGTCTTCCAGTGTTGGAAGGAGTGGCTGCTATCTATCCGGACAGGCCTATCTGCAGCCAGATGAACTCTTGCGGGATGTTGGGGTGTCCGCGATCATCGATGGCCCCCTGACTCCAAAATTACCCTCCGAGTGACGGGCGCAAAATTTGCCGCAGCCGGGCCCAGTGACCAATTACCTCCACTAAATCAGCACCGGCATGGTGCTGGGACCACTAGAACTGGACCCTCCCCAGCCGGTCCCGCTACTAGTAGATAGTTCCATGGCTGGGGTTCGAGTCTCTTTGACTTGGACAGGCCAAGACCCTTGGCTGGGTGCATGATGCTGGTGCCTAGGTAGGTAGGTAGGTAGCAAATGTTGCAGAAGCAAGGTTACCGGTTGATTCACACCGCTGGCTGTAGGTCGCCACATGCCTACCCCGAGTTATGGGAAGATCGTGAACCTAAGTAGCGTGTGGATGCAGCTGGCCGAATTATCGCAGGGTGGCGATTGTCCCCTCTGGCCCGATCATATCATCCCAGCTCGTAGAACTCCGTCGTGGGTGAAACCTTCAGGAAGATCCAACGCAGCTCCCCTGAGCTGATTGGGTTTGCTCTCTGCACTCTGCAGACGGAGGGACAACAGTTTATCGTCCACTTGGCGGCTACAAGCGACCCTTTCCCGGAGAGGCTAGCTTCAGGGTCAGGGACCCGACTAGGGGCCGAATCAGAGTGGATCGACACTGCACTAATTCCCATCGGGGTTAGTGGCCCCTCTGGTTGGGCGATTTCCTGTTTCAAATTGCCCCTTAATGGTTAGGGCGGAACTAGTGACGTCCAATGCAGCACGAAAAGCGAGACATGCTGTATCCATCCAGCCCGGGTTTAAAAATAAGAATTATTAGATTTGCGGTGCGAAAAAAGGGAAAAGGGCAATACAATCATGGAGTGATTAATTAAAGGAAAACCGTCAGGCCCTCTCGCCCTTCTCTTCTTCCGTCGTTCGTCCTTCTCCGCTTCGTCTCGTTCTCATCTTCCTTCTTCATCCCTTCTTGCGGGTGGGCATCATTCCTCGTGCGACTCGATCGCACTGTCATTCTTTTCCTGGGGATCCTGCCCTCACAGTTGTCACTCCTTTAGAGCTGTCAATACTTCAATATTCGAATCCATCGCAGTTCCCCTTAATCGCTCCTTATCACACCAGTAAACGGTGGTTGACCCGCATTTGCCCCGACTCGCTCCGCTCTCTTTGATCCTTCGCTCGCACAGGAGTTCATTTCCGGGGAGTAATAACCCCGGATACCATTTATTATCATGTCGCTCTTTCATGTCCTGGCCCTTCTGGTGGCCAATGTCTGTCTGGTGACCGCTCAGACGTTCAGTAACTGCAACCCTCTCAATAAAACATGTCCCGCCGACCAAGCTTTGGGTACCAATCACACTTGGTATTTCAACAGCACTATCGATGACACGATCTGGAATGTCACCAACGGCGAAATCACCTATACCGATGAAGGTATCAACTTCACAATCGCCAAGAAGATGCAATCCCCTACCATGCAATCGAATTTCTACATCTTTTTTGGCATCGTCGAGTCCCATGTCAAGATGGCCAAGGGTGGAGGTATCGTGAGCAGTATCGTGCTCCAGTCGGACGATCTGGACGAGATCGATTGGGAGTGGGTGGGATACAATACCAGTGAGGTGCAGTCCAACTACTTCGGCAAGGGCAACGACACGTCCTTTGGTCGTGGTGGTTTCCACTACGTCCCCAACGCCGACACGGAATTCCACAACTACACCACTCACTGGACCAGTGACAAATTGGAATGGTGGATCGATCAGCAGTTGGTCCGCACGCTGAACTACGAGGATGCCGTGGGTGGCAAGAACTTCCCCCAAACACCCAGCAACATCCGCTTCGGAATCTGGCCTGCCGGTGACCCAAGTCAACCCAAGGGAACCATCGAATGGGCGGGTGGTGAGGTTGATTATGATGCGGGTCCGTATAACATGGTAGTCCAGAAGGTTCGCGTCCATGACTTCCATACCGGCAAGGAGTATGAATACACGGATCATTCCGGCTCATGGGACACCATCAAGGTCGTTGAGTATGTTTCCGGGAATCCCATATATCAATGTATCCGTATGCTGACTGAATTAGGGGCAACTCGACCACTGTCAAGGAGCTCAACAAGGCCCCCCCGAAATCACTATCAGAGAAATGGAACGACCTACCAAGCGGCGCCAAGATCGGCATCGCTTGTGCTATTGCAGCCGTGTTAGCCATCGCTCTCGCTGGGTTCATCTTCTTCTGCTTGCGGCAACGCAGGACGGGGCGTCTCGAACACGCCCTGGATGACGCCAGGTGGAACAATGAACGGACGGAGATGAACAACTACCAGTCCGAGTGGAAGCAAAGTGAATGGAGACATAGGGGATACCAACCGGTTAAATAGACTGGACGGGGACCCAAAATAACTGACCTCTGTGTCCATGATGAAAATGAAGATTCAACCATTGTTCCTGGAGTGCCGTTCAGCTAGTTGATTTGCACGATGCCAATAGCGAGACTACCTGCGCTGCTTTGCTGGCCAAGGTTGCGCTGGGCTGTTCAAGACGGCGCGCCTACCCATTCTCTCTTGACCCTTCTGGGTCTTGTTTATATTATACTCTCCTTCTCCAGTCCCACAGCACGGGGACAGACCTCTTGTTTCTTGTACATACAGCTTGCATCACATATGAATTCCTTTGACCTTATTGAGTGTTGAGTCTTTAACTAGGAGCGCCGGGGTCTTCTATTTGCCATGTGGCGTTGCAACCGTATGTTATTCTTCGAACTTTATCACAGCCGTGCAAGCGAATAGGACTAACTTACTGTGATTCTACTGCCAGGCATTCTCTCTTTCCTGAACAGCAGGGGCCAAACAATGGCTAGCGACCTTGTCTCGCTCCTCTCGCGATCAACCGTGATCAGCGTCGAAGAGCCCAACACAGGGTGGACCAAGGCTATTGTGGGCGGATGGCAGGCAATTTCTCTCCCTGTACGATGATTCAACGCAATACTCCATCTAATATGCACTCAAACAAGACCCAGGCTAATCAGCTTAGAAAGTTCCAACCAAGAATGAGTAGTTGGGAATTGATGGTTCGGGCAGTGAAGCATGCACGTGACCTCCTACTACTAGTAGTTACAACACCAAGTTGCGCATCCACTGTTACCACACGACTGTAAGAGTTTCTCGCTTTGTACTTATCAGGAAAAAAACTATGACATCATAGAATCTAACCCTCTTTTGAAGATGAAGACATGTTTGCTACTTGTCAAAGCCAGTGTCTGCTCTGGTATAAAGGCATCAAGCTTGGAAAGGCGGTGATATTCTGCCAGGAAGTACTCCACAGATGGGCCCACTAATTTTTGTTAACCTCGGTTGGCTATGAAAGACATTCAATGGGACAAAAGGATGTAATTTAGGCCTTGTGGCCAAATGGTAAGGCACCAGACTCCTAATCTGGAGATTGTGGGTTCGAGCCCCATCAAGGTCGACTTTTTTTATCGTAATCTATTCCGAGTTCTATGCAGTCGGGAAGCTCTTTTCATCTGCAGACTTGCTTATATTGCCAGTTTTGACCGCTCCCGCTGTATACTACTACTTTTTACCTATTTCGTGCCTCTAGTAACGATCTTTCTTTTGTTTTGCTTTCCTCAGCTCTCCCACTGCTTTCCTGTCATTCATCCACTCCTCCACCAACCTTCTCACCCACCCACCCCCTGATTCTCTCCCTTTCTCCTCCCGTGTTCTGGGATGAACGGGCTCTTCCATTGGATTCTGAATCTGTGACAGATGACCTGCATCAAGCCCGGAACCCGACTAAATTTGTTCCTCTCGAACAACGAGGTTGAGGCGCTACAGATTCACGTAATCGTGTGGATTCAGCTCTACAGCCTGCATCAAGCACAACACTTTTGTCTTTTTCTTTTTTTTTTTTTTTTTTTTTTTTTGTCCTTAGCAGGGAATTCTACAAGGTGCTCGATAAGGCCATCCAAGGCGCTCTGAAGTGCGCTTGGTGCGTCTGGCAGGCTCCTCAGTAATATGTGTGATGGAGCTCTCTAGAAAATATTTGACTAGATGCTACGGAACATGTGCTATAACGAGACATGCCGATGACTTTCCATAGAAACGAAGACTGCGACAAACCATGGCAGAGTGAAACGAAAACCAGTGTAAGGACGAGACTCTCGGATCATTCTAACATGCAATAGATTCACATACAAGAATTATATCTGTGACTTTTGTTGGTAAAGAGCAGTGTAGTGGGACCACCACGGACAAGGAAGGTCAGTCGAGCATGACAGATACACGCCTCGTCGGATTATCAGGACATCATTAGACTGATCGGGGCTGGTTCAAAGCACTGGGTAAGAAGAACCCGGCTTAACATGCTACCAGCAGCATATAGGATATAAACAAACAACACAATAACCCCACAGAGAATGAAAAGCTAAGTATATCTATTTCAAGTATTTATACCCCCTAGATTCATATCTGTCATCTTCCTTCTCCTCTTCTCTCTCTAATACATACAAATAGCACCTTCGACTTTTGTTTTTCTTTTCTTTAAACTTCATTTGTTATATAATCTTGCTTTCTTTATAGGCTGACGTTATCGAAACTGTCGGTGGCATGTTTATCCTCAAAGCCGACCCTGCCCCGGGCAACGACGAGCCTTTTTCCTTAGTTCATTTTTTTTCCGAAAGAGAGTGCCAAGTCCCTGAGGATGCGCGCTGAGTGCGACAATACACAACCTCAGAATCGCATGGAGGGTATCACTCGAGTCGGAACATGGAGGTCCAAAACGATAATGGATAAAATAGACATGCAGCAGCCCGAGAAAGGGTACAACATCCGCAGCTTGCTCTAAATGCCTTGCGCACTATCTTATACAAGAATGTTCGCATCATGAGTCTAAGCAATGATCACGCTCCTCTTGAGCGGCCGCTGAAATCGCCACCACACATGAATACTCCGACTCTACCGAATGTTTATACGATTGACTGCCAGGCTTGTATGACTGTTCTTGGTCATGGGCAAATTCAATATTCGCTTTGCTCAGCGATCATAGGGTTCGATGGCTTGAGAGGCTGCTTTATTAAGACAAAATACCTTCTTGTGTAGGATCAACGCATATCTTGATCGCTAAACCACAATTTCTGCCTACTCCGCCTGCCATTTTTAACAAGGCCTCCTTCTTATGGCCAGGAAAGTTTTCACCACATAAAAATATACCTGGGGCTTTTCTTTCATGCTTAAAGACCTTGACTGTAGTGCCTCTTTAAATAGGAATAGTGCGGCTGTAGCAGCTGATGGGAGCTAGATATCTAGATTTCCGGGTTTCTGACACTAAGTCATATACATCTAGCGCCGGTCCCACTCTGCGGTAAGTCTACAAAGACATGCGGTACGGATAAACCTAACCCTAAAAAATTTCATAGACCACCAACATATAACGTTGCTACAAGAGCAAAAATTCGACCGTGGCGCGACTCGAACACGCAATCTTAAGTACCGGAAACTTACGCCTTGCCATTAGGCCACACGGCCTAATTCGATGTGTTCAGCTTCATTGCTTAGCTCTACATTCTAATCTGAATTATCATTGGCACCGACTCTGAAACATTCTACTTCCCGATGGTTCAGACTGGGAGGCTATATTGAACTTATTATATTGGTGAATCTTGCCCCTAATAACAACGGAAAACTGTCATTTTTCAGTATTCATATCAGGCTGTTGCTATGTGCAATTCTAGGAAATATGTAGCCCGGTGACTTTGAGATCCGAATTCATGAGCTATTTTCTCTAGAATATATATGATACTAATCCAGGGGGCATCCTGCCTACTTAGCGGTAGTAATCGTGCCACACAATGAAGTATTTGATAATCCCTATTATTTCGGACACCAAAGCAGAGCAATTCCCCTATACCCACGATTACGAAGAAAAAGCCCCCATCCATAAAACCACCAGCTTATTAGTAGTGATTATTCCTCAAGCCATTTTCCTTCTGTCTAAAGCAAATATCTATGAACAAATACTATTGTCTTGTGATTATAGCAAGCTAGCGGGAATACAAACCCACTGGTTCAGCCAATACCTATACTCTGCCATAATAAGTATGTATGTTAGATTCCGACTTTTCCCCATGTCCTCTGGATGATCTGATCGGGAGCACTTCCTCTCGAACATATGACCACTCCATTGGCTGAGCTTTACTGTCCCACCCGGCCATCTGTTGAAGGCTGTCTAGTTAATAATGTTCTACCGGAGTCTCCTTGACTATACATGCCCAGTGAATCTCTTGTAGCTGGTAAAGTCTATACGTTTGTCACGATGATTTCCAGAATCGTGATGCTCTAGTCCTCGACCTTATATCCGTGTCGAGTTTGCGTACGAACAACATCGGCCTTCTTGTTCTGGAAGACCGTGGTATTTCCTCTGTCGGTGGATCTGCCGTCATTTCTCGTACCATGTGACTCAACCAGGCAGTATTTGCAGTAGCGCCCACCCTTTTTGTCCCGGTTCTCCGTGTGGTTTCAAATTGCGATCGCAGGACATGTTCTGCAGAGATAAGATAATACAGAAATATAACATTCCAGATAAGATCCCGATAAGATGAGAAACCGAGGTTAATCTCACTTACCTGGCAGTCTGGAGAGTCGCCACAAGAACAATAAGAGATAACCAGTTCATTGAACGACAATACCCTACTGTATGTAACAAGGGACGGTCGGGCGGCTACAAATATATAGTAGTTAAGATCAGAATGGAATTCGGAGTGAAAGTAATCAAAGAGTCTACTAGTTCCAGCCATACCGGGGAGTGAAATCAAAGATAGTAAGTAGTAAACTTGAGGATACTAGATTTAAGTCAAGAAACATCTCGCCTTGTTCTTAATGCCTAATGGAAATATCGATGTGGGGGCCTAGAGGATCGGAACGATCAAGGGGATGAAGATGGAAAGTAATCTTTATCGTGATAGCGATTAGGTGGATCGCATATGGAAGGTGAGGGTCTATAGTGATAGTGAATGATAACATAAATTACTCCCGGCAGATCGAAGACGGAGGGGATAATCCCATTCAAGGCAATCGCTGCCTGAAGATCGTAGGTTCCGCTCGATGTGGTTAGTCTCTCGCAGGCAGAAGTCACGTGGAGTGCTGGTGCCTGGATAACCCACCCAAGCTCAGACCAATCAGATCGGCAGACCCTCAGGGTCTCAGGCAACAGCCGCGGCGGGAGCCTCAGGCTGTGGACCGGCAGGCAAGCACCGCTAATCTACAATGACATCCTTCTTCACTCAAGTCATTCCCTTATATAGCCATGTCTCCTCGGCCCCCTCTCTCCGTTTTGCCCAACCACTCAAGGCTTCTTCCCCCGTGCTCGCTTCATTACGACTCCTATTTCTAGTTGCACTTATCCTCTGCGCACACGACCTCGTGTTTTCCCCTTTCCCTTCTCTCACACCTCACATCAGACCCATTACACCCCATAACCCACCGTCACCATGCCCACCCAACCATTTAAGAGCCTCATAATAGCTGTTGGTGGGACCTTTCCGGGTTACAAACAAGGTGAGCGCGCCCTTTGCTAATTGGCGCTACATACTGATACAGTCTACTACAGCCGACCTGAAGACCATCATAAAACGAAATGGAGGCACATTTAGTCCTGCAGTTACAGAGGAATGTACCCACCTGATAACCACACAAAGAGAAGTGGATAACCAGAGCGTCAAATGTTGGTACTGGAGAATCAATGTACTTCACCTGCTAACGACCTCCAGACAAGCAAGCCTCCAATATCTACACATGTAACATCGTATCGCTGGAATGGCTCGTCGACTCCGACAGTAAAGCCAAGAAACTCGATGAAAAGGGCTTTTTGATGGGCTCTGACAAGAAAGATGACACCGAAGACGAAAAACCCAAGAAGCGCACCCTGGAAGAGGCTCTGGGTGTCAACGAGGATGGCAGTTCCAAAAAGCTCAAGGATGCGCAGACTGCCGGTGCCAAATCAATTAGTGTTCCCGTGGACGATCTTTGTCCTCTTCGAGGTGCGCACGCAGACCACTTATCATCGACAGTAGCTAACAGACGCAGCCACCCACGCAGTGTATATCGATTCCACTGGCCTCATCTGGGATGCGACACTGAACCAGACCAGCGCCTCCAATAACAACAACAAATTCTACCGCATACAGCTTCTCCATAGGAACAATGAGTTCAAGACATGGACTCATTGGGGCCGAGTCGGTGAAGTCGGACAGAGTGCCATGCTTGGAGATGGCTCATTCGACTGGGCGGAGTCTGAATTCAGAAAGAAGTTCAAGGACAAGTCGGGCTTGACCTGGGACAACCGCCTTGACAATCCGAAGAAAAGCAAGTACACCTTCATTGAGCGGAACTACGAAGACGACATGGAAGACGAAGACGAAGACGCTCCAGCGAAGCCCGTCAAGGCAAAGAAACCGGAAGTGAAAAGCACCCTGCCCTCAGCCGTTCAGGACCTCATGGCATTCATCTTCAACCAAGAATTCTTCCTGTCCACCATGGCCTCCATGTCGTACGACGCTAAGAAACTGCCACTGGGGAAGCTCAGCAAGCACACCCTTCGCCGTGGTTTCCAGGCTTTGAAAGATCTCTCGGAGCTTATTGTCACTCCCGGACTGGCAGCTACAAAATACGACACAACCTTTGCAGCAGCAGTTGAATACCTCAGCAACCAGTATTTTACCACCATTCCTCACGTGTTTGGGCGCAACCGGCCCCCAGTCCTGAACCAGGAGAATCTGCTCAAAAAAGAAATCGAGCTTCTCGAGACCCTGACGGATATGGAGGTTGCCAACTCCATCATGAAAGATGCAAAGGAAGCTGATACAATCCATCATCTCGACCGCCAGTTCCAAGGCCTAGGCATGCAAGAAATGACTCCACGTATGTCTGTCCTGTCTGCAACCTGCTTCCATACTAACTCGAATAGTGGATCATGCTTCTACCGAGTTTATTGAGCTTGACAACTACATCAACCGCTCCCGCGGCGCCACTCATGGCATTAGATACAAGGTTCGTATCCGAAATTTTATGGCAGGCTGTGTATTAATCGTGGCAGGTTATCAACATCTTCCGCATCGAACGTCAAGGCGAAACCGATCGATTCGAGTCATCCCAATACTCCCAGATCAAAAATTCCAGCCGCCGTCTGCTCTGGCACGGATCCCGCAGCACCAACTTTGGTGGTATTCTGAGTCAAGGTTTGCGCATTGCGCCCCCCGAGGCTCCTGTGAGCGGATACATGTTTGGCAAAGGTGTCTACTTCGCGGACATGTCCACCAAGTCAGCCAACTACTGCTGCTCCTATGGTAGTGGAAACAAGGGTCTGCTACTGCTTTGTGATGTGGAAGTCGGCAATCCCATGCTTGAGCTAGACCGGGGCAACTACAACGCAGGCGATGATGCGAAGAAGGAAGGCAAGATCGCAACTCTGGGTCGTGGTCGTTCGATTCCCGCTGCTTGGAAAGATGCCGGCTGTGTCAACCGTGATCTGCAGGGTGTGTTGATGCCCGACGTGTCGGTTCCGGCAACCAGTGCGACCTCCCAAGGGCTGCAGTACAACGAGTACATTGTCTACGATGTGGCTCAGATTCGACAGAAGTACCTCTTCCACGTCGACATGCGGTAGATGCTATCTGCAGCGAAGTGGTTTATTCAGTTATTCAGCGAGTTTGGTGTTTTGCTGTCGGGCGCCAGGCAGTTATGGCGTTGACGATGGATTGATTGCATTGTATTCTAAATATATAGGGATGGAAAGGTGGTTCACTGATGACCACTGTTTAGTATTTCAACCATGAATAATAACTTTCAGTGTGCATTGTTTTTACAAGAGCAAATCCTTCCTTACCAACACTGCCTTTAAGCAACTAACATTTCTTCCTATGGTTTTGCTATACATGTAGCGCGGAATCATCTGTTGTGATAATCTGGACTCTTAACGAAGTCAATTTAACACCAATACCCTCATATCATCAACACACTGTCTCGATAGTACGGTTTCCGTAACATATCATCTCTGCGGACTCTGTTTTAAGACTGTGGCAAGGAAAAAGATCAGAGACAAAGCGTAAAACGAAGACAAGATCAGTAAAAAAAATCAGCAAAAAAAGATAATCAAGCACAAACGCCAATACTGGCGCTGCTGGGAATCGAACCCAGGTCGAAACGGCGCTGCGGAAAACCACAACGTTTCATGATGACCACTACACTACAGCACCTTGATTATATAAAGCATATGTATTCTTTGCCTACATCAGGCAGTGCAATATGAGAGGTCAGAAACCGACATCTTTCCTGCAGGAGCGCTGACCCAACGACAACTCAACTCAACACCAACACAACACAAACACTTTAGCTTCTCGAGGATACACTATAACAGCTTGACAATCAACATTATCATTATTAATATAGGGGTATAAGTTCCTCTCTCTTCCCAACTATATGCATGTACTTTTACGAGCGGTTAGGCTCCAGGATTCCATTCCCCTCCTCAACCCCATCATCAGGGGCGTGCGATTCAGCCACCTTTTCGTAAAAAGGTGCAAACTTGCTTCGCTTCCGCAGGTTCTTGCCGAAGAACCAGAAACAGACGGGGATGGGGACCAATACGGCGGCTACGCAGCCGAGAAGGGTTGCGGCCCATTGGATGCCCATGTTGTCGAACATTTGACGCGAGAAGAGGGGGAAACTGGCTGCCACGAGGGAACGGCAGAAGGTGTTGGCTGCGATGGCGGATGCGGCGCTGAGGAGGGTTAGTGTTGACTTTGAAGATGAAGGCGCGATACTTACAACATGAGGTACGTGTCGATCAGATAGTTGAATAGCTGGATGAAGATCATCAAAAGGCCAAACCCGGTGAACAGTCCACTCAGCGTGGGCACGATCCATGGGATGCTCTTGGTGTGACCGGTCCAGCCGAACCAGAACAGACCTGCAGCGAAGAGGGCACCTCCGACGATCACAGGTGGCAGACGCCACTCCGGCACAGGAATACCTCCGTTCGCTTCCAGCTTCTTGTTGTACCCCCGACTGTCGAGCACGATGTACGTGGCCGCGATGATAAGTCCAACGACCATGCCGAACAGAGTCAAGCCGCCGATACCGGCGGACATGCCGTACACGCCCTGGAAGACGAGAGTGTATGCGGTGAGGAAGCAGTACAGCAAGCCATAGATGAAACTGAGATAGATCGTCACCGCCAGGATCAACGGCTCCCCTATTAGCAACCGGATGGGACGGGAGAAGTTGTTGACTACCAACTCTCGCAAGTCGACTTCAATTTCCTCCTGTTTCGCGTGGATCCCCCAGTTCTTGGTGCGACGGCGCAGTTCCGAAGCTTTGGAAACCAAGATGACGGGAGGGTAGGATTCCTTGAGGAAGAACATGTTCATCACGAATGCAGCGTAGCCCATGATTGCAGGGATATATGCGGTCCAGCGCCAGCCCAGATACGATGAGTTGATGAAACCTCCGATAAACGGTGCGAGGAGCGGACCCAGGAACACGGTGCTGGCGAACATGGCAATGGCGACACCACGGGTGCGGTTGTTGTAGATGTCGGAGAAGATGGCGGCCACGACAGCCAGCGGACAACTGCCAAAGACACCACAGAAGAAGCGACAGATCATGATCGTCTGCAGGTCCTTGGCGACGGCGACAGCGGTGTTGAAGATCCCGAATCCCAGCATGGCCACGACGATGGGTGGCTTACGGCCCTTGAGCTCGGACAGGGGTGCCCAGACCAAGGGGCCAGACGCATAACCACAGATATACAATGAACTGGAGAGGGTCGCAACTTCGATGCCAACACCAAACACTTGCGCAACATGGGTGGTGGAGGAGCTAAAAATGGCCGAATCGAAGGTACTGCAGATACTGGTGAAGGCGAGCATGGCGCTGATATAAAGTCTAGCAAGAAGTCAGTAGCGATCAACATCATCATCCACAGAAGCAATGTACTTGGTCGACAATGCCCAATTTTGGGGATATAGGGGGTCTTCTGGCCCGTCGAATTCGACGACATAATCTTCGCGATCTGGCAGAGGGGGCGGATACTCCTTATTGGCGCCCATGCGAGGCAATGGCGCGCGGGAGGCGCGTGACTTGACGCTTTCACCCACGGTCATAGCATGTTGAAGGCGTTGAGTTTCGATCCTGCTCAGGGCATGGGAGGTGCTTGTGCGATGGCGCTCGAGGTCGACTTCGGTGTTTCGCGACTGGAGGGTGTGCAGCTGGGGATTGTATTCGATTGAACTGCTGTAACCAGTGGACCCAGTGGTACCTGACGACGATGGCCGCTCATGGCCTTCCTTGGTCTCAAGGGCATGAGACCGAGCGTCGGTCTCAGCCAGCTCGAGTCCCTCGTCGACGGCGTTCATGATGGTCGACAGGAAGTTCTGATCTGGTCAGGGCCCCGGAGCCAGGGACGACAAATTTTGTTTGTGCAGATGGACCGAAAGGGACAGGAACCACGTCCATGGGGGCCTAGGTTGGATAATAAACGAAAACAGCTTGCTTGCCTCCACCAGGTGGCCCCCGGCCAGCATCCGATTTATCCGTCCTGCACTCGGGAGACCCACCGCGAACGGCTGCCATTCCTCATGTCGATTGCCGACTCGAGGATCGACGGGTGTTGTGCAGCGGTTTTTGCACGCGGTGTGCAGTCGCGGTATGCTGCCATTGGCTTCCAGGCTGTCTCATGAGACTTTCAAGAAGGTATTCTGTCGATTCTGTTGACATCGCTGTCGTTGGGAAGAGTCGGATGACGTCGGCCTCAGGCATGCAGGCCGCAGAGCCTCGGCGCCAAGGCCGCGACTGACTCCGCCATGACGTCATAGACACGAGGCATTAGTCATGCAGGCAATCTCCCTGCAGATTTTTGCTATCCGCCACTACGGCCCAATGGTTTGTCGCCTGACCAGCTGACATTTGCCCCTATCCATCTCATCGTTCTACGGAGTACCCTACTTACATACGGAGTGGTATCATTCGGGATGCATCGACCATTGGTTCACCGAGCACTGATACACGGATATTCCCGTGCAGTGTTGGCCAACTTTGTCTATCCCGACACCGTACCTCAGTCCATCTGTTGGAATTATGCTTGTTTGTTGGACCCAGACCCTCCTAGGCTAATCTCTTGGCTGCTAGCTTGTTTGGCTACTTACTGTGTAACTGGCTAAGACCGCTGCGCCAGGCACCGATTACTAGTGGGATACTATCCAATTCCTCCCCGTCGCACTATCCATATTCCATCGGTCTCGGCCTGTCCGACGGTCCGCATGTCTCGATTGCTGACCGTCTTACTCTTGATGTCTGACCAGCCCTAATGCCGAGACCGAATTCCTTGAGTGCAGGTCAGACGATATCACAGAATCCGAGAAGCTGTTCTCGCGTGACTCAGGTTCCTAACAACACCCCTTATGCACATCCAACAACATCGCCAGCAGGCCAACCACGCAGTCCGTTCTAATTTAAGCAGCAGCTGCGCGCGAGATCTATCATGATATTGCGATCAAGCGGTCAACATGATACTTAGTGGTCTGCGGATGTCTCAACTCTCAAGCGCGCATGATCCATGCACTTCGGCAAGTACCGCTTCAAATGAACGAGATATGTAGACTCCATAGCGCATAACCCAAACATATCTATCCGTCAGCGGGTCCTAGATAGATACCCGCTAGGCAGGCAGGCCAGATAACGGATTGCCGTCCGAGCCGGTGATGGATCGATTCGATCGCAGCGGATAGGTTGCGCAAGCCCTGACCGCTACGGCTACGGCTACGGCTACGGCTATCTACCGCTACGATCATGGATGAACCCCAGCTCGACATCATACCTATCTACCCCGTACTTTTCTTTGACCCGCTGTCTCCAAATTGGAGGTGGAGGTGGAGCTTGAGCTTCTACTTTCCGGTTTGTGATGTGCTTGGTATGTAGTGCGGGGATCGAAGTAAGTGTAACGAAGTGTGCAGATGTTTCCAGTTGATATTGTACTCACCTGGTTCGTCGTGTCTATCTTGGTAGTAATCCTTTACCACGTAGTATATACACTACTACACAGTAGAATGTAATAGATAGGATGTAGCTGATCGGCGATCGTTGCACCTACGGAATGCGGGGCAAATCCCTGGCCGTAATGCAGATTACTCGTGGCATAACAATTATCCCTGTGCATCCGAGTCTGACATGCTTATTCTATCAATGTTCCTTTAAGATCTAAATACACCTTGTAGTACATAGTTTTGTGAACTGCGCTCGCGCTGATCAACTCTCCTGCTACCTTACTGTGAGAAGTTTCCAACTCCGTGGCTTCTCATTGGTCTCATAAGTTGCATAAATTCTGGATTTCTATTGGTTTATTTGACTACTTGCTGTATATTGCCTGTATTCACCGCTTCGGCCTTCATGGAGGGGTCGGGGGGAGAGGGGTTTGGTTAGATCTCTGCAGAACGTATATTCATACTGTAGTAGGTCTGAATCAAGTATTGCGTTTTTACTTTGGAAGTGCTTGGCTGGGTCCATTGGAAGTGCTTGGTTGAGTCCTTTAGAATTTAGATGCGCTTGATCTTTGCCTGTTCATGATATCTTTAACTACTATAGTACATGCTTCTAGAAATGTGTTGCAAAGTGCTTACTAAGGTGCTCGCAACCCCAGACTAGGACCTAGTAAAATAGTATATTAGTTGATGCAAACAAAAAAATTAATAAAGCTTATTGTAAATTACTCCCTTGCACCATACCTACCCCAGCCTCGACCATAAACACTACACAGACTCCAGCAACCCATCTAGCCTTTAAAAAACAGGCATCACAACCTTATTATCATAATCCACATTCTCCGGCAAACTCTCAATCCTCTCGCGACAAGTCCCAAAAATCCGATCCCAGAGACGAGTCTGCTTCCCGTAGTTGTGACTCTTCTTCCACCCTTTTCGATGATGCAGATCATGGTCCTCGACGACCAGCTCCGCCCCGAATAACTTCAATAACCAGTTCAGTGTTGACGGCGGGGAGGCATGCATCCGGAGTCCACTATGTCCTGCCAGTTCTGCAAACATCACGTACTGGTGACAGATCCACCATTCGTAAAAGCCCATTGGGAGGCCCATTAGTCGAAGACTGAAGTATGTGAGGAGAGGAATGCCCGCGATATCGAAGATCTCTTGCTCTGTGTCGGCGTAGAGGGTTAGGAGTGGGTTGGGGTGTTTGGTGAGGTGATGCGTGCGGTGATATTTCCAGAGACTTCCCACGTCGTGCATCAATCGATGGTACCAGTAGAACCAAAAGTCAAGGATGATGCCGTAGAGACCAATCTCGAGGGGGAGCCAGGCCCAGCTCATTTGCGCGGGGGCCTGACTGGCGCGGTAGCTGAGGAAGACAGTCATGATGGGTCGAAAAGTGGAGGTGGACATGAGAGATCGGACCACTTTGACAACGCCTACGTCCGGAACCCCGTCTCGTTCGTGTTGGTCGCCGTCTAGAAAGCCGATGATGTGGCCCATGCGGCGCATGACATGCAACTCGTGGATGGCAATGAGTTTGAAGGCGAAGGAGTAGAAGAAGAAGACGGCGATGGGGCCGAGATTTTGTCCTGTGTAGATGACGTATGCTTGATGGAGGGCGAGGGGAATGAAGGAGTGGTAGAGGACCCAGCGGTGCTGGGACCATTGGCCCATGAAGGGGATTTTGTCGGTCTTGGGGTGGACGGGGACGGGTTTGTTGAGGTCGCTGGGATGGACTCCGAGGATTTCGAAGAACCAGTGAGCGACGGTCCACTGGGCGCGGTCCTGCCGGCGCCAGGTGGACTTCATGGAGTCTTTGGGATTGGGGTGTGTGTCACTCATGGTGGCTGGTGGTTGTGGTTGATGATGCCCCGTGAGGTGGGTAGGATGGCTATATAGGGCTGCATGTGCGGGAGGCGCTCGGAACAACAGACATCTGGGTTTGCTGCATGTGATTCAGATACCGTAGCTCATGTGGTGCCTGGGTTTCTGATCGGACTGGGTTTTGTGGTTCGTCAGGCCGCTTAACGAGGGGAATCGCCGCGGCTTTGCAGATCCCCCGAAAAGGAGACACTCGTTGGTTGGCTGGCGGCTGAAGGTTTGACTCAACAGAAGACCCTGACACATGATGGTAGTCTTGTTGGGATGAGATGTGCCTCGGATGGTGTCGATGTTGGGAAGAGGTGCTTGCATAGCCTGATTCACAATATCATATGTTGACATGGCTGGTAGCTGGTTGCCACGCTGATGAGATGGCATCTTATATTATTGCTGTTACTTTCGGCCTTGTGCTGGCCTGCAGCATCGGGGCCTGCTATATGCATCTTTTCAGGTTCAGAGTGCGTCTGTCTGTCTGTCCGCAGCTGCTGTCTTTGCATTGTAGTTATTGACAATCAGTCTGGATGTCGGATCCTGAGTACCATCTGGTCATCGATCGCCTGTGGCTGATCTCATCCTTGAGGGAAATGAGATCCGATTACACGGAAAGTATCGAGTATGAGCCCGGGGAGAGCCCCGTTAATGAGGATGGGAGAGGGACTAAAAACGAGATGCAGTGGCCGAGTTGGCGTCTCGCGACCATTGCCCGATTGGGAAGGCCCTGCAGACGCAGCCGCACCACCAAAAGATTCGGGAGACTGTCATATTCTGAGACAAGTCAAGGACGATGAGCTGAACGGTAGACTATATGATCATGGATTATGCATAAATAGAGCTGCAGAGCCCGAACCAAAATGTCTCCGATTGACTACGACTATTGCCATCCATCCCTTACACAATTCCTTGGCTCAGCTCTAACTGACTAGATGGTGACATCTAACTGACTGATACCTCATCCCCACGATCATACCATCTTCACATAAAGTATCACAATTGAGGAATGCGTGAATGCGCGAATGCGTGAATTGTTTTGCAAAGTGGCTGTAGCGACATGTCCAATTATTTGTTCGATCGGATTGTGCCCCTCCATCACCTAGGCTAAGACGGACAAGGGCATAGGTACCTAGCAGTCCTCTGGACTTGGAATTGTGGACGATCCTCATCTTAGAAGACAAGCAGGTAGAACTCAGATAACAGCCATGCATGCTGGGTAGCCGTTAAGCCCTAACGTGCGGGAGACATCAGTGACCAGTGGTCACTGTAGGACTGCCGGCAAAAAACATAAAACATAAAACATCTCTGTTCTATTTATTGATTGCTGGCCTAGCGAAGTGGGCGACCCAAAATTGGGCCGCCGCCCGATAATTGAGGCGGCCATGCCTTTTCCACACTGGAGTCCGACCGGGGGATCTCCACCTTCCCGGCCGGCCGTTTCACACTGCCCCATACTCCTGCCAGGAACCATGCGTCCGTGTCGCTCATCGTGATTTCCATCTTCAATGCGGATAGGAGTCGAGCTTCTGAAACCTAGCCCCAAATGGCTGAAGCTCCGTGGTCTGCCATGGTGGAAAAGCATGTGGCATATATAACCCCTGATTCCGGGTAAGGAATGTCTGTCAATCGTGAGGCGCGTCACTCTTTTGCGTCCCAAGTCATTCCTTCAAGACGTTCATTGTAAGTATACTAGTTCGATTCTTGATGGAACCTGCTGACCATCTAGATGATACGTCGTGTTCTTCTGTCGCTCGCTTTGCAGTGCATGGTCACCGGGACCATTGCCGACACTCTTTCGAACCACGAACGTGGACTGTTTGGTTCCAACCCCGAATTCGATTATGTGGTGGTGGGTGGTGGCACAGGAGGAAATACCATTGCCACCAGATTGGCCCAGAAGAATTTCAAGGTTGCTGTGATCGAGGCTGGCGGATCGTATGAGCTCGAGTCGGTGGCCGAGGTCCCTGCGGCGGACGTGCTTCCAGTCGGATCGGATCCGAAAACATCAGCTGCCCATGACTGGGGCTTTGTGGCAGAGGATGTGCCGGGAGCGAATGGGCGGTCTATTCACTATGCTCGAGGGAAGTGCTGGGGTGGATCGTATGTAGCACCCATCCCTCACTAACAGGCATCGCTGACTCTTTAGATCTGCGATGAACTTTATGATTTACCAACGGTATGTCTTCAACCCCATGTCTTTCTGCCCAAGGTAAATGTTCTAACTGAATCAGACCAACCATCAAGTCCATGGAGCAATGGGCCAGTACCGTCAACGATAGCAGCTACACCTTCGACAAGGTACTCCCATACTACAAGAACAGCGTCAAGTTCACACCCCCAAACACCCAACTGCGGGCCAAGAACGCATCTGCCTCCTACGATGCCAGTGCGTATGAATCTACCGGAGGCCCACTGAAAGTGTCCTACGCGAACTACGCAATGCCATTTTCGACGTGGATGGACCTCGGAATGAAGGAAATCGGAATCAAAGAGGCACCAGACTTCAATCTGGGCTCACTGATGGGTGGCCAGTACTGCGCGTCGACAATCGACCCCAGCAGCGAGTTCCGGAGCAGCTCCGAGGCCTCGTTCCTAGCTAACAAGCCCTCCACCCTGACCACGTATTCCAACACTCTCACGAAGAAGATTCTCTTCAATAACCAGAAGCAGGCAACCGGCGTGCAGGTCAAGGGCCCCATGGGCAACATCTACACCATCAAAGCGAACCGAGAAGTCATCGTCTCGGCCGGTGTCTTCCAATCTCCCCAGCTTCTTATGGTCTCTGGAATTGGTCCGCAAGACCAACTCGAAGAGCACGGCATCAGCGTCATCTCAAACCTCCCTGGTGTGGGTCAAAACATGTGGGATCATCCGTTCTTCGCGCCGTCATACCGCGTCAACGTGCAGACCTTCACTGCCATTGCCACGAATCTCCTAGGCATCATCGGACAGTTCCTCAGCATGGTCACCGTAAAGACCGGACCGTTAACCAACCCTATCGCTGACTATCTCGCCTGGGAGAAAATCCCCGCAAGCCTGAGATCAGCATTCAGCAGCCAAACCACGACGCAGCTAGCCACCTTTCCCAGTGACTGGCCCGAAGCAGAGGTACGAATGCTACACCTAACCACACTAAAACCACTCTAACAAAAGCAGTACATCTCCGGTGCCGGCTTCATCGGCAACATGTCCAACCTGCTCACCAACCAGCCCAAAGACGGCTACCAATACGCATCCATGCTCGCCGTGCTCATCACCCCTACCTCTCGAGGCAACATCACTCTTCGTTCCGCCGACACCTCCGACCTCCCCATCATCAACCCCAACTGGCTTGCCACCCAGGCCGACCAGGAAGTCGCCGTCGCCATGTTCAAGCGGGTCCGCACCGCGTTCCAGAGCAAGGCTATGGCCCCTGTGGTCATCGGCCAGGAGTACAACCCGGGTGTGGAGGCCCAGTCTGACGAGCAGATCCTGCAATGGATCAAAGATAACGTGATGACTCTGTGGCATGCCTCTTGCACATGCAAGATGGGTACATCTGATGACGAGATGGCGGTGGTGGATAGCCAGGCGCGTGTGTATGGAGTTCAAGGCGTTCGGGTCGTGGACGCCTCTGCATTCCCATTCCTGCCTCCTGGACACCCCCAGTCGACTGTTTGTAAGTGCCCCCTCTCCGATATGATGATTTGTTATACTAACAGTGAGGCGACAGATATGTTGGCGGAGAAGATCGCCAATGAGATTGTTAACGGGGCGTAGGTCAGACTTTTAGTCTTTCTTGTATGTGTATGAATAGGTATATAATAAGATTATAATATAGCCTCTATCTACTTATGATGTGTGAACTCAAATGATTGCACGTTGAAGCTTGCTCTGGGGATGTGATAATGGAGATAGGTTGTCAGGTAAGCAGGTCGAGCTTAACTTCTCATGCTATAACGACTGCTAGTCACTTGGTTGATGTCCTTGGGGATATATTTAGGATGTTGTTGTAGCAGAAGCTCAATTTCATGTCTCATTCTAGAAAGCTGACTGCTAACTACATCATTTAAGCGACCAACGTCCTCCTGAATCGTCTAGGGGGGAGGCTCAAGTCCAAACACCATGCTTCAACCACCCAAGACGACGATCAAACCTCCAACATATGAAAGGGGCATATCAAAAGCCAAAATGCTCATGGACAAATGCCATCAACGTCCCCTCCAACGGCAAAGCATCAATAATTTTCTCCACACTAGTGGGCCAATCATCGTTCCACTTGAAACCGGGGAAAATGCAAGCATATTCCCAATAATTGGGATACCAGCCTGCGGATTCCCAATCAACGACTGCAATCACCTGATATTCCTCAGTACCAGAGGAAGTATTGATGACCTTGGTGAGAATTATATTCTCACGCTGTAAGTCCCCGTGAGTGAAGACTGGTTGATGGCACTGGAGGGCCTCGGGCAGATTTCGTAGAAGGAACTCACACGGCCACCAAGTTGCGCCGCCATCATTGCACATCTGGTTTGCGCGGAGGGCAATGGCTCGACTAAAGTCGACTTCTTCGTCGAAAGGGCCGGAGATATCGGGGTCTTCAATAGGTGGCAAGAAGAAACTGTGAGGCACGGGGCCTTGGGTAACGCTGCCATAAAACCCGGGGACGGGAATGGCTCGCATACATTCGAAGACGGCTCGCAATTGTGCAAGCAGGAAGGTCTTGCTCGTATCTGAAAGGGTGTTCCATACTTCGCCCAGGGTGACTCCGGGGATGTAGTCCATGACCAAGTAGAGCTTGGTCCCTTTTTGGTACATTGCGTGTAGTCTTGGTGCGGGGACGCTGAGATCCTGCTCGATGTAACGCAGGACGTGGCCCTCGTTTTCGGAGACGGTGGGTCCGTACTTAACGACATAAAGGTCTCTCACGACGACGATTCGGTCGCCGGAAGCAGGGGAGTGGGTGGTGGGCAGGATCTTTGTTGCCTGCTCGATTTCATGTTGCTCGGGCAGAGGCCCGGGCAAGAGGTATGACTCACGATAATATGGAAGATTGAAAGACATTTTGTATATATTCAGTAGATAAAATTACTGGTTAACCCTGAGGTGGGGAGAGAAGGAGAAGAGGAGGAAATCCAGCTCAGTGAGCCTTTTAAAACTTCTGCCTGTGTCGTCACCACTAGTGTCTTGTGTAACGACCCCTCTTTTGCATATGATCTGTGATGGGAATAACAAGTTGGCCGCGATAGACGGAAATGCTGTTGAGTTTATTCGACACAATCACTCTGGTTGTTCGTTAAGATCAATAGACGGTACCATCCATGGGTTGACACGGGCCCGTTAGATGGTTGCATATGGTTCCTGCAGTCGAGAATGGAATTGCGTTTCTTGGAAAGCCATGACTGTAGAACTCAGCGAGCCGGTTGAATAATTGACGAACAAAACAAGCAGGATCTGGAAGCCTTATATAAGGGGTAAATGTGAATCGATTATCAACCTTTGTAGGGATATTCCTTGAGATGCCGGAATATTCCACCGAGCTCTTGACCTCGACCAATGACTTGGTGTCACATGGTAGCCAACTTGTTATGCCATGCCGAAAATTGCAGTGAGTGGCCGTGTACTTGAAGTGTCCAGCCTCGTAGAAAGACCTCTGTATCGTCACAGACAATAGCGACATTCTTCATCACGTTGGATATCACCTCTTCTTCCATTGGGATGGTCCATCTAGATCGCTCCAAGCACCCAATAAATGACAGGTCAGACTCCCACCTCTATCATGATCGAACCTGCCTGTTTAGCCATCACCCACTTACCCAAAAACAACCCGGCAAATACTTCCGCTCTGCTGCCTCGGCACATCCAATAAAGAATCCATCCAAGAACCACCACTCGCGAATCCTGGAACTCACCAATAACGACCACTCATCCACAAAGTAAGAACCAACCCATCTAAAGCCAAGTTATGCTTATGCTTCTGTACTCTGCATCTCTGCAATTGGCAGATACCAAAGATCCCACCATGCTACCGCGTGGAGATCGCTCCTCCATCCGGATCGCGGGAAAGACGTGTGGTTGACGTCAACGGATTCCCAAACCCCTCCAACGAACCTGGTAGATAAGCCCATATTTCAACACCCCAAGCACTAATCCCTCTCGCGCAGCTCCCTCATCCCTCCATATACCCTCAATTCCCTTCCCTCTTCCCTAAAGTCGCCACCATGGTAAGTCAACACCCCCATCCATGGATCCCATCGCGCGGGGGACCCCGCCCGAACCAAACTAACGCGAAGTATGGATCTACCCAGGCGCCGATGTTGTTAAATAACCTCCTCGCTCGCAACGACGCCGATTGTCCGAATACTATCTCGGGTGGAGGGATCGCGGGAATCGTCCTGGGGACTATTGCAGGCACGTTGTTGATTCTGTGGCTGTTCAGACTCTGTTCGATGGGGTCGGGCGGAGATTCAGATTATGGCGAAACAAACCTGGCAACAACGAGGACGAGGCGGCGACGGCGACGAAGCCCGACGTTTTATTATGTGGAGAAGCCGAGGGGGGAGGTGAGGACACCGGCGAAGGTTTATCTGAGTTGATGGGATGGGGGTGAAGCTTGTCGCTTGGTTGGATGTAATTTATAATGATGATGTGGTATGAGTTATGAGTTAGTTGATGGAGGGTCAGATCTCCATTGAGACGGTTCCATAATTATCCTTTTATTGAGAAGTTTATGCTGTCTGAGGTGAAGGTTGCATAATTTTGCACCGCTAGATTACGAATCTTCGTAGGAGTTTTACGAGATATAGGAACGTTTCGAGCATGGGGACATGACCAGGGATTCTTGGTGTCGTACAAGGCAGGAGGTCGACCATTTGAGAAAAGGTCGAGTAGTGTCTGTATTGAGGCAGGCAACATTCTGGAACCTCACCACGGAATCCAGGTACAACCAGAATCTGGGTACGACCGAAAAGGGTATATCTTATGAGCCATTCTATCGGCTCCAATCCAGCATTGACCCGCAGCTATATTGAGTAGTTGCTGTGTAGCACAAGAGTCAATGATGTTGATATAACACAACGTCAGCAGTATCATGTACTCCGATTCCCCGGTGATGGGGCACACTGCCAGTATTCAGCCTTCATGTCCAAGCCTAGGATGATTTCAATTGTGCCTTCCTGGGTCATCACATCGTCAGGTTCACTGGGGGTGCGACAGAGGTAAGAGGTATCTGGGGGATCAGTCCGTACTTGGGAGCACGGCCGGTTCCTCTTTCGTGCATCATACCTAAACATGTAAGACTGAAGTCTGAATATAGACAATTTGTAGGCCACATACCGACTCTGACTGCGGTGACATCCCCATCAGGCGTCCAACCCCGTTTAGAGCCACGATACTCCAGTTTGCAGCTGTCCTACCGATTTCTACCTTTGCTACTCCAAAAGGCCGATCATGACCGACAAAAATGTTGCCCCCTCCATAGCCTTGTTTTGGTATTGGACCTTCTGATCCCATAAATGCATCCACATACTGAGAATAGTCCATCTGTGTGGCCGAGATGACCCCGGATACCGCTAGTAGCAAAGGCACCAACCGATTATTAGTGCACGTCGTAAAAGCTCTCATCGTTACCAAGAATCAGTGGATACAGTGAATTTAATGAGAGCAAGAGTTCGAGTTGACCGCGAGAAATTTCAGTGAAATGATACCCGGGGGCTCTGGGCCTCTTCCCCCCGCGGGGAAGATCATCATTGCGGAGTCGCCTGCAGCTCATCCCTGGCAGGATAATTCTACGGCACATTGCATAGAAATGCAAAGAATACTGCTTGTAGCTGGATAAATAAGACCCCTCACACACGTGATGCCGTCTTCTTTTTTATCCCCCTTCTCTCCTTCAGCCGATTTCTCTCTCCCAGGGCCACTCCTTCCTGTTCCTCATCCAGACCAACCATCTACGGCTGTAGCCAAAAAGCCTATACTTTGATTGCAATATAAGTCTCTAATGAGGGGAGTCCTATTTTGCACATAGCAATTGACAGGTGCAGTGTGCATAGTATAATGCCTGGGGTTGGGGGTTGAAGGGGGGACCTCACGAGGAGGTATGTTTGTACAGTCAACAAACAAGGAACCAAAACAATTTCGGGCATTATTGGGCGACTACACACTCAAATCACCCAGTTCACCCCGATAAAACAATAACATCTCAGTGAAAGCAGAAGGAAGGTGAATCATAGGTAACGTAATCGGTAAGCGAACCGGCAGTGTAAGCGAGCCGGCACCCGCGCCCACCCAAACAGCCTTCCATGAAAAGATGAAGCTTTTATACACTATATACTAATAAAATAATATGTTTAATTGGTGTTTTAATATGTAGGACATCTTGTTCTTGTATGCCTAATTGTATTACACTCACTGCAGCGAGGTGGTGCCCAGCAGCAAGATTATTTCTTACTGGTAGCTGATTCTTCAAGCTGACTTCCACCAATATTACCAGCTTCACAAATTCTTTTAGACGCGTTTTTGGCCTTGTCAACAGTGAGGCCGTTTAAACTAGCTATTTAGCAATGTGACTTCTTGTTCTTAGTGTTTCACCTCTCTAATCCAGTCTGTAGTTTATTAACTTCCTGCTTAAGCAAAGCAGCCCGGTTGAAGATGATTTTGTATCCTTTTATAATATAGGATAATACTACTTTTATCTGCGAGGACGGGCTGATTGTACGTTTATAAAGAAGCCTTTTAATTATAATTTCATGCCTCCGTAATTGCTTCGTGTTCTTGAGCATTTTTGGCACTGTTAATATGGTGGTGATACTGCTGGTTGGAGTAGGCTCATAGAGCTGTATAATCAGCTTATCAAGGACTTTATCTGGCTGGAATGGAACTAATCCTAAAGTCTTAAAGGTATTGCAAATAGTTGATTCTTTAAAGATAAGAAAACATGGTTCTGGGTATGTATTCAAGAAATTAATCTTATTAATATGATAAACATCCTGACAGATTAGCCGTTCCATCAAGCTTTCATATACTTATTTTAATAGTATAAAGCAAGCAATATCAAGCAGTTAACAAAGATATAAAGAATACGGAGGTATACAGATAAAAATATTATTATTTTGACTATATATATCATCAAATTCTATAGTTAAATGGAAGTCGTGCTTGTCAAGAATTAAGAGGCTATTGTTACAGACCCCTGCTAGTCGGGTTACTAGCGAAGCGGACTCGTCAGGCAGAAAGCGTCGACAAGGCAAGTCTCGGACAACCAGCAACTCTTATCGAGTAGAATCCTGGTCTGAGTAACATCCGGAGCGGCATTGTGTCACATAATTATCTACCATCAGATCTACCATTAAAGATATATACAAGATATACTGGGATCTCGGATCATGATTGGATCAACTATCAGTCTACCTTGGATGGTATATGATATGGTATACAAAGAATAGGATATAAAAGAATACTCTTTCATGTACTTAGCTAGTTCTGTTCTTCGTGCTTAATCTTACTGTCTTTAAGTAACCATACATTTGGAAAGCTAAGCGATAACACTTGTCCGCACTCACTTACGGATAGCTGCACGGTGTTACAGACCCCTGCTAGCCAGATTACTAGCGGAGCGGACTGGTTAGGCAGAAAAGTGACGACAAGACAGGACTCGGACAACCAGCAAACTCTTATCGAGTAGAATCCCGGTCTGAGTAACGTCCGGAGCGACGCTGTGTCACGTGACCATCTACCATCGGATCTACCATCGAGGGTATACGGAAGGTATACTGGAATCCAGGAACGTGATTGGATCGACCCTCGATCTATCCTGAATGGTATATGATATGGTATACAAAGGATAGGATATAAGGACACTCTTTCATATACTTAGCTAGTTCTGTTCTTCATGCTCAATACAACTATCTTCAAGTAACCATATGTTTTAGTAAAGCTTAGTGACAATACTTGTCTGCACTTACTTACAGATAGCTGCACGGCACTATCTGGCCTTACTTCTCTTCTCTTATTCAGGACCAGTCACTTCTAGATAGTCATTAGTCTGACTTACCTTGATTCAGTTCGAAGGTACGTATTGGAACGGGAGCTAAGCTAACAGGAACAGGGAGAAGCGATCCTAGGGTTTGACATCTATCTTAAGTCTTTTTTTAAATTATGTAATATAGGTATCTTTATCCCAGTCTAAGTAATTGATAATCTGTAAGGCCTCGGAGATGTATTTAAATATTAATCTATTTTATTTAAATTATTATAACTTTTATTTAATATTATATACTGCATTGATATCTCTAAATATTTATTTAAGATATTTCTTGAATCTGGTATAACTAGTAAAGATTTATTTAGTTTTATTATTCTGATTATTTACTGACTTTTTCTAGTACTTGCGAATATATAGTTTAAACTAATTAAACATTATTTTAATTAGATAAATAAATATAAAAAGAAACTTATTAATCTTATTTCTGAGTTTCTCTCTATTCATGTTAAGATATAAGTCTAACTGGGTTAAGAAAGCCCTGAGCTTTACTTAGTTACTGTTAAAC
The DNA here is from genome assembly GCF_003184525.1 of Aspergillus sclerotioniger CBS 115572. Classification (NCBI taxonomy): domain Eukaryota; kingdom Fungi; phylum Ascomycota; class Eurotiomycetes; order Eurotiales; family Aspergillaceae; genus Aspergillus; species Aspergillus sclerotioniger. The sequence goes on along the minus strand of NW_020291003.1, from coordinate 472,409 downwards.
AGTTCTGATAGTCAGACCTTAACAGACTTAATTATTAAGTAATCTTTAAATTACTGGTTTTATTACTTTAAGACAGTGATGCTTTTCTATAACTGATTAACCATACCTATCAGTTCTTATATCATCGGGCCCTGCTGCTACGGGATGCGTGATGAGTTTAAAACTATTAATATAATAGATAGTTATCACTAGTAACATGTCAAAACCTAGGATCGCTTCCCTTGTTCCTGTTAGCTTAGCTTCCGTTTGAATACGTACCGTCGAGCTTGGTCGAGATAGTGTCAGACTGATGACTATCTAAGGGCAACTGGTCTTGAACCAAGGAAAGAGAAGTAAGGCCAGATAGTACCGTGCAGCTATCTATAAGTGAGTATAGATAAGTATTATCATCAAGCTTTTTAAATATATGGTTACTTAAAGACAGTATTATTGAGCATGAAGAATATGTCAAACCCTAGGATCGCTTCTATAGATATCCAGTATCTTAGAAACTCTATTTTCTATATATAGAATTTATATTTCTTTAGTTTATATTATAATTAATATAAATATAGTTTATACAGAACTAGTCTTATATATCTAACATATTCTTTCTCAGTTTTTAAAAAGATTAGTATATTATCTAGATAAGTAATTATAAATCTATCAAGATATTCTTTCAAGACTTTATTAATATATTACTAAAATAATGCCCGTATATTAATAAGCCTAAATAGCATGATTAAATACTTAAAGTATCTATACTTTGTTCTAAACACAGTCTTCCACTTATTATCTTTCATAATATATATATGATAATATATATCTATAATATCAAGTTTAATAAACTACTTTATTTCTTATATTTTATCTTAGATTTCCAAAATCAAAGATAATAAGTATTAATCCTTAATCATAATAATATTAAGTGATTAATAATTTATATATAGCTGTAAACTGCTGTTCTTTTTTAATATAAATAGGACTCTATATCCCGCTGGTGATTTCAAAGATTTAATATTATCTTTTACTAATTAATTATCAATATATTCCTATAATATTTGTAACTCTCTTTCAGATATTAGACAAATCTTTCTATATATTAGTAACTTTTCTTTCTTAATAGAAATAGTATGATCATACTTTCTATATTAAGATAATTTAGATTATTCTAATTATTTAAATAAGTCCTTGAATCTCTTATACTGTAATAAAATATATATATTACTCTTAATCACAGCTAGAAATTTCTATAAATCTTCTAGTCCCTACTCTAACATCTTAATCTCTGTATTAGTACTATTAATACTATACTCTCAGTACTTTTCTGTTATTATTAATACTTATTTTAATAATTTTTTAAGCTAATCTCTCTATAATAACTTGGTTATTGTTATTACTTGTATAACTATACTTGAAATACTACTTTTCTCTAAGTTACTTCTGATATCTGATATATTAGACTTTTATAATGTTCTCAATCTTTTTATAAGTTACTTAATCCTTATTTCAGCTTCTTACTAAGTAACAGGCTATACAGATCCAGACCCCATATCTGGTCCTTATTAATATTGTCTTGAGCAATCATAATTCATGAATTAGAGATTCTCAGTCTTTTAATCTATTTATAGATTATGATTCTTAAGCCATAGAATCCCTAATATAATATTATATTAAAGTCTATATACTTATAATAATCTTTTACAGTTATAAATATAGTCCCTGACTTAATTATTAACACAAGAGTTTCTAAATTCTCTCTATTCAGTTCTGTAATAGGTTCAGATTCTACTTTCTATTATTTAAATATTTTAAGCTATTATATAAATCACAGGTTTATAAAGTTTCTAATTATTTCTAAGTCTACTAGTACTTGAGCTATTTAATCTAGCATAACTGTTTAGATCTTTAAATATGGTCTTGATTTAGTAGCTGTTAATTACTGTTCTGGCTAGTTAGGTTCTAATTATCTTAAATATCTCTGTAAAAATCTTAAGCCTTTTATCTTTACTGTATAGTATATTATATACTAATTATTAAAACATGCTAATCAATATATTAATCTATAATATAGATATTATTAATATCCTATACATATATAATTAAAGATAAGATATAGATAGTAACTTGCCTTAGTCCTTACTACTTTCAGTATCTTAGATTAGTAATTAATAATATACTTTTAATTATAATATATGGAGCACATATTCATGTAATATATAAATTAAAAGAGTTTATTATATTTTTAATAATCTCTATTTTCTTTAAAATATATATATATAGATATGATTTATTATACTAGGATTCTGTTCCAGCTACTTGTATCTTCTGGCTAATCTCTAATAATTAATAATAATAATTTATATTTGTTACGGACCCCTGCTAGCTAAAGGGACTAGTGAGGCGGTTACGTCAGGCAGAAGAATGGCACCCGGAGAGATGCAACTCTTATCAGGCAGGACCCGGACTGAGCCGCTACGTGCCACGAGTCACGTGACTGCGGGTATACGAGAGGGTATATGATCGGGTATATGGTATATGCCAATGGTATACGGAACGGTATACGGAATGGTATATAAGGGACGGATATATAAGGACACTTCTTCATGTACTTAGTTAGTTCTGTTCTTCATGCTCAATTCAAATTGTCTTTAAGTAACCTATGTTTTGGTAGAGCTTAGCGACAACACTCGTCCGTACTTACTTACGGATAGCTGCGCGGCACTATCTAGCCTTACTTCTCTTCTCTTGTTCAAGATCAAGTCATCTTTAGATAGTCAACAGCCTGACTACCTTTGATTCAGTTCACAAGGTACGTATTGGAACGGGAGCTAAGCTAACAGGAACAGGGAGAAGCGATCCTAGGATTTGACACATTGAGCACCAGTCAGTATGAGTATTACCCAGTGACAACTAGTCATCATATCAACTATATCGAACATATCGCGTGCGCCTCAGCAGCAGGGCCCAACAACCAAGGAACTGATGGACATGGTTGGTCAGCTACAAGAAAGCATCACAGCCTTAGAACAAAAGAACCAGTTACTCGAAGGTTGCTTATCAGTCAAATCTGTCAAGGTCCGACCATCCGAGCCATTCGACGGCAAACAAGCAAAGCTCAGGGCTTTCTTGACCCAGTTAGACTTGTATCTCAACATGAACAAGAAAAAGCTCAAGAATAAAGAGAATAAGATCTTTTTCACGTCTACATACCTTACCAGAGCAGTATTCAATTAGTTTAAACCATACATCCGCGAGCAATAAGAGAAGTTAGTAAGTAACCAGAATAATGATACAAAACAACTTTTTATTAGTTATACCAGATTTAAACAGTGTCTTGAACAGATATTTAGAGACATTAATACAGTACAAAATACTAAGTAAAAGTTATAATGACTCAAGCAGATGGAATTAATATCCGCGTATACTTCGGAGTTTTAGCAAGTTATTAATCACCTGGACTGGGATGATGATACTTACATTTTATAATTCAAAGAAGGACTCAAAATAGAGATCCAAGAAAAGATCATTTAACAAGAACAATCAAACACCTTGGCCAAGATAATTGAAGCAGTAATAAAGATTGATAACAAGCTGTATAACTTCAACATGAAACAACGAGAGGGTTAGTAGACCAGCGGGTCTACATCTTAATATAATAATCAGCCAGGTTACCGAGCCAATAACAGAAGGTCGGCATAACCTAGAAGCTTGGGATACAAAGATCTCTACAGGCCAAAGCCCATAGAGCTGGATGCAGCACAGCATCAGACTCAAGAGACTCAAGTATCTAAAGAGAAACTCGAACAGCGCAAACAAGATTGCTTGTGCTTCAGCTATAGCAAAGCAGGTCACCAGTCAAAGAACTGCAGTCAAAGTCAGAAACAGTAACAGCCTCAGAAGTAATTAAGGACTATATATCAAGATCAAGACAGAGAAGTCTATAATATTACTGCTATTTAGCACGAGATTTGAATAAATTCCGCAACGTGGATATTAGATAACAAGAAGTTACATACTATTCAGCATGATCAGCTATCAGAGAACAGAATATACTGTGATTAGTTAAGATAACAGGCCATCCCGGATGAGTCAATAATACTATCTAGTCAACAAGAGGATTAATAATTATCTGTACCATTGATTTAGACTATAGAAGTTAATAATAACAGTTATAAGCCAGTTCCGAGAAACGACTACCCCAGTATAGTTTAGAATGAAGATAAACTGTTAGATAAAGAATACAGTATACTGCTTAAAGGTCTTAAACCTAGCAAGAAGAGATTCAGCAAGATACCTGATATCTCTGAAAAACCTCTATCAGAACTTAATAAACTCTGTCCATTGCAGTGAGACGAGGACAAGGAGAATTAAAAAAATAATTAAGAAAATATTACTTATTAATTAAACCATATCTTGAAAAAGATCTCGGAGAATCCAGCATGATTCTGCCTAGAGTTCAAGATAATCATGCAATATTGCTCACATTGAGATTTAAAATATTGAAAATTATAGAATAAGACTTGAAAGCAATATTTACAGAGATGTTTTTATTATCCAGAAGTTTGTTTAACATGTGGATAAGACAACATGAACTATCATTACTAATTATTAAAGATTAGCTAGAAGATAAATATTGTAGGAACAGAGCCTTAGTATGATAAACCATATCTATATATTTATTTCAAAGAAAGTAGAGATTATTAAAAACATAATAAACTCTCTTAGCTCGTGTGCTACATGAACACATGCTTAATATACCATGATTAAAAGTATATTACTAATTACTGATCTAAGATACCAGAAGTGGTTAGAGCTAAGATAAGCCACTGTCTATACAATATCTTTAGATACATGTATAAAGAGTACTAGAAACACTCTTACCACAGATTAATATATTAGCTAGCATGTTTCAATAACTAGTATATAATATATTACATGGTAAAGATAGAAGGCTTAAGATTTCTAAGAAGACATTTACAGTAGTTAGAACCTAACTGGCCGAAACAGCAGTTAGCAACCACAGAATCAGGACCATATCTGAAGATTCAAGCAGTTATATTAGATTAATCAGCCCAAGTACTGATAGATTCTGGAGTGACCAGGAACTTTATGCACCCTGGATTTATATAATAGCTTAGGATATTTGGATAATAGAAAACAGAATCTGAACCAATTATAGAACTGAATAGAGAGAATTTAGGAACTCTCGCGTTGATAATTAAGTTAAGACCAGTATTTATAATTATAAAGAATTATTATAAGTATATAGACTTTAACATGACACCTTTAAAATGGTATGATATTATGTTAGGGATTCCATGGCTCAGGAATCATAATTTATAGATTAATTAAAAAACTGAGAGTCTCTAATTCACTAATTGTGATTGCCCAAGACAATACCAGCAAGAATCAGGTATAGGGTCTGGATCTGTACAGCCCGCTACTCAGCATGAAGCTGAAGCAAGGATTAAGTAACTTAATAAGGAAAGATTAAGATTGTCATGAAAGCCTAACGCGCCAGGTATCAGAGATAACTTAGAGAAAAATAACATTTCAAGTATAGTTACACAAGTAATAACAGTAACCAAGCCATTATAAAAAGATTAGCTTATAGAATTATCAGGATGGGTATTAATAATAATAAAAGAATACTGCAAATATAGCATTGACAGCTCTAATACAGAGATCAAGATGACTATCTAGAAACTAGAAGATTTATAGAAACTTCTAACTGCGGTCAAGAGTAACACACAGATTTTATCACAGTATAAAAGATTTAAAGACTTATTCAAGTAGTCAGAGTAATCTGAATTATCTCAACATAAAAAGCATGACCATACTATTCTTATAAAGAAAGAAAAGTCACCAGTATACAAAAAGATTTATCTAATATTTAAGAAGAAATTACAGGCATTACAAGAATACATTGATAACCAGCTAGTTAAAGATAATATTAGGCCTTCAAAGTCACTAGCAGGATATGAAGTCCTATTTATACTAAAAAAGGACAGCAGTTTACAGCTATGCGTGGATTATTAGTTACTGAATATTATTATAATCAAGGATTAGCACCTGTTATCTTTGATTTTGGAAATCCAAGATAAGATATGAGGAATAAAATGGTTCACTAAACTTGATATTATAAATATATATTATTGTATATACATCACAGAAGATAAAGAATGGAAAACCATATTTAGAACAAAGTATAAATACTTTAAATACTTGATTATATTATTTAGGCTTATCAACACACCAGCGTTATTTCAGTAATATATTAATAAAGTTCTTAGAGAATATCTTGATAGGTTTATGATCACTTATTTAAATAATATATTAATCTTTTTAAAGACTGAGGAAGAATACATGAAGTATATAAGACTAGTTTTATATAAATTATATCTATATCAGTTATAATATAAGCTGAAGAAGTATAAATTCTATATATAAAAGATAGAGTTTCTAGAATATTAGATATCTACAAAGAGAATCTATACTGAGCGAGCTAAAGTGCAAGCTATACAGGATTAGCCTTAACCTAGGAATCTAAAAGAACTACAGCAGTTCATTGGATTAGTCAACTATTATTAATGATTTGTGGACGGATACACTATTTATATAACATCATTCTTCAAGCTTATAAAAAAGTTGAAGAAGTATCAGTAAAAAGAACCACAGCAGAGCATGTTTAAAGATATTAAGCAGTGACTTACCATATCACCAATACTTGTATAGCATGATCTAGAGAAAGAAACAACCATTGAAACTGACATATTAGATTACACTGTTAAAATGCGTATAACACAACCCGGAGAAGATGGGAAATCAAGACTGATTATATTTTATTTAAGAAAGTTAGTTTAAGCAGAACTCAACTATAACATTCATGACAAGGAATTACTAGCTATAATAATAATATTCAAGTAATGAAGAATCTATCTTAAAAGAACAAAGCACATCGTCATTATAAAGACAGACCATAAGAACTTAACTTATTTTATAACAATCAAAGAATTGACCAGAAGGCAGGCATGATGGACTAAGATTCTGTTATAATATGATTTCAAAATCATATATTGCAAGAGAGTAGAGAATAAACATGCAGATATGCTGAGCTGCAGGCCAGACTATAAACTAAGCAGAAAGACTATTAAACTAGCCATCTTAAAGTAAAACACAGATGGATTGATCAGCTATAACAAGACCAATCTAGCAGCAATATTGAAAATAGGCAGTAACCTAATTAAGTGATTGATTAAAGACATAAAAAATAATAAAATACTCTAGGAAATGAGCAAGGACTTATCAGACAAGATTATTATTAATAAAGATAGACTAGCGCATTTTTACAGATTAATCTTTATACTAATTATAATAAGGATAGAGATTGTGGCTAAGCACTATAATAGACTACTTAAGGATTATCTAGAAGTGGAAAAGATAACTGAACTAATCGCGAGGAATTATTATATTCTGAATCTTAGATAAAAAGTACGTGATTATATTAGATAATGTAAGACTTATATTAAAAATAAGCCTACGAGGCACCAGTCCTACAGATAAATATAAATACAGGAGGCGCTATAATAGCTATAAAAATAGATAATAATTGACTTTGTTGGTCTATTATCAGAATTAAAAGAATTTAACATTATCATAGTCATCACTGATCGCCTTACTAAATATATCCATCTTATACTAAGTAAGATGATAATGATAGTAATACAAATAGTAGAACTGTTTCTAGGAAACATTGTTGTATATTATAAAATATTAAAGTATATTATATTAAATCAAGACAAGTTATTTATCTTGAAGTTTTAGAGATCACTCGCAGATCTTATGAAAATAGAAGAATAAATAATAATGGCTTATCATTTACAGATAAATAAGTAAATAAAAAGGATTAATCAGGTAATTAAGCAATACTTGAAGCATTACATGAACTACTAGCAAAATGATTAAGCAAATCTGTTATTAATAGTATAGTTCTTATATAATAATACCAGTCACTTAATTATTAGAATCTTATTGTTTTATGCTAATTATGGATATTACCTGAGGTTTCTGGAAATGCTATTAAGAAGATAGTAAGTTACTAATATAGTTGAGAATATTGTTATATTTATAAAAAACATGTACTTACAGTTGTCCTAAGATATTGAGTTCATGAACTTGTATAGCAAGATATACTATGATTATAGATATAGAAGAAAGCCTAACCTTAAAAGAGGGGAGAAGGTGTTTCTACTCTACAGAAATATTAAGATAAAATGATTAAGTTAGAAGCTTGATTATCATAAGCTAGGACTATTTATTATTGAAGATAAGAAGAAACCAGTCAACTATAAGTTAAGATTATTAAAATCAATGAATAAAATTTATCCAGTATTTTATATCTTATTATTGGAACCTGCACCAAAGAATGCTAGAATTATAAAAAATATGGAGATTAATGATAATACAGAGAAAGAATATAAAGTTAAAAAGATCCTGGACTATAAGAAGATTAGTGATAGATTGCAGTATCTGGTGAAATAGGTAGGGTATAATATCTCAGAAAATATGTAGGAATCTATTAAGAATTTGACAGGCTGTTACCAGCTTGTGGAGCAGTACTACTGACAGACAGGTCGAAGTTCGCCTAGAAAGAAGGGGAACTAATTAACTGAGTCAGACTAGAAGTGTCTGACGCAGTGGCAAGTTGAGCAGTGTTGTGTTTATTAGCCAGATGTTTTAGCTCTCGGAGGTCCTCGGTGCTTGGAGGATCCTTATTATCTAGTTGTTTTAACACATCTGAGTCATGATCTAATATCCGACCACCATGATTCTTTAAAAACTGTTAATATTTTTATAAGTGAATGATCTTTATCATTATTTAATTCATCTTTTTAGAATATTGTAAAAATTGTTGTTAGGCTGCTGTAAGATCAGCTGCAACTTTTTAATCATTTTGCTTGAGCTTATCCTATTCTCAATCACTGTGGAACTATTTTTTATACTTATAACCACGTAAGGCATAAGCCAAACATTTCTTGCTTTGAGCAGATAAACTCATGATACAGACCTTGCCCTAAGAAAAGTAAAAGGCACAAGGAGTGTTAATAGGATGACCGGAGTTTTCGATCTTATTAGCCAAATGTTTGTTATCAGCATACTTATCGCGTTTAGACATGATGACCCATCCTGGGAAAGAAGAAAACTGAAAAAACCTAGCCAACGCGTACATAAGGGCACCCATCTTTATATTCTTAGAAACAAGAACCTTGAAGAGAGGAAAGTAGTGTTACGGACCCCTGCTAGCTAAAAGGACTAGTGAGGCAGTTATGTCAGGCAGAAGAATAGCACCCGGAGAGATGTAACTCTTATCAGGCAGAACCCGGACTGAGCCGCTACGTGCCATGAATCATGTAACTGCGGGTATATGAGAGGATATATGATCAGATATATGATATATGCTAATAGTATACGGAACGGTATACGGAATGGTATATAAAAAACGGATATATAAGGACACTCCTTCATGTACTTAGTTAGTTCTGTTCTTCGTGTTCAATTCAAATTGTCTTTAAGTAACCTATGTTTTGGTAGAGCTTAGTGACAACACTCGTCCGCACTTACTTACGGATAGCTGCGCGGCACTATCTGGCCTTACTTCTCTTCTCTTGTTCAAGATCAAGTCACCTTTAGATAGTCAACAGCCTGACTACCTTTGATTCAGTTCACAAGGTACGTATTGGAACGGGAGCTAAGCTAACAGGAACAGGGAGAAGCGATCCTAGGGTTTGACAATATTATCTTATCTATATATTAAACAAACTTTTAGATAATAAGAATATCTTTATAAATACTGTTTCCAAGTCTTATTTTATGATTCTTAATATCTTAAATCTTAATATAGGTAATGTTACATGATCTTCTTAAATTTTAGATAAAATTATACTAGATTCTCTAAGAATTTCTTCAAGATATGGTTTAACTAATAAGTAATATTGTCTTTATTATTTTTCTGATTTTTTTTATCCTTGTCTCACTGCGTTGGACAGGATTTATTAGTTTCTGATAGAGGTTTTTTCAGGGTATCAGATATCTTACTAAGTATCTTCTTACTAGATCTAAGACTTTTAAGCTGAGTACTGTATTCTTTGTCTAAAGAATTAAATTCATTCTAAACTATACTGAGGTAGTTATTCCTTGGAACTGGCTTACTACTATTATTAACTTTCATGGGCTAATCTAATAGTATAGATAGTTAGTAGTCTTCTTATTAACTTAATAATACTGTCAGTTCATCCGTGGTGGCCTGTTACCTTAACTAATTATAGTATATCCTGTTTTCTGATAATCATCTATATTAAATATTATATGGTTTCTTATTATCTGGTATCTATATTGCGGATTCTATCTAAACTTTATATTAAATAGTAGTAATATTATAGATTTTTCTGTCTTGATCTTGATATGTAGCTCTTAACTGCTTCTAAGGCTGTTACTGTTTCTGATTATAGTTTTTTGACTAGTGACCTGCTTTGCTGCAGCTAAAGTACAAGTAGTTCTTTTTATACTATTCAAGTTCCTCCTTAGATACTCTATTCTGTTGAGTCTGATGCTATATTATATCTAGCTCTATTAGTTTTAATCTATAGGAATCTTTATATCCCAAACTTCTAGGTTATACTGACCTTCCATTATTGGCTCGGTAACCTGGTTAACTGTTTTATCAAGGTGTAGATCTGCTGATTTATTAGCTCTTTCATTATTTTATATTATATTTATATAACTTGTTATTAATCTTGATTACTGCTTTAATCATCTGTAACAATGTGTTCAGTTATTTTTACTAAATAAGTTTCTTTTGGATCTCTATCTTGAGTTTTTTTTTAAATTATATAATATAGATATTATTATTTTAATCTAGATAATTAATGACTTATAAAAACTCAGAAATATATTTAGATATTAATCCAGTCTATTTAAGTTATTATAACTTCTGTTTAATATTATATACTATATTAATATCTCTAAATATCTATTTAAAATACTGCTTAAATCTGGTATAGCTAATGAAGATTTACTTTATATTATTATCCTGATTATTTACTGACTTTTCTTGATACTCGCAGATGTATGGTTTAAACTAATTAAATACTGTTTTAATCAGGTAGATAAATATAAAAAGAATCTTATTAACCTTATTTCTGAGCTTCTCTCTGTTTATGTTGAGATACAAGTCTAACTAGGTTAAAAAAGCCCTGAGCTTTGCTTGATTACTATCAAATAATTCTGGTAGTTAGACTTTAATAGATTTAATTATCAAGTAATCTTCAAGTAACTGGTTTTATTATTTTAAGATGGTGATGCTTTCTTATAACTGACTAACCATACTTATTAGTTCTTGTATTATCAGGCCCTGTTGCTGTAGGGCGCGCGATGAGTTTAAAGTAGTTAATATGATGAATGGTTGTTACTAGGTAATACTCTAACTGACTGGTGCTTAATGTGTTAAATCCTAGGATTGCTTCTCTTGTTCCTGTTAGCTTAGCTTCTGTTTGAATACGTATCATTAAGCTTGGTCAAGGTAGTGTCAGACTGATGACTATCTAAGGATAACTAGTCTTGAACTAAGAAAAAAGAAGTAAGGCCAGATAGTGCTGTGTAGCTATCTGTAAGTAAGTATAGACAAGTATTATTATTAAGCTTTCTAAATATATGATTACTTAAAGATAATATTATTAAGCATGAAGAACAGAACTAGCTAAATATATAAAAAAGTATTCTTATATCCTTATCCTTTATATATTATATTATATACCATTCAGAGTAGATTAAGGATTAATCTAATCACAGTCCTGGACCACAATATACCTTGCATATATCTTTAATAATAGATTTAATAATAGATAATTATATAATACAATGTTGTTCTGGACGTTACTCAGACCGGGATTCTACTTGATAAGAGTTGCTGGTTGTCCGAGACCTGCCTTGTCGTCGCTTTCTGCCCGAGTCCGCTCCGCTAGTAACCTGGCTAGCAGGGGTCTGTAACATAACATTCATACTGACTGGTGCTCAATATATTAAACCCTAGGATCACTTTCCTATCTCTATTAACTTAGCTTCACTGGTATATGTACTGTTAAACTAAATCAAGGAGATATTAGGCTAATAACTATCTAAAAATAACTGGTCTTAGATAAGAGAAGAGAAGTAAGGCTGAATAATGCTGTGCAGCTATCTATAACATAATCAGTAAGCGAGCGGATCACGCAAGCGAGCGGATCACGCAAGCGAGCGGATCACCTCACGCGTTCTGGTCGTGATTGTATTACACACCTAAATTTAACCAGAAACCATGCCACGAAAAGCGCGTACGAATTCAAAAGAATCTATTAAGCAGAAGGGCCGGCTTTTACTTATAATTTCTGCTTTATAAAAGAAACAAATCTCTAATATCTGTGAAACAGTACGCGTTTATAATATTCTCTTTATAATCCTTTAATAATAATTTAATGGAGTTATCTCTCGCGTTAAGGCATGTACCAATTTCCATAAGCTGACTTAAAATAAAGAGAAATCACTTGTATAATGGATTCTTTTTCTAGATTAGTATGGTGCAGGTCCCTGACTATCTTATGTATAAGAAATAGCTAATATTCTATTAATAAAGTATGGCATGACTCCTATCCAGACTGTTAGAGAAAAATAGGCATACAACTTTATTTAATATCAAGATAAACTTAAAACTCACTTCTCTTGCTGGTATAATTATCAGCGTATAAAATGTGAGGATCTTAAGATAATTTCTGAGTAATTTAACTGCGTATAAATTACTAGGATGCAGTACAGAATTGCTAATAAGAATATCTATAACTTTAATAAGACTGGCTTTATTATAGATCTTGTAGCTATTATAAAAGTAGTTACAAGAGCTGAGATAGTTAGTCAGTCATTTCTTATATAACCAGGCAATTATGAATAGATTATATTTATTAAGTATATTAATTATATAAAGTAAATACTTTTACTATATATTATCTTCAAAGATAAGGTCCATATTAAAAGATAGTACAAAGATAACGCCTTACCACATAAATAAAGGATTAAAGTTAGTGCCAATAGCTGGATAACTGATAAAATTGGACTATGATGACTTTAAAAACTCTTTATCCTAGTAACTACTAGCCGTACAACTGGCAGATATCGGCTGTTGATTCTTGATAATTATGAAAGTTATTTAACTCCCTAATTTGACTAGATATACATAAAATATGATATTATACTAATCTATATACTAGTATACTTATCATATCTTTTATAGTTTCTTAATGTTAGGCATTTTATATCTCTAAAGCATGCGTACGGGCGACTAGTTAAAAATCAGATACAGCTTGATTTTAACTATATTAATAAGCTTGACTTTCTTGAGGCTTATCCTAACGCCCGTACAGAAGTCTTTAAGCTAGAGAATATTTAGAATAGCTTTGCAGTAGCTAGGCTAGTTTTTTTATAGTTAGAACGTGTGTTATCACAGCTAAATATATATTTAAAGACTTTTATACTATTCTTAAGTTGATCAACTACCTCTGCACCTAAAATACTGTACAATCTCAAATAGTTAGATAAGTAAGTATCTACAATCAAAAAACTCTTGCAAAATTGTATATAGAGTCCTTCTAGCCTAACAAAAACAGTATTAAATCAGCTTGTTAAGGAGTTTGAAATAGTTCTTAATAGAGCTACTATTCTTGTAAAGAAGAACCAGAATCTACAGACTGCACATGAAAAAAAGCTTCAGAAAAGAGAACAATCAAAAGCACACATTGCTTCTACAGAGGACCTTGTCAAACCCTAGGACCACTTCTCCCTGTTCCTGTTAACTTAGCTTCCGTTCCAATACATACCTTTGAACTGAATCGAGGTAAGTCAGATCGATGACTATCTAGGGTGACTGGTCCTAAACAAGAGAAGAGAAGTAAGGCCAGATAGTGCCGCGCAGCTATCCGTAAGTAAATACAGACAAGTATTATCACTAAGCTTTATCAAAATATATGGTTACTTAAAGACAGTGTTATTAAACACGAAGAACAAAACTAGCTATATACAAAAAGAAATATTCTTATATATTCTATTCTCTATATACCATTCCATATACCATCGGGTCTGCTGTATCTCCATGCAGTAATCATAGATCATAATAATATACTGTATTTTATATATTTATTTATATATTATATTCACGTGACGTATAACACATGATAACTTAACTAAGGATTTTACCTGATAAGAGTTATCTTCTTTCCAGGCGCAGCCTTCTGCCTAATATAACCATCTTACTAGTCACTTTAGCTAGCAGGGGTCTATAACACTACTTCCCTTTCTTCAAGATTCTTATCTTTAAAAACATAAAGATGCGTGTCCCCCATGTATACTGATTAGATTCTTCAGTTCTTTTCTTTCTTAAGATAGATTATTATATCTTCACATAACCACTATAAAAAATATTATCATCAGACTAACTGGATTGTTTGTAACAGTATCCAGGTCAAATTTCCTTACACCTGGTATGATTTTCACGGTCTTTCTTTATAAATTCTAAAAACTGAAACTGTACGGCCTGCACTCGTCGTGGCTGTAAGTATGAAAGATGTTTTTATAATAATTCTGAGTGGGATAGACTTCAACGTGATAAAAAGAAAATAACTCAAGAGATTGAAGAGACTAAAGAGCAGATTAAGTAGTTATTTATAAAAATAAGACATTTGTGAAAATATCGAAAATTTCTTAAAATCATGATAATTAGATGTTAGATCACGATTTAAATATGTTAGATCTGTTAGATAATGAGGATCCTCCAAGCACTGAGGATCTCCGGAAGCTGGAGTATCTGGCTAACAAGCATGACACTGCTCAGTTTGCTGCTGTGTCAGACAATCCTAGTCTAACTCAGTTAATTAGTTTCTCTTTCTTCTAGACAAACTTTGATCTGTCTGTTAGTGGTACTGCTCCACAAGCTGGTAACAGTCTATCAAATTCTTGATAGATTTCCACGTGTTTTCTGAGATATCATATTCTTCCTATTTTATCAAGTATTGCGATTTACTGCTAATCTTCCTGTAATCTAAGATCTTTTTAACTTTATATTCTTATTCTATATTATCATCAATCTCCACATTCTCTGCGATTCTAGCATTCCTTAATACAGGTTTTAATAATAAGATATGAAATACTGGGTAAATTTTGCTCATTGATTTTAGTAATCTTAATTTGTAGTTGACTGGTCTTTTTTTATCTTTAATGATAAATAGTTCTAGCTTGTGATAGTCAAGCTTCTGACTTAGTTATTTTGTCTTAATATTTCTACGGAGTAAAAATACTTTCTCCCTCCTTTTTAGATCAGATTTCTTTCTATATCTATGATTATAATATATCTTACTGTACAAGTTCATGAACTCAATGTCTCAGAATAACTAGATATACATGTTTTCTATAAATACAATAATATTCTCAGTTATATCAGTAACTTACTGCTTTTCTAATAGTATTTCCAGAAATCGCAGGTAGTAACTGTAATTAATATAGAATAATAAGATTCTAATGATTAAGTAACTGGCATTATTATATAAGAACTGTACTATTAATAACAAATTTATCTAATTATCTTACTAATAGTTCACGTAATGCCTCAGATATTATTTAATTATCTGATTAATCTTTTCTATTTGCCCATTTATCTATAAATAATAGACTATTATTATTTATTCTTTAATTTTTATAAGATCTGCAAGTAATCTCTAGAACTTCAAGATAAATAGTTTATCTTTATCTGACATAATGTATTTTAATATTCTATAATAAGTAATAATATTTTTAAAAAATAGTTCTGTTATCTATATTATTATTATTATTATCTTGCTTGATACAAGATAGATATATTTAGTAAGATGATCGGTAATGACTGTAATAGTATTAAATCTCTTTAATTCAGATAGTAAATTAATAAAGTTAATTATTATCTATTTCTATGGCTGCTATGGCGCCTCCTGTACTTATATTTATCTGTAAGACTGGTATCTTGCAGACTTATCCTTAATATAAGTCTTGCATTATCTAATATAATCACGTATTTTCTATCTGAAGTTCAGAATGTAGTAATTCCTTGTAATTAGTTTTATAGTCTTTTCAACTTCTAAGTGACCTTTGAGTAATTTATCATGGTGTCTAGCCATAATCTTTATCCTCATGTTAATTAATATAAAAATTAGTCTGTGAAAGTATGCTAGTCTATCAAACCCTAGGATCGCTTCTCCCTGTTCCTGTTAGCTTAGCTTCCGTTCCTATACGTACCTTCGAACTGAATCGAGGTAAGTCAGACTGATGACTATCTAGAGATGACTGGTCCTAAACAAGAGAAGAGAAGTAAGGCTAGATAGTGCCGCGCAGCTATCTGTAAGTAAGTACAGACAAGTATTATTATTAAGCTTTATCAAAACATATAGTTACTTAAAGACAGTATTATTGAGCACGAAGAACAGAACTAGCTAAATATATAAAAGAGTGTCCTTATATTCTATTCTTTATCATGGTGTTACCATGATATGTTATGTTACTAGTATATTATATTATAATACTGCTATGTCCTGTTATAGTACTGCTATGTTCTATTATAGTACTGCCATGTTATAGCGTGTTAGTAATATATCTATCATAATCACGTGTTATGTAATTATCCTGGTTATAGATTACTTAAATCAGGATTCTACTTGATAAGAGTCCTTACTTTTCTGGACGTGGCCTTCTGTCTAATAAGTCTGCCTTACTAGTCTATTCAGCTAGTAGAGGTCCGTAACATTACTCCCCCTCTTTCAAGGTTTCTTATTCCTAAGAAACATAAATCTGCAGTGTCTCTCTTTCAAGGTGAGTATTTAATATTATTTTCCAAACTTTGTTTAGATTATTAATTATATTGTCTAGTTTCTCTATTTGTAAGAAAAGTCTTTATTAACAGATTAAGAATAAAGGTTTTCTTGCAGTCTTTTCTTATAAGCGCTGTATTCATCTTTATAAAGTCTATATCAAATCTGAAAATTCTGATTACTATAATAAATATATTAAAATAAACAGTGTTTATTACAAAATACCTGGTCATTCCTTTTCTGACACTGAGTGAAAGCATTTGATCAAGGCTCAAAATTCTATTAAAGAAGAGAAGAAAGTCATCCTAATAAAGCTTCTTCAATTATAGAAGCAAAAATAGTTATTATAAAAACAAGCTAGTAATTTCATAGCTCGTGACATAAAGAAAATCAAGAAGCTGAAAGAGCTTAAGAAGTAAGAATAAAAAGAATATAAGACACAAGTAAAACTGTATAATCAAAGAACTATAATATCTGAGATTAAGGCTAGTGCCGTTACAGGTAGTGATATTAAACTAGCTGCTATATCTAAGCTTGATCTTAGTTTATCTTAACTTATTGACTCTTCTTCTTTTTAAGTGAATTTCAACTTGCCTACTAATAGTATTATTCCACAAGCTAATAACAACCTATCAAATTCTTGATAAGTTCTCATATATTCTTTAAAATATTATATTCTTTCTATTTTACTAAATATTATAATCTGCCGCTAATCTTCTTGTAGTCTAGAATCTTTTTAACTTTATATTCTTTCTCTATATTATTATTGATCTCCATATTTTCTATGATTCTAGCATTCTTTGGTGCGGGTTCCAATAATAAGATATAAAATACTGGATGAATTTTGCTTATCGATTTTAATAATCTTAACTTATAGTTAATTAGTCTCTTCTTGTCTTTAATAACAAATGGTCCTAGCTTGTGATAGTCAAGTTTCTGACTTAATTATTTTATCTTAATATTTTTATAGAGTAGAAATACTTTCTCTCTTCTTTTTAAGTCAGGTTTCTTCCCGTGTTTATAATCATAATATATCTTACTGTACAAGTTTATAAACTTAATATCTCAGGATAACTGTAGATATATGTTTTCTATGAATATAATAATATTCTCAGCTATATTAGTAACTGGTTACTTTTTTAATAACATTTCCAAAAACCTGGGTTGGTAATCATAATTAGCATAGAACAGTAAGACTCTAATAATTAAGTAACTAATATTATTATATAAGAACTGTATTATTAATAACAGATTTACTTAATCATTCTGTTAATAATTTATATAATATCTTAAATATTATTTAATTATCTAATTAATCCTTTCCATTTACCTATTTGTCTGTGGGTAGTAAGCTATTATTATTTATTCTTTAATTTCTATAAGATCTGCGAGTAATCTCCAGAACTTCAAGATAAATAACTTATCTTAATCTGATATAATGTACTTTAGCATCCTATAATATGCAACAATATTTTTAAGAAACAGCTCTACTATCTATATTACTATTATTATTATCTTACTTAATGCAAGATAGATGTATTTAGTAAAGTAATCAGTAATGACTATGATAGCATTAAATCCTTCTAATTTTAGTAGTAAATTAATAAAGTTAATTATTATTTATTCTTATAGTCATTGTGGCGCCTCCTGTACTTATATTTATCTGTAAGATTAGTATTTTATAAGCTTATTTCTGATATAAGTCTCATATTATTTAACATAATTATATACTTTCTGTTTAAGATTTAGAATATAATGATTCCTTGTAATTAGTTTAGTAGTCTTCTTAGCTCCTAGATAATCCTTAAGTAGTCTATCATAATATCTAGTTATAATCTTTATCTTCATCTCAGTCGGTATAAAGATTAATCCGTGAAAGTATATTAATCTATCTTTATCAATGATAATCTTCTTTAGTAAGTCCTTGCTCATTTTCTAGAGTGTTTTATCTTTTCTTATAGTATCAGTTAATTATTTAGTTAAGTTATTACTTATTTCTAATATTATTATTAGATTAGTCTTGTTATAGCTGATCGACCTATCTATATTTTGCTTCAAGATAGCTAGCTTGATAGCTTTCTTACTTAATTCATAATCTAGTCTGCAGCTCAGTATATCTACATATTTATTCTCTACTTTCTTATAGTATATGATTCTAAAATCATCTTATAACAGTATCTAAACCCATTGTACTTATCTTCAGGTCAACTCTTTAATTATTATAAAGTAATTTAAGTTTTTATGATCTGTCTTTATAATAATAATGTGTTTTACTTCTTCAAGATAGATCCTTTACTATTTAAATATTATTACTATAGCCAGCAATTCCTTATTATGGATGTTATAGTTGAGTTTTACTTAAACTAACTTTCTTAAATAAAATATGATTAGTCTTAGCTTTCTGTCTTCTCCAGGTTGCGTTATATATATACCAACAGCATAATCTGATATATCTATCTTAATAATGGTTTCTTTCTCTAGATTATGCTATACAAGTATTAATAATGTAGTAAGTTACTGCTTAATATTTTTAAATATGCTTTGCTATGGTTCTTTCTACTAGTACTCTTTTAACTTCTTTATAAGCTTGAAGAATGATATTGTATAGATGGTATATCCGTCTACAAATTATTAATAATAATTAATTAATCTGATAAACTGCTGTAGTTCTTTCAGACTCTTAGATTAGAGTTAATCCTGTATAGCTTATACTTTAGCTCACTCTATATAGATTCTTTCTATAGATATTTAATATTTTAAGAACTCTATTTTCTATACATGGAATTCATACTTCTTTAACTTATATTATAACTAATATAAATATAGTTTATACAGAACTAATCTTACATGCCTGATATGCTTTTTCTCAGTCTTTAAAAAGATTAATATATTGTCTAGATAAATAATTATAAACCTATCAAGATATTCTTTCAGAATCTTATTAATATATTGCTGAAATAACGCTAGTGTGTTAGTAAGCCTAAATAATATAATCAAGTATTTAAAGTATCTATATTTTATTCTGAATATGGTTTTCCATTCTTTACCTTCTGTGATGTATATATAATAATATATATTTATAATATTAAGCTTAGTAAACCACTTTATTCCTTGTATCTTATCTTGGATTTCCGAAATCAAAGATAACAGATGTCAATCCTTAATCATGATAATATTCAGTGACTGATAATCTATATATAGCTGTAAATTACTGTCCTTTTTTAGTATAAATAGAACTTTATATCCTACTAGTGATTTTAAAGGCCTGATATTACTCTTTACCAGTTAATTATTAATATATTCTTATAGTGCCTGCGATTTCTTTTTAAATATTAGATAAATCTTTCTATATATCAGTAACTTTTCTTTCTTTATAAGAATAGTATAGTCATACTTTCTGTGTTAAGGTAATTTAGATTACTCTAGCTGTTTAAACAAGTTTTTAAATCTCTTATACTGTGATAGAATATGTATATTACTTTTAACTATTATTAGAAATTCCCATGAATCTTCTAGTTTCTGGATAGTCATCTTAATCTTTATATTAGAGTTATTAATACTATACTCTCAGTACTTATCTATTATTATTAATATCTATCCTAATAATTCTATAAGCTAATCTCTCTATAATAACTTAATTACTACTATTACTTATATAACTATATTTAAGATATTATTTTTCTCTAAGTTATCTTTAATATCTAGTGTGTTAGGCTTTTATAGCGTTCTCAATTTTTTATAGATTACTTAATCCTTGTTTTAGCTTCTTATTATATAATAGGCTGTACAGATCCAGACCCTATATCTAGTCCTTGCTGGTGTTATCTTAGGCAATCACAATTCATAAATTAAAGACTCTCAATCTTTTAATCTATTTGTAGATTATGATTCTTAAGTTATAAAATCTTTAACATAATATCATACTATTTTAAAGATATCATATCAAAGTTGATACATTCATAGTGGCTCTTTATAGTTATAGATATAGTTTCTGACTTAACTATTAATATAAGAGTTTCTAAGTTCTCTTTATTTAGTCCTGTAATCAGTTCAAGTTCTGCTTTTTATTATTTAAGTATCTTAAGCTGTTATATAAATCACAGGTTCATAAAGTTTTCTGTTATTCTAAAGTTTATTAATATTTAAATTAGTTAATCTAATATAATTACTTGAATCTTCAGATATAGTCCTGATTCAGTGACTGCTAATTACTGTTTAGGTTAATTAGGTTTTAACTGTCTTAAATATCTTCTTAAAAATCTTAAGCCTTTTATCTTTATTATATAATATATCATACACTGATTATCAAAACATGCTAACCAATATATTAATCTATAATAAAAATGTCTCTAGTACTCTTTACACATGTAATGAAAGATAGTATATAAATAGTAGCTTATCTTAGCCCTAACCACTTCCAATATCTTAGATTAGTAGTTAATAATATACTTCTAATCATGATATATTAAGCATGTGTTTATATAGCACACAAGTTAAGAGAGTTTATTATATCTTTAATAATTCTTACTTTCTTTAAAATAAATATACAGATATGGTTTATTATATTAAGATTCTGTTCCTATAATATATACTTTCTAGCTAATCTTTAATAATTAATAATAATAATTTATATTATCTTATTTATATATTAGATAAACTTCCAGATAACTGGAGCATCTCTGTAAATATTATTTTTAAATCTTATTTTATGATTTTTTAATATTTCAAACTCTAATATAAATAATATTATATAATTATCTTGAGCTCTAGATAGAATTGTGCTAGATTCTTCAAGATCCCTTTTAAGATGTAGTCTAACTAATAAATAATATCTTTCTGATTATTTTTCTGATTTTCTTTATCTTTATCTCAGTACATCGGACAGGATTTACTAATTTCTAATAAAGGTTTTTCTGGGGTATTAGATATCTTGCTAAATCTTTTTTATTAAATTTAAGATTTTTAAGTTAAGTATTATATTCTTTATTTAACCGATTAAATTTATTTTAAACTATACTGGGGTAGTTGTTTCTTAAAACTAGCTTATAATTATTATTATTAATTTTTATAGGCCAAGTTAATAATACAGATAATTATCAATCTTTCTGCTGACTTGATAATACTGTTAGCTTATTTATAATAACTTGTTATCTTAACTAATTATAGTGTATTCTATCCTCTGACAGCTGACTATATTAAATAATATGTAATTTTTTATTATCTGATATCTATATTACGGATTCTATTCAAACTTTATATTAAATAATAATAATATTATAGACTTCTTTACCTTAATCTTGGTTTATAGTTCTTAACTGTTTCTGAGGCTGTTTCTAACTGCAGTCCTTTAACTAATAATCTGCTTTACTACAGCTAAAGTACAAGTAATCTTGTTTATACTGTTCGAGTTCCTTCTTAAATACTTGATTCTGTTGAGTCTGATGCTGTGCTGCATCCAGCTCCATTAGTTTTAATCTATAAAGATCTTTATATCTCAAGCTTCTAGATTATGCCGACCTTCTGTTATTGGCTTGGTAACCTGTTTAGCTATTTTATCAAGATATAGACCTGCTAATCTATCAATTTTTTTATTATTTTATATTATATTTATATAACTTATTATCAATCTTGACTACTGCTTTAATCATTTTTAATAATATATTCAGTCATTCTTGCTAAATGAGTTTTTCTTGAATCTCTATCTTAAGTCTTTCTTTAATTTGTGTAATGTAGGCATTGTTATCCTAATCTAAGTAATTAATAACTTATAAAAACTCTAAAGTATACTTAGATATTAATCCAGTCTGCTTAAGTTACTATAACTTTTATTTAATGTTTTATACTATATTAATATCTCTAAATATCTATTCAAGATACTGCTTAAATCTGGTATAATTAGTAAAGATTTACTTTATATTATTATTCTGATTTTTTACTAATTTCTCTTAGTACTCGTGGATATATAGTTTAAATTAATTAAATACTGCTTTAATTAGATAAATAAATATAAAAAGAATCTTATTAATCTTATTTCTGAGCTTTTCTCTGTTTATGCTGAGATATAAGTCTAACTAGGTTAAAAAAGCCCTAAACTTTGCTTAATTATTATTAAATAATTTTAATAATTAGATCTTAACAGATTTAACTGCCAAGCAATCTTTAAGTAACTAATTTTATTATTTTAAGACAGTGATACTTTCTTATAACTAACTAACCATATCTATCAGTTCTTGTATTATCAGGCCCTGCTGCTGTAGGGTACGCGATAAGTTTAAAGTAATTAATATAATAAATAATTATTATTAGATAATACTTGTACTGACTGGTGCTTAATATATTAAATCCTAGGATTATTTCTTCTTGTTTCTGTTAACTTAGCTTCTGTTCCTATACGTACCTTCGAACTGAATCAAGATAAATCAGATTAATGACTATCTAGAGATAACTGTGTCAAACCCTAGGATCGCTTCTCCCTGTTCCTGTTAGCTTAGCTTCTATTCCAAGGCGTACCGTTGAACTGAATCAAGGTAAGTCAGGTTGATGACTATCTAAAGAGAACTGGTCCTAAACAGAAGAAGAGAAGTAAGGCCAGATAGTGCCGCACAGCTATCCGTAAGTAAGTGTAGATAAGTATTATTATTAAGCTTTTTAAAACATATGGTTACTTAAAGACAGTGTTATTAAGCACGAAGAACAGAACTAGCTAAGTATATAAAGAAGTGTTCTTATATATCCTATTCCTTGTATACCATTCTATATACCATCAGGTCTACCGTATACCTGTTTAGTAGTTATAGACCATGATGGTATGTTATATACTACATGCTTATCTGTATACCATGGTCATGTGACATGTGACACGTGATGACTCAGCTCGGGACTTTACCCAATAAAAGTAGTCGTCCATCCGGGCATTATCTTCTACCTGACATACCCATCTCACTAATTATTCAGCTAGCAGGGTGTTACAGACCCCTGCTAGCTGAACGGACTAGTGAGGCGGACTCGTTAGGCAGAAGGCTACGTCCGGAAAGCAAGGACTCTTATTGAGTAGAATCCTGATCTGAACAACCTACAACCGGGATGGTTACACAACACGTGACCACAACGGACATGTTACTGACATGCTAGAACATGGCGGTATTATAATAGAACATGGCGGTACTATGACAGAATATATCAGTGACATGACATATTATGGCAATACCATGATGAGGGACAGGATATAAGGACACTCTTTCATGTATTTAGCTAGTTCTATTCTTCATGCTCAGTAATACTGTCTTTAAGTAACTATATGTTTTGATAAAGCTTAATAATAATACTTGTCTGTACTTACTTACGGATAGCTGCGCAGTATTATCTAGCCTTACTTCTCTTCTTTTATTTAGATTAAGTTATTTATAGACAGTCATTGACCTGACTACCTTGATTCAGTTCACAGGTACGTATTGGAACAGAAGCTAAGCTAACAGGAACAGAAAGAAGCAATCCTAGGATTTGATATACTGAGCACCAGTCAGTACAAATATTATCTAGTAACAACCATTTATTATATTAATTATATCAAACTCATCGCGTGCCCTACAGCAGCAGGGCCCGATAATATAGAAACTGATGGATATAGTTAGTTAGTTATAAGAAAGCATTACTGTCTTAAAATGATAAAACCAGATACTTGAAGATTGCTTAGTAGTTAAATCTGTTAAGGTCCGATCATTAGAGCTATTTAACAGCAATCAAGTAAAGCTCAGGGCTTTCTTGACCCAGTTAGATCTGTATCTCAGCATGAATAAGAAAAAGCTTAAGAATAAAAAAAACAAGATCTTTTTCATATCTACTTATCTGATTAAAAGAGTATTTAATTAATTCAAACTGTATATCCACGAATAATAAGAAAAGTCAGTAAGTAACCAGAATAATAATATAAAGTCTCTTTACCAGTTATACCAGATTTAAATAATATCTTAAATAGATATTTAGAGATATTAATACAGCATGAAACACTGAGTAAAGATTATAATAACTTAAGCAGACTAGATCAATATCTAAGTATGCTTTAGAGTTTTTGTAAATCACTAATTACTTAGATTAGAATAATAATACCTACATCACATAATTTAAAGAAGAACTTAAGATAGAGATTCAAGAAAAACTCATCTAGCAAGAATAATCAGACACATTGCTAAAGATGATTAAAGCAGCAGTCAAGATTAATAATAAGTTATATAAATATAATATAAAATAATGAGAGGGTTAATGGACCAGCAGGTCTATATTTTAACAAAATAATTAATCAGATTACCAAGCCAATAATGGAAGATCGGCATAATCTAGAAGCTTGGAATAAAAAGATCCCTATAAATCAAAACCAATGAAGCTGGATGCAGCACAGTACCAGACTCAACAGACTCAAGTGTCTAAGAAAGAACTTAAATAGTATAAATAAGACTGCTTATACTTCAGTTGCAGCAAAGCAAATCACTAGTTAAAGAACTGCAGTCAAAGTCAGAAACAGTCTTAGAAGTAGTTAAGAACTATAAACCCAGATTAAGGCAGAGGAGCCTATAATATCACCACTATTTAACATAAAGTTTAAACAGAATTTATAACATAGATACTAGATAATAAAAAGCTATATACCATTCAGCATGGTTAGCTATTAGAGAACAGGATGCACCATGATTAGTTAAGATAATAAGCCATTTTGAATGAGTTAACAGTATTATTTAATCAACAAGAAGATTAATAATTATCTGTACCATTAGTTTGGACCACAGAAATTAACAATAATAATTATAAGCTAGTTTTAAGAAATAACTATCCTAGTATAGTTTAGGATGAATTTAAACCATTAGATAAAGAGTACAGTACACTGTTTAAAGATCTTAAACCTAGTAAAAAAAGACTCAGTAAGATACTTAATATCCTGAAAAACCCTCTATCAGAAATTATTAAATCCTATCTATCATAATGAGATAAGGATAAGAAGAATCAGAAAAATAATCTAGAAGACATTACTTATTAATTAAACCGTATTTTAAAGGAGATTTCAAAGAATCTAGCATGATTCTGTCTAAAGCTTAAGATAATCATGCAGTATTACCCATATTAAGATTTAAAATATTGAAAATCCTGAAATAAGACTTGAAAATAATATCTACAGAGATGCTCTTATCATCCAGAAGTTTGTTTAATATGTGGATAAAATAATACAGATTATTATTATTAATTATTAAAGATTAACCAGAAGGTAAATATTGCAGAAACGGAATCTTGATATAATAAACCATATTTATACATTTATTTCAAAGAAAGCAGAGATTATTGAAAATATAATAAACTCTCTTAGCTTATATGCTATACAAACACATGCTTAATATATTATAATTAGAAGTATATTACTAACTATTAATCTAAGATACTGGAAATGATTAGGGCTAAGGTAAGCTACTATTTATATTCTATCTTTAATTATATATGTAAAGAGTACCAGAGACACTCTTATTATAGATTAATATATTGGTTAGCATGTTTTAATAATTAGTGTATAATATACTATATAATAAAGATAAAAGGCTTGAGGTTTTTAAAAAGATATCCACAGTAGTCAGCACCTAACTGGCTAGAACAGTAATTAGTAATTACTAAGTTAAGACTATACCTGAAGATCTAAGTAATCATATTAGATTAATTAATCCAAGTACTGATAGACTCTGGAGTGACTGGAAACTTTATGAATCTATGATTTATATAACAGCTTGAGATACTTAGATAATAGAAAACAGAATCTGAACTAATTGTAAGACTAAACAGAGAGAATTTGGAAACTCTTGCGTTAACAGTCAAGTCAGGAACTATATTTATAATTATAAAGGAGTACTACAAGTATATAGACTTTGACATGATATCTTTAAGATAATATAATATTATATTAAAGATTTTATAGTTTAGGAATCATAATCCATAGATTGATTAGAAGACTGAGAGTCTTTAATTCATAAATTATGATTGCTCAAGACAACACTAGTAAAGACCAGGTATGGAGTCTAGATTTATACAGCCTGCTATATAGCAAGAGGCTGAAGCAAGGATTAAGTAATTTATTAAGAAAAGATTAAGAACGCTATAAAAGCTTAATATACTAGGCATTAAAGATAACTTAAAAAAAATAATATTTTAAGTATAGTTATATAAGTAATAGCAGTAACCAAGTTATCATAAAGAGATTAGCTTATGGAATTATCAGAATAGATATTAATAATAATAAATAAGTACTGAAAATACAGTATTAACAGTACTAATACAGAGATCAAGATGACTGTCTAGAAGACAGAAGATTCATAGAAACTTCTAGCTGTAGTCAAGAATGATGTACAGATCCTACCACAGTATGAGAGATTTAAAGACTTGTTCAAACAGCTAGAATAACCTGAATTATCTCAGCACAGAAAATATGACCATACTATTCTTATAGAGAAAGAAAAGTTACCAATATATAGAAAGATTTATCTAATATTTAAGAAGGAATTACAGGTATTACAGAAATATATTAATAACTAGCTGGCTAAAGATAACATTAGGCCTTTGAAGTTACTAGCAGGACATGGAGTCTTATTTATATTAAAAAAGAACAATAATTTATAATTATATATAGATTATCAATTACTAAATATTATTATAATCAAGGATCAATACCTGTTATCTTTGATTTCAGAAATCTAAGACAAGATACAAGGAACGAAGTGGTTCACCAAGCTTAATATTATAAATATATATTATTATATATATATTATAGAAGATAAAGAATAGAAAACCGCATTTAAAATAAAGTATGGATATTTTAAATACTTGATTATATTATTTAGGCTTATCAACGCACCAGTGTCATTTCAGTGATATATTAATAAGATTCTTAGAAAATATCTTGATAAATTTATGATTACTTATCTAGACAATATATTAATCTTTTTAAAGACTGAGAAAAAACATATAAGGCATGTGAGACTAGTTTTATATAAACTATATCTATATTAGTTATAATATAAGCTAAAAAAGTATGAATTCCATGTACAGAAAACGGAGTTTTTAAAATACTGAATATCTATAAAAAGAATCTATATAGAGCAAGCTAAAGTATAAGTTATATAGGATTGGCCTTAATCTAGGAATCTGAAAGAACTACAGCAGTTTATTAGATTAGTTAACTACTATCAATAATTTATAGATAAATATGCTATCTATATAATACCACTTTTCAAGCTTATAAAAAAGTTAAAAAAGTATCAGTAAAAAGAATCACAGCAGAACATGTTTAAAGATATTAAACAGTGACTTATTACATCACCAGTACTCGTACAGCATAATCTAAAAAAAGAAACCACCATTGAGATCAATATATTAGATTATGCTATTAATATACGTATGACGCAAACTGGAGAAGACAGAAAGTCAAGACTAATTATATTTTACTTAAGAAAGTTAGTTCAAGTAGAACTCAACTATAATATTTATGACAAGAAATTATTAGTTATAGTAGTAATATTCAAGCAATAGAGGGTCTTGTCAAACCCTAGGATCGCTTCTCCCTGTTCCTGTTAGCTTAGCTCCCGTTCCGATACGTACCTGTGAACTGAATCAAGGTAGTCAGGTCGATGACTATCTAAAGATGACTTGATCTGAATAAGAGAAGAGAAGTAAGGCCAGATAGTGCCGCGCAGCTATCCGTAAGTAAGTATGGACAAGTATTATTATTAAGCTTTATCAAAACATATGGTTACTTAAAGATAATTGGATTGAGCATGAAGAACAGGACTAGCTAAGTACATGAGAGAGTGTCCTTATATCCTATCCTTCGTCATGGCATCGCCATGATATGTCATATCATTGATATGTTATGTCGTAGCGCTGCCATGTCCTGTCGTAGCGCTGCCATGTCCTGTCGTAGCGCTGCCATGTTATAGCGTGTCGGTGACATGTCCGTCGTGGTCACGTGTCGTGTAACAATCCCGGTTTGTAGGTTACTCAGATCGGGATTCTACTTGATAAGAGTCCTCGCCTTCCGGACGTAGCCTTCTGCCTGACGAGTCCGCCTTACTAGTTCGTTCAGCTAGTAGGGGTCCGTAACAGTAGAATCATGCTGGATTCTCCGAGATCTCTTTCAAGATATAGTCTAACTAATAAGTAATATTATCTTTATTATTCTTTTAATTCTCCTTGTCCTCGTCTCGCTACGATGGACAGAGTTTATTAATTTTTAATAAGGGGTTTTCCAGAATATTAGATATCTTACTAAGTCTCTTCTTACTAGGTTTAAGACCTTTAAGCGGAGTACTGTACTCTTTATTTAATAATTTAAATTCATTCTAAACTATACTGGGGTAGTTATTTCTTGAAACTAGCTTATAATTATTATTATTAACTTTTATAGTCCAAATTAATAATACAGATAATCATTGATTCTCTTATTAACTGGATAGTACTGTTAGCTTATCTGTAGTAATCTATTATCTTAATTAATCACAGTACATCCTGTTCTCTAATAGCTGATTATATTAAATAATATATAGTTTCTTATTATCTGATATCTATATTATGAATTCTGTCTAAACTTCATGCTAAATAATGGTAATATCATAAACTCCTCTACCTTAATCTTGGTTTATAGCTCTTAATTACTTCTAAGATTATTATTATTTCTGATTATAGTTCTTTAACTGGTGACCTGCTTTGCCGCAGCTAAAGCATAAGTAGTCTTATTTATATTATTCAAGTTCCTTCTTAGATACTTAAGTTTATTAAGTCTAATACTGTGCTATATCCAGCTCCATTAGTTTCAGTCTGTAAGGATCTTCATATCCTAAGCTTCTAGATTATACTGATTTTCTGTTATTGGCTCAGTAATCTGATTAATTATTTTATCAAGATATAGACCTGCTGGTCTATCAACCTTCTTATTATTTTATATTATATTTATATAACTTATTATCAATCTTAACTACTGTTTCAATCATCTTTAATAATATATCCAGTTATTCTTGCTAGATGAGTTTCTCTTAAATCTCTATCTTGAGTCCTTCTTTAAATCATATAATATAGATATCATCATCCTAATCTAAGTAACTAATAACTTATAAAAACTCTGAAACATACTTAAATACTAATCCAGTTTACTTAAATTATCATAACTTTTATTCAGTGTTTTATACTGTATTAATATTTCCAAATATTTATTTAAGACATTATTTAAATCTGGTATAACTAGTGAAGATTCACTTTATATTATTATCTTAGTTATTTACTAACTTTTTCTATTATTCACGGATATATGATTTAAACCAGTTAAATATTAATCCAGTTAGGTAAGTAGATATGAAAAAGATCTTGTTCTTCTTATCTTTAAGCTTTTTTTTATTCATGCTGAGGTATAGATCTAACTGGGTCAAGAAAGCCCTGAGCTTTGCTCAATTGCTGTCGAATGGCTCGGGTGGTCAGACCTTAACAGATTTAACTGTTAAGCAATCTTCAAGTATCTGGTTTTATTATTCTAAGGCAGTGATGCTTTCTTATAACTGACTAACTATATCTATCAGTTCCTATATTGTTAAGCCCTGTTACTGTGGGGCGCGCGATGAGTTTAATATAATTAATATAATAAATAATTATTATTAAGTAATACTCATACTAACTGGTACTCAATATATTAAATCCTAGGATTGCTTTTCCCTGTTCCTGTTAGCTTAGCTTCTATTCCAAGGCATACCGTTAAACTGAATCAAGGTAAGTCAGGTTAATGACTATCTAAAGAGAACTGGTCCTGAACAGAAGAAGAAAAGTAAGGCTAGATAGTACCGCGCAGCTATCCGTAAGTAAGTGTAGATAAGTATTATTATTAAGCTTTTTAAAACATATGGTTACTTAAAGACAGTGTTATTGAGTATGAAGAACAGAACTAGCTAAGTATATGAAGAAGTGTTCTTATATATCCTATTCCTTGTATACTATTCTATATACCATTGGGTCTACTGTATACCCGTTTAGTAATTATAGACCATGATAGTATATCGTATACTACATGCTTGTCTGTATACCATGGTCATGTGACATGTGACACGTGATGACTCAGCTCAGGACTTTAACGTAATTCCCGGGTCGTCCGATCATCCCGGGTCATCCGATCACCCACCGAAAAATCATCACACGTTCAACGCGTAATTATTCAAGCAACCACCATGCCACCAAAATCGCGTCAGTCACGTCAAAACTTGGTGGAGCAAGAGGGCAGAATCCAACTTGCAATTAAAGCCCTAAAGAACTGTGAAATCCCAAGTATTCGTCGAGCGGCAGAAACCTTTAATGTGCCCTATACAATGCTTTCAAATCGACTAAGTAGACACTTATTTCAAGGAGAACTTCGGAACCACAACCTCAGGCTGTCTAAAACTCAGGAAGAGGCCTTAATATAATGGATTATATCTAGAGATATATATGGGGTCGCTCCCAGGCTATTACATGTACAGTAAATGGCCAATATAATCTTTCAACAGGATTTACCAACACCCCCCAAGCCAATTGGGAAGAACTGGGTCACTGAATTTATCAAGCGCCATGATAATATCAAATCTCGATTTGCTCGATAATACAACTATTCTCGTACCCTTTGTAAAGATCTTAAGATTATCAGGGATTAGTTCAAACACTTAAAAGAGGTTCAAGACAAGCACGGCATTCAGGATAAAGATATCTACAACTTTGATGAGACTGGCTTTGCTATGGGTCTTATTACAACTACTAAAGTAATTACACGGTCAAATATACTAGGAAGGCCTTATATTATTCAACCAGGCCAGCACGAATGGGTCATCACAATCGAATATATTGGCTCTACGGGATTTAGTGTTCCAACATATATTATCTTCAAAGGAAAGGTCCATATATAGAGATGGTTTAAAGAACTTGATTTACCCCGCGACTGGAGGATTAAAATAAGCGCGAATGGATGGACAACAGATCAGATAAGCCTTCGGTGGCTAGAGAAGTGCTTTATTCCTGTAACAACTGCGCGGACCAAGGAGGGGTCTTGATTACTAGTTCTAAACGGCCATGGAAGTCATCTCATGCCTGAATTTGATAAGATATACAAGAATAATAATATTGTATGCATCTGCATGCCTTCTTATTCATCTCATCTCTTGCAGCCACTAGATATTGGTTGTTTTGGCCCATTAAAGCGCGCTTATGGGGGCCTTGTTGAGGCAAAGATGCGGTTAGGATATAACCATATTGACAAGCTTGACTTCTTAAAGGCCTATCCTGCGGCTCGCCAACAGGTCTTCTCTATAGAGAATATTCAAAGCGGCTTCCGCGCAGCTGGAATACAACCTCACGATCCTAGCCAGGTACTTGATAAGTTAAATTACACAGTTCATACACCTACCCCTCCACGAAGCAGAGAGAGGGCTTTAACCAGCTCTTCTACACTTGCCACGTCTTATACAGTTCGTCAACTACATAAAAAAGCTTTATCAGTCAAGAAGATGCTTGCTAGAGGCCGTCAAGCCTCTTTTAATCCTTCTAAGCAAGCGCTAGATAAGCTTATAAAGGGCTGTGAGATAGCGATATACAACACCGCGATGATCCTTAAGAAATTGAATAATCTCCGCGCAGAAAGCCAGATTCAACAGCAAAAAAAGGGTCGATCTAAGCAGCAAATGAGTCCTATAGCTGGTCTACAAGTGCAAGAGGCAAGGGACCTAATTACATTAAGAAATGAGCAACTAGAAGACTTGGGGGGGGTGTCAAACCCTAGGATCGCTTCTCCCTGTTCCTGTTAGCTTAGCTCCCGTTCCGATACGTACCTTATGAACTGAATCAAAGGTAGTCAGGTTGTTGACTATCTAAAGGTGACTTGATCTAAACAAGAGAAGAGAAGTAAGGCTAGATAGTGCCGCACAGCTATCCGTAAGTAAGTACGGATAAGTGTTGTCACTAAGCTTTTATTAAAACATATGGTTACTTAAAGATAGTGTTATTGAGCATGAAGAACAGAACTAGCTAAGTACGTGAAGGAATGTCCTTATATATCCGTTCCCTGTATATCATTCCATATATCATCGGGTCTACCGTATACCTACTTGGTAGTCATAGACCATGATAGTATGTTGTATACCACATGCTTGTCCGTATACTATGGTCACGTGATCCGTGTTGCCTGACGGTTCGGGTCAGGATTCTCCTTGATAAGAGCCCCCTTCCGTCTGGATGTGGCCTTCTGCCTGACATACCCGCCTTACTAGTTGTTCAGCTAGCAGGGGTCCGTAACAGGGGGGTCCAAGTACATTTACTTCGGAACCTTTAGTAGCCCGAAAACGCGCTCCACCAACATGCTCTGAATGTCGAATTCAGGGGCATATTAGAACTCAGTGTCCTAAACGTCGTGTAATTTAATTTATTTAAAAATATTATGAATTGCGTTGTTGGGAATAGCTTCAAGTTTAACAAGTATCTATATTTTTGATGGGTGATCGGATGACCCGGGATGATCGGACGACCCGGGAATTACGTTACCTGATAAGAGTGGTCGTCCATCCGGGCGTTGCCTTCTGCCTGACGTACCCGCCTCACTAGTTGTTCAGCTAGCAGGGGTCCGTAACAAACTGGTCCTAAATAAGAGAAGAGAAGTAAGGCTAGATAGTGCCATGCAGCTATCCGTAAGTAAGTGCAGATGAGTATTGTTGCTAAGCTTTATCAAAATATATGGTTACTTAAAGACAGTGTTATTGAGCATGAAGAACAGAACTAACTAAGTATATAAAAGAGTGTTTTTATATCTTATCCTTCGTCATGGCGTTGCCATGATATGTCATGTCACCGGTATGTTATATTATAATATTACCATGTCCTGTTGTAGTGCTGCCATGTCCTGTTGTAGTGCTGCCATGTTATAGCATGTCAGTGACATGTCCGTCGTAGTCACGTGTTGTGTAACCGTCCCGGTTGTAGGTTACTTAGATCAGGATTCTACTCGATAAGAGTCCTTACTTTTCTGGATGTGGCCTTCTGCCTAACGAGTCCGCCTCACTAGTCCGTTCAGCTAGCAGGGGTCCGTAACATAGTCCTTCTTTATTAATAATAATCTTATTCAGTGAATTCTTACTCATTTCTTAAAGTGTCTTATCATTTCTGGTGACTTCAGCTAATTATTGTTACAGACCCCTGCTAGCCAGGTTACTAGCAGAAGCGGACTCGTCAGGCAGAAAGGTAACGACCAGGAAGGACTCGGGCAGCCAGCAACTCTTATTGAGTAAGATCCCGGTTGGGGTAACACCCGAGGCAACGCTGTGTCACGTGACCATCTACCATCAGATCTACCATCGAGGGTATACGATATGGTATACGGAATCCAGGAACGTGATTGGATCGACCCTCGATCTACCCTGAATGGTATACGAAATGGTATACGAAGAATAGGATATAAGGACACTCTTTCATGTACTTAGCTAGTTCTGTTCTTCGTGCTCAATAACACTGTCTTTAAGTAACCATACGTTTTGGTAAAGCTTAGCGACAACACTCGTCCGCACTTACTTACGGATAGCTGCGCGGCACTATCTGGCCTTACTTCTCTTCTTCTGTTCAAGATCAAGTCACCTTTAGATAGTCAACAACCTGACTACCTTTGATTCAGTTCACAAGGTACGTACCGGAACGGGAGCTAAGCTAACAGGAACAGGGAGAAGCGATCCTAGGGTTTGACAATTATCTGGTTAAGTTATTATCTATTTTTAACATTGTTACTAAGTTAGTCTTATTATAGCTAATCGACCCATCTGCGTTTTGCTTCAAGATAGCCGGTTTAATAACTTTCTTATTTAATTCATAGTCTGGTCTGCGGCTCAACGCATCTATATATCTGTTTTCTATTTTTTTACAGTATATAATCTTAAAATCATACTGTAACAAAATCTTAGCCTATCTTACCTATCTTCTGATCAACTCTTTAGTTATTATGAAGTAAGTTAAGTTCTTATAATCTATCTTTATAATAACAGTATATTTTACTTCTTTAAGATAGACCCTCTACTGCTTAAATACTATTATTATGGCCAGTAATTCCTTATTATGGATATTATAGTTAAGTTCTACTTAAACTAACTTTTTTAAATAAAATATAATTAGTCTTAGCTTTCTATCTTTTCCGGGTTGCGTTATACGCATATTAACAGTATAATCTGATATATCAGTTTTAATGATTATTTCTCTTTCTAAATCATGCTGTATAAGTACTAGTAATATGATAAGTTACTGCTTAATATCTTCAAACATGCTCTGCTGTGGTTCTTTCTACTGATACTTTTTTAACTTTTTTATAAGCTTAAAAAGCAGTATTATATAGATAGCATATCTATCTACAAATTATTAATAATAATTAATTAATCTGATAAACTGCTGTAGTTCTTTCAGACTCTTAAATTAAGGCTAATCCTGTATAGCTTATACTTTAGCTTGCTCAGTATAGACTCTCTCTATAGATATCTAGTATTTTAGGAATTCTATCTTCTATATATAGAATTTATACTTCTTTAACTTATATTATAACTGATATAAGTATAACTTGTGTAGAATTAGTCTTATATATCTAATATATTCTTTCTTAGTTTTCAAGAAAATCAATATATTATCTAGATAGATAATTATAAA
The DNA here is from genome assembly GCF_003184525.1 of Aspergillus sclerotioniger CBS 115572. Classification (NCBI taxonomy): domain Eukaryota; kingdom Fungi; phylum Ascomycota; class Eurotiomycetes; order Eurotiales; family Aspergillaceae; genus Aspergillus; species Aspergillus sclerotioniger. The sequence goes on along the minus strand of NW_020291003.1, from coordinate 436,815 downwards.
TCTATCAAGATATTCTCCCAGAATCTTGTTAATATATTACTGAAATAATACTGGTGCATTAATAAGTCTAAATAATATAATTAAATACTTAAAGTATTTATACTTTGTTCTGAACGCGGTCTTCCATTCTTTTTCTTTTATAATATATATATAATAATATACATCCGTGATATTAAGCTTAATAAATTATTTTATTTCTTATATCTTATCTTGGATTTCCAAAATCAAAGATAATAAATGCTGATTTTTGATTATAATAATATTTAGTGATTAATAATTCATATATAGCTATAAATTATTATTCTTTTTTAATATAAATAGGACTCCATTGTTACGGACCCCTGCTAGCTAAAGGGACTAGTGAGGCGGTTACGTCAGGCAGAAGAGCAACACTCGGAGAGATGCAACTCTTATCAGGCAGGACCCGGACTGAGCCGCTACGTGTCACGAGTCACGTGACTGCGGGTATACGAAAGGGTATATGGTCGGGTATATGGTATATGCCTGTGGTATACGGGATGGTATACGGAATGGTATATGAGGGACGGATATATAAGGACACTCCTTCACGTACTTAGTTAGTTCGGTTCTTCGTGCTCAATATAACTATCTTTAAGTAACCATACGTTTTGATAAAGCTTAGCGACAACACTCATCCGCACTTACTTACGGATAGCTGCGCGGCACTATCTGGCCTTACTTCTCTTCTCTTGTTCAGATCAAGTCACCTTTAGATAGTCATCGACCTGACTACCTTTGATTCAGTTCACAAGGTACGTATCGGAAACGGGAGCTAAGCTAACAGGAACAGGGAGAAGCGATCCTAGGGTTTGACAAGATATTGATACAGCACAGAATATTAAGTAAAAATTATAATAACTTAAGCAGACTGGATTAATATTTAAGTATGTTTTAGAATTTTTATAAGTTATTAATTACTTAGATTAAGATAATAATACCTATATCATATAATTTAAAGAAGGACTTAAGATAAAGATTTAAGAGAAACTTATCTAGCAAGAATAACTGAACACATTGTTAAAGATAATTGAAGCAGTAGTCAAGATTGATAATAAGTTATATAAATATAATATAAAATAATAAGAAAGTTAATAGACCAGCAGGTCTACACCTTAATAAAATAGTTAATCAGGTTACCAAGCCAATAACAGAAGATTGATATAACCTAGAAGCTTGGGATACAAAGATCCCTATAGACCAAAACTAATGAAGCTGGATGCAGTACAGCATCAGACTCAACAGAGTAGAATATCTAAGAAGGAACTTGAACAGTATAAACAAGACTGCTTGTACTTTAGCTGCAGCAAAGCAGATCATTAATTAAAGAACTATAGTCAGAAACAGTAACAGCCTCAGAAGCAGTTAAGAGCTATAAATCAAGATTAAGGCAGAGAAGTCTATAATATTACCGCTATTCAGTACAAAGTTTAAACAAAATCCGCGACGCGGATACCAGATAATAAGAAATTATATATTATTCAGAATAATTAGCTGTTAGAGAACAGAATATATTATAATTAATTAAGATAATAAGCTATCATGGATAAGCTAACAGTACCACCCAGTTAATAAGAAGACTGATAATTATCTATACTATTAGCTTGGACCACAGAAATTAATAACAGCAGTAAGCCAGTTTTAAGAAATGACTATCCCAGTATAGTTTGGGATGAATTTAATCTATTAAATAAAGAGTATAATACTCAGCTTAAAGATCTTAAATCTAGTAAGAAAAGACTTAGCAAGATACTCAATACCCTGGAAAAACCTTCATCAGAAATTAGTAAATCCTGTCTAACACAGCGAGATAAGGACAAGAAGAACTAAAAGAATGATTAAAAAGATATTACTTATTAATTAAACTGTATCTTGAAAGAGATCTTAGAGAATCCAGCATAATTCTGTCCAGAACTTAAGAAGATTATACAGTATTACTTATATTAGGATTTAGAATGTTAAGAATCATAAAATAAGACTTAGAAATAATATTTATAAAGATATCTCTATTATCTAAAAGTTTGTTTAATATATGGATAAGATAATATAGACTATTATTACTAGTTATTAGAAGTTAATTAAAAAGTATATATTACAGGAACAGAATCTTGATATAATAAACCATGTCTATACATTTATTTTAAAAAAAGTAAAGATTATTAAAGATATGATAAACTCTCTTAACTTATATACTACATGAATATATACTTAATATATCATGATTAAAAGTATATTATTAATTACTGATCTAAGATACTGAAAGTAATTAAGACTAAAGTAAGTTATTATCTATATTTAATCTTTAATTACGCATGTAAAGGATACCAGAGATATTCTTATTATAGATTAATATATTAATTAGCATGTTTTGATAATTAGTATATAATATATTATATAGTAAAGATAAAAGGCTTAAGGTTTTCAAGAAGATACCTAAGACAGTTAGAACCTAACTAGCCAGAATAGTAGTTAGTGTCAAACCCTAGGATCGCTTCTCCCTGTTCCTGTTAGCTTAGCTCCCGTTCCGATACGTACCTTGTGAACTGAATCAAAGGTAGTCAGGCTGTTGACTATCTAAAGGTGACTTGTTCTGAACAGAAGAAGAGAAGTAAGGCTAGATAGTGCCGCGCAGCTATCCGTAAGTAAGTGCGGACGAGTGTTGTCGCTAAGCTCTACCAAAACATAGGTTACTTAAAGACAATTTGAATTGAGCATGAAGAACAGAACTAACTAAGTACATGAAAGAGTATCCTTATATCCTATTCTTTATATACTATTTTATATATTATTCAGGATAGATCAAGAATTGATCTAATCATGTTCCGGGATTCCGTATACCATATCATATATTCTTAATAGTAGATTTAATAATAGATGGTCACGTGATATAGCATTGCCTCAAGTATCATCTTAACCGGGATCTTACTTAATAAGAGTTGCTGGCTGTCTGAGTCCTTCCTGGTCATTATCTTTCTGCCTGACAAGTCCATTTCTGCTAGTAATCTGGCTAACAGGGGTCTATAATATCACTTTTCCTCTTTCAAGGTTTCTTATCCTCAAGAAACATAAAGGTGCATGTTTCTTCTGTGTTGATTAAGTTTTCTTAATTTCTTTTTTTTCTATGATGGTTTATTATATCTTATTATTATATTAATCACGATCAGATAAAGAAATATATTTATTAGTTTAATAAGATTTATAATAATAGTTTCATTACTAAAAGTTCCTATAAACATTGTTTTCTGAGAGATATTTCTTATATTATAGATTTGAAGAGCTGAAATTGTACTGCCTGTACTTATTATAACTGAAAATGTGAAAAATGATTTTACAGTGATAGAGAGTGGAATGATTTAAAATATAATTAATTAGATATATAAAATAAACTTGCTGAGGCTCTTGCTGAACAGGCCTGTATTGCCGCCAAAATGGCTCACTTATTTAAACAACAGCAGTTTCTAAAAGATCGTGGTGAGCGGATGTTGGATCACGACTTGACTGTGTTGGAGCGGCTGGATGAGAAGGATCCTCCAAGCGCTGAGGATCTCCGGGAGCTAGAGCATCTGGCTGACAAACACAACACTGCTCAACTTGCCGCTGCGTCAGACACTCCTAGTCTGACTCAGTTAGTTGGTTCCCCTTCTTTCTGGGCAAACTTTGACCTGTCTATTAATAATACTGCTCCACAAGCTGGTAGCAGCCTGTCAAATTCTTGATAGGTTCCCACATGTTCTCTGAGATATCATATCCTACCTATTTTACTAGATACTGCAATTTGCTGCTAATCTTCTTATAGTCTAGGATCTTTTTAACTTTATATTCTTCCTCTGTATCATTATCAATCTCCATGTTTTCTGTGATTCTAGCATTCTTTGGTACAGGTTCCAGTAATAAGATATAAAATACTGGGTAAATTTTACTCATTGATTTTGGCAATCTTAACTTGTAGTTAACCAGTCTCTTCTTATCTTCAATAATAAATAGTCCTAGCTTGTAATAGTCAAGTTTCTGACTTGGTTATTTTATCTTGATATTTCTGCAGAGTAAGAACATCTTCTTTTTTCTTTTAAAGTCAGGTTCTCTTCTGTGTCTGTAATCATAGTATATCTTGCTATACAAGTTTATGAACTTAATGTCTTAAAACAACTGTAAATACATGTTTTCTATAAATATGATAATATTCTTAGCTATATTAATAACTTATTATCTTCTTAATAGCATTTCTAGAAACCTCAGGTGATATCTATAATTAGTGTAGAACAATGAGACTCCAATGATCAAGTAACTAGTATTATTATATGAGAACTGTACTATCAGTAACAGATTTGCCCAGTCATTTTATTAGTAGTTTATATAGTGTTTTAGATATTGCTTAATTATCTGATTAATCCTTTCTATTTGCCCATTTATCTGTGAGTGATAAGCTATTATTATTTATTCTTCTATTCTTATAAGATCTGCAAGTAATCTCCAGAACTTTAAGATAAATAACTTATCTTAATCTAATATAATATACTTTAGTATTCTATAATATGTAATAATGTTTTCTAAAAACAGTTCTATTATCTGTATTACTATTATTATCATCTTACTCAATATAAGATAGATGTATTTGATAAAGCAATCAGTAATAACTATGATAATATTAAATCCTTCTGATTCCAGTAATAGATTAACAAAGTCAATTATTATCTATTTTTATAATTATTATAGCACCTCTTGTACTTGTATTTATCCGTAGGGTTAGTATCTTATAGACTTATTTCTAATATAAGTCTTATATTATCTAATATAATCACGTATTTTTTATCTAAGATTCAGAATATAATAATTTCTTATAATTAGTTCAGTTATCTTTTCAACTTCCAGATAACCCTTGAGTGGTTTATTATAATATTTAGCCATAATCTCTGTTCTTATTATGGTTAATATAAAGATTAATCTATAAAAGTACGCTAGTCTATTTTCATTAATAATAATCTTATCTGGTAAGTCCTTACTCATTTTCTAGAATATTTTATTATTTTTTATATTATCAGCCAATTACTTAATTAAGTTACTACCTATTTTCAATGTTACTGCTAGGTTGGTCTTGTTATAGCTTATTAATCTATCCGTGTTTTGCTTCAGGATGGCCGGTTTAATAGTCTTTCTATTTAATTCATAGTCTGGCCTGTGGCTCAGCGTATCTGCGTGTTTATTCTCTACTTCTTTACAGTATATAATTCTGAAGTCATATTATAACAGAATCTCAGCTCATCATGCCTGCCTTCTGGTTAACTCTTTGGTTATTATAAAGTAAGTTAAGTTCTTATAGTCTATCTTTATAATAACAGTATACTTTACTTCTTTAAGATAGATCCTTTACTACTTGAATACTATTATTATAACTAGTAATTCCTTGTCGTGAATGTTATAGTTGAGTTCCGCTTGAACCAACTTCCTTGAGTAAAATATAATCAGTCTTGACTTTCCATCTTCTCTGGATTGCGTTATACGCATACTAATAGTATAATCTAATATATTAGTTTTGATGGTTGTTTCTTTTTCTGGATCATGCTACATAAGTACTGATAATATGATAAGTTATTGCTTAATATCTTCAAACGTGCTCTGCTGTGGTTCTTTCTACTGATACTTCTTTAATTTCTTTATAAGCTTGAAGAGTAGTGTTATATAGATGGCGTATCCGTCCACAAATCATTAATAGTAATTAACTAATTTAATAAACTACTGTAGTTCTTTCAGATTCTTAGATTAAAGCTAATCCTATATAGCTTGCACTTTTACTTACTTAATATAGATTCTTTTTATAGATATCCAGTGTTCTAGAAACTCTGTTTTCTATATATAGAATTCACACTTTTTCAGCTTATATTATAATTGATATAAATATAATTTATATAGAACTAGTCTTACATATCTTATATATTCTTTCTCAGTCTTTAAAAAGATTAATATATTATCTAAATAAGTGATTATAAACCTATCAAGATATTCTCTAAAAACTTTATTAATATATTACTAAAATAATACTGGTGCGTTAGTAAGCCTAAATAACATAACTAAATACTTAAAGTATTTATACTTTGTTCTAAATATAGTCTTCTATTCTTTATCTTTTATAATATATATACGATAATATACATCCGTGATATTAAGTTTAATAAACCACTTTATTTCTTATATCTTGTTTTAGATTTCTGAAATTAAAGATAACGGATGCTGATCCTTGATTATAATAGTATTTAGTGACCGATAATCCATGCATAGCTATAAATTACTGTTCTTTTTTAATATAAATAGGACTTTATATCCTGCTGGTGACTTTAAAGGCCTGATATTGTTTTTAACCAGCTGGTTATTGATATACTTTTATAGTGTCTGTGATTTCTTCTTAGATATTAGATAAATCTTTCTATATACTGGTGACTTTTCTTTCTCTATAGGAATAGTATGGTCATGCTTTCCGTGCTAAGATAATTCAGGTTGCTCTAGCTGCTTGAACAAATTCTTAAATTTCTTATACTATGATAGAATTTGCATGTCACTCTTGACCGCAGCTAGAAGTTCCCATGAATCTTCTAGTCTTTAGACAGTCATCTCAATCTCTATATTAAAACTATTAATACTGTACTTGTAGTATTCTTTTATTATTATTAATGCCTATCCTGATAATTCCATAAGCCAATCTCTTTGTGATGACTTAATTATTATTATTATTTATATAACTATATTTAAAGTGTTATTTTCCTCTAAGTTATCTCTGATACCTGGCGCGTTAGGCTTTCATAACAATCTCAACCTCCCCTTGCTAGATTGCTTAGTCCTTACTTCAGCTCTATGCTGAGTAGCGGGCTATACAGATCCAGACCCCATACCTAGTCCTTGCTGGTATTATCTTGGACAATCATAATTTATAAATTAAAGATTCTTAATCTTCTAATCAATCTGCAGATTATGATTCCTAAGTTATAAAATCTTTAATATAATATTATATTGTTTTAAAGATATCACATCAAAGTCTATATACTCGTAGTGACCCTTTACAATTATAAATAACAGTCTTGACTTAACTGTTAATATAAGAGTTCCCAAATTCTCTTTATTTAGTCCTGTAATCAGTTTAGATTCTTTTTTTTATTATCTAAATATCCCAAGCTGTTGCATAAATCCAGGGTATATAAAGTTCCCAGTCACTCCAGAATCTACCAGTACTTGGACTAGTTAACTTAATATAATTACTTAGATTTTTAAATATGGTCTTGATTTAGTAACTGCTAACTGCTGTTCCAGCTAGTTAGGTTTTAATTATTATAAATATCTTCTTAAAAATCTTGAGCCTTCTATCTTTATTGTGTAGTATATTATATACTAATCATTAAAACATACCAGCCAATATATTAATCTATGGTAAGAGTGTTTCTGATATTCTTTACACATATAATTAAAGATATTATATAAACAGTGACTTACCTTAGCCCTAACCACTTCCAATACTCTAGATTAGTAGTTAGTAATATACTTCCAATCATGATATATTAAGCATGTGTTTATATAATATATAAGTCAAGAAAGTTTATTATATTTCTAATAATCTTTACTTTCTTTAAAATAAATATACAGACATGATTTATTATACCAAGACTCTATTCCAGCAATATTTATTTTCTGACTAATCTTTAATAACTGGTAATAATAGTCTGTGTTATCTCATCCACATGTTAAACAAACTTCTAGATAATAAGAACATCTCTATAGATATTGTTTCTAAATCTTATTTTATGATTTCTAATATTTTAAATCTTAATGTGGGCAATGCTGTATAATCATCTTAAACTTTAGATAGAATCATGCTAGATTCTCCAAGATCTCCTTTAAAATACGGTCTAACCAGGAAGTAACATCCTCTTAATTATTCTTCTAATTCTTCTTATCCTTATCTTACTGTGATGGACAGAGTTTACTAATTTCTGATAAGGGTTTTTTAGAGATATTAGATATCTCACTGAGTCTTTTCTTACTAGATTTAAGATCTTTAAGTAGTGTACTATACTCTTTATCTAATAGTTTATCCTTATTTTAAACTATACTGGGATAGTCGTTCCTTGAAACTAGCTTATAATTATTATTATTAATTTCTGTGGTCTAAACTAATAGTACAGATAATCATCAATCCTCTTATTGACTGGATAATACTATTAACTCATCCAGTATGGCCTGTTATCTTAACCAATCATAGTACATCCTGTCCTCTAACAGCTAACTATGCTGAATAGTATGTAACTTCTTGTTATCTAATATCTACATCACAAAATCTGTCCAAATCTCATGCTGAATGGTGGTAATATCATAGACTCCTCTACCTTGATCTTGGTTCGTAGCTCTTAATTACTTCTAAGACTGTTTCTAACTACAGTTCTTTAACTGATAACCTGCTTTGCCGCAGCTGAAGCACAAGCAGTCTTGTTTACACTGTTCAAATTCCTCCTTGGACACTCGAGTCTCTTGAGTCTGATACTGTGCTACATCCAGCTCCATGGGCTTCAGCTTGTAAGGATCTTCATATCCCAAGCTTCTAGGTTATACCAACCTTCCATTATTGGCTCAGTAACCTGGCTGGTTATTATATTAAGATATAGACCCGCTGGTCTACTAATCTTCTTATTATTTTATATTAAAGTTATATAGCTTATTATTAATCTTTATTACTGCTTTGATCATCTTAACCAAGATATCCAGTCATTCTTGCTAAATGATCTTCTCTTAGATCTCTATCTTAAGTCCTTCTTTAAATTATAAGATATAAGTATTATCATTCTAGTCTAGATAACTGATAACTTACTAAAACTCTAAAGCATATACAGATACTAATTTCATCTACTTAAATCACTATAACTTTTACTTAGTATTTTATGTCGTATCAATATCTCTAAATATCTGTTTAAGATACTGTTTAAATCTAGTATAACTAGTAAAAAGTTGTTTTATATTATTATTTTAATTACTTACTAACTTTTCTTATCACTCGCGGATATATAGTTTAAACTAATTAAATATTATTCCAGTAAGATAAATAAATATGAAAAAGATCTTATTCTCTTTATTCTTGAGCTTTTTCTTATTTATATTAAGATATAAGTCTAACTGGGTCAAGAAAGCCCTGAGCTTTGCTTGTTTGCTATTGAATAGCTCGGGTAGTTAGATCTTGACAGATTTAACTAATAAGCAATCTTTAAGTAGTTGGTTCTTTTATTCTAAGGCCGTGATGCTTTCTTGTAGCTGACTAACCATGTCCATTAGTTCCTTGGTTGTCAGGCCCTGCTGCTGAGGCGCTTGCGATGTGTTTAATATAGTTAATATAATGATTAATTATCATTAAATAACACTCGTACTGACTGATGCTCAATATATCAAACCCTAGGATCGCTTCTCCCTGTTCCTGTTAGCTTAGCTCCCGTTCTAATACATACCTTGTGAACTGAATCAAAGATAGTCAGGCTGTTAACTATCTAAAGATGACTTGTTCTGAACAGAAGAAGAGAAGTAAGGCCAGATAATACCACGCAGCTATCCATAAGTAAGTATAGACAAGTATTGTCGCTAAGCTCTACCAAAACATATGGTTACTTAAAGATAGTTAAATTAAGTATAAAGAACAGAACTAGCTAAGTACATGAAAGAGCGTCCTTATATCCTATTCTTTATATACTATTTTATATACCATTCAGGGTAGATCAAGGGTTGATCCAATCATGTTCTGGGATTCTGTATACCATATCATATATTCTTGATGGTAGATCTGATGATAGATGGTCACGTGACACAGTATTGTCTCGGGTGTCACCTTAACCGGGATCTTACTCAATAAGAGTTGCTGGCTGCCCGAGTCCTTCCTGGTCGTTACCTTTCTGCCTGACGAGTCCGCTTCTGCTAGTAACCTGGCTAGCAGGGGTCTGTAACAGTTAGCAGTTACTAAGTCAGGACCATATCTAAAGATTTAAACAATTATATTAGATTAATCAGCCTAAATATTAGTAGATTCTGAAATAATTAAAAACTTCATGAACCTGTGATTTATATAATAGCTTAAAATACTTAGATAATAGAAAATAAAACCTGAATTAATAGCAGAACTGAATAAAGAGAATTTAGAAACTCTTATATTAATAGTTAAATCAAGAACTATACTTATAACTGTAAAGGATCACTATAAGTATATAGACTTTGACATAATATCTTTAAGATAGTATGATATTATGTTAAAGATTTTATAGCTCAAGAATCATAATCTATAAATAGATTGGAAGACTGAAAGTCTCTAATTCATGAATTATGATTGTCTAAGACAACACCAGCAAGGACTAGGTTTAGGATCTGGATCTGTACAGCCCGCTACTCAGCAAGAAGCTGAAGCAAGGACTAAACAACCTATAGAAAGGTTGAGAATACTATGAAAGTCTAATATATCAAGTATTAGAAATAACTTAAAGAAAAATAATATCTTAAGTATAGTTATATAAATAATAGCAGTAATCAAGCTATCACAGTAAGATTAGTTTATAAAATTATTAAAATGGGCACCAACAATAACAGAAGAATATTAAAAGTATAGTATTAACAGCTTTAATATAAAGATTGAGATAACTGTCTAGGGACTAGAAGATTTATAGAAACTTCTAGTTATAATCAAGAATAATATATATATCTTACCATAGTATAAGAGATTTAAGGATCTGTTTAAACAGCCTGAATAACCTGAATTATCTTAACACAGAAAACATGACCATACTATTTCTATAAAGAAAGAAAAGTTACTGATATGTTGAAAGATTTACCCAATATTTAAAAAGAAATCACAGGCTCTATAAGAGTATATTAATAATCAGTTAATAAAAGATAATATCAGGCCTTTAAAATCACTAACAGAATATGGATGTCAAACCCTAGGATCGCTTCTCCCTGTTCCTGTTAGCTTAGCTCCCGTTCCGATGCGTACCTGTGAACTGAATCAAGGTAGTCAGGTCAATGACTATCTAAAGATGACTTGATCTGAATAAGAGAAGAGAAGTAAGGCCAGATAATGCTGTGTAGCTATCTGTAAGTAAGTACAGACAAGTATTATTACTAAGCTTTACCAAAATATATGGTTACTTAAAGATAATTAGATTGAGCATGAAGAACAGAACTAGCTAAGTACATGAAAGAGTGTCCTTATATTCTATCCTTCGTCATGGCATCGCCATGATATATCATGTCACTGATATATTATGTCGTAGCGCTGCCATGCCCTGTCATAGCACTGCCATGTTATAGCGTGTCGGTGACATATCCATCATGGTCACGTGTTATGTAACCATCCCGGTTTATAGGTTACTCAGATTAGGATTTTACTTGATAAGAGTCCTCGCCTTCTGGACATAGCCTTCTACTTAACAAGTCTGTCTTACTAGTTCATTCAGCTAGCAGGGGTCTGTAACACCACTTCCCCTCTTTCAAGGTTTCTTATCTTTAAGAAACATAAATTTATAGTGCCTCCTTTCTGAGATAAGTGTCTGATATTAATTCCCAAAACTTTGTTCAGATTATTGACTATATTATCTAGTTCTTCTGTTTGTAAGAAAAGCCTTTATTAACAGATTAAGGATGAAGATTTCCTTGCGGTTTTTTCTTGCAAGTGCTGTATTTATCTTTACAAGGTTTATATCAAATCTGAAAATTCTGATTACTGTAGTAAGTATATTAAAATAAATAATATTTATTATAAAATATCTGATTCTTCCTTCTCTGACACTGAGTGGAAGTGTTTAATCAAGGCTCAAAATTTCATTAAAGAGAAGAAAGAAGTCATTCTGGCGAAACTTTTTTGATTGTAGAAATAAAAATGATTATTATAAAAATAAGCTAGCGATTTTATAGCCCGTGATATAAAGAAAATCAAGGAGCTAGAAGAGCTTGAAAAGTAAGAGTAAAAGGAATATAAGGCGCAAGCAAGACTATATGATCAGTGAACTATAATATCTAAGATTGAGACTAGTACTGTTATAGATAGTATTAAACTAGCTGTTATATCCGAGCTTGATCTTAGTTTGTCCTAACTTATTGGCTCTCCTTCTTTCTAGGCGAATTTTGACTTGTCTGTTAATAGTACTATTCTATAAGCTGGTAACAGCCTGTTAAATTCTTGATAGATTTCCACGTGTTCTCTGAGATATTATATTCTTTTTATTTTACTAGATACTTTGATCTGCTGCTAATCTTCTTGTGGTTTAGAATCTTTTTGACTTTGTATTTTTGTTCTGTGTTGTTATTAATCTCCATATTTTTTATAATTCTAGTATTCTTTAATGCAGGTTTTAATAATGAGATATAAAATATTAAGTGAATTCTGTTCATTGATTTTAATAATCTTAACTTGTAGTTAACCAGTCTCTTCTTATCCTTGATAATAAATAGTCTTAGCTTGTAATGATTAAGTTTCTGACTTAGTTATTTTATCTTGATGTTTCTGCAGAGTAGAAACACTTTCTTTCCTCTTTTTAGATTAGGTTCCCTCTTGTGTTTATGATTATAGTATATCTTACTATACAAGTTCATGAACTTAATGTTTTAGAATAATTATAAATATATATTTTTTATAAATATAATAATATTCTCAGCTATATCAATAACTTATTATTTCTTTAATAATGTTTTTAGAAATCTTGGGTGATATCTATAATTAGTATAAAATAATGAGACTTTTATAGTTGAATAACTGATATTATTATATAAGAACTATATTATTAATAATAAATTTATTTAATTATTTTACTGGTAGTTCATGTAGTGTCTCAGATATTATTTAATTACTTAATTAATTCTTTTTATTTGCTTATTTATCTGCGGATGGTAAGCTATTATTATTTATTCTTTAATTTTTATAAGATTTATAAGTGATCTCCAGAACTTTAAGATAAATAACTTGTCTTGATCTAATATAATATACTTTGATATCTTATAGTATGTAATAATATTTTTTAAAAATAGTTCTACTATCTATATTACTGTTATTATTATCTTGCTTAGTATAAGATGGATATATTTAATAAGATAATTAATAATGACTGTGATAGTATTAAATTCTTCTAATTCTGGTAATAGATTAACAAAGTTAATTATTATCTATTTTTATGGCTGTTGTAGTATCTTCTGTACTTGTATTTATCTATAAGATTAATATCTTACAGGCTTATTTTTAATATAAGTCTTATATTATCTAATATAATCATATATTTTTTGTCTGAGGTTCAGGATGTAGTAATTTCTTATAATTAGTTTAGTTATCTTTTCTATTTTTAAGTAACCCTTGAGTAGTCTGTCATAGTGTTTAGTCATAATCTCTATTCTTATTACAGTTAGTATAAAGATTAATCCATGAAAATAGGCTAGTCTATTTTTATTAATAGTAATCTTGTCTGGTGAGTCCTTGCTCATCTTCTAAAGTATTTTATTATTTTTTATATTTTTAGTTAATTATCTGATTAGGTTGCTATCTATTTTTAATATTGTTATTAGATTAGTCTTATTATAGCTGATTAACCCATCCGTGTTTTGCTTTAGGATAGCCGGTTCAATAGTCTTTTTATCTAGTTTATAGTTTGGTCTGTGGCTCAGCGTATTTGCGTGTTTATTCTCTACTTTTTTACAGTATATGATTCTGAAGTCATACTGTGACAGAATCTCAGCTCATTATGCCTGCCTTTTGGTCAATTCTTTGATTGTTGTGAAGTAGGTCAAGTTCTTATGGTCTATCTTTATAATAACAGTATGTTTTGCTTCTTTAAGATAGATCCTCTACTACTTGAACACTACTACTATAGCTAGCAATTTCTTGTTATGAATGTCGTAATTAAGTTCTGCTTAAACTAACTTTCTTAAGTAAAATACAATCAGTCTTAGCTTTTTATCTTCTTTGGGTTGCGTCATTTGCATATTAACAGTATAGTCTAATATATTAGTCTTAATGATTATTTCTTTCTCTGGATTATGCTGTACAAGTATTAATAATATAATAAGTTATTATTTAATGTTTTTAAATATACTCTACTGTAGTTCTTTTTACTGATACTTCTTTAACTTCTTTATAAGCTTAAAGAATGGTATTATGTAGATAGCATATCCGTCTATAAATTATTAATAGTAATTAATTAATTTAATAAACTGTTGTAGTTTTTTCAGATTCCTAGGTTACGGCTAATCTTGTATGACTTGTACTTTAGCTCACTTAATATAGATTCTCTTTATAGATATCTAATATCTCAGAAACTCTGTTTTCTGTATATAGAATTCATACTTCTTCAGCTTATATTATAATTAATATAAGTATAGTTTATACAGAACTAGTCTCACATGCCTTACGTGTTTTTTCTCAGTCTTTAAAAAGATTAATATATTGTCTAGATAAGTAATTATAAATCTATTAAGATATTTTCCAAGAACTTTGTTAATATATTGCTGAAATGATGCTGGTATATTAATAAGCTTAAATAGTATAATCAAGTACTTAAAATATCTGTACTTTATTCTAAATATAGTCTTCCATTCTTTATCTTCTGTGATGTATATATAATAATATATATTTATAATATTAAGCTTAATAAACTACTTTATTTCTTGTATCTTATCTTAGATTTCTGAAATCAAAAATAATGGGTATTGATTCTTGATTATGATAGTATTTAGTAACTGATAATCCACGTATAGTTATAAACTATTATCCTTTTTCAGTATAAATAGGACTCCATGTTTTACTAGTGACTTTAAAGGCCTGATATTGTCTTTAGCCAGCTAGTTATTAATGTATTCTTGTACTATCTATAATTCCTTTTTAGATATTAGGTAAATCTTTCTATATATTAGTAACTTTTTTTCTTTTATAGAAATAGTATGGTCATGCTTTCTATACTGAGGTAATTCAGGTTGCTCTAGCTGCTTAAATAAATCTTTAAATCTTTTATACTGTGATAGAATTTGTATATTATTCTTAACCATAGCTAGAAATTTCCATAAATCTTCTAGTTTCTGGATAGTTGTCTTAATCTTAGTATTAATACTGTTAATACTGTATTCTCAGTATTCTTTTATTATTGTTAGTATCCATCTTGATAGTTCTATAAGCTAATCTTTCTATAATAGCTTGATTACTGCTATTACTTGTATAACTATACTTAAGATACTATTTTTCTCTAAGTTATCTCTGATATCTGGCGCGTTAGGCTTTTATGGTATTCTTAACCTCTTCTTGATAGATTACTTAATCCTTACTTCAGCCTCTTGCTGAATAGCAGGCTGTATAGATCTAGATCCTATACCTAGTCCTTGCTGGTGTTATCTTGGGCAATCATAATTTATGAATTAGAGACTCTTAGTCTTTTAATTAATTTATAGATTATGATTTCTGAGTCATAAAATCCCTAATATAATATCATACTATCTTAAAGATATCATATTAAAGTTTATATGCTCGTAGTAATTCTTTACAGTTATAAATACAGTTCCTGACTCAACTGTTAATATAAGAGTTTCCAAATTCTCTTTATTTAGTCCTACAATTGGTTCAGATTCTGCTTTCTATTATCTAAGTATCCTAAGCTGTTATATAAATCACGGGTTCATGAAGTTTCCGGTCATTTCAGAGTCTACCAGTACTTGGGCTGGTTAATCTAATATGACTGCTTAGATCTTCAGGTGTGGTCCTGACTCTATGACTACCAATTACTGTTCTGGTTAATTAAGTACTAACTGCTGTGGATATCTTCTTAAAAACCTCGAGCCTTTTATCTTTATTATATAATATATTATATACTAATCATTAAAACATGCCAGCTAATGTATTAATCTGTGGTGAGGATGTCTCTGGTATTCTTTATACACGCAATTAAAGATAAAGCATAGATAGTGGCTTATCTTAGTCCTAACCACTTCCAGTATCTTAGATCAGTAGTTAGTAATATATTTTTAATCATAGTATATTAAGCATGTGTTTGTGTAGTATATAAGCTAAAAGAGTTTATTATATTTTTAATAATCTCTACTTTCTTTGAAATGAATATATAAATATGGTTTATTATATTAAGATTCTGTTTCTATAATATTTATCTTCTGGCTAATCTCTGATAGCTAATAATAATAATCTGTATTATCTTGTCTATATATTAAGCAAATTTCTGGGTAATAAGAGTATCTTTATAGATATTATTTTTAAGTCTCATTTCATGATTTCCAACATTTTAAATCCTAATATGGGCAATACTGTATGATTATCTTGAACTTTAGACAGAATCATGCTGGATTCTCTAAGATCTTCTTTAAGATATAGTCTAATTAATAAATAATATTCTTTTAATTGTTCTTCTGGTTCTCCTTATCCTTATCTTATTATGATAAACAGGATTTACTAATTTCTGATAGAGGTTTTTCCAGAGTATTAGATATCTTACTAAGTCTCTTCTTGCTGGATTTAAGATCTTTAAGCAATGTATTATACTCTTTATCTAATGGTTCATCTTTATTCTAAACTATACTGGGATAGTTGTTTCTCAGAACTAGCTTATAACTATTATGTTACAGACCCCTGCTAGCTGAACGAACTAGTAAGGCGGACACGTTAGGCAGAAGGCCACGTCCGGAAAGCAAGGACTCTTATTGAGTAGAATCCCGATCAGAGCAACCTACAAACCGGGACGGTTATACAACACGTGACCACGACAGACATGTCACCGACACGCTATAACATGGCAGCGCTACGACAGGACATGGCAGCGCTATGACAGGACATGGCAGCGCTACGACAGGACATGGCAGCGCTACAACATAATATATCAGCGACATGATATATCATGGCGACGCCATGATGAAGGATAGGATATAAGGACACTCTTTCATGTACTTAGCTAGTTCTGTTCTTCGTGCTTAATCTAATTATCTTTAAGTAACCATACGTTTTGATAAAGCTTAATGATAATACTTGTCCGCACTTACTTACGGATAGCTGCACGGCACTATCTAGCCTTACTTCTCTTTTTCTGTTCAGATTAAGTCATCTTTAGATAGTTAATAACCTGACTATCTTTGATTCAGTTTATAAGGTACGTATCAGAACGGGAGCTAAGCTAACAAGAACAGAAAGAAGCGATCCTAGGGTTTGATACATTGAGCACCAGTCAGTATGAGTATTACTCAGTGATAATTAGTCATTATATTAACTATATTAAACATATCGCGTGCGCCTC
Source organism: Aspergillus sclerotioniger CBS 115572 (assembly GCF_003184525.1). Classification (NCBI taxonomy): domain Eukaryota; kingdom Fungi; phylum Ascomycota; class Eurotiomycetes; order Eurotiales; family Aspergillaceae; genus Aspergillus; species Aspergillus sclerotioniger. Next base: position 419,524 of record NW_020291003.1, on the reverse strand, counting down.
AGCAGCAGGGCCTGATAACTAAGGAACTGATAAACATGGTTAGTCAGCTATAAGAAAGCATCACAGTCTTAAAATAAAAGAACCAGCTACTCGAAGATTGCTTATTAGTTAAATCTATTAAGGTCTGACTACCCGAGCTATTTAATGGTAAACAAGTGAAGCTCAGGGCTTTCTTGACCCAGTTAGACTTATATCTTAACATAAATAAGAAAAAGCTCAAGAATGAGGAAAATAAGATTTTTTTTATATCTACTTACCTTACTAGAGTAATATTTAATTAGTTTAAATTATACATCCGCGAATGATAAGAAAAGTTAATAAATAACTAAAATAATAATATAAAACAGCTTTTTACTAGTTATACCAGATTTAAACAGTATTTTAAATAAATATTTAGAGATATTAATGCGGTATAAAATATTAAATAAAAGTTATAATAACTTAAGTAGATAGAATTAGTATCTGTATATATTTTAGAGTTTTAGTAAGTTATCAGTTATCTAGATTAAGATGATAATACTTATATTTTATAATTTAAAGAAGGATTCAAGATAGAGATCTAAGAGAAAATCATTTAGTAAGAATGACTAGATATCTTGGTCAAGATGATTAAAGCAGCTGTGAAGATTGATAACAAGTTATATAACTTTAATATAAAATAATAAGAAGGTTGGTAGACCAGCGGGTCTATATCTTAATATAATAACCAGCCAGGTTACCGAGCCAACAACGGAAGGTCAGTACAACCTAGGAGCTTGGGATACAAAGATCCCTATGGGCTGAAGCCTATGGAGCTGGATGCAGCACAGCATCAGACTCAAGAGACTCGAGTGTCTAAGGAGGAACTCAAACAGTGTAAACGAGACCGCTTGTGCTTCAGCTGCGGCAAAGCAGGTCACCAGTCAAAGAACTGTAGTCAGAAACAGCAACAGCCTCAGAAGTAATTGAGGGCTACGCACCAGGATCAAGACAGAGAAGCCTATAATATCACTGCCATTCAGCACAAAGTTTAGACGGAATCTGTAATGCAGATATTAGATAATAAGAAGTTATATACTATTTAGCATGGTTGGCTGTCAGAGAACAGGACATATCATGATTGGTTGAGATAACAGGCCACTCTGGATAAGTTAACAGTACTATCTAGTTAATAAGAGGATTAATAATTATCTGTACTATTAGTTTGGACTATAAAAGTTAATAATAATAGTTATAAGCTAGTTTTGAGAAATAACTATCCTAGTATAGTTTAGAATAAAGATAAACTGTTAGATAAAGAGTACAGTATACTACTTAAAGATCTTGAACCTAGTAAAAAGAGACTCAGCAAGATATCTGATATCTCTAAAAAACTCTTATTAAAAACTAGTAAACTCTGTCTATTACAGTGAGATGAGGACAAGGAGAATCAGAAGAATAATTAAGAAGATATTATTTATTAATTAAACTGTATCTTGAAGAAGATCTCAGAGAATCTAGTATGATTCTGTCTAGAGCTTAAGATGATTATATAACATTATTTATATTAAGATTTAAAGTATTGGAAATCATAGAATAAGACTTAAAAGTAATATTTATAAAGATATTCTTATTATCTGGAAGTTTACTTAATATATAGATAAGATAATATAGATTATTATTACTAGTTATTAAAGATTAACTAGAAGATAAATATTACTGGAACAGAGTCTTAATACGATAAACCATATTTATATATCTATTTTAAAAAAAGTAAAGATTATTAGAAACATAATAAACTTTCTTGGCTTATATACTACATGAATATATATTTAATATATTTGTCAAACCCTAGGATCGCTTCTCCCTGTTCCTGTTAGCTTAGCTCCCGTTCCGGTACGTACCTTGTGAACTGAATCAAAGGTAGTCAGGTTGTTGACTATCTAAAGGTGACTTGATCTTGAACAGAAGAAGAGAAGTAAGGCCAGATAGTGCCGTGCAGCTATCTGTAAGTAAGTGCGGACAAGTATTGTTGCTAAGCTTTACCAAAACATATGGTTACTTAAAGACAGTGTTATTGAGCATGAAGAACAGAACTAGCTAAGTATATGAAAGAGTGTCCTTATATCCTATTCTTCATATACTATTTCATATACTATTCAGGGTAGATCAAGGATCAATCTAATCATGTTCCTGGATTCTGTATATTATATTATATATTCTTGATAATAGATCTGATGATAGATAGTCACGTGATACAGTATTGTCTCGGGTGTTATCCTAACCAGGATCTTACTTAATAAGAGTTACTGGCTGTCCGAGTCCTTCCTGGTTGTTATCTTTCTATCTAATAAATCCACTTCTGCTAATAACCTGGCTAGTAGGAGTCTGTAATATCACTCTCCCTTTTTCAAGGTTTCTTATTCTTAAGAAACATAAAGATGCGTGTCTCTCCTGTGTCAGTTAAGTTTTCTCAATTTTTCTTTTTCCATGATAGTCTATCATATCTTGTTGTTGTGTTAATCACAATCAGGTAAAGAAATACATCTGTTAATCTAACAAGATTTATGATAATAGTTTTATTATTAAAAATTTCTGTAAATATTATTTCCTGAGAGATATTTCTTATATTATAGATTTAAAGAGCTAAAATTATGCTGCTTGCACTCGTCGTGGCTGAAAATGTAAAAAATGATTTCATAGTAATAAAGAGTGGAATGATTTAAAATATAATTAATTAGATATGTAAAACGAACTCGCTGAGACTCTTGCTAAACAGGCCTGTATTACTGTCAAAGTGGCTTATTTATTTAAACAACAGTAGTTTCTAAAAGATCGTGGCGAGCGGATGTTGGATCATGACTCGACTGTGTTAGAGCGGCTGGATGAGGAGGATTCCCCAAGCGCTGAGGATCTCTGAGAGCTAGAGCGTCTGGCTGACGAGCACGACGCTGCTCAGCTTGCCGCTGCGTCAGACACTCCTAGTCTGACTTAGTTGGTTGGTTTTCCTTTATTCTGGGCGAACTTCGACCTGTCTGTTAGTGGTACTGCTCCACAAGCTGGTAGCAGCCTGTCAAATTCTTGATAGATTCCCACATGTTTTCTGAGATATTATATTCTATCTATTTTACTAGATACTTTGACCTGCCGCTAATCTTCTTGTGGTTTAGGATCTTTTTAACTTTGTATTCTTTCTCTGTGTTGTTATCAATCTTCATATTTTCTGTGATTCTAGCGTTCTTTAGTGTGGGTTTCAATAATAAGATATAAAATACTGGATAAATTCTGTTCATCGATTTTGGCAATCTTAACTTGTAGTTAACTAGTCTCTTCTTATTTTTAATAATAAATAGTCCTAGCTTGTGATGATCAAGCTTCTGACTTAGTTATTTTATCTTGATATTTCTGTAGAGTAGAAACATCTTCTCTCTTTTTTTAAGATCAGGCTTCCTTCTGTATCTATAATTATAGTATATCTTACTGTATAAGTTCATGAACTCAATATCTCAGAATAACTGTAAGTATATGTTTCCCATGAATATAATAATATTCTTAGCTATATTAGTAACTTATTACCCCCCTAATAACGTTTCCAGAAATCTCAGGTGATATCTGTAATTAGTATAGAACAGTGATACTTTAATAATTAAGTAATTAATATTATTATATGAGAATTATATTATTAGTAATAAATTTGCTTAATCATCTTGCTGATAGTTTATGTAATGTCTTAAATATTGTTTAATTATCTGGTTAATCCTTTTTGTTTGTCTATTTGTTTGCGGGTGATAAGTTATTATTATTTATTTTTCTATTCTTATAAGATCTGCAAGTAATTTCCAGAACTTCAAGATAAATAACTTATCTTAATCTGATATAATGTATTTTAGCATCCCATGGTATGTAACAATATTTTCTAGAAATAGTTTTACTATCTATATTACTGTTATTATTATCTTGCTCGGTACAAGATAGATGTATTTAATAAGATAATTAGTAATAATTATAATAATATCAAACCTCTCTAATTCTGGTAATAAACTAATAAAGTTAATTATTATTTATTTCTATAACTATTGTGGCACCTTCTGTACTTATATTTATCTGTAGGATTAATATCTTACAGGCTTGTTTCTAATATAAGTCTTGTATTGTCTAATATAATCGTGTATTTTCTGTCTAAGGTTTAGAATGTAGTAATTCTTCATAATTAGTTCAGTTGTCTTTTCTATTCTTAAGTAATCTTTAAGCAGTCTATTATGATGTCTAGTCATAATCTCTGTTCTTATTACAGTTAGTATAAAGATTAATCTGTGAAAGTGCGTTAGTCTATCTTTATTAATAATAATCTTGTTTAGTGAGTCCTTGCTTATTTTCTAGAATATTTTATTATTTTTTATATCTTCAGCTAATTACTTAATTAGGTTACTATCTATCTTTAATATTGCTGCTAGATTAGTCTTGTTGTAGCTTATTAACTTATCCGTGTTCTGCTTCAGAATGGCTAGTTTAATAGTCTTTCTATTTTGTTTATAGTCTGGCCTGTAGCTCAGCGCATCTATATGTCCATTCTCTGCTTTCTTGCAGTGTATGATTTTGAAGTCATATTATAACAGAATCTCAACCTATCATGTCTGCCTTCTAGTTAACTCTTTGGTTATCATGAAGTAGATTAAGTTCTTATGGTCTATCTTTATAATAATAGTATACTTTATCTCTTTAAGGTAGACCCTCCACTACTTGAATACTATTATTATAGCTAGTAATTTCTTATCATGAATGTCGTAGTTAAGTTCTACTTAAACTAACTTTCTTAAGTAAAATATAATCAGTCTTAGTTTTCTATCTTCTTCAGGTTGCGTCATACGCATACCAACGATATAGTCTGATATATTGGTTTTAATAGTTATTTCTTTCTCTAGATTATGCTGTACAAGTACTGGTAATATGATGAGTTATTACTTGATATCTTTAAATATACTCTACTATGGTTCTTCTTACTAGTATTTCTTTAACTTCTTTATAAGCTTGAAGAGTAGTGTTATGTAGATAGTATATCTATCTATAAATTATTAATAATAATTAACTAATTTAATAAACTGCTGTAGTTCTTTCAGATTTTTAGATTAAGGCCAATCTTATATAGCTTGTACCTTAGCTTACTCAGTATGGATTTTCTTTATAAATATTCAATATTCTAGAAACTCTATTTCCTGTACATGGAATTCATACTTCTTCAGCTTATATTATAACTAATATAAGTATAGTTTATATAGAACTAGTCTTATATACTTTATATATTCTTTCTTAATCTTTAAGAAGATTAATATATTGTCTAAATAAGTAATCACAAATCTGTCAAGATATTCTCTAAGAACTTTATTAATATATTACTGAAATAACGCTGGTGTGTTAGTAAGTCTAAATAATATAATCAAGTACTTAAAGTATCTATACTTTGTTTTAAACATAGTCTTTCATTCTTTACCTTCTGTGATGTGTATACGATAATATATATTTATAATATTAAGTTTAGTAAACCACTTTATTTCTTATATCTTATCTTGGATTTCCAAAATTAAAGGTAACGGGTGCCAATCCTTAATTATAATAATATTCAGTGACTGATAATCTATGTATAGCTGTAAATTATTGTCTTTTTTCAGTATAAATAGGATTCTATATCTTGCTAATGATTTTAAAGGCCTGATATTGCCTTTAGCTAGCTGAGTATTAATATATTCTTATAATACCTGCAATTCTTTTTTAGATATTAGATAAATCTTTTTATATACTAATGACTTTTCTTTCTCTATAGAAATAGTGTGGTCATACTTTCCGTACTGAGATAATTCAGATTACTCTAGCTGCTTGAACAAATCCTTAAATCTCTCATACTATGGTGAAATCTGTGTATTACTCTTAACTACAGCTAGAAGTTCCCATAAATCTTCTAGTCTCTAGACAGTCATCTCAATCTCTGTATTAGAGCTGTTAATACTATACTCGCGGTACTTCTTTATTATTATTAGTATCTATCCTGATAATTCTATAAGCCAATCTCTTTATAATGACTTAGTTACTGCTATTACTTATATAACTATATTTAAAGTATTATTTTCCTCTAAGTTATCTCTAATGCCTGGCGCGTTAGACTTTCATAGCGATCTCAACCTTCCCTTACTAGATTATTTAGTCCTTGTTTCAGCTCTATGCTAAATAACAGGCTATACAGATCTAGACCCCATACCTGGTCCTTGCTGGTGTCGTCTTAGACAATCATAATTAATGAATTAGAGACTCTCAATCTTTTAATCAATCTGCAGATTATGATTCCTGAGCTATAAAATCCCTAACACAATGTCATACTATCTTAAAGATATCACATTAAAGTCTATACACTCATAATAACTCTTTACAGTTATAGATACCAGTCCTGACTCAACTATTAATATAAAAGCTTTCAAATTCTCTCTGTTTAATCCTGTAATCAGTTCAGATTTTTCTTTTTATTATTTAAGTATCTCAAGCTATTATATAAATCCAGAATGCATGAAGTTCCCGGTTGCTCCAGAATTTACCAGTACTTAGACTAATTAATCTAATATAACTACTTGAATCTTTAAATATGGTCTTGATTCTGTAACTACTAATTATTATTCCGGCTAGTTAGATTCTAACTACTGTAGGTGTCTTCTTAGAAATCTTAAGTCTTTTATCTTTACTATATAATATATTATATACTAATCATTAAAACATGCCAGCTAATATATTAATCTATAATAAGAGTGTCTCTGATACCTTTTACACACATAATTAAAGATATTATATAGACAATGGCTTACCTTAGTCCTAACCACTTCCAATATCTTAGATCAGTAGTTAGCGATGTACTTCTAATCATAATATATTAAGTATATATTCATGTAACACACAAGCCAAGAGAGTTCATCATATTTTCAATAATCTCTACTTTCTTTAAAATAAATATATAAACATGGTTTATTGTACCAAGGCTCCGTTCCTGTAACATTTATCTTCTAGCTAATCTCTAATAACTAATAATAATAATTTATATTATCTTATCTATATGTTAAACAAACTTTCAGATGATAAGAACATCTTTATAAATATTATTTCCAAGTCTTATTCCATGATTTTTAACATTTTAAATCTTAATATAGGCAATACTGTATAATTATCTTAAACTCTGGATAGAATCATGCTAAATTCTCTAAGATCTTTTTCAAGATACAGTCTAACCAGTAAGCAACATTCTCTTAATTATTTTTCTAGTTCTTCTTATTCTCGTCTCACTGCGATAAACAGAGTTTACTAATTTCTGATAAGGATTTTTCAGAGATATCAGGTATTTTATTAAGTCTTTTCTTACTGGGTTTAAGATCTTTAAGCAGTATACTATATTCTTTATTTAATAATTTATTCTTATTCTAAACTATACTGGGATAGTTGTTTCTCAGAACTGGCTTATAATTATTATTATTGATTTCTATGATTTAAACTAATAGTACAGATAATTATCAATCCTTTTATTAACTAGATAGTACTGTTGACTTATCCAGGGTGACCTGTTATCTTAACCAATCACGATGTGTCCTGTTCTCTGATAACTAACTATACTAAATAATATATAACTTCTTATTATCTGGTGTCTGCATCGCAGATTCCGTCCAAATCTTATGTTAAATAGTGATAATATCATAGACTTCTCTGTCTTGATCTTGATATATAGCTTTCAACTATTTTTAAGACTGTTTCTGACTGCAGTTCTTTAACTAGTGACCGGCTTTGCCACAGCTAAAGCACAAGCAGTCTTGTTTACACTGTTCAAGTTCCTCCTTAGATACTCAAGTCTCTTGAGTCTGATACTGTGCTGCATCCAGCTCCATGGGCTTCAGCCCGTAAGGATCTTCATATTCCAAGCTTCTAGGTTATACTAACCTTCTGTTATTAGCTCGGTAACCTGGCTGATTATTATATTAAGATATAGACCTGCTAATCTACTAATCTTCTTATTATTTTATATTAAAGTTATATAGCTTGTTATCAATCTTCACTACTGTTTTAATCATCTTAATCAAGGTATCTGGTTATTCTTGCTAAATGATTTTTTCTTAGATCTCTATCTTGAGTCCTTCTTCAAATCATGAGATATAAGTATTATCATTCTAGTCTAGATGACTGATAACTTATTAAAACTCTAAAACATATATAGATATTAATCCTATTTACTTAAGTTATTATAACTTTTACTCAGTATTTCATGCTGTATCAATATCTCTAAATATCTATTTAAGATATTATTTAAATCTAGTATAACTAGTAAAAAATTATTTTATATTATTATTCTGATTACTTATTAACTTCTCTTATTACTTGTGAATATATGGTTTAAACTAATTAAATACTGCTTCAGTAAGGTAAGTAGACGTAAAAAAGATCTTATTCTCTTTATTCTTAAGCTTTTTCTTATTTATATTAAGATATAAGTCTAACTGGGTCAAGAAAGCCCTGAGCTTCGCTTGTTTACTATTAAATAGCTTGGGTGGTCAGATCTTAACAGATTTGACTAACAAGTAATCTTCAAGTAACTGGTTCTTTTATTTTAAGGCCGTGATGCTTTCTTGTAGCTGATTAACCATGTCCATTAGTTTCTTGATCATCGAGCCCTGCTGCTGAGGCGCTCGCGATATGTTCAATATAGTTAATATAATGACTGGTTATTACTGGGTAACACTCGTACTGACTGGTGCTTAATGTATCAAATCCTAGGATTGCTTCTTCCTATTTCTATTAGCTTAGCTCCCGTTCCGGTACGTACCTTGTGAACTGAATCAAAGATAGTCAGGTTGTTGATTATCTAAAGATAACTTGATCTTGAATAAAAAAAGAGAAGTAAGGCTAGATAGTGCCGTGCAGCTATCCGTAAGTAAGTACGGATAAGTATTGTTGCTAAGCTTTACCAAAACATATGGTTATTTAAAGACAGTATTATTGAGTATGAAGAACAGAACTAGCTAAGTACATGAAAGAGTGTCCTTATATTCTATTCTTTGTATATTATTTCATATATTATTCAGGGTAGATCGAGGGTTGATCTAATCATATTCCTGGATTCTGTATACCATATTGTATATCCTTAATGGTAGATCTGATGGTAGATGGTCACGTGACACAGCGTTGCCTCGGGTGTTACCCCAACCGGGATCTTACTCAATAAGAGTTGCTGGCTGCCCGAGTCCTTCCTGGTCGTTACCTTTCTGCCTGACGAGTCCGCTTCTGCTAGTAACCTGGCTAGCAGGGGTCTGTAACAATATTATAATTAGAAATATATTATTAATTACTGATCTAAGATACTGGAAATAATTAGGATTAAGATAAGCCACTATCTATATAATATTTTTGATTACATGTGTAAAGGGTACCAGAGACACTCTTATTATAGATTAATATATTGGCTGGCATGTTTTAATAATTAATATATAATATATTATATAGTAAAGATAGAAGGCTTAAGATTTCTAAGAAGATATTCATGGTAGTTAGAACCTAACTAGCCGGAATAGTAGTTAATAGTTATAAAATCAGAGCCATATCTAAAGATTTAAACAGTTATATTAAATTAATTAATCCAAGTACTAGTAGATTTTGGAGTGACTGGGAACTTCATGAACCTGTGATTTATATAATAGCTTAAAATACTTGGATAATAGAAAGCAGAACCTGAACTGATAATAGAATTAAATAAAGAGAATTTAGGAACTCTTGTATTAACAGTCAAGTCAGGAATTATATTTATAACTGTAAAGGATTATTATAAGTATATAGATTTTAACATGATATTTTTAAGATAGTATAATATTATATTAAAGATTCTATAACTCAGGAATCATAATCTACAGATTGATTGGAAGACTGAGAGTCTCTAATTCATGAATTATGATTATCTAAGATGATACCAGCAAGGACCAGGTATGGAGACTGGATCTATACAGCCTGCTACTTAACAAGAAGCTAAAATAAGGACTAAGTAATCTAGCAAGGGAAGATTAAGATTATTATAAAAGCCTAACACGCCAGGTATCAGAGATAACTTAGAGAAAAATAATACTTTAAGTATAGTTACACAAATAATAGCAGTAATTAAGTCATTATAGAAAGATTAGCTTATAAAATTATCAAAATAGATATTAATAATAATAAAAGAATACTGCGAGTACAGTATTAATAGCTCTAATATAAAGATTAAAAAGACTATCTAGAAACTAAAAGATTTATAAAAACTTCTAGCTGTGGTCAAAAGTAACATGCAGATTCCATCATAATATAAAAGATTTAAAAACTTGTTTAAATAGTTAGAACAATCTAAATTATCTTAGCACGGAAAGTATGACCATACTATTTTTATAGAAAAAAAAAAGTTATTAATATATAGAAAGATTTATCTAATATTTAAAAAGGAATTACAGATACTATAAGAATACATTGATAATCAGCTAGTTAAAGATAATATCAGGCCTTTGAAGTCACTAGTAGGATATAGAGTCTTATTTATATTAAAAAAGGACAGCAGTTTACAGCTATGCATGGATTATCAGTTACTGAATATTATTATAATTAAGAATTAATATCCGTTATCTTTGATTTTGGAAATACAAGATAAGATATGAGAAATAAAGTGGTTTATTAAACTTAATATTATAAATATATATTATTATATATACATCACAGAAGATAAAGAATAAAAAACTATATTTAAAATAAAGTATAGATACTTTAAATACTTGATTATACTATTTAAGCTTACTAATACACCAGCGTCATTTCAGTAATATATTAATAAAGTTCTTAAAGAATATCTTGATAAGTTTATGATTACTTACTTAGACAATATATTAATCTTCTTAAAGACTGAGAAAGAATATGTAAGATATATAAGACTAGTTCTATATAAATTATATCTATATTAGTTATAATATAAGCTGAAGAAGTATGAATTCTATATATAGAAGACAGAGTTCCTGAGATATTAGATATTTATAAAGAGAATCTATACTGAGTGAGCTAAGGTGCAAGTCATATAGGATTAGCCTTAATCTAAGAATCTGAAAGAACTACAGTAGTTTGTCGGATTAGTTAACTATTATTGATGATTTGTGGATGGATATGCTATTTATATAATATTATTCTTTAAGTTTATAAAGAAGTTAAAAAAGTATCAGTAGAAAGAATCACAGCAGAACACATTTGAAGATATTAAGTAGTGACTTACCACATTACTAATACTAGTACAGCATGATCTAGAGAAAGAAATAATCATTAAAACTGATGTATCAGACTATACTGTTGATATATATATAACACAACCCGGAGAAGATAGAAAGCTGAGACTAATTATATTTTATTTAAGAAAGTTGGTTCAAGTAGAACTCAACTACGACATTCATAACAAGGAATTACTAACTATAATAGTAGTATTCAAATAGTGGAGAGTCTATCTTAAAGAAGTAAAATACACCGTTATTATAAAGATAGACTATAAGAACTTAACCTACTTCATGATAATCAAAGAGTTGACTAAAAGGCAGGCATGATAGGCTGAGATTCTGTTATAATATAACTTTAGAATTATATACTGTAAGAGAGTAGAGAATAGACACATAGATATGCTGAGCCACAGGCCAGACTATAAATTAAGTGGAAAAGCTATTAAACTGGCCATCTTGAAGCGAAACACGGATGGGTTGATCAGCTATAATAAGACTAATCTAGTAGCAATATTGGAAATAGGCAGCGACTTAACCAAGCGATTGGTTAAAGGCATGAAAAATGATAAAATACTTTAAGAAATAAGTAAAGACTTACTAGATAAGATCATTATCAATAAAAATAGACTAGCCTATTTTTATGGGTTAATCTTTGTACTGACTGTAATAAGGATAAAGATTATGACTAGATATTATGATAGACTATCTAAAGATTACTTAAAAATAGAAAAGATAACTGAACTAATTATGAGAAATTACTATATTCCAAACCTCAGACAGAAAGTATATGATTATATTAGATAATACAAGACTTATATTAAGAATAAGTCTGTAAGATATTAATCCTATGAATAAATATAAGTACAGGAGGTGTCATAATGACTATAGAAATAGATAATAATTAACTTTATTAATCTATTACTAAAATTAGAAGAATTTAATGCTATTATAGTCATTACTGATTATCTTATTAAATATATCTATCTTGTATTAAGTAAGATAATAATAATAGTAATATAGATAGTAGAACTGTTTTTAGAAAATATTATTATATATTATAAAATATCAAAGTATATTATATCAGATTAAGACAAGTTATTTATCTTGAAGTTCTGGAGATCACTTGCAGATCTTATAAAAATAGAAAAATAAATAATAATAGCTTATCACCTGTAGATGAATGGGCAGATAAAAAGGATTAATCAGATAATTAAGCAATATCTGAGATATTATATAAACTACTAGTAAAATGATTAAATAAATCTGTTACTGATGGTACAGTTTTTATATAATAATACTAATTACTTAATTATTAGAGTCTCACTGTTTTATACTAATTATGGATATCATTTAAGGTTTCTAGAGATGCTATTAGAGAGGTAGTAAGTTATTAATATAGTTAAAAATATTATTATATTTATAGAAAACATATATTTATAATTATTCCAAGATATTAAGTTTATGAACTTATATAACAAGATATATTATGATTATAAATATAGAAGAAAGCCTGATCTTAAAAGAAGAAAGAAAGTGTTCTTATTTTATAAAAATATTAAGATAAAATAATTAAGTCAGAAGCTTGACCATTACAAGCTAGGACTATTTATTATTAAAGATAAGAAGAGACCAGTCAACTACAAGTTAAGATTATTAAAATCAATAAACAGAATTTATCCAGTATTTTATATCTTATTGTTAGAACCTACACTAAAAAATACTAGAATTATAGAAAATATGGAGATTAATAATAACACAGAATAAGAATATAAAGTTAAAAAGATTCTAGATTATAAGAAAATTAGTAGCAGATTAAAGTATCTAGTAAAATAGGTAGAATATAATATCTCAAAAAATATATGGAAATTTATTAAGAATTTAATAAGCTGTTATTAGCTTGTAAAACAATATTATTAGTAAGCAAGTTAAAGTTCGCCTAAAAAGAAGGAGAGCCAATAAGTTAAGATAAACTAAGATCAAGCTTAGATATAATGACTAGCTCAACACTACTTGTAATAGTATTAGTCTCAGTCTTAGATATTACAGCTTGTTGATTATATAGTCTTGCTTATACTTTATATTTCTTTTATTCTTATCTCTCAAGCTTTTCCAGCTCTTTGATTTCCTTTATATCACGAGCTATGAAATCACTAGCTTATTTTTATAATAATTATTTTTGTTTTTATAACTAAAGAAGTTTTACCAGAATAACTTCTTTCTTTTTTTTAATAAAATTTTAAGCCTTAACTAAACGCTTTCACTCGGCGTTAAAAAAGAAAGGATTAGATATTTTATAATAAATACTATTTATTTTAATATACTTATTACAGTAATCAGAATTTTCAGATTTAATATAAACCTTGTAAAGGCAAATACAGCACTTATAAGAAAAAACTATAAGAAAACCTTTATTCTTAATCTATTAGTAAAGACTCTTCTTATAAATAAAAAAACTAGATAATATGGTTAATAATCCAAACAAAGTTTTAGAAAATGATATCAGATACTTACCTCAGGAGAGAGGCACTGTAGATTTATGTTTCTTAAGAATAAGAAACCTTGAAAGAGGGAGAGTGGTGTTACAGACCCCTGCTAGCTGAATGAACTAATAAGATAGACACGTTAGGCAGAAGACCATATCTAGAAAGCAAGGACTCTTATTAAGTAAAATCCCAATCAGAGCAACCTACAAACCGGGACGGTTATACAACACGTGACCACGACAGACATGTCACCGACACACTATAACATGGCAGCGCTACAACAGGACATGGCAGTGCTATGACAGGACATGGCAGCGCTACGACAGGACATGGCAGTACTATGACATAACATATCAGCGACATGATATATCATAGCGATGCCATGACGAAGGATAGGATATAAGGACACTCTTTCATGTACTTAGCTAGTTCTGTTCTTCGTGCTCAATCTAATTATCTTTAAGTAACCATATGTTTTGGTAAAGCTTAGTGATAATACTCATCCGCACTTACTTACAGATAGCTGTGCAGCACTATCTGGCCTTACTTCTCTTCTTCTGTTCAGATCAAGTTATCTTTAGATAGTCAACAACCTGACTACCTTTGATTCAGTTCACAAGGTACGTATCGGAACGGGAGCTAAGCTAACAGGAACAGGGAGAAGCGATCCTAGGGTTTGACATATTATTATTGACTTTTATGATCCAAACTAATAATACAGACAATTATTAATCTTCTTATTAACTGGATAGTACTGTTAGCTTATCCGTAGTGGCTTATTATCTTAACTAATTATGATATATCCTGTTCTCTAATAATTAATTATATTAAATAATATATAACTTCTTATTATCTAGTATCTATATCATAGATTCCGTCTAAACCTTGTGCTGAATAGCGGTGATATTATAGACTTCTCTACCTTGATCTTGGTTTATAGCTCTCAATTGCTTCTAAGGCTGTTTCTGCCTTTAACTACAGTCTTTTAACTGGTGACCTGCTTTACCGCAGCTAAAGCATAAGCAGTCTCATTTATGCTATTCGAGTTCCTTCTTAGACACTCGAGTCTGTTAAGTCTGATACTGTGCTGCATCTAGCTTCATTAGTTTCAGTCTATAGGGATCTTCGTATCCCAAGCTTCTAGGTTATGCCGACCTTCTGTTATTAGCTTGGTAACCTGATTAGCTGTTTTATCAAGATATAGACCCACTGGTTTATCAACCTGTCAAACCCTAGGATCGCTTCTCCCTGTTCCTGTTAGCTTAGCTCCCGTTCCGATACGTACCTTGTGAACTGAATCAAAGGTAGTCAGGCTGTTGACTATCTAAAGATGACTTGATCTGAACAAGAGAAGAGAAGTAAGGCCAGATAGTGCCGCGCAGCTATCCGTAAGTAAGTACAGATAAGTGTTGTCACTAAGCTCTACCAAAACATAGGTTATTTAAAGACAGTGTTATTGAGCATGAAGAACAGAACTAGCTAAGTATATGAAAGAGTGTCCTTATATCCTATCCTTTGTTATAGTGTCGCCATGATATGTCATGTTGCCGATATATTATGTCATAATACTGTCATGTCTTGTTATAGTACTGCCATGTTATAGCGTGTCGGTGATATGTCTGTCGTGGTCACGTGTTGTGTAACTGTTCCAGTTTGTAGGTTGCTCTGATCAGGATTTTACTTGATAAGAGTCCTTGCCTTCTAGACGTGGCCTTCTGTCTAATATATCTATCTTACTAGTTTATTCAGCTAGCAGGGATCTGTAACACCACTCTTCCTCTTTCAAGGTTTCTTATTCTTAAGAAACATAAATCTGCAGTGCCTCTCTCCTGAGATAAATATTTAATATTATTTTTCTAAAACTTTATTCAGATTATTAATTATATTATTTAGTTCTTCTATTTGCAAGAAGAGCCTTTATTAATAGATTAAAAATAAAGGTTTTCTTGCAGTCTTTTCTTATAAGCACTATATTTATCTTTATAAGATTTATATTAAATCTGAAAATTCTGATTACTGTAATAAGTATATTAAAATAAACAGTATTTATTATAAAATACCTGATTCTTCCTTTTTTAATACTGAATAGAAGTATTTGGTCAAGGCTCAAAATTCTATTAAAGAAGAGAAAGAAGTTATCCTGGTAAAACTTCTTTAATTATAAAAACAAAAATAATTGTTATAAAAATAAGCTGGTGATTTTATAGCTTATAATATAAAGAAAATTGAAGAGCTGAAAGAGCTTAAGAAATAAGAATAAAAAAAATATAAAATGTAAGTAAGACTATATAATCAATAAACTGTAATATCTGAGACTGAGACTAATATTATTATAAATAATATTAAACTAGTCACTATATTTAAGCTTGATCTTAGTTTATTTTAACTTGTTGGCTCTCCTTCTTTCTAGACAAACTTTAACTTATTTATTAATAATACTATTCTATAAGCTAGTAACAGCCTGTTAAGTTCTTAATAAGTTTTTATATATTTTTTAAGATATTATATTCTATCTATTTTATTAGATACTGTGATTTACTGCTAATCTTCTTATAGTCTAAGATCTTTTTAACTTTATATTTTTTCTCTGTGTTATTATCAATCTCTATATTTTCTGTGATTCTAGTACTCTTTAATACAGGTTCTAATAATAAGATATAAAATACTAGATAAATTTTGTTTATTAATTTTAGCAATCTTAACTTGTAGTTAACTAGTCTCTTCTTATCTTTGATAATAAATAGTTCTAGCTTGTAATGATCAAGTTTCTGATTTAATCATTTTATCTTAATATTTCTACAGAGTAGAAATATCTTCTTTTTTTTTTAAAGTCAGATTTTCTTTTATATTTATAATTGTAGTATATCTTGTTATATAAGTTCATGAACTTAATATCTTAGAATAATTATAAATATATGTTTTCTGTAAATATAATAATATTCTCAGCTATATTAATAATTTATTATCTTTTTAATAATGTTTTCAGAAACCTCAGGTAATATCTATAATTAGTATAGAATAGTGATACTCTAATAATTAAGTGACTGGTATTGTTGTATAAGAACTATATTATTAGTAATAGATTTGTCTAATTATTCTGTTAGTAGTTTATATAGTATCTTAAATATTGCTTAATTATTTGATTAATTCTTTTTATTTGTCTATTTATCTGCGGGTGGTAAGTCGTTATTATTTATTCTTTTATTCTTATAAGATTTGCAAGTAATCTTCAGAACTTTAAGATAAATAACTTATCTTAATCTAATATAATATACTTTAGTATTTTATAATATATAATGATGTTTTCTAAAAATAATTCTATTATTTATATTACTATTATTATTATCTTACTTAGTATAAGATAGATGTATTTAGTAAGATGATTAATAATAACTGTAATAGTGTTAAACTTCTTTAATTCTAATAATAGATTAATAAAATTAATTATTATTTATTTTTATAATTATTATAGCGCCTTCTGTACTTATATTTATCTGTAGGGTTAGTATCTTATAGGCTTGTTTTTAATATAAGTCTTATATTATTTAATATAATCATATATTTTTTGTCTGAGATTCAGAATGTAATAATTCCTTATAATTAATTTAATTATCTTTTTAATTTCTAGATAATCCTTGAATAGTTTATCATAATATCTAGTCATAATCTTTATTCTTATTGCGGTCGGTATAAAGATTAATCTATAAAAATATATTAATCTATCTTTATTAATAATGATCTTGTCTGGTAAGTTCTTACTTATTTTCTAAAATATTTTATTATTTTTCATGTCTTTAACTAATTACTTAATTAGATTACTGTTTATTTTTAATATTGCTGCTAGATTGGTCTTGTTATAACTGATCAATCTATCCGTATTTCGCTTCAGGATGGCTGGTTTAATAGCTTTTCTACTTAGTTTATAGTCTGGTCTGCGGCTCAGCATATCTATATATCTATTCTCTACTTTCTTGCAGTATATAATTCTGAAGTTATATTATGATAGAATCTCAGCCTATCATGCCTGTTTTTTAGTCAACTCTTTAATTATTGTGAAGTAGGTTAAGTTCTTATGGTCTGTCTTTATAATAATAATGTGCTTTGCTTCTTTAAAGTAGATTCTCTACTACTTGAATATTATTACTATAACTAGTAATTTCTTATTATAAATATTATAGTTAAGTTTCGCTTGAACTAACTTTCTTGAGTGAAATATAATTAATCTTGACTTTTTATCTTCTTCGGGTTGCGTCATACGCATACTAATAATATAGTCTAATATATTGGTTTTAATGGTTGTTTCCCTTTTTAGGTCGTGCTGTACAAGTACTGGTGATGTAGTGAGTTGCTGCTTGATATCTTTAAACGTGCTTTACTGTAGTTTTTCTTACTAGTATTTCTTTAACTTTTTTATAAGCTTGAAAAGTGGTATTATGTGGATAGTATATCTGTCTATAAATTATTAATAGTAGTTAACTAATCTGATAAACTGCTGTAGTTCTTTTAGATTTCTAGATTAAGGCTAATCCTGTATGGCTTGTATTTTGACTTACTCAGTATGAATTCTCTCTGTAGATATCCAATGTCTTAAGAACTCTGTTTTCTGTATATAGAATTTATACTTCTTCAGCTTATATTATAACTAATATAAGTGTAGTTTGTATAGAACTAGTCTTATATATCTTATATATTTTTTCTTAGTCTTTGAAAAGATTAATATATTGTCTAAATAAGCGATTATAAACCTATCAAGATATTTTCTAAGAATCTTGTTAATATATTATTAAAATGATGCTAGTACGTTGATAAGCCTAAATAATATAATCAAGTATTTAAAGTATCTATACTTTATTCTGAATACAGTTTTTTATTCTTTATCTTTCGTGATATGTATACAGTAATATATATTTATAATATTAAGTTTAATAAATTACTTTATTTCTTATATTTTGTCTTAGATTTCTAAAATTAAAGATAATGAGTATTGATTCTTGATTATAATAACATTTAGTGGCTAATAATCTATATATAGCTGTAAACTATTATTCTTTTTCAGTATAAATAAGACTCTATATTCTGCTAGTGATTTTAAAGGCCTGATATTATCTTTAGCTAGCTGGTTATTAATATATTCTTATAATGTCTACAATTTTTTTTTAGATATTAAATAAATCTTTTTATATACTAGTAACTTTTTTTTCTTTATAAAAATAATATGATCATGCTTTCTATATTAAGATAATTTAGGTTGTTCTAGCTGCTTAAATAAGTCCTTAAATCTCTTATATTGTGATAGAATCTATACATTATTCTTGACTATAGCTAGAAGTTTCTATAAATCTTCTAGTCTCTGGACAGTTATCTTGATTTCTGTATTAAAACTGTTAATACTATACTTGTAATATTCTTTTATTATTGTTAATATTTATTCTAATAATTTCATGAATTAATTTCTCTATAATAGCTTGATTACTGTTATTACTTGTATAACTATACTTAAAGTGTTATTTTTCTCTAAGTTATCTCTAATACCTGGCGTGTTAGGCTTTTATAATGATCTTAACCTTCCCTTACTAGATTGCTTAGTTCTTGTTTTAGCTCTATACTGAGTAGCAGGCTGTATGGATCTAGATCCCATATTTAGTTCTTGCTAGTATTGTCTTGGATAATCATAATTTGTAAATTAGAGACTCTCAGTCTTTTAATTAATCTGCGAGTTATGATTTCTGAGTTATAGAATCTCTAACATAATATTATACTGTTTTAAAGATATTATATTAAAGTTTATATACTTATAATGATTCTTTACAATTATAAATACTGGTCCTGATTTAACTATTAATATAAGAGTTTCCAAATTCTCTCTATTTAGTTCTGTAATTGGTTCGGGTTTTTCTTTCTATTATCTGGATATCTTAAGCTGTTATATAAATCCAGGGTATATAAAGTTTCTAGTTACTCTAGAGTCTATCAGTACTTAAGCTAGTTAATCTAATACAATTACTTAGATCTTTAGATATAGCCCTGACTCTGTGACTACTAACTACTATTCTGGTTAGTTAGGTTTTAACTACTGTGGGTATCTTCTTAGAAATCTTGAGTCTTTTATCTTTATCATGTAATATATTATATACTGATTATTAAAACATGCTAGTTAATATATTAATTTATAATAAGAATATCTCTGATATTCTTTACATACATAATCAAAGATATTATATAAATAATGACTTATCTTAGTTCTAACCACTTTCAGTATCTTAGATTAGTAGTTAGTGATGTACTTCTAATCATGATATATTAAACATGTATTTGTATAATATATAAGCCAAGAAAGTTTATCATATTTTTAATAATCTCTGCTTTCTTTAAAATGAATATATAGATATGGTTTATTATATCAAGACTCTATTTTTATAATATTTATCTTCTGATTAATTTTTAATAACTAGTAATAATAGTCTGTATTATCTTATCTACATATTAAACAAACTTTCAGATGATAAAGACATCTTTATAGATATTACTTCCAAGTCTTATTTTATGATTTTCAATATTTTAAATCTTAATATAGGTAATATTATATAATTATCTTAAGCTTTAGATAGAATTATACTAGATTCTCCAAGATCTTCTTTAAAATGCGGTCTAATTAATAAGTAATATTTTCTTAATTATTTTTTTAATTTTTCTTATCCTTATCTTGCTGCGATGGACAGAGTTTACTAAATTCTAATAAAGGTTTTTTAAGGATATTGGATATCTTGTTAAGTCTTTTCTTACTGGGTTCAAGGCTTTTAAGCAGTATACTGTATTCTTTATCTAACAGTTTATCTTTATTTTAAACTATACTGAGATAGTTGTTTCTTGAAACTAGCTTATAATTATTATTATTAATTTCTATAGTCCAAACTAATAGTACAGATAATTATTGATTCTCTTGTTAACTAGGTAGTACTGTTAACTTATCCAGGATGGTTTATTATCTTAACTAATCACGGTATATCCTGTTCTCTGATAGCTGATCATGCTGAATAGTATGTAACTTCTTATTACTTAATGTCTGCGTTGCAGATTCCGTCTAAACCTCATGCTGAATAGTGATGATATCATAGACTCCTCTGCCTTGATCTTGATTTGTAGCTCTCAATTACTTCTGAGGCTGTTTCTAACTACAGTCCTTTAACTAGTGACCTGCTTTGCCGCAGCTAAAGCACAAGCAGTCTCGTTTACGCTGTTCGAGTTCCTCCTTGAACACTTGAGTCTCTTGAGTCTGATGCTGTGCTGCATCCAGCTTCATGAGCTTCAGCCTGTAAGGATCTTCGTATCCCAAGCTCCTAGGTTGTGCCGACCTTCTGTTATTGGCTTGATAACCTGGCTGGTTATTATATTAAGATATAGACCTGCTGGTCTACCAACCCTCTCATTATTTTATATTAAAGTTATACAGCTTATTATTGATCTTTACTACTGTTTTAATCATCTTGGCCAAGGTATCCAGTTATTCTTACTAAATGATCTTTTCTTGAATCTTTATCTTAAGTCTTTTCTTGAATTGTGAGATGTAAGTGTTATCATTTTAGTCTAGATAATTAATAACTTACTAAAACTCTGAAATATATATAAATATTAATCCTGTTTACTTAAATTATTATAACTTTTATTTAATATTCTATACTATATTAATATCTCTAAATATCTATTTAAGATATTGTTTAAATCTGGTATAACTGGTAAAAAATTATTTTATATTATTATTCTAGTTATTTACTGACTTTTCTTGTCACTCGTGGATGTATGGTTTAAATTAATTAAATACTGCTTTGGTAAGATAAGTAGATGTAAAAAAGATCTTATTCTTCTCATTCTTGAGCTTTTTCTTGTTTATGTTAAGATATAAGTCTAACTGGATTAAGAAAGCTCTGAGCTTCACTTGTTTACTGTTAAATAACTCGGATAGTCAGATCTTGATAGATTTGACTGACAAGTAATCTTCAAGTAGCTGGTTCTTTTGTTTTAAGACCGTGATGCTTTCTTATAGCTGACTAACCATGTCTATTAGTTCCTTGGTCGTTGGGCCCTGCTGCTGAGGCGTATGCAATGTGTTCAATGTAATTAATATAATGACTAGTTATTACTGAATAACACTCGTACTGACTGGTGCTCAATGTGTCAAATCCTAGGATTACTTCTCCCTGTTCCTGTTAGCTTAGCTCCTGTTCCGATACATATCTTGTGAACTGAATCAAAGATAGTCAGGCTGTTGACTATCTAAAGATGACTTGATCTGAACAAGAGAAGAGAAGTAAGGCTAGATAGTGCTGCGTAGCTATCTGTAAGTAAGTGCGGACGAGTGTTGTCGCTAAGCTCTACCAAAACATAGGTTACTTAAAGACAGTGTTATTGAGCATGAAGAATAGAACTAGCTAAGTACATGAAAGAGTGTCCTTATATCCTATCCTTTGTTATAGCGTCGCCATGATATGTCATGTCGCTGATATGTTATGTCGTAGTGCTGCCATGTCTTGTTGTAGCGCTGCCATGTTATAGCGTGTCAGTGACATGTCCGTCGTGGTCACGTGTTGTGTAACCGTTCCGGTTTGTAGGTTGCTCTGATCGGGATTCTACTTGATAAGAGTCCTTGCCTTCCGGACGTGGCCTTCTGCCTAACGTATCCGCCTTACTAGTTCGTTCAGCTAGCAGGGGTCTGTAACACCTCTTATTATTTTATGTTAAAATCATATAACTTATTATCAATCTTGACTACTGCTTCAATCATCTTGATCAATATATTTAGTCATTCTTGCTAAATAATCTTTTCTTGGATCTCTATCTTGAGTCCTTCTTCAAATCGTGTAATATAGACATCATCATCCCAGTCCAGATAACTAATGACTTGCTGAAACTCTGAAGCATATATAAATACTAATCCAGTCTGTTTAAGTTACTATAACTTTCACTCAGCATTCCATGCTGTATCAATATCTCTGAATATCTGTTCAAGACACTACTTGAATCTAGTATAACTGGTAAAAAGTTGCTTTATATTATTATTCTAATTACTTACTGACTTCTCTTGTCGCTCGCGGATATATAGTTCAAACCAATCAAATACTGCTCTAGTTAGATAAGTAGACGTGAAAAAGATCTTGTCCTTCTCATTCTTGAGTTTTTTCTTATTCATGTTGAGATACAGATCTAACTGGGTCAAGAAAGCTCTGAGCCTTGCTTGTTTGCTGTCAAATGGCTCAGATAGTCGGACCTTAACAGATTTGACTGCTAAGCAACCTTCAAGTAGCTGGTTCTGTTGTTTTAAGACAGTGACACTTTCTTACAACTAATTAACCATATCTATTAGTTCCTTGGTTATCGGGCCCTGCTGTGGCGCACGCGATGTGTTCGATGTAGTCAACATGATGACTGGTTATCACTGGATAACACTCGTACTGACTGGTGCTCAATATATCAAACCCTAGGATCGCTTCTCCCTGTTCCTGTTAGCTTAGCTCCCGTTCCAATGCGTACCTGTGAACTGAATCAAGATAGTCAGGTCGATGATTATCTAAAGGTGACTTGATCTAAACAAGAGAAGAGAAGTAAGGCCAAATAATGCCGCACAGCTATCCGTAAGTAAGTGCGGACGAGTATTATTGCTAAGCTTTATTAAAATATATGGTTACTTAAAGATAATTAGATTGAGCATGAAGAACAGAACTAGCTAAATATATAAAAGAATGTCCTTATATCCTATCCTTTGTCATGGCATCGCCATGATATGTCATGTCGCCGATATGTTATGTCGTAGTGCTGCCATGCCCTGTCATAGCGCTGCCATGTCCTGTCGTAGCGCTGCCATGTTATAGCGTGTCGGTGACATGTCCGTCGTGGTCACGTGTTATGTAACCGTCCTGGTTTGTAGGTTACTCAGATCAGGATTCTACTTGATAAGAGTCCTCGCCTTCCGGACGTAGCCTTCTGCCTAACGAGTCCGCCTTACTAGTTCGTTCAGCTAGCAGGGGTCCGTAACATATCTCTGAATATTTATTCAAGATATTGCTTAAATCTGATATAACTAATAAAGATTTACTTTATATTATTATTTTAATTCTTTATTAACTTTTCTTAATACTTGTAGATATATAGTTTAAACTAATTAAATACTGCTCTAGTCAGGTAAGTAAATATAAAAAGAATCTTATTAATCTTATTTCTAAGCTATTCTTTATTCATACTAAGATATGAGTCTAACTGGGTTAAGAAAGCCCTGAGCTTCATTCAATTACTGTTAAATAATTCTGATAGTCAGACTTTAATAGATTTAACTGTTAAGCAATCTTTAAGTAACTGATTTTATTGTTTTAAGACAGTGATACTTTCTTGCAACTAACTAACCATACCCATTAATTCTTGCATTGTCGGGCCCTGCTACTGTGGGATATGCGATGAGTTTGATATAGTTAATATAATAAATAATTATTACTAGGTAATACTTATACTGATGGTGCTCAATGTGTCAAACCCTAGGATCGCTTTTCCCTGTTCCTGTTAGCTTAGCTTCCGTTCCAATACATATCTTCAAACTGAATCAAGGTAAGTCAGATTGATGACTATCTAGGATGACTGGTCCTAGATAAGAGAAGAGAAGTAAGGCCAGATAATGCCGTGCAGCTATCCGTAAGTAAGTGCAGACAAGTGTTATCATTAAGCTTTACCAAAACATATGGTTACTTAAAGACAGTGTTATTAAGCACAAAAAACAGAACTAGCTACATACAGGAAGAAGTGTTCTTATATATCCTATTCTCCATATACCATTCTATATACCATCGGGTCTGCCGTATCCCCATGTGGTAATCATAGACCATGATGGTATGCTGTATACCATATACTTATTTATATACCATGTTCACGTGACGTGTGACACATGACAGCTCAACTCGGGGTTCTACCTGATAAGAGTTGTCTTCTTTCCGGGCGCAGCCTTCTGCCTGACGTAACCGCCTCACTAGTCGCTTTAGCTAGCAGGGGTCTGTAACAGACCTCTCAATTAAAGAAGGGCATGCTCTCGTACAAAGCAGGAATCAGGTAGAAGAGGTTATACAGACCAGGCCTGTTATACAAGAACCAGATGCACCAGATACATTGTAACCTCGCGTACGGGCGCCCCCGCGATGTAGTGATTGCTATGTTATTGGGCATAGAAGGTTCCAGTGTCTAAATCGTGATCGTATTTAGTTTTTATCTAGAAATGCATGTTTTGGTGGCTTTAGATCGCTTTTAAATTTCAACCATGGTAAGAGGTGATCCGCTCGCTTGCGTGATCCGCTCGCTTACCGATTACGTTACTTACTTTACCTTTAATAAGCGTGGAAATATACTATATTATATTTAAATATAATTATAAGAATTTAATTTTTAAGATTATACAGATCTATAATTTTATTACTTATAAAAAGATTATCTTTATATAATAGAGCTTATCCGGTATTAAAAATTCCTATTAAATTTTTAATACTGAATAAGGTTTTCATTCAGTATCAAGAATTTAATAGCTAATACTGAATAAGGTTTTCATGCGATGAAGCTTATCCGGTGTCAGGAATTCTCTAACACCCTTGCACTAATTTCTGACCCCCTCGCAACTGGGACCCTAGTCAACTCGAGTCGAAGGATCCTCGTCATCCTTCCATCTTCGCCCATCAGAGCGACAGCATGGCCACAGCATCATGTTTCAGTGCTCGCAGTGCAACAAGTCCTATCAGCGAAAGAGTCATTTACTCCGACATGAGGTGACACGTCAGGATTCTGAGCGCACCCCTAAGGGGTACTAGGCTGACAGCCGACAGATACCGGTGCCTCCTATTCAAGCTGCCCCTTTTGCAACAAAACCTTCTTGAAAAAGTAGGCGGCAACCAGCCAGTCATGAGGAGTGTGGGATCACTGACATACGTACAGAGAGGTTGCACGAAGACATAGTAAAACATGTGCCAGAAAGCACAATCAGCCTCCTCCAGCAGCAGCTAAACCTGGGCGGAAAAAGCAGTCCTGTGATGAATGCTTCTCTGCAAAAGCCGCCTGTGACAGAGTCTCCCCATGCTCTCGTTGCCAGTCTCTCGGGAAGCAGTGTTCCTTTGGGGATCGATCGACCCCTTCCACAGAGACCTGCTCACCGGGCTCACCCTCTACGTCTCTGTCACAGACGCAAAGGGCAGAAGAGCCGTTCTCCTTCCTTGCACACTTCTCCGATCCTTCAGTCAAACAAGACAAGCTCGCAATTGCAGAGACAGCAAAACGTTCTACGAGGAGAAGTCTTGACCCGCTATACTTCCAAGACGAGCCACTCCTGCCTATCGACTCCAACTATATGCCAGGCTTTTCAGTCGCTGACCTGTTCCTCCAGTCTCTTCCCATACCGAGTGGACCTCTGTCTATGGAGTTTCTACCTGAAAGTGCATTCTCCTCTAGAATCTCCGATAAACTCAGCCACATCATGATCAATTTGGTCGAAACGTCAAACTCCATGGATCTAGCTAACGCGAGCCAGCAGACGCTGGATGTGGCGGGCCTGGCCTCGCTATTCACAACTTCCAACCTTTCCGTCTTCATCTCAGCATTTTTCCAGTCCCTCCATTGGCATCTTCCGATTGTACACTTTCCGACATTCGATCCCGGAAAAGTTTCGAATCCACTTCTTCTAGCAATATTTTTGTCCGGAGCAACGTACGCTACGTCGCACGACGGCCCAATCCTTGCCAGCGGGATACTTGACGTAGCTGAAGAGTACATCTTTCGTCAGCTAGCCAATTTATCGACAACACCCTATCCCAATGGTCCTCCAAATTTGGTACCCTCGTTGGAAATAATCCAAGGAGCTCTGATAATCGAGATGCTTCAGTTTGGACAAGGTGAAACGGGCACTAGGCGACGCATTCGTATAATTAGACACCCTTGTGTCATCTCTACAATACGGTCCTTGGGGATCTTTCAATCTAAGAGGATCGTGAATCCCGACATATGTGACGACGAAACCTGGAAAGCAGCAATAGCAGAGGAAGTTCGTATCAGGTATGTCCCTGTCTGATAAGTAAGATGAACACCTCTCACAAGTCAGAATCGCCTGTTGGGCTTTCCTCGCGGACGGATTCCTCACAGTTTGTTTCAATAACCACCCTATACTGTCAATTTTCGAGATGGACTGCGATTTTCCCTTGGGGTCCGCACATTTCGAAGCCGAGAATGCTTCCACTTTCAATGAGATCGCCTCTTCGACGGAGCGTTCGCTTCCTTCTTTGAGGGAATTCGTCACGCGCTTGCTCAATGAGAACGCCTCTGAAGACTTGATTCAATGGAGTCGCTCACTAGTAGGCGAGCATCTGTTGATTCTGATGTACGGTATGTGTAGCCTTTCAACTTCGTCAATGATTATCGAGCTAAGCATAATAGCAATGCACTCTCTTGCTTTTCAAGCACGGACGGGCTTGTTTGGATGGGTATCCACGAACCCGATCAAACGTGCCACCGAGAATTGGCGAAGCATCTGGGATTCCATCTCCAGTGTTGTGGAGAAGGAGAGAGTACAGCACTTGGGGTATCCCAAACATGCCGAAGAACTCTGGTGGCTCCTGACTGCTACGCTTGACCGCGCCAGTGGGCGCGGTTTGAACTTTCGGTATCTGGAGAACGCTGCAACTGATGATCTGGAGAACTTGAACGACTTCATCCGGAATATTGACGCCCCTGGGAGGCTATAATTAGATATGTCATGTCTAATGATATGTACAGTTATGGGATAAAATTCCTCATGATATCTTACAATTGGCCTCGAAAGCCGTCCTACTGGTTCTTGACCATTTTGAGCTCATCCCCGCGGGCTTTTCGATAAGTTCCCCCCACGCGATCCCAGAATGTTGTGAACTGCCCGTAATTATAGTTGAAGAACAGATGATGCACGGTGTGGCATTCGGGGCCATTAATAATGGCGGAATGAGAAAGGCAGTCCGCGTCGTCTATCTGCGATTAGGACAAGTCTATGCAACAGGGGGGGATAACTTACGAATCAGAACCGTCCACAGTGTCACGATGATGAACAGCCCTATATACGCACCCTTCTGCAACGGAAACAGCAACGGGAATACGTGGTACGGGACGCTCTGGGCCCATCCATCAACCGGATTAAAGGCAAAACTCGCAAAGGGTGACGGCACCAGCCACTTATGATGCCTCTTGTGCAACCAGCGATATACCAATGGGTGATGCTCATATCGATGAATCCAGTAGATTCCCGTATCCGTGAACGCCAGGAAGAATAGATACTGGAGCCAGTTGTACGCAGGAAAGGGAGCTTCGCTGGGGAGATCGTACAGCTTAGACCAGCCCCGGACCTCGGCCAGGAAGAAGGGAACTGTGAGGATAGACATGATCGGGATGGAGAAGAGGGCTTGCTCTATTTCCAGACGGATTTGGTTCTTTAGGAACTTGGGGTGTTTGAGGAGGGACTTGTCCCACCATGTGTGGTAGAAAACAGTGCTGCCGATGAAGTATATGGCCATGGCGAAAGCCCTATCAAATAGCAGGGTTGTTGTCAGCTGGGTGGGCCGACTGAACTCGAATGGTTTCGTACGACCTACCATCCGATGAAAAATAGGGTCGTTGCTTGTCTTGGAAGGTGATCTCGCTTCCAACTGCTAGCATCCGCCCATTGAGAAGGTTGGAGCGGATAGTAACGACCGACATGTTGGTTGAGGAGGACTGGAATATCAAACTCGGAGGTACTATTCCCGCCTGGCAGGACCGAGGCATATACTCGATCGAAGACAAAGGTGTCGGCGATATCGAGCACGACATCCATCGTGGAAATGTATACCAGGGATCGTTAGGGTAACGTTGATGTTGTGACTGTCGGCTTGGAGGAAAGAAGAGATTATTTTATTATGCATGTCAATTATCGACACTAACGCCACAGGATCGGTAGCCTTGCCATCTTCTTATATACGGGGAATCCCTACTGCGGGCTATCCCTACCACGGGCCAAACCCACCGGGGGAATCCCTACACGGCCTTTCCCTACATGGCCGGAGTGATACGACCCCGGGAGTTGGGCATCCCTTTCGCTCAGGGGCTGAACTGTGCTTTCCTTCCATCATATGACAAGACGATCACCCCATATTGTCTATCTACTAGAGTCTGGACACCCCCCAACACCGTGACTGTCTACCGGGGATGGATTAACAGCATGAATGGAACACAATGACTGAATGATGTGCTGCCTCAGGCGTGCCGGACAAACTAGCCGAGTTGGGGGGATCCGATGGCCGGCAGCCGCACAGCGACACAATCGAAAAATCCCACCAAAAGCCGGCCGGCCAAGTGACAATCCGCTCGACTCCATTCCGCTGCTCTTCCTTTCCCCTCCCTTCCTCTCCTCCTCCTCCTCCTCCACTCTCGCTTCCCCCTCTTCCCCGACTCCTCAATCATCCCTCCTCCGTCAAAATGGGTGTCACCTTCGACAAGTGCGAGACCCGCCCGGCCAACATCGATGTCATCCTGAACGGCCTGGACCGCTACAACCCCGAGACCACCACTGTCTTCCAGGATTATGTCGCCCAGCAGTGTGAGGACCGCACCTTCGACTGCTACGCCAACCTGGCCCTGCTGAAACTGTGAGTGCTTGCGCCTCTTCCTCCAGCCCAGATTATATCAGTCGAAAAGAAAGAGCTCCGACGCGGGGAACCGATTTGGTTTTATATGATGAAGAATTCTTATCATTATCACGTTTCCTATTACCTGACACCCTAATATTGGGGGATGTCGAGTCTTATAATTCTCCTGAAAATAAAGCCATCCATGCAATCTTCTAGCCATTGCACATGCCTCTCATCTGACAATGTGCTAACCCCCTCACGCCTCCTACCAGCTACCAGTTCAACCCCCACCTCCTCCAGCCCGAGGTCGTCACCAACATCCTCGTCAAGGCCCTGACCGTCTTCCCTTCTCCCGCCTTCTCCCTTTGCCTTGCTCTGCTCCCCGCGCACACCCAGCCCTTCCAGTCCTCTGACGCCGAAGCCCAAGCCGCCGCCCAGACCTCTGACTTCGTCGAGTCCATCCAGAAGCTCGCGCGCCTCTCCACCCTTCTCGAGTCCGCCCAGTACACCCAGTTCTGGTCCACCCTGAACTCGGACGACCTGTACGCCGACCTGGTTGCTGACGTTGCCGGATTTGAGGAGCTCGTGCGCATCCGCATTGCCGTCGAGGTTGGCAAGACCTTCCGTGAGATCCCCGCCGAGGTTCTGGAGCAGTGGCTCGACCTGCGCAGCCGTGAGGCTCTCGAGAAGTTCGTCGCCGAGGTCTGCAGCTGGGAGGTTGAGAAGGCTGGTCCCAACGGCACCGTCATCAAGGTGCCCACCAACAAAGAGAACGAGGCCCGCAGCGAGGTCAAGAGCGAGCGTGTCGACGCCGAGATGTTCGGCCGTGTCATCCGCCGGGGATTCGAGCAGGCCGCATGAGCGAGATAGAAATATCCGCCCATCGCACCAGCCTTTCTCGTCTTTGATTCCCTTTTCTATTCTTGCTAATATTTTGCCTCGAACGATCAACTCTGGGGGGTTCCAAAAACCACCCAGACTTCGGTATCGGTTTGTTGGAAGAAGAGATCGACCGCTAAAAGCAAAACGGGACGAAGTATGATCGTTCCGCTTCGAAAACACTTCGGAGTCCAAAAAAAGATGATGATGACGGGGGATAGACCAGCATGGGGAGGGTTGGGAAGTCCGGACCTGGCGCAATTGGCGTTTTGAGTTTTGCTTCTGCATGACTAGGTTGTTTTTATCATCATCATCTTCCTTTCCTTCTCCATTATCCTCACCTTATTTCTCTCCACGTGAAAATAACGCAATTTCACCCATGATATCCATATGTTCGTATACACGCAAAATCAGTGCCACCACCAAGCAAACCAACTTGATGATCATGACCAGGTAAAGATAAAAATAGGATAGACTTTTGATTCGAAAAGCTCAACGCATGTCTATGTATATGTATATGGTCATCAACATCAAATCAACATTATGGTAAAGCGTAAACCATCGTATCTATTTTGTGGGTTCCTCCCACTGCACACCGGCCCATTCCTCACGGTATCCGACCACGCCCACTTCCTTGGGACCGCAGTCCTTGCTGCAGACACCCAGGATGATGGTGCCCCATTCCATACCGGCATCATCCTTGGAGCCGAGACCGACGCCGTCTCTTCCGTCCTCAAGCACGCTGATCGCGTGTGGCACGAGTTGGAATTCAAACACACGCTCGCTACCGCAATACTCGCACCGGGGAATACGGTTCGCAGCAGCAACGGTCGTCACCCGAGCACCAGGGTTAGGGCCCTTCGGGTCATGGAAACGCTTTCCAATAGCGTCAGTGTGGGAGTAGAGCAGCGGAGTTCCACGGAATTCATATCGCAGGACCTGCTCCGGGTTGTGGCCTAGTCGGGTTGAGAAGCGGATGAATGCCTTGTCCAGCTCAGACTCAAAGGCATCCTTCAACTCCACGGAGCCACCAGCACCTTCCTCCTCAGTGTTATCAATTGTGACATTGGCGGGGATCGTGGGCGTAGATGGCCGCGACATGGCCTCGTACTCGGCATCCAGATAGAATTGTGTATAGGGTGCTGGGAACTCGGACTGCGAGGGCCAGGGAGCACTCGGGCCGGAGTCTTCGGGGGCCTGGGTTGTCGGGGGTGGGGAGGAAACTCGGACCTTGTCGGCGAAGGTTTCGGAGAGTGTATTTGTCGACGGAGGTGTCGCCTTTGCGGGTTTGGCGGGTTGCGATGAAAGGCCCGGGGAGGGAGCCGGGGCAGCGAATGGGTTGCTGGGGAGTGCGGAGGAGGTACCGGACGAGAAAGGGTTCGCGCTGGCGGAGATACTGCCTGTGAGAGAGGCAGAACCGAACAGACTAGCTCCAAGATCCTGCTTGGGAACCGGAGGGTCGGCCTTCTTCTCCTCCATGGGTTCTGGCTTCTCCTCCTTCTGCCGAGGCGGCTGCTCGATCTTCAGCTTTCGGGTAGCGCGCAGACCCCGGATACTGCCTAGCTTGCGATTGCAGGCCTTTCTGGGGCAGGAGAAGATATAGAGTCGCCGTTCATCATGGGGAAAGTCATTGGGGAGGTCTCCGTGGAGTTCGAGGAGGAGGAGCATGGGTTGGTTGCAGACTTTGCATTTGGCAAAGTCGCCGGGAGGCGGGGTAGCATCGTCGAGCCAGGTCTGAGGGTAAAATAGTGAGTGCAAGTTTGGATTGTAAAAATTGGTGGTTGAAAATCGCACGTACAGGCCAGCCTCCCAGATGGCTGATGGTATCCTCTACAATCTCGTCTGCTGCGTAGCCAAGCAGCACGCTGGTCTCAGTAAAGTCCTCGTCTTCGGAGCCGGAGGAGTCGCTGTCATAGGGATCCATGGTGATGACACTGGTTTTTGACTAGGTGGAACGAGGCAAATCACGGCGAGGGTTTAAAACCACCTGGGAGAAGAGTTCTTTGCGCAGCAACAGCGGGGAATCCTGCGATGGAGGGGAAAGCGAGCGGAAAAAAAGATGGATGCGATACGCCCCAGAATCCACTAGCCCGCATGGGGACTAGGGCAGTACTGGCGGTATCGATACGAGGTTCCCTCCATCGCGCCATCTCTCCAACCATCGTCACCTCAACTCTCCCAAACATCCTCTTGCCTCGCTCAATTCTAGACCTGTCTCATCTCAGCCATCTACGTAAGAGGCGATTGAGCATGGTGTCGTGGCCTTGAGATTTTCTAGCAGCGAAGAAGCGGTCTTCGAGCTCACTGTCGATAGCATTCCATCCTAGCACTGATAACTGAAAGCAATCACTTCACACTCCAATATCCATGGATCTCTTTTCTAGCTCCAAATACTTTTGGTACTCTCTTCATGCCCATGTAGTATACTACCTTATTGTTCTGTGTCTCTTCCCTCTCAGCAATGCTGCCGAACAGCACCCACTGGGCCCCTTGGACATCACGCCACCCAAGAGGGTCGCCGTGATCGGTGAGACTCCCCATGCTGTCCCAGGTCTTACAGCTGACACTTGAATAGGAGCTGGAGCTGCAGGATCCAGCGCCGCATATTCTCTGCGCAAGTATGCAGATGCCTCGCAAATCCCCGTCAACATCACCGTCTTCGAACGCTCTTCCTACGTCGGCGGCCGCTCAACAACAGTCAATGTCCTTGACAACCCAGCAATTCCAGTCGAGCTGGGGGCATCAATCTTCGTCGAAGTCAACCATCACCTTGTCAACGCATCCAAAGAACTTGGCCTTCATGTTAACAGAGCCAGCCATGCCCAGCCCCAAGAAACAGAAGACACTCTCGGCGTCTGGGACGGGGAACAGTTCGTATTCGTGCTGAAGGACGCCTCCACCTGGTGGAATGTTGCAAAGATGATTTGGAGGTACGGATGGTCCCCGATCCGGACCTATCGCTTGATGAAGTCAACTGTCAACAATTTCCTCCAACTCTACGACGAACCCATCTTCCCCTTCCAATCCCTCACCTTGGCTACGGAATCGGTAGGGCTGCTCAACACAACCGCTGTCTCTGGAGAGACTTTCCTCCAGAAGAACTCCGTATCACCCGACTTCTCTCGTGAAGTCATCCAAGCAAGCACCCGTGTAAACTACGGTCAGAATCTGGGTCTGATCCACGGCCTCGAGACAATGGTTTGCATGGCCACTGAGGGTGCAATGTCCGTTGAAGGGGGAAACTGGCTCATATTTGATGGAATGCTCAAATCCTCCCACGCTGACATTCGTCTAAACCACACAGTTACATCCGTTGACTGGAATGTCAACGGCCCCTCAAAACTAACCTTCAGCGCAAATAACAAGCCAGAAGAGACACTCGACTTTGACGAGGTCGTCGTCGCCGGTCCCTGGCAATTCTCCGACATCACCGTCACTCCACCACTCAAGAAAACCCCTGATGAGATTCCCTTTGTGACACTACACGTCACCCTCTTCTCCTCTCCCCATCGCCTTTCGCCTAAACGCTTCGGCTTAACAGAACCCGATGCCCACACTCCAGAGACAATTCTCACCACCTTGCCTCACGGGACAGACCTAGGCCAAAACGAAGAAGGCGTCGGCCCAGCCGGATTCTGGAGTATCAGTACTCTCCGAACAGTCGTTGCGCCTGACCCAACTGAAGGGACGCACTACGTCTACAAGGTCTTCTCTCCAGAGCGACTAACAGCCGATTTCGTACAATCAATTCTCGGCCTCGAGCACGAGCAGACACCCAACCGCAACACCACCATCGGCGATCTCTCTAAGCGTGATATAAGCTGGTTCCACGAGAAGATCTGGCGTCCGTACCCGTTCGTCTATCCTCGAGTTACGTTCGAAGACCCGCTCCTTGCCCCACATATCTGGTATACGGGTGGAATCGAGAGCCTCATCTCCACAATGGAGACGAGCGCTTTGATGGGTAGGAATGTAGCTGCTTTAATGTCTAGGGACTGGCAGGCCCAGAATGACAACCGAAAGGAGGAATGGGCAGATTCGTTCCGTGGCGAGATGATTGAACTGTGAATGCACACTCCCATTCAGATTATATGCCATGAGTGGTGTAATGAAGATATAATTATAAGAAACATTATCCTAAAATGTTACGGAAAGGCACAGCTACATTCAAGACGTCTCAGGAATTATTATTTTTCTATTTAGTTCATAGTACCTATAAGTAGGTAGACTAACAACCAGGCATGTAAGCCTCCATGCAACCACGAACTTTTCCTGCCCTGTTGAAGAAGTGTTGAAGAAGCCATCCCAGTGCTATTGTTCATTCACATGCTCATGCATATCCATATCCCATGACCCGCGTAAGGTTGAAAAAGCAGACCTGTATAAACCCCTTAGAACGCACCGGCAACCCTTTTTTGCACGCAATGATGTTGAACTCGTGACCGAAAACAAATAAAACGAAAAGCAATGTTATGGTATCATATCGAAATCACCCGACCGACTAACTTAGACGGGAAGGGGGAAGGTGCTGGCCCACTGAGCGACCTCCTGGCGGAGGGCAAGGATCTCAGGGACGGACTCGGAGGCAACCTTGGCCTTGAAGTCCTTGAGCTTGTTAGCCTCCTTGGGGAGCTCGCCCTGGACCTTCTTGCAGAGGTTAATGGACTGGTCAATGTAGCGGGCAATGCGTTTGAAGTCCTCCTCACCCATACCACGGGTGGTCATGGCAGGGGCACCGATACGGATACCGCAGGGGGTCAAAGCAGACTTGTCACCGGGGATGGAGTTCTTGTTGCAAGCAATGTTGATCTGCTCCAGGACAGCCTCAACACGAGCACCGTCCAGGCTCTTCTGGCGGAGGTCGACAAGGACCATGTGGCTGTCGGTACCGTCAGAGACGAGCTTGTGGCCCAGAGCCTTGAACTCGTTCTCAAGAGCCTTGGCGTTCTTGATGACCTGCTCCTGGTACTGCTTGAACTCGGGGGAAGCAGCCTGCTTGAGGGCAACAGCAAGAGCAGTGATGGTGTGGTTGTGGGGACCACCCTGGTGACCAGGGAAGACGGAGAAGTTAATGGGGTTCTCAAGGTCATACAGGATGTCCTTGCCGGTCTTGGGGTCGGTGCTGCGGACACCCTTGCGGAAGAAGATCATGGCACCACGGGGACCACGGAGGGACTTGTGGGTGGTGGTAGTGACAACGTCGGCGTACTCGAAGGGGGAGGGGATGACACCGGCAGCAATCAGACCGGAGATGTGAGCCATGTCGACAATGAGGTAGGCGCCGACCTTGTCAGCGATCTTACGCATACGAGCGTAGTCAATCAGGCGGCAGTAGGCAGAGGTACCAGCGACCAAGCACTTGGGGCGGTACAGCTCAGCGTTGGCCTCCAGGGTATCGTAGTCAATGATGCCGGTCTCGAGGTTGACACGGTAGGGGAGGGTCTCGAAGTAGGTAGAGACAGCGGAGATCCTGAGGAGCTTAGAGTTAGCGACTGCCACTTTTTTTCTTTTTTTTTTGCCACGAGTGCAAGGAGCAACTTACTTCTTGGCGGGAGTCTGGTAACCGTGACTCAGATGGCCTCCGTGGGGGAGGTCCAGACCCATGAGGCGGTCATGAGGGCGCATGAGGGCCTGGTAGACCTGAAGGTTGGCAGGGCTACCACTGAGGCACTGCACGTTGACACCCCACTTGGCGGGGTCAAGGTTGAAGGCCTTGAGGGCACGAGCCTGGCAGGTAAGCTCAACGGCATCGATGTGCTGGTTGCCACCGTAGTAGCGAGCACCGGGGTAACCCTCGGAGTACTTGTTGCACATGGGGGAACCCAGGGCATCGAAGACAGCGTGGGAGGTGAAGTTCTCGGAGGCGATCAGGACGATGGATTCACGCTGACGCTGAATTTCCTTCTCCTGTAGGCGGACAGTTAGATACCATTGAACTAATACCCTTAAAGAATAGGATGCTGAACGTACCATGATCTGGGCGATCTCGGGATCGCTGTCCACGAGGGAGACCTCCATTTGCTGGATAGATGAGTCAGTGGTGAATGAAAGAAACGCCGGAAAAGGTGCAGCGGAGTATACTTACGTCCCGGTGGGCGGGGGAGAGAGCGTAGGTGGCCATTGTGAGGATGTGTGACAAGGGGAATGTAAGAGGAAGAAAGGAGGGAGAGAGAAAGCGATGAGGTTGAGGAACGAAAAGAAGAAGCAGGGGAGAGGGAGGAGGAAAGAAGGAGGATTAAGAGGAAAAGCTAGGGATAAGTGGGGGAGGGAAAAGATTGCCTCAGGACAGAATGGCAAAGAGGAACCCCGCCTGGACTGGACTAGTCCCGACTGAGTTTGGCGGCGGTCACGGGGAATGCCCGCCTTGACCGCATCGGGGCCCGGGGGACGACATCGGAGCCCGACCGGCTCGGGGAAACGCTTTTACTTAGTGGTCTCTATTACTCACACCCTGCCCAGATAATAATCCCCAGCAGGATCACGTCTGAAACAATTCATATAACGGGTGGCGGGAGACTCCAAGAAAAAGTCAATCCAGCTTAGCTTACCAACGCCGCTCCGATTGGTGGACTGCTGCTGATCAGGATGCGTGAAGCTTCAAATCCACCCATGAAACAGAGTTGCCCTTCCAACGGCTCTCTCTCTTTTCCAGCTTAGAGTTCTTCTTCTACACGGAAAGAAACTTAGAACTGTGTACGCGTCTGAATAGGTTCGAGTTTATAGATCCTCGTTGTTATAGGAAAAGCACACATTGCATTCATCCTAAAATGTCCTGTTCCGAGCTAATTGCTATAATGATCAATGAGTCATAGCATCAACTCCACCAAGACTTAGTAGCTTCAGATCGCAGATCCATATCCTCGACCTGGAATTGTTCAGCCCCACCATGGCTACCTCAATAGCATATGCAGCCTCTCAGAAAGACCGCTTCTCGCACTGAGGACCGTGGTGGCTTTGGAGGGGTCAGAGCAGCTTGAGAACACATCCCACCGGATAGACACCCCTCCAAGAATTCCGCTTCTACAGCAGAGATATCCCGAAATCTCACAAGGCCTGTTTCTTCTCTAAAAGATGCATGGTATCCTTCGGCCAAGTTATTGTCCATGGTACTGATCTCATGGTAATAATACCCGACAAGAAAATCCCGTAAAAGCTTCAGTGTCCTGGGTTCACCATCAATGGGATTTCAAGCCTTGAGTGTATGGGCCATTTAGGTCCGTCTGCATCCTGAGGAAAGGAGAGTTGGGCAAAGCTAGTGGCCTGCTCAACCGAATCGATGAGTATTTGTTCCCCGGATTTCCACCCCGACACTTCCATTTCTTATTTCGTCCGAAGCGGAGGTGGTTTGGGCCCTCTTTTGAGCGACTGTACCTCCAAATCCTTGTCATAAACCTAACATGATCGGCCACGGAGCAACGGACACCATCGCATGCACATATTCACATCATCTGCCGTCTCCACCCTCAAGGTCCCTGAAATTTCGGCTTTCTAGCACTCTCGGGTCTTGCCCTCTTGCCAAAGTCGGAGATGACTGAATTGAGCTTTGCAATCCGATTCTCAAGCTCCTTTATTTCCTCCTCCTGGTCAGCAACCGAACGGTCCACATCCGGCAAGCTGTCCACCACTGCATACGCCTTTTGAATCCGGATCTTGATCGAGCTAGCCTCTGTCGGAAGGTCCTTGATTTCAAGCGGTGGGGGAGCGTTCGAGCCCAAAGCAGCAATCTCAGCGGCAGCGGGAACGGGGCCTGGGCCGGCGGAGGGAACCGTCGCGAGTACCACTGTGTTGTTGTTATTCTCGGCCCCCGCGATCGCGGACGAATGGGGTTGAGATTGAGATTGACCTGACGCGCTGGTAGGGGCCACAGCTCCGTTCGGGTCATCGGCAGATCTCACGCCATTCGAGACGCCGGCAGCATTTGTTGGCGGTGACAAGAGTCGGAGAAGGAGACCATGCAATGGCGGGACAATATCAAATGTCTGCGGAGAAGGGAAAGGGACGACTTGGGGAGCTGCGGGTGCATCCTTCACCATAGGCGTCTCGGGCGCGGCGGATGGCTTTGGTAAGGGAGTGGCCGACCTGGACGCCATTGCGAATAGGGCAGGTCTGCAGACAGGCCGAGAAAGAGGTGGAAGAAGAGAATGGGTCGCGTGGTACAAGAACGATCGGACCACTGGGTAATTGTTTAGGGAAGATCCGGGGGAAACGGACGAGAACGGGAGGGAGGGCGAGAAGGTGACGTCGGGCGGAGCGAAAAGAAAACAAGTCCCAAAGCGTCACCGGGAAAAAAAGCAGCAACCCTAGCAAAAAGCAGCGGGAGCCCCTCCCCCTCCCCCAAAGCCCACCGCGAGTGTCTTCACCGGCCAGCCTTTTCGTTCTCCACCTGTCAGTAGTTAGTCTTCTACTGCGGCCCTGTTCGTCTTCTCTCTTTTCCTTCTTTCCTCTTGCTCCTCTTTCTTTCCCTCCATCCATTCTCCTTTTATCCGTAATCATCCATCCTTGGTGAGTCCTGTCCGTTCCCCTCCTGCTTCTACTATCTATATATACTTGGACCACTTTCGGCCCCGCAATTGACCTGCTAACCCGCGTTGTTCAACAACACAGTATCTTGCAACAATGACCAAGGTTGACCAGAAAGTCGTCCTCAGTAAGCTACATCTTTCGATGCTTCCCGTCCCTGATCAATCCACTGATCCTCCTCTGTCTAGTCGTCATCGATGGCTGGGGTGTCGCGGGCCCTAACTCCCGCGCTGACGGCGATGCTATCGCTGCCGCCGAGACCCCCTACATGTCCGGCTTTGCCGAGGCCGACTCGAAGACTGCTCAGGGCTACACTGAACTCGATGCCTCGTCGCTCGCTGTCGGACTGCCGGAGGGTCTCATGGGCAACAGTGAGGTTGGCCACTTGAACATCGGTGCCGGCCGTGTCGTCTGGCAGGACAGTGTTCGCATTGACCAGACCCTCAAGAAGGGCGAGTTGAACAAGGTGGTCAGCATTGTCACGTCCTTCAAGCGTGCCAAGGAGGGCAATGGCCGTCTGCACCTGCTGGGTCTGGTTTCCGACGGTGGTGTCCATTCCAACATCACCCACCTGGTTGGTCTGCTGAAGGTCGCCAAGGAAATGGAGATCCCTCAGGTCTTCATCCACTTCTTCGGTGATGGTCGTGATACTGAGCCCAAGAGTGCTACCAAGTACATGCAGCAACTGCTCGACCAGACCAAGGAGATTGGTATTGGTGAGATCGCCACCGTTGTTGGACGTTACTGGGCTATGGACCGCGACAAGCGCTGGGACCGGGTCGAGATTGCCATGAAGGGTATCGTCACCGGAGAGGGCGAGGAGAGCTCCGACCCCGTCAAGACCATTAACGAACGCTACGAGAACAAGGAGACCGACGAGTTCCTGAAGCCCATCATTGTTGGCGGCAAGGAGAGGCGTGTGCAGGGTATGTTCGTCCTTGTCCTTAAAAGTCCAAACTAGGATTACTCACCAGGGATCTAGATGATGACACCCTCTTCTTCTTCAACTACCGTTCCGACCGTGTTCGTGAGATCACTCAGCTGCTGGGTGACTACGACCGCTCCCCCAAGGCCGACTTCCCTTACCCCAAGAACATCCACATCACTACCATGACCCAGTACAAGACTGACTACACCTTCCCCGTTGCCTTCCCCCCTCAGCACATGGGTAACGTGCTGGCCGAGTGGCTGGGCAAGAAGGAAGTCAAGCAGTGCCATGTTGCGGAGACTGAGAAATACGCCCACGTTACTTTCTTCTTCAACGGTGGCATCGAGAAGCAGTTCCCCGGCGAGGTCCGTGACATGATCCCGTCCCCCAAGGTTGCCACCTACGACCTGGACCCTAAGATGAGCGCGGCGGCTGTCGGCGACAAGACCGCCGAGCGCATCGGCGAGGACAACTTTGAGTTTGTCATGAACAACTTCGCTCCCCCTGACATGGTTGGCCACACTGGTGTCTACGAGGCTGCCATCCAGGGTGTTACTGCCACGGACAAGGCAATTGGCGTGATCTACGAGGCCTGCAAGAAGCACGGCTACACTCTGTTCATCACTGCCGACCATGGGTAA
Organism: Aspergillus sclerotioniger CBS 115572; assembly: GCF_003184525.1. Classification (NCBI taxonomy): domain Eukaryota; kingdom Fungi; phylum Ascomycota; class Eurotiomycetes; order Eurotiales; family Aspergillaceae; genus Aspergillus; species Aspergillus sclerotioniger. The sequence goes on along the minus strand of NW_020291003.1, from coordinate 379,186 downwards.
GTTGCGACTCCTAACTTGATATGCATAAAGCGTTCGCTGACATTGTTCCTCCCATAGAAACGCCGAGGAGATGCTTACTGAGAAGGGCACCCCCAAGACCTCCCACACCACCAACAAGGTTCCTTTCGTCATGGCCAACGCCCCCGAGGGCTGGAGCCTCAAGAAGGAGGAGGGTGTCCTCGGAGATGTTGCTCCCACTGTTCTTGCTGCCATGGGCATCGAACAGCCCGAGGAGATGACCGGACGCAGTCTTTTGGTCAAGGCATAGATTTAGCGTATAGAGTAGATGTCATGTGTTGTCTGGATACGGTTCCATTAATGAAGAAATGAATATTTACGGTGTCTATACTGGGGTGCAGCTTGAAGCGATTTAGTACATAGCTTGGTTTATTAGACGTCTCCAATCTCATACACAAGACACTTTTGAAGGTGTCAAAGCTCCATCCGAACTACATACATGTATTCAATTATGTTTCGATCAAGTACGGCATCCTCATATTGTAGGAACCATGCTGGGTCCACAGAGGGCCGGATTGACTACGCAAAATCTGTATAGTCATCTAAAATGTTCGCAACAATCACTAACAAGGGTACCTAGAGCCTCCTAACCCTGTTGTGTTGGCCCAGGGGCCCATCGCACAAAGTAGCTCCGCCACTGGTGAGCCCCTCATCATCGGTGACTTCTTCCGCATGACCTCGGAGGTGACGTTCATCATCGCCTGGGACCCATCGGGCATATTGGCTGCGCTTAAATTCACCAGCACGTAGTACATCTTGCCATCCTAGCTTGAAAAAAAGATAGGCACCGTCATCCACCAATGGTACTGGTGGTGTGATGTGTCTATGCTCAAGCAGAAGCAGCCGCCGCTTGTTGGAGTTGAGTTTGGAACTGGACAATCTGGATTGAACTGTTAGACTATACTTCATAGGACTTATAGCGATGGCTTAAGCTCACCTCACTGCGCTTGTTATCAGCCTTGTCCTGGTTCTCCTGGATGTGTCCCTCAATCCGCTTGCTGCACATGGTATCAGTTCTTGCTCCAATTTGGCACTCGATGGGGGGGGGGGGGGGGGGGGGGAGAATGCGCACATCTCCTTCTCAATAAACTCGAGACGACCCTTGACAGCCATCAAGGCCTCGTTCTTGTCTTGCTTCAGCAGAACCGGTCCGATCAACTTGTAGATGTTCGCCTCGTCATCAAGAGAATCGAATTCCTTCTGAACACCTAGGTTTTCCTGCTGCTGTGATTCGAGCTTCTGACGCGCATCGACAAGGCCATCGAGCTCTAATAGAACATACGTCAGTACTTTGCTTTCATGGTGCGCATAGTGCCAAGCTAGCCAGGTCGATGATGCCTGTAAGCTCGCATGGGGTCATTCTCAAGCTCCATATCAACATACCAGTCTGCAACGCCTGAAACTCATCAGTGAGAGCCTGCATCTGCTTCTGTGCGTCCGCCATGATGCCGTGGGGTTGTAAAGACGGTGGTAGTGGTGTTGTTGGTCGTCGGGGAAATGGGTTATCGGAGGGGCAAAAAGGAGCGGAGCGGCAGAAAACCAAAGCCGGTAAACAAGGCCGCCGCCCGCCTTTGGTGCCTCTCGGCCTTCCCCATTCCCATCTCCCATTCAGTCTTGCGCCAGTCCAGAAAGCCGAATTCCCCTCCGAAAGAACCTGTTTCGTTGAATTGTCTTACGACATTGTGTTGCGACTGTTGAGTCCTATCCCTCCGCATCCGAGCTTAGTCCCACGCCCCAGACGACCCAGGCACCCGTCCGTCGTCATTCGCTCCCCGCCTTGATCCTCATCCTTGCCTGCTTCCGTGCGTCCAATCCTGGCGATCGGTCCGTGACGAGTCAAATTCTTCCAACATGAGCAATACCGACTTCCTAGGGAGGGCGATTGACACGGTCAAGAAGGCCATCGAGCACGACAATGAGGGCGAGTATGAGAAGGCTTATCAGCTGTACTACTCCTCTCTGGAGTTGTTCATGCTGGCTCTCAAGTGGGAGAAGAATCCCAAGTCTAAGGAGATGATCCGCGCAAAGGCGGGCGAGTATATGGATCGTGCGGAGAAGCTCAAGAATCATCTAGCTTCCCTCGATAATCGAAAAAAGCCGAGTGCGGTTGGCGCTAACGGCAAGGTGGCGCAGGGAAGTGGGAAGGGAGGGTATGTGCTTGTTGCAATTGCTCAACATATTACTGTGATCAGGGGCATTGCTTACTGATGTTTGATATAGAAACCAGGAAGAGGATGGTGAGGATGCCGAATCCAAGAAGCTACGATCCGCCCTTGCTGGGGCTATCTTGTCGGACAAACCCAACGTGCAGTGGGAGGATGTCGCGGGTCTGGAGAGCGCAAAGGAGGCATTGAAAGAAGCGGTTATTCTACCCATCAAGTTTCCACACCTCTTCACGGGGAAACGCCAACCGTGGAAGGGCATCCTCCTGTATGGACCTCCGGGTACCGGAAAGTCATATCTCGCCAAGGCCGTTGCGACGGAAGCAAACAGCACATTCTTCAGTGTCAGCAGTAGTGACTTGGTGTCGAAGTGGATGGGTGAGAGTGAAAGGTATGCTAGCCAGAGCTTACTATGCTCATTTGTGACATTGGTTTCCGGACCTAACATAGCCGTGCAGACTTGTGAAACAGCTCTTCAACATGGCCCGAGAAAACAAGCCAGCAATTATCTTCATTGATGAAGTCGATGCCCTCTGCGGTCCTCGTGGGGAGGGTGAATCGGAGGCATCTCGTCGTATCAAGACGGAGTTGCTGGTTCAGATGGACGGTGTTGGCAAAGACTCAAAGGGTGTCCTGATTCTCGGCGCAACGAATATCCCTTGGCAGCTGGATGCAGCCATTCGTCGTCGATTCCAGCGGAGAGTCCACATCAGTCTCCCCGATATCAACGCACGAATGAAGATGTTCATGCTAGCAGTCGGCTCAACGCCCTGCGAATTGACGCAAGCCGACTACCGAACTCTGGCAGAGATGAGCGAGGGCTACTCCGGTAGCGATATCAGCATTGCTGTCCAGGATGCCCTGATGCAACCAATCCGCAAGATCCAAACAGCAACGCACTACAAAAAGGTAAGCCCCACTCATCCCTAATGTACCAACATAAGAAATTGCCTCTAACCCGAACGAAGGTCATCTTGGAGGGCGCCGAAAAGTTGACTCCCTGCTCGCCGGGCGACCAGGGCGCAATGGAAATGTCATGGACGACTGTCGAAGCCGAACAGCTCCTGGAGCCCCCGCTCATCCTGAAAGACTTCATCAAGGCTGTCCGCAACTCCCGACCAACCGTCAGCCAAGAAGACCTGCAACGAAACTCTGAATGGACCAAGGAATTCGGCAGCGAGGGTGCCTAAACAAACCCTTCTAGAAAGAAACCCCCCCCCAATACCTCGCCACGAATCAGAACCCAACCTCAACCTCAATAGAGTCAAGCTACAGCTAAAACCTCATGATTTTCCACACTCCCATCTTGGTTAGGTACCAGCCTTTGACCGGCTGTCGAATTGGACGAACGAATGGAACGACCCCCCGCGCTGCTTCTACTTCTTCTATCTCTCTATCTATACATACACCCTTGCTCCCTCCGACTTACTAACGCTTTCCACTACTCATTTCCCCTCTCCCTTTCACCCTCGACCTGGTGTTAGGAACGTTATCATTGTGCGGCAAGGCGAGGCGTTATAGTTTCTGTTTACTACATGACTTGGTGTGAATGTCAGTTGAACTTAATTTCTACCTCTAGAGTTTGCTCGCAATGTATGATGGATGCGTATAGCATTCGAGTTTCTTGTAGTTATACACTCATGACGTAAAACCAGGTTGATTCCAAACTACAAGCAATCCAACAACACGAAACCCTCCAACGCCAACATAGACACAGACATATCTCATCAACCATTCAAACTAACCATCCAAACCACAACACTAAGAATAAACGTATATGTGTGTAAGGGATCATTCTCCCATAGCTCAACTAAGCAAGTAGGCACGCAGTGTAGTAGTAGGTACAGTACCGAGGACAAACCATCTGATCCAACCTAGAACAAACGCCCAAAGACATCCATCAAACACGCCGGGGAATCTTCTCAACAAACCCAAAAAGGAAATTCAAGATCATTGAAAGGTAACGGAAGGAGCCTCCGAGAGCAAAAAAGAGAAAGAGGCTCGATATAAGACTCTAGATGGGAAAGTGATCAATTCTTGCTGTGGGAAGCGTCTCTCCTCTTCAGCACCTCGTTCTTTGCTCGTTTGAGACCCTCGCCAAGCTTCTTCGTCTTCTTCCAGTCTTGGGACATTCGTTGCATTCGAACGATGGCCTTGACCATGGAGACTGCGGTCTTGAGCTTCGCTTGGGGGGTGCGGAGCTTGTTGCGATCACGGGGCTTGACGCCCATGTCGGAGATCATGCGGAGGTCGGCTTCGTTGCTGTTAGAAGAATGTTAGTATAACCATACAACGGAAAGAATAGGTAATATCAAGGGCAACGAACCAAGCAACCCGGACACGCTCGCCCAGTTCCATCAAGCCCTTACTCCAAGCCAAGTCACGGCGGAACTTCTCCTCGCGCTTCATGCGCGCACGAAGCCAGATAATTTCCTTGCCTAGACCCAAAATTTCCTTCTCGTGTCTGGTTTTGCTGTTCTCTGTCCTGGCCCCCATCTTCTCGACGAGATGATCATACCGGTCTTGAAGGGCTTCGAGCTCCTTGAGCGCTGCCTCTGCCTTCCTTGCACAGAATGACCGCTCGTCACGGATTCTGCGCATTTGGGCCTTCAGCTCGTTCATCCGGGCATCTCGTTCCGATACCTTGAGTGCTAGGGATTCCGCCTCAAGCGTGGATGATTTGAGCAGCTCGTGAAGGTCCCGCTGGTCCTCTTCTCTCATCGCCGCTCGCTCAAGATCACGGTTCTTCGATTTTACTTCTCGTAGCGTACGGTGTGCGTCGGACAGCTGTTTCCGTAAGCTCCGGAGCTCATCATGGAGTTTGTTGGAGGGAGACGAGGAGGGTGAGCGGGTTTCGTATCTGTTCATCATAGTATCGTGCAGTTCTCTTTCAAGTTCAGCGATCCGCGCCTTGGAGGTGCGAACGGACGACTTTTGGTCGGCTTCGCGCTGGAGCAACGTCTTCTCGCGCTTCCGTGCCTCTTCTAAGCTATGACGGAGCATTGAAAGGTCTGCGTTCGCGGTCGAGTGCTCGTTATCAGTATGCGGCTGCTGGTGTAAAAGGGTTTCGAGCTCCTGTATGCGTCTTTCAAGTCGTTGGATCTTGCTCTTTGACAATGCCAGCTCGCGATCCCTTCCACCTGAAGACATGTGCATTTTATCTTGAAGCTGGTCGATTTCAGCCGATAGGCGGTTCTCTTCCAGGGTAGCCCGCTCAATTTCAGTGCTGAGTTGCTTTTCAAGAGTCTCCTTTGCTTCCAACAAGGACGATTTGTCTTCCTTAAGCCGCCTGAGCTCACCTTCGAGCCGCAATGTGGATTTCCGGAGCTCAACTTTCTCCTTGTCGAACCGTGTGGTATCGTCAACTTGGTTTTGCACTTGATCGAGTTGGGCCTGAAGCTCATCGCGTTCGGCCTCAATTTCAGCAGCAGACGTCCGTAGATCGTGCAATTCAACGTGTGCATTGGCAAGCTGGTCACGAAGTCTCTGCTTCTCCGTGATAAGCTTCTGAATTTGACCATCGTGTTCGGTGGATCCTTTTTGCGATCGACCCTTGGTGTACTCCTGTTCTTCCTCCAAGCTCGACTGTAAGACGACAACCTCGTCCTCCAGAGCCTGCATCTTCTCCCTGAGAGCCGCCTCGGAGCGTCTGACAAGCCTCAATTCTTCTTTAAGGGAAAGAACCTCGTTACGCTGCTCATCAATTATCTCTCGCTTCGATGTCAGATCATCGTTCAATTCTTTGACCTGTCGGCTCAGAACAGCCTCCGAGTTGAAGTGTCGTGATTTTTCGCTATCGATGACCTCTTGCAGTTTCATTTCCTTTCCTGACAGAGTATGCTCTACTTGTTCAAGTTTCTCAATGGTGCGCTTGAACCCAGCTGCCTGGTCTTCCGCTCTGTCCTTCTGGAGTTGCAAGGTGCGTCGGGTGCTCTCCCACCTGTCTTGCTCGAGAGCGAATTGACCCTCCTTATCTTCAATTTCGTGATGGAGAGACTCGATCTCTTCCTGCAGTCTCTCAAGCTCTTCCTTATAGTGAGTACGAACAGTATTCGCACTATCTAGTGCATGGTGCTTCTCTTCCTCGACTGTCTGCTGTAGGTCCTTTATCTTAGCCTGGGCTCTGGCCAACTCGTGCTGCAGGCCACCAGACTCATCCGTCAATGCATGGTGTCGGGTTTGCAGAAGTTCTTTCTCATCGGCTTTGCGTTGGACTTCATCAAGAGCCTCCTGTAACTGGGCGGATGTCTTGTCACATTCCTGTCGAGCTAAGTCACGTTCGCGCCTTGCCTGCGCAACATCGTCTAGAAGCCTTCGCTCCGCCTCTTCCATTTTCCGCTGAGCTTCCTGGTATTGCTCGTCCAGCCGGGTTTCGTCGCGGGACCGGGCCTCGAGATTCTTCTTCAGCGTGTTGTTCTCTTGCTGGAGTTCATGAAGTTCCTCCTCTAACTTCATAGCCTTTTCCTCTAGCTGACGAGTCAGCCCACTTGTACTGATGGACTTGTTCGCCATCTCGTCATGCAACTCCTGGAGATCTTTTTGAGCCTGATCTTTCTCCATCACAGCTTGGCCTGCGGCATCCCTCGCTTCTCGTGCCTCCGACTTGGCCTGGTCAAGCGACTCTTGTAGCTCGTCCATTTGTTCCTTCGCACGTTGCAATTCTGATTCCAGCTCAGTGAGTGCATCGCGTTCTTTGCCGTCCCTGTCCTTCAGCTCCTCGATCTCCTCGTCGCGTTCCTCGAGGGCCCGATCGCGCTCCCTCACAGATGCCTCGAGGTCCTCAATTTCGTCTCGAAGTTTCTCAATCTCTTGAGACTGGCTATCCCTGGCATCTCTCAATTCCTCCTGGAGCTCCCTGACCTGATTGTCTCTCGCTTCTATTTCCTCCCGCATCAAGTCCATCTCCCGCTGTATCGTATCGTCCGTAGGTCTTCCCCGCGCTTTCTCCCTGAGCTCTTGAAATTGTATGCGATATGATTCGAGGTCGCGTTCGGCTTGTTGCAGGTTCTTTTTATAGCGTGAGATATCGCGTTGCATCGTTAATTTCGAGACCTTTAGCTCCGTGTTTTCCTTAAGCGCTGCTTGATTATAGGCGGGGCCGGCTTTCTCTAGTTGCTCCTGTAAGAAGTGAATCTTCAATTTTAGACCGAAGTTATCCTTGTCCAATTGATCGATCATCTACTGTCGTCAGCAACCTTTGTGAAGTCTCAAAATATGGAATAAACTTTACCTTCTCTTGTTCCTTCAGAGTCATATTATTGCCCTCGTTGAGGACGCCACCATTCCTGGACAACCCTGGAAGAGGTGTGCTCTGCACACTGCTGCTTGCAACCTGCGGGACAGGGGTAGTCTGATCATCTGTTGCGTCCTCCTCATCGATATCGGTCATTTCCATGCCAGGCAAGCCAGGCGTGTTGCCATTGCTCAAATAGCTCCTTCCTATATATCCCGGGGTCTTCGGTCCGCGCGTTGTAGACATGTTTTTGAGGAAATTATTTTTCGTTGCACTTCTCATGAGCGGTGTGAATTCGCCCTTTGCAAGTGGTGCAGTGGGAAGCTGATGTCGACTATTTAACGCGCTCCTCGTCGATTTGGGACCGGAGCCGGCACGGGGGGTGTTGATCTTGAAACTGCCAGAAGTACGCCTTCGACCCTCACCAAACCCCTTGAGAACGTCATCATCCTTAGATGGCGTAGCAAAGGAATTTTCCACCGAGTCGAGGGCCGTCAAGTTGGGCCGTCCGACGCTGCGATAGCCGGTCAGGTAAGTCGCGTTTCCGTCGATTTCGGTGCGCGGCGTGTCGATGTACGGGTACGCCATGGTCGACAAGGGGCACGGGGGCCAGTGTACTGGGAACTGGTGTTAATGTTTGGAGGGAAGGTGCGAAGGCCATTCAACGGGTGACCATCGCCAACAACGCCGCAGAAAATCGGGGGGAACGCGGCGGAAGTACTTAAGGTAGCATCCGATGCGATGCGATACGGGCTTGCCTTGGGACGTGTTTTGGGCGGTGAGACGGCGAGCCCTCGTTCTTGTTGACATCTAGCCCAACCCGGCCTAGCGCCCAGTCACGGGGCTCGGCCAAGCCATCCGCCGCGTCTCGTTCAGTATGAAGTCATGCCGTAATTTATTTGCCTCGCCGGGTGCTCTTTTTTTTTCGCGGGACTTCTTGCAGCCAGCCACAACCAGTCCGATCGCTTGCTTGCCGCGGAAATTCACATCATGGTGCCCATGTCGGAGGAAGATCTGGAGTGGTTCAAGTCCACTTTTCGCCCCATCCCCAAGCCGGAACTCCCCGACGATAGCGTCGACTATTCTCTCTACTATATCCCTACCAGCCCCGCCCCCGCTATCGTCGATGAAGTCGCAGAAACGCGGGCGCGACTGGTGGAGGTTCAACGCACGTCTGCAGAACTGGTGAAGGATCTGCTGAAGGATCATATCTGGCAGCGGGAAAGCTTCCGACTGGAAATTACAAAAGATGACGGTGCGCGGAGCTCCCCCATATACAAATAGTTCTACAAATAGTTCTTGCGGTTACTGATGGATACCTAGGAGTCACCTCGTTGCATGGGCGCACCAACTTCGGAGATTCGATCGAGGATGAATGGGTGATCGTGTACTTGTTGCGCGAGTTGACCAAGAAGCACAATAATGTCTGGGCTAAAGCGGTAGATGGAGACGGTCAATTCCTGCTCGTGGAGGCTGCCGCCACATTGCCAGCTTGGTTGGAACCTGAGGTAGCAGACAACAGAGTCAGTCATCCCCCAACCTTCATTGGTATCTTGCCTTGTATACTCACCTTCTCCAGGTGTGGATCAATCAAGGCCAACTGGTCATCATTAAGCCGAAAGCGGATAAAAAGGACCGAGTGACGGAGAAAATATCACTATCGGATGCAAAGAAGATCATCTCGGAGGAGCCAGAACGCCTTATGCGTTCCACCATTATCCAGGAGGAGGCATTCTATCGCTTGCGCAATTATCCGAATCAGATCAACGAGAATCTTCACTCCGCACTCGTGATTATCCCGCGCAAAGTCGCTTTTCTGCTCCATCAGAAGCCAGCATACATCTCCGCCGCTGTCGAAGCCTTTTACCTACGAGACCCCATCGCGCTACGGCCGCTTCGAACGAAGGACTCCAACAGCTTCATCTTCAAGCCTGAGGATTTTGTCACCGCGAGCGTCCGCTTCACTCGGGTCGGATACGCACAGCTCAAGAGTCAAGATTTCCCGGTCCCGAAGTCGTGGAACGATAATTTACCTTCCACTGACAACCAGAAAGTATATGATCGGGCGGAGATAGGAATGAAGCTGGCTTGCGGATTTGAGATGCTTCTCACGGATCCTCAGAATCAAGACAAGGCGGCTGTTAGAGAAATGAATCTCATTCTCGAAGATCTGGACACTGGCGATGAACAACTTCCTACAGATAAGGAAATGGAGACTTGGGATAGGAGGGAGGACGACGAGAAGTGGTTGGACATAAGCTTCGAGGACTTGGATCGGGAGCTCAAGGGGAAAGGAAAGGGCAAAGATGGTGAACCCCTCGCCGAAGGGACCTTTGGGGATGCGAACGCCCAAGAGAATCTGCAGCGTATCGTGGCTCAATTCGAGAAGTTCTTGAACGATGATTCGGCCGGCTTTGAAGGAGCGGAATTCATTGACGACTATGATTCCGACACTGACGACGAGGAGGAGATGAGCAGCGATGGTGAGGATAAAGATGCTTCTTTCGATGAGGAGGAATTTTCCAGGATGATGAAGGAGATGATGGGGATGCCTTCAAAGGCCGGTCTTCAGGGATCGTCTCGGCCTTCAGCGTCGCGTAGTCGAGTGGAAGAGCTGGACAGCGAATCCGAGGATGACACGGAGCAGATCAAGGAGCTGTCGAAGCAAATGGAGGCAGAGCTGAGAGGCACAGGAGTTCTCGACCTCAATCGCAAGGCCAAGGCATTGGGTGACAAGCAGGCTTTAGCCGACGGAAAGTCGGGTGAAGGGGAGGACGGAGATATGCCTGAGCTCGAAGAGGAAGACATCGACATCAACTTCGCGAAGAATCTCCTCGAAAGTCTTCAGGGACAGGCTGGTACCGCAGGTCCAGCCGGAAACATGCTTTCAATGATGAACTTGGCCATGCCCAAGGACGATCGCCACCGATGAGACTGCAACGATAGTTTTGCAACATTACATTGATCTTGCTTTGTGCAAACAGCAAACCTCGAGCCTTTGATGGCTTGACGCGGAAGCCAGATAATTGTACGTCACTTTCCTCAACCGGCAGCGTCTTAAACTTAGGGGCCTACGAGGCCAGAGACGCTATCAAGATGGGCCACTTTTGCGTGACTGTGTTGAGTGTTATAGTTCACCGCGTCCACAATGCACGCTCTGCTGTGAAGAGCCAACCAGGCTCTTCTACTTGCACGATTCTCACTCACAACACCTGGCGGTCGATATGAGAAAGAAGAATGACCCGGAAACTAATCAGCGAGAGTCCAAGGGAGCATGCCCCCGGTCTTGTGGAGTAACCAGCAGCTTCCGATGTAGCACTGTCTGCTGTATATCGAGCAGATGGAATAAGGTTACGGATAATCCCGGGGACAACCTTCCTCGGTATATATTCCAGTACCAGATTCTCATCTCATTATTCAAGACACGACACTTGTGCCTTCTGCAACTCTCCTATGATGTCATTAAAAGCGGAGGAAGAGGTTTCACTCGATGTCTTGCTCTCAAGATGTGAGCTACTCCTGCCAGATCAGCTATGCCTGAAGCCCACACGGCGATTGAGGAATGGTTCTTCCTTACCAGGTAGATATAATATCCGGCCCAAGGTCCTTATTGGCGGAAAGGTTGCCCACATGCAACGAGCCAATCATTTAGACTTTTGTTAGACACTTGGGTCTGGATGTGAAGCGTCCTGAACCTGATGTCATAAGAGGCCGCTGGGGCCGAGGCACCCACGGAGCTTCCAAGAAGAGTTGCCAATTGTTCAGTGATTCTCCGCGATAAGCCCGAGACGGGATCCGCCAGCCCCATCTGTGCCATCACGTGGCCGCTCTTTATCGCCGCCTGGGCTGGTCTCTGGGCATCTTCCCCCTCTTTCTTCCCCTCATTGCCCCTCTCCTGCCTTCCGCAGTCTCCCAGGCACTGGACTGTACGCTGTGGGCTTCTTTGGTCACTCCTCGGTCTAACTCTGCTCAATTCCACTCTGGACCTGCTGCAAGTAGCCTTCTAGCCCGGGTTTTGCCCCGTTAAGCCCATCAGCCACCGCGTTCTTGCCTGGTGACTGGATCACCTGGCTGTCAGAAACAAACACGCGTTCACACACCGTCTTAAATCTCATTATTGCTGCCTTGACACCAAATTGTCGAGAGACGTGGCAATTTGACCCTCTCTGAGCCATTCTACACATAAATCAAGATGGCCACTCCAGCTCAATGCTACTACTGCTTCGAGACCCTTGCTGCCTCTTATAGGCGCAACGAACCCATCAGCCTTGCGTCCGTCGAAGAGCTTTGGGAACGGCATGAACAATATAAAAAGCTCGCCGCGTTGGACGACGATGGTGATTCCCAATCCGTAGACGATGACGAAGTAACCGGAGGACCCGCTGGGAACAGCAGTCGCTCCCAGAAGATCAAAGTCCCCAGGGTCAGCCGACTGCAGTCTGGCTCAAGCTCGTCTACAACACCCTCCATCACCTCCGCCAATTCATCACAATCCATCCTCTCAAGCTCCACCACTGTCACAACGCCCAGTTCCCTATCAACACAGTCCGACACAGCAAGCCGCAAGCCGCGAGAAGAGAAATACCCCCTATTTGTAACATGGAACACCATCTCAAAACATGGCCACAAATCACTCCGCGGATGCATTGGCACCTTTGAAGCCCAAGAACTTGCTGAGGGCCTGAAGTCCTACGCCCTCACATCGTACGTATCCCCTCACTATTCACGAGAACGGGCCTTGCACATACACCTTGGTAAGGCTCGCACATGCTAACCGCCCACAGCGCATTTGATGATACTCGGTTCTCCCCGATCCCCGAGTCTCTTCTACCCTCTCTATCTTGCTCATTGACCCTCCTCGGGTCCTTCGAGCCATGCACCAACGCCATGGACTGGATCCTCGGCGTGCATGGACTCCGCATCTCCTTTATCCACCGCGGGAGACGCTACGGAGCCACCTACCTCCCCGACGTCGCCGTAGAGCAGGGCTGGACCAAAGAAGAGACCGTCATTAGCCTGATGCACAAAGCAGGCTGGGACGGGCCGACCGAGAGCATGGCCAGACGGTTCCTGCGAGGCAGCAACAGTAACAGTACCAGTCACGGAGCAACCAAGCCATGGGAGCAGGTCTCCGACTTCCGAGCTGTCAAATACCAGGGCCTTAAAGCCAGCAGCAGTTACGCGGACTGGCAAGATTGGCGCCAATGGGTTCTCTCGTTGGACGACAGGAGCGAACAGCTCTTGAGTTAATTCGCCATCGACAATCGATTGAACCAACGATCTACTTTATGATACGATGGCGTCAATGAGACGGACAATGGCGTTTTCTCTCTTCTCCTCTCTTGGCTATTGCATACATCTGCTACATGACTATGAAGAGTTAGTTTCATTCCTCTGGCTTGATGACAATTTAGCCGGATAAATCAGAAACCTGGGCTGGACATATGTCAATCATACGGCAAAGACATGACATGAGCACAAACATCATTTCGTAAAGCCCACGAGGTGTACCTATATGCAGGGCCTCCATATTATGGATCGTGAAATAAATATACGCAGCATGATTACCGACGATCTGAAAATGATTGCAACAGTTCTCTCTCTTAAGGTATGTGGGGATACAGATGCAGAAGAAACTGGATCAATATCGATTCTCATGGTACGCAACTAGTAAAGTATAATATGATGGATAAATGGCATAGCAACCGGACCGAAATTTTCCAAAACTAATCGGACCAGAACAAAAAGTTCATTCCCATCAAGGGTGAGGTAGAGCAGGGAAGTATAGACTAAGAAGCGAATGACACCCGAGATACGAAGGGGGTAAAGTGTATAAAGTATGAAATGAAATATTCCACTGAAGGATATAACATGAAGTTTAATCTTATTTCTTCACCGTCCGACTCCACAACCCAGCGACCATTTCCTGGACTTTTCGCTCTTGGGCGCGAATCTGCTCTTCTGTCTGGCCGCGGGCGTTGGAACGGCCGTCGATTTCCATGTGTCCATCGTGGTCTCGACGTTCTTCGATGACGTCGTTGCCGTTGACCCGTTCCGGCTTCGGGTCCACGCTCATCATGCCGTCCATCATCAGGCCGCCACCTTCGCGGAGCTTGTTGATGGCGCGCACAGTATCGATGGCCTTGTGTAGGGTGCGACGGGCGTTGAAGTTCTTCTTGACTGTGGGGAGGAGATCTGCGCCGGAGCCGAGTTTGTCGGCGGAAGTGTCGTAGGGCGGGTTGACCCAGGCATGTTGAAGGGCCTCGTGAGCCGTCATACGAGCGTTAGGATCGATGGTTAGACACCGCTTGATAAAGTCCCGTGCGTCGTGGGAAACGCCGCGCCAGTATTCAAAGGGGGTGAAGGAGTAGTCTGCTGCAAGGATGGCCTGCATCTCTTCCAGGTTGGATTCGCGGTCGAAGGGGGTGTAACCGCATAGCAAGAAGTAGGTGATAACGCCGATGGCCCAGATGTCTCTGTTGGAAATTGTTAGATAGATCAGAAGCGTATGGGGAAAGTAAGACGAGGAAAGCAACGTACACTGGTTTTCCGTGACCGCTTTTCTTGAAGATCTCGGGGGCCATGTATCCTGGCGTGCCGCACGTCGTAGTAAGGACGTGGAACTGCTCCTCATCCATGATTCTGGACAAGCCAAAGTCCGCGATCAGGAGATCCGCATTGTCCTCTGGGGTGCGGAATAGAAGGTTCTCGGGCTTCAGATCCCGATGCACGATTCCATGGTCGTGCAAGTACGCCACAGCAGACAGGATCGCACGGATGAGGTCCGCAGCGTCGGATTCGTAGTAACTGCCTTTACGGCAAATGCGGTCGAAAAGCTCACCACCAAGCGCGAGGTCGGTGACCAGGTACACTGTCAAAATGTGGAGATGGTTGGCCCTGTTTCACAAATCTGCTCATGTCCGTTGCAAGGGGGCACGTACGGTTGTTCATTGTTTCAAAGTAGTCGACCAGGGTCAAGATGTTCTGATGGCCCATGGACACTCTTTTCAGCACCGCGATCTCATTCCGGACCTATCGATATACCCAAAATTCCTTATCATTAGCCCTCCTGCATTATGTCCGGATTATCGCCAGCCAGAGCTGACTGGCTTGGATGGAAAAGTACCATGTGCTCACGGCCCGCCATCAGGCGCTTATTGATCACCTTCGCTGCATAGTAACGACCCGTGTCGATGTGCACGCATTCTTTGACGACCGAGTAGGAGCCGGCTCCTAGCGTCTTTCCGGTCTTGTATCGGCAGGGCTGGACCTTGGGTCGCTGGCCTGCTTGCGGTTGTGACGCCATTTATCGAAGTGATTAAGAAAGAAATAGGGTTGAGGTGAGAAGGTGAAGGTGAAGGAGTAAGGGAGAGTCGGTTGATGCTCGTATGGAAGGACGGACAGGGGGGGGTTTGGGGAAAGCCTGCGTCTGTCGGCCCCGCGGTCAGCAGATGGATAAAAAGATGGCGAATCTTAACCACGCAGGGCCCAATCAGAAGATCACTTGAGCGCCTGCAGGTAGCTTGAGGGACTCACCAGTATTTAAAATGTGCAAGGGTGGTGGCCAGGACGGGGACCAGTCGTCCTGTCGCAATCGGACGATGTGGTGGAGTCCGACTGCGGGGTTTGCGGTGGACTCGCCGTCGGACGGTCGCTGCCTGGGAGAACTCAGGGAGGGACCGGACCAGCAGAGATGGATGCTAGAATCGTAGAACGCCGAGCAGAAGGGGAAATCTGCCCATGCACTGCTCGGTGAAGTTGGAAAAGTGGCAGGAGGGGATGGATCGGCAGAGGTGATAGATCGATTGTTGCCTGACAGATTGCGGTGCGACTGCCACACACGTGCCAAGGCCCCCGATCCATGGAATCGCTATTGGCGCCGCTTATCTTTTGCCTCTTCATGTCTCGTCTTGCTGCACCAGTCAGGTCTCATTATGCATGCGCTATGCCATGTATTGGATAAATGACGAACAGTGAGACCTATGCTACCTATCTATCTACTCCGTATGCGTCAATCAATCAATCAATAATCATTCCCTCCCCCAACGCCGATCCAATGTGGTCCCCGGCTGGATGTATATATCGAACCGGAGAAGTGTATAGTTCCCGCGGGTATCGCCTCCAACAACGCTCAAATAACAAGCAATGCAAGGACAAACAGGATTACATCTGTTCGAGAACTTCTCCCACAACACTCTCCAACAACTTGAGACCGTGGAATTTGGCCACACTGTTCAAGATGTGCAGCCGCTTCTCAATCTCCTTCCGATCCATCGTTTCTACCCACACTCCACTACACGAGCAATGCTCCATGAAGTCACTAACCTTGAGATTGCCGCATTTCGAGCACTTCAGGTCTTGGGTCTGCCATCCGACAATGAACCCTTGCACCTGACCGATAAGGATTTCTTCCTGGGCCAACCGGTCGTATTCGGTTTGGCAGAAGGGACAACGCCATGGTTTGGTAGAAGCTTTGCTCGCGTCCATGCCGGGGTCAGGGAGTACATCCTCGTCCCGGCACAGGTCCAGATCCCGGATCAAGCAGCATGCACCGCAGGTGAGCTCGGGAAGTTTCAGGCTGGTGCAGGGGTTTTCGAAACGACCTTCCTTGCTGAATTCCCTCACCTCGAAGAGTGCCAGCAACTCACGACGCAGCAACCGCGTCTCCATCGTAGTAGTCTTCGACAGACTAAGAACTTGCATAAGCAATTTCACCAGTTCCAAGACAGGGTTGCGCTTCTCTTCATTGGGGTCCGACAGCACGCCAGGGAGGACAGGGAAAGCGTAATCAGATGCGAGCTCCGGGTGTAAAAGTTCGTCACGCTGCCGGCGAATGAGACCGGTGAGTTGCTTCTTCAATGGTTTCGAGAATTTCTCTGCGAGGATAGCCGAGACCTCTTCGCTGTCCTCGTCGTTGGGACGTCCAATGGGAATCTGCGTCATGCGAGGTGTAGATGAATCGTTGGTGTCCGGCCGTTTGAGACCGTGCATTAGTTCGATATACTCCACAACCCAGTCATGGAAGATGGTTTGCATGGGTATAGGCAAGAATCGATTGAGCTGCCAGTGCATAACCGTTTCGAGTTCTTGTTCATCGGATTCAGTGACTTCTTGGCAACCTTTGCCACCGTAGTTGTACTCATCATACCAAAGCAGGTAGTCCCAGTACTCTTTGATCTCAAGGTCGATGAAATGGAACGACGGATTGGCTCGGATGGACTTGAGAACGTACTGGCTGTAGGCATAGGCATTGCCCACCTCCGTTTTGGAGGTCTGGAGGAGCAGACGAGTGGAGCTGGCAAAGATGACATTTGACCCAACACGTCTGAACTCAGCCATCAGCCGCTGGAATGATTTCCTGGACAGCATTCGCACGTAGTGATGCAAGGAACGATCGTAAAGGCATGAAACTGGGCTCTCTACCCATCGAATCAGATGCTGCACCATGATATCGGCCATGCTGTTTCCTTCGCAAGCCTCCGTCCACCAGTGCTTGACCATTTCCCGCAACACAACCGCTCCAGCTGAAGCGAACGCCTTTTCGGAGTACAAGACCCCTCCGTTCGCGTCTGCGGATTGCCCGGACGAAGCCAAAAGAGTATCTGCACCCTCCATCTCGTTGATTATGGAAGAGGTTAAGATGGTGTTGATTGCAATATTGCGAACCTCCAACTCTATGCATACCGTGGTATACGCGCTGGGGACATTCACTGATGGCATAGCAACCTTCTCGAGAGGACCCGAAATATCGTCCTTCTCGTATCCTGCATGATCGGGCCGGGGGTTCGAGGACCACCAGAGGACAACATTGTTCTGCTGGAGTCGTCTGGCGTACGAGATGTCGATGAGGAACCGGGGGTCATCGTTTTCCAGGTTGCAAAGAGGAACATCACCGTATCTAGCCAGCAATGTCAAGTGCTGAACCCAAGCAGAGAGATAGAGATAGTGAGTGACCAATCTCCTGGCAACGAAAGACTGCCAGCCCAAGGGTGGAAGGTCCATATCCGACACTTCCGGCTTGACTGGTAGAACAGGGTATTCTCGCAACAGCGGAATATCATGACAAAGACGCTTCCTTTGCTGCGACTGTATGACCATAATGGCGGGTTGGGTCTCCTCGGATTTTAACTTCTTGATCAAGTCTCCAACCTCCAGGTGAGCTTTTCTCCTGGTAGTTACTTGCGTGGTCTTGAAATGGATCTTTTCCTGGTACTCAAAGGCAGCTTGTGACTGGTCTCCTTCCAGGTTCTGCATTTTCCGCGCAAGAAGTTCAGAGTAGATTTTGTCGAGGTTCGGGAGACCCTGAACATCCCTCGTGCGGTTTAGAATCACAACATGGGCCTCATTCTTCGTACTCGAGAAAAGAGCGAAAATCTGTCTGTCTCCAGATGCGACATGGTAGAGATAATGGTAGGCCATGGGTGAGTCCAAAAGATATGGTTGCTCGGTGGTTGTACGACATAGAGTTGAGAGATCAAAGCCGCGCTCCAATCCTTCTCCAAGAACTCCGCGTTGCTCCTCATCGAATGTGCATATGCTACCCAGTTTGAGCACTGCGCGGACATTGAGTGGGATGTTCTTTTCATAAACACCCTCAACACTAGGGTGCTGAAAGAGAACGTCAATCTTGTCCGCTTCACGAAGATAAGTTTCTTCGGACAATGTCAATTTGAACAAATGGACCGAAGGATGCCCGTTGGGCAACGTATGGTTGACCTTCTCCACCTCGCAATCTGGCACGTCGACATCAGGAAGCGAGTCCTGCTTGAGATTGACGTAAATCTGACGGGGAACCTTGACCGTGAGAGCGTGGATCTTTCGGTCGATCAAAACAAACGCTCGCACGACCCCAGGCCTCGTGGTCTCGGAAAGCTGCAGAATCTGCCAAGTTTTGATGTACAATAACTCAGCCTGATTCCTGAAGAGATTACTTAACGAGTCGCCACCTGTGTTTGCCCTTTCTCCGAAGAGCTGACGGCGACGGATGCGGGCTTGTTTCTGAATCTTCCATTTCTGCTTCTGGTACTTCAGGAACCCAACGTAATCATTTGTTGCCGATGGCATTTTCGCAGGAAGGGTAGCAAACGGATCTAGTGACGTTTTCGACAGGCCTTCTGGGTGCTTCCTCTTTTGCGAGATCTTGCCATCGGGAGATGACTTCAGCTTCTGGGTCGAGTGCGCTATCACTTCGTCAAGATCGCCGGTGTGCTGGACACGATGGTCGAGAATGTTTGTCGAGATATCTGTTAGTGGATTCTTTTCCGATTTATTGAACATATCCGTCATCTTGGTCTGCTTGAATCTGTCATCCTTGGTGTTGATCCGCCTTTGCAGCCAGTCAGGGTGAGCGACTCTGGGAACTGGGTTACGAATCTTTTGCAACGCAGCTGGGATGGTGATGAGCTTCTGTACAACGGAACCCAACCGCTCCAGATAGTAGTCCCAGTCGATCACCGTACGGGGGTCCATATCTCCAGGGTCATCCTTCAGCCACTTGCGCAAGAAGAATCGTTTGACGCTTTCCTCAGCCGAGAAGATCGCCACTGGAATGGCTCGCTCAGTGACAGGCGTGTTCCGTGGCCTTGAAGATATGATGTATTTGCAGTTCAAGCCCTTGTCTTTTACCATCTGCTCGCCCAGGAACTCTGCTAGGCGCCGTGCAGTCGTGATTGATGTCGACTTTTGGTTTCCATATTCTTCAAGGGTCTTTGTCATACTTCTGTTCTCCGAAATGAGATCAATAAGTTCCTCATCGGCCAAAGTTGCACCATGTTCGTAAAGCACGTCCAACCATCGGTCAGCTACCTTGGCCACTGCAGCATAGGTCTCCGTGAGAGTCGAACCTTCCAGGAAAAACCGGAAGATCTGTGTTTGGAAAATTTTGATCAGTTTCAACTCTCCACGACGCTTGACCTCGAAACCTTTCAGTTCTGCCAGCGAGCCGTCATGGTTAAACACCGCATAACGTTTCTTTAAATTCTTGTCTTCCTCTTTTGAAGTTGGCAAGATCATCGCTCTGTAGGGTCCATCGACTTCGAAAAAGATTGAGTTATCACTGTGCGTCTCGTATTTGAATGTTGCCGGGTCGACGAGAGTCTGATATTGGTGATTGGTATAACTTCCGTGGACGAGGTGGTTCAGCATGACACAAGGATATGAGATACCTAGCTTCTTGCCGTTCTTCAGAGTAAAGGAAAAATCCTCGGGAAATGTGCCCGGAAGCATACACCAGATACCATCAGTGTCGAGTTCCAGGGGGCGACCGATGCGTTCAACCAGCTCTCTTGCCATTTGAATGATTCGAGCGCCTGTCAGACATGTCACACCAGCCATCTCCATGGAATACCACCGAGATCCTTTTCTCATGACGTAACCATAGAAACTGTTCAGAATGACTTTATGGGCAAGCTGCAAGGAATCGTAAAGGATGATCATCTTTTTAGCCTCGTCGACCTCCGCGGCTGATGCACCCGAAGATTTGAGAGACTCGGTCTTGCCTTTCCAGACTTTCTGTTTTCCCTTGAAATCGTATCTTCGGTCACGAAAGCTACGGACTGTGTCCACATAGAATGGATTCTCCCGTTGACAAATGATGGCCTCTCTGACCATGGTTTTGCTGTCGTGGATTTTGTGGTAAATCTTCTTGCTGTAATCCTGGAGTCGTTTCTTGATGATGGCGGCTTGTTCTTCAACGCTCATGTCACCAAAAGATCTCATAGGGCTATTCTTGTATTTTCCTGGGAATCTTTCATTTGCAACTGCCTGACGAATCATGTTATATTCGTCGCGCTTGGCGGGAAGGAATTCACCTCGCCATGCCCATGGTAGTCGCCTATCACATGTCTTTCCTGGCCGGTTGAAGTCGCAGGCGGCACAGTTCGACTCCTGGATCATCGAGTCTGGCTGTAGTCGATTGGTGATCATGATATTCGGATACATGGAGGCAACGTCCAAGTGGTAGATGGAAGGCACTTCATCCCGATGTGGCTTCTCTTTCAGGTCGATCAACTTGTCCGCAATCTGTTTCTTGACTTCCTCGTAGTTTGTGACATCGTCCATTGACCTTTTCTCTTCCACTTCAATACTGAATTTCAAGGCCGCGTCCAAATCCCGAAGGAGCTCATCTATAGCAGCAGGTTCCACGCTGAATGTGACAGGGATATCGCTTCGAAACACACCAGCCTCAATACTTTCGACGTGTCCTCCGACGTAAGTTTCTGATTCGAGTAGGTGCCCCTCATAGAAAGATTCCGGGGGGTCCTTGTGCTTGTTCGGCAGGACGATGTTTCCTTGATATGCTTGCACCATTAGAAGCATCTCGCACAGAGTTCCGGTTCCCTTTCTCAGCGTGTCGTCTGGATTGATAGGGAGAATTGTACAAAGAGAAAAGATGAAAGGGTGGACGTATTTCATGTACAGGTAGTAGGTCGCGACAGCATCGGAGACGGAATATTCCGCCAAAGTTTGAGGCCGCTCGCTCGCGTATGGGGTCATCAGTTCGGGGTCAAGTTCGTCGGGGTCGTATCCGAGCTTTGCAACAGTCACGGCTTTCAAGCCACGACTTCCCTGAGGTAGATAACTATCACGGCTTACCCAAGCGAAGCAGTCCATATGAACGCAGTGGTCACTCTGGTAGATATCCTCACTGTTCTTGCGGAAGCCGATCTCTCTATACATGTCGATTCCCAAGACACTAGCCCTAGCTTCCACGAAAGGCCAATCGAAAAAGTCACCGTTGTATGTCGCAATGACAGTAGGTTTCGCTTCTTTGATATGTTCAAAAAAACGTTCTATGACAGCTCGTTCGTCGGGTTCGTTGAAGATCATGAAGGGACCGCTGTACTCTGCCTTCGGCGTGTATTCGAAATCATTTATGTCCTCAGATACGATCTCACGGTTAGTGATGAGAAATCCTTGCCCATCGATCATGTAAGATATCATCATGATTTGGTCAATCACCGAGTCGGGAAATTTGAGCGGTAGCTTGGTTGTCTCAATATCGTATGCTAGAATGACAGGGTCGGCTCGCGTGAGTCGTTCTTCTATACATGTCAATGTAATAACGCCGTGTCTTGCCTCCACTGTATACCATTTCCCTATACGGATGTCTTCAAGACGTTAGAAACCGCAGATACCAGATGTAGAGAGGCGCACGTACCTTTGTCAATCGAGACTCGAACATGATAGGGAACATCATATTCTCGAATATCAAGAATAAAATCGCTCGCGTTCGTAGTGCCATTAGATCGTGATTCGTTAATCAGTTCATCATCAAAAAGGTCAAAGCCAGCATTCGCGCTAGAACCCAGTCAGCCGCAACTCCAACCAAACGAACGTCGAATTGATGGACACACCTGGAGATCTCCATATACGTATCCATCACATTTACATTCTTCTTATTCTTCTCTGCCAGAGGAAGGAGGGTCTTGCGGACTTCCAACAAATGGCCCACATTGGCAAAGTTGAGTTGGAGAAAGTTCCGTTTGTACCCAAGCAAATGATTTGGCAGGTCGAGGTCCTCTTTCTCAACTCGCGACACCTTCTTGATAAGCCCTTCAAAGGTCCTCCGACACCATTCCTCAACCTCGGTCTCACGGCCCTTTTTCACTGCAATTAAGAAGTATGGGTCGTATTCGACGGTCGCCTTGAAACTTCCGCCGCCATCTTCGAGGAAATAGTAATCCACGCCGGCGCGTCCTCCGGGAACATTCGAATCTTCTATGGATGTGCTGTGCATATTGATGAGCCATCCCACTCGCTTTTCGCCAGACTCGAAACGGGGGAACCCCAAGGATTCATCGATGCTGTTGGCCAGCCGGATCGACTCGAATTTCTCATCTTGAGAGGTTGCTTCCGTCGACCGAAGAGACGAGAACTCGATTGTTTTTGTTCGTTTGGGATTGAAAGAAGCCGCACTGGATCGAAACTTGTTCCCGAACTTGCTGGGTTTTCTTGAAGGCATCGCGACGGCGCGCCCACTGGCCGGGGCTGAAGATCACTGCAGGGCAAGACAAGACGTTGGGTGAAACATGGAAAGCAATGGTGGTTTAACACAGAACAGAGCTGCGCATAGCTGATTTGACGAAAGCTAGCTTCCGTTCTTCCAAAAGGTATGCTTCTAACGGACTCAATTGAGCGCTCCAATGTAACTGAATTAGTAGTTGATCCACTTGCGATGCTGCGGAGCCCAGATTTGCCCTACGCCATTCGGACGCGTTCGCGTTTTCTACTTTACGCGTGCCATTGGCCGATCGTGAGCCGCTCGGGGAAACTATCCGCTTCTGCCACCCCTGCCGGGGAAGCTTCGGGGCACAGGTTCTTCCGGCCACCCGCGCATTGTTTCCTAGTCGAGAAAACGCCCGCATACAGTCGGAATTGAATGTATAGCACCGACGAGGTATCTTGAACCCACAATTGGACCTCTCATCATGGCCGATGATGCGCGGGACTCGACTGCACCCACTCCGGAAGTGAGGGAGCCTGAACAACAAGGTATTCAGCAAGAACGGAAGCCAAAACATGAGTTTCCCAAGTCGCAAGTCGGGAAGCTGTGGGATGCTTTCGGAAATCCTGAAGAGCCCGTGAATATGCTGCCCTCAGCGGGCGCCAAGTCTGGAAGAACCACCAAGGATATCACGGTCACTGAAGCTATGAAGTCAATGTCCCTTGAAAATGTCACGTCATTCCATAAGGCACCCTGTGCGCGCGACTCGCTTCTACTCGGAATCGGCGCAGGGTTCGGTGTAGGTGGCGTGAGGGGTGTGGTCGGAGGTAGGAGTCACCAGCTGCCACCTTGATCCAGTATATGGTAGCTGATGGAGTAATCTAATGTAGGACTGCGCTCGGTGTGGACCGCTTGTAACTGGGCGGTCGGTGCCTTCGCTGTTACAGCACTTGCAGCCCACGAGTTCTGTCAGCGGCGTCGGGTGGAGGAATTGGATGGCATGAAACAAGCGGTGGAATTGATGAAGGAACTCAAGCTTAAGAAACAACGAGAAAAGGAACAGAAGATCGAGGAGGCCGCACGCTTGGCCGAGGAAGAAAGAAAGCGGAAGAGCTGGACCAACCCATCGAACTACAAGTTCTGGTAGGCTGTTTGCGCATTGCATGGAGTACTGGAGTTTGATGGGATCTCATTGTATAGTACTATGTATAAAGTAGGTTGGGTTCCAGGTACATATTCCTCTATGTTATGGGCCGCTGCCCTATCCAACCTTGAAGCTGTGACGTCGCGATGTCACACGTCGATATCTCCAATCCAACGCCCATTTCATTAATTGTCCTCAACCAATGAATTCCAAAGAGGGTAGAAATCTTGTAAAACCAGAAGACTTATCTCAAATTATTGTTAGCCTTCCATGGTGGTTGCATTCAGACGTCGAATTTGACCTTTTTCTGAATAGCGCCCGATTGGATGGTCCGTATCTTATCAAAATCAGCGCCATCGCGGCGTTCCCGTCGGCGTTCGCGCGCTTCTCTTGCCTCACGGTTCTTCCATTCAGCAACCTGCTTCTGTCTCCTCTGTGACCGAGCCCAAGCCATTGCTGCAGTCGGCTTGAATCCGATACCATTCATGCCATATCCATCGTCAGTCGGGTCAGTCGGGTTGTGACCAGTAATCTCTGAGTCATGCCATGTAAGCGGGTCCTCAGCTGTATTGCTGATGAGAGGTGGTGATGATCTCACGGAGCGCATCTTGGAGGTAATCGAGGGGATTCGTTTTTTTCTAGGGCTTGGTGTTGACCGTTTCTTGCTGGGTGACGTCGATGCACTCTTGTCACTGTCGCAAGGTTGGATACCCTTTGCAAACTCTGTGAATCCAGCTGGACTGGGACTACCCTCCATTGAGGGATTCGTTCCAGGTATGTCGCGGGTGCCATGGAGTTCATCGTACGTGGCAGGCCAGTCTCCTAACTGCAGAGAAGGATCTGCTCCATACGGAACGGGTGACGTAGAAAATTGGTCCCCGCGGATGGCCAATTGTCCCAGGCGACTAGCGACTACTGCACGCGGGCTGTATCTTCCCCATTCTTCTGCTTCCCGTACCCTAGTTTCCTGGAGGTTGGGGATTGAGACGCATGATGTCGGGGAGGCAGAAGGACTGCAGTAGTCCGATTCTTCGGATGATGCACGTTTGCGTTTGGGCGATTCAAAGGGCATCGTCGGCAAGGTTGTTTGCATCATCGCGGGGCTGGAGTTGAATACGATGTGGGGGCATCACATCGACCAGGCCGGGTGTGAAGGAGCCAGAACGTGGGCTCTTCAATGGTAGGTTAGCTTCTAACGATCTAGACGGGAGGCAGTAAACGAAGCCATGATAACTAGAGAACTGTGGAGAGCCCTGGTGCTCGGGCCATCATCATCATGGCTGAAAGAAGAGGAGGCGCAATGGGGTTGGATCGCCCTGGGAGAGGGGAAGGGGAGGTGGTGGTCTGGGTTGTCGTCGGCCCTTGCCCCGACGGGTGAATAAGCAGTCGAGTACATCACTCAACGGATGTGTATCTAGTGGTCAGTGAGTTACAGGGATTTAGCTACGCTACTCTATAAATAATAGTCAGCGGCGTCAATGGTCGGCCCTTGCAATTGTAAAAACCAAAAAAAGCCATATCGAATTGGCAGCAAGAACTACACACAAATTTTGGCATGACACAGGCCTCAATCGAATAATTTACAAATACCCAGCCCATCAAGTCATTCAAGGAGAAAACAGAACATGGATGGCAAGAATAAGAAAACCCAACAACGCCGCGACAATGACGCCCTCCTGTCCCAAGACTCAGTGCTTTTTTAAAGCTTCTTCTTCTTTTTGGACGGCTCAGCATCGCTATCGTGCTTCCGCTTCTTCTTGTCGGACTCGCCCTCGCCGACGTCAGACTTCCGCTTCTTCTTCTTCTCTTCCTTCTCACCCTTCTCCTTCTTCTCGCTCTTCTCCTTCTTCTCCTTCTTTTCCTTCTTGTCCTTCTTTTCCTTCTTCTTCTCCTTGTCCTTCTTCTCGGCCTCCTCGGCATCGGCATCCTTCATTTCGTCATCGCTCTCGCCACCGTCGACATCAATGTCGGCAAGGACAGCGTCCATGGCGTTTTTCTGCGCAATCATCAGCATGTTTGTTCGGGAGAAAAAGAATACCAAGAGCGGTGGCGTAGCAAAAAGATTTAGCCACATTGACTTACCATGGCGACTTCGTTCTTGGTAGGGGCGGCACCGGTAGCGTAAAACTCCAGACGCTCCTCAACCTGCTGCTTGAGGGCCTCTCCGAACTTGGTCGAGGGCTCCTCGGAGAAGTTGTCGATTCTAGAAGCGATGGAACACTTGTTGGCGAGGAAGCGCGAGATGCGGCCCTTGTTCTTGGGGCCCGCTCTTCCAATGAAAGAGGAGTGGTACAGAAGACCGTACTTGGGCGTGTTGCCCTTGGTCTTCAAGGCTCTGAAAAGGGCCTTCTCCGCACCAAGAATCTGAACCGTAGAAGCGGGGTACTTGGACAGGTTGGTCAAGCTTCCGGCATGCGAGATCAAACGAGCACCAACGATCTCTCCGATCAGGGCAGCAAGGTTGGGGGCGACGACGCTCATCTTGGAGATCAAGTAGGCGTGGAGAGACTTGCGGTACTTGGACAGGCTGACAACGCGTTGGGCGAAAGAGATAACGTTCTCCATGTCAGTCTCGGAGATCTCCTGACCCATACTGTGCTTGGCAGCGTCGATAATGCTCTGGGCGACACCCTCATCATCCTCCACAAGGGCAGCAAGGTCGTGCAACTTGTCGTCGGTCAAGTCCTTCTTATCCTGGACGAACAAGGCAACCTGGGCGTAGCGTTGGTTTTCGGAGACGATCTTGTAGAGTTCAGGGAAGTGCCACGAGTACCATTCTCTCACTCTCATGGAGAAGGTGTTGATGGCCTTGTCGAGCTGGTCGAGGATAGCAATGGCCTGGATGATGTGGTTGTCATCGCGCTGGACGGAGAACTTGACCTTGGCGCGGGAGTAGGCGTGACCAAGACCAAGCTGAGCAGTGTCCATGTCACCCTCGCGCAGCTGCTTCAGCAGCTTGGAAGCGTGGAGTCTGACACCACGAAGCATATCCTGGACAACCTCGCTGGTGTCACCGGTCTCGCAGTCAACGAAAGAGAAGGCGGACTTGATACTTCCGGCCAGAGCCTTGTCGGAAAGTCCCAGAATAACCTTCTTCTTCTTGTTGGGCTTGGGCAGGTTCAATTCGAGGAAAGAGATCAGAGTGTCCGAAGCGACACCTTCCGAGACATCGTTAATTTCACCAAGGGCCTGCTTGTTGTTCCTGGACGTTGTCAGGATCCTGGAGTAGAAAATCCATGGGGAAAAATTGAACCACATACTCGAAAGGCAGGAAACTGGCGAGTTCGACCATCTTACCGAAGGTAGCCAAGTCGTTGACACCCTCCTGAACCTCCTTCAAGCGGTTTCCAACGCTGTCGCCCTGGTGGGCGACCTTGAAGAGCGAGTAGCCCATAGGGCTCTCGAACAGAAGAAAGTCGGCCATTGCGAAATTGAGGGAAAGGCCCTAAAAATTCAGACAAAACGGTCCTTTACGTGCGAGCGATGGAGCCCGCTTCTCAATTTCCCGGGGTTATGCGACCGTAGACCTGCCGTGGGACCGACGTGGAGTTGAAGAAAAGCCTGGAGGGTAGATTTGCAGAGTCGAGCCGTCGGAGCTCTTTTTTTTCGCGGCGGCGCTAGTGCGAACACCGAATGTGGGCTTTTTGCCAAAACTACGGCTCACCGCATTCGACGGCAAACACCACCAGGTTTGTGACCGCGCGGGCATCGTCTTAGGGGCCTCCAGCACCAGCCAGCCGATCCTGTTCCCGGTTCTTTCGTTGGGCTTTGTTGCTTGTCGCTCATTCGTGCTGCAGAAATGTCTGCAACGCAGTTACTCAATCCCAAGGCCGAGTCGAGGGTATGCACCCGGTTTCCTTCTCTCTCCCACTTCCCCCCCCCGACATTTAGCCCCTCAGTGGTCCAGCAGAGACTAACAGTTCGCAGCGGAGAGCGGAAGCCTTGAAGGTCAACATCAGCGCTGGTGAGGGTCTTCAGGATGTCTTGAAGTCCAACCTTGGTCCCTCGGGGACACTGAAGATGTATGTCTTATTTCCAGGCAATATAGCACTGATGCAGAGCTGACCAATCTTAGGTTGGTGGATGGTGCAGGCGGAGTATGAAATCTTTCCTCAAGTACGGCAGTTTAGGATTCTTCTGACCAAGGTGCAAACAGATTAAATTGACCAAGGACGGCAATGTTCTGCTGCGTGAGATGGTGAGTGAGATGTATTTCCCAGAACTATAAGCACCCAAGGCTAACTGTTATAGCAAATCCAAAACCCCACGGCTGTAAGCTACCTCTCTCCTCCTCTCCGAAGCGTCATCCTCTAATACACACGAAAGGTCATGATCGCCAGAGCTGCGACGGCACAGGATGATATCACTGGTGATGGAACAACATCCGTCGTGTTGTTGGTGGGTGAGCTGCTGAAGCAGGCAAACCGACACATCTCCGAGGGCCTGCACCCTCGCGTCATCACGGATGGTTATGAGATCGCCAAGAACGAGGCCCTGAAGGTTAGTATCTTGAAACTTGCGGCTACAATTCTATAATACTGAATCATGGTGGTATATAGTTCCTCGACCAGTTCAAGCTTGAACGGCCCATTGACCGTGAGCTCTTGCTTTCCGTCGCCCGGACGTCCCTCAGCACGAAGTTGAACAGCGCCCTCGCCGAGAAACTCACCCCTGATATCGTTGATGCCGTTCTCGCCATCCACAGAGCTCCTGAGAAGCCGGATCTGCACATGATTGAGATCATGACCATGCAACATCGGACGTCTTCCGACACTAGACTCATCCGTGGTCTTGCCCTCGACCACGGCGCCAGACACCCCGATATGCCCAAGCGTGTAGAGAACGCGTTCATCCTGACCTTGAACGTGAGTCTGGAGTACGAGAAGTCGGAAATCAACTCCGGCTTCTACTACTCTTCTGCCGAGCAGAGGGATAAGTTGGTGGAGAGCGAGCGCAAGTTCGTGGATGCCAAGCTGAAGAAGATTGTGGAGCTCAAGCAGCAGGTTTGTGGCACTGACCCGAACAAGAGCTTCGTTGTCATCAACCAGAAGGGCATTGACCCCCTGAGCTTGGATGTCCTGGTCAAGAACGGTATCCTGGCTCTCCGGAGAGCTAAGCGGAGGAACATGGAGCGTCTCCAGCTTATCTGCGGCGGTATTGCACAGAATAGTGTTGAGGACTTGACGCCCGATGTCCTTGGTTGGGCTGGCCTGGTTTACGAGCACCAGCTTGGTGAAGAGAAGTTCACTTTCGTTGAGGAGGTCAAGGACCCCAAGTCCG
The DNA here is from genome assembly GCF_003184525.1 of Aspergillus sclerotioniger CBS 115572. Lineage (NCBI taxonomy): Eukaryota > Fungi > Ascomycota > Eurotiomycetes > Eurotiales > Aspergillaceae > Aspergillus > Aspergillus sclerotioniger. The sequence continues at coordinate 350,405 of NW_020291003.1, read as the reverse complement.
TCACCATCCTCATTAAGGGACCCAACCAGCACACCATCGCACAGGTTAAGGATGCTGTCCGTGACGGCCTGCGATCCGTATACAACACCATTGTTGACGGTTGTGTCATCCCCGGTGCCGGTGCATTCCAAGTTGCCTGCGCTGCTCACCTTTCTTCCGAGGCCTTCCGCAAGTCTGTCAAGGGCAAGGCCAAGTGGGGTGTCCAGGCCTTCGCCGATGCTCTTTTGGTCATTCCCAAGACCCTTGCGGCTAACTCGGGCCACGATGTCCAGGACTCATTGGCAGCTTTGCAAGACGAGCAGTCTAACGGCAACACTGTTGGCTTGGACCTGACCACCGGCGAACCGATGGACCCCATCCAGGAGGGTGTCTTCGACTCCTTCCGTGTGCTGCGTAACTGCATCGCATCCAGCACGGGTATTGCCTCGAACCTCTTGCTTTGCGATGAACTGCTGAAGGCCAGACAGATGGGCCGGCAAGGTGGACCTGGCGGCATGGATGAGTAATGTGACTGTTATGTAAAGAACATTTGGTGCTCCATATTTGGACTACCGGTTAGAAAAAACATCCTTGGTCAAGATTGTACTCAGCCAATACGGAACCCCATGCTAATGACTACCCCCGGCATATTCTAATCAATCCCAATCCACTTGAGGAAATTCCAACCGTGCGCAATACCATGAGCGATCACCATGGAACCATGCTACTGCCTAAGTCACTGCTGTCTAGGGATGGAATACTAGTCTCAGATCCATGAAAGTAAAATGACAGGCAGCAGGATACCCATGCACCAACATACGGAGTAATTTGGTAGTGGCGGCCCTGAATGATCTCTTTCGAGTCGAGGGTCACTAGCTCTAGGAGCCAACGATAGTCATTGGGCGAGTTGTGCGAGTTGCGTAAGTTGTAGGGTAAACCTGCAAGCCTCGGAGTTACTATTCACTTCTCCGTGACAGGATGGTGTGGTATTGGAATTTGTCGGACTTCTAAGAGTAGGTGAGCCATCCCTTTTATTCGCGTGGGATATTGGTATCTAGGTAGGGATGCTTGGATTTCATAGAGCCGTACTGTCATTCCAAATTGATTATCTAGGCGACTAGTGATCCATACATGGTTACTATTGTTTAATTTACATAACACGCCACTTTCCACTACAAATAGAGATGGGCATATAACAGGGAGCAAAGGAGAAGGGAAACTAGTACTAGCAGACATTGAGCATCTGCTGTCACACAGCTAGCGATGTATAACCTACCTAAGTCTCTACTGATGGAATATCCCCGTATGGAGATTAGCACTACTTGAGGTTAATAAGAGAATGTCACTGAGAACAATGTGCCTAATCCTACAGTCGGTAAGAAGCTCGGCGCGTGATGCAGGGTCAAGATGAGGAACAAATCACAAATTACGGACAAGCAAACCGGGAACTGACAGCTTGCTTTCCCCGTTCAGGTGCAGCTCTCTCCCCGGGGGAGCGGTAGGTTATGATAGGTACGGTACGCTTAAGCTGTCCCTCTTCATGCAGACCGGGTACAACCTCCGTTGACCGAGTAAGAGTCCGCGGTATCTATCTAAGTACTACTAGTAGAACTCCGGACACTAAGTACAAAATAGGGAATTGACGGGTCAGTTGACCCTCCACCACCCAATCAGCGGCCAGATGGGCGGGGAAAAAAAGGCAAGCTTGACTGGAACCAGTTACTTCAGTTGTATCGGAGGCCGCTGGTCATCAACCGCCTACCTACTCCGTACTTATTCTTTCTTTCTCTTCTCCATCCTGCAACATCTCAACTCTAGGCTGCTTATCTGGTTGCCTGGATTCTTGAGTGCCACCCAACGCCTTCCCTTCTGGTTACACCGCAGCTAACCTTCGTATGACGATGGTTGGCTTCCTGCGGAATCCTGTTGTCTGAGCTGAGGCAAAGACGATCGCACGGCGAGCTAATCACCCGCGCTGGCGCCCATAGGCAGCAGCAATAGTGACGACGACCACCGCCAGCCTTTGTCTCCTCCTTATCGACCCCGGGTTTCAGGCCCTTATCCTACGGCCTAGATTCCTTCCAGTCAAGCTTGATCCCTTTTCTTTCTTCCTGATCGCCTGCAACCCCGTCCCTTTCCATCCTCCTCCTGGCCGTGTAGCACCAACCTCACCCGTGTGCTGCTTGGCTTCTCCATTCATCGACCTCATTTTGCCTCTTAACGGCCTGGGAGCGGGACTTTGCTCTTCCGCGACCGTTCTTTATCGCCGAAGATGTTCAAACCTTTCCAGATCAGGGATCTTCATGGATCTCCGTCACATACCTCCGCAGAAGAGTCCTTGACATCATCCCCCAAGCCCTTGTCGAGGGAACTGGCATCGCTGAGGACTCGTCGGGGCATTGTGCAGCTGTCTGCCTCCGAGTACGACAACCTATCGTCGAAGCATCCGCGGGCACGGCTGACTTACGTTGACGACGATGATGGCGAGCTCATCACGGTATGTCCCATAGTAAATCCTGGGTTGTTTCAATACTGATAGATGGTCGCAGGTTGGATCATCTCTTGAACTCTCCCAACGCCTCGATGAACCTGTCGACCCTGCAACGGAACCAGTCCCGATACCGCAAGCTGTCATTCCTGAACCGATGCACCTTTTCGATATTCGACGGTCAAATTCGATAACTGAGTTGTGGAAGAAGTTTGAAATCAAGCGGGATGTTCAGACCGTTCGGGATACGGATAATGTTCAGGCCAAGTCAGCAACCACGGACGTCCCAGCAGACGTACAGTCAGGGGTGGAGCATGAGCCTGTAGAGACTAGTAACGATGAGACGGCACCACTTTTGGCTGCTTTCGAGGCCGAAATGGCCAAGATCATGGATGCTTCCAGGACCGTGAACGATGGTAATACATCAGAAGGATCTCCAGCATCCGCAGAGGAACCCACCGGAACCGAAGCCTCTAGGCCTCCAAACCCCACCGATGCATTCACGCATGCCATACAGAACCTGATCAGTGGGGCTGAAAGGCTCAGTTCTGGGGTGAGGTCGAGTATTCCCGAGATTGAGCGTCATATGCAGAATGCCCAAAGGGCCCTTCCTGAAAATGTCGGGACCTCGGTCCAGGGTGCCCTTACAGCCCTGGAAGCCCACATGAGGCAGTTAACCACCTCCATCAATAATTCGACAGTTGCTGGTATGCCGACAGGCAACATCCTTCGAGGCGAACTTCCCACAGCTGCCAACACCGTGGATAGTCTGCGCGCGATGGCATCAGAACTTGGCAATGTTGGACATACCTTATTCGAGGCGTTCGAGTCTGAGTTTGGGTGCAATCGAACTAGCGGTCAGCCCCAGGCTTCCCCGGAAGAGCATCATGGTGTGCTCCACCCCGACTACGTGGAAACCCCCAGACCGTCTGACGACCAGTCATCCCAGAGTCAAGATATGGGTAGCGAAAAGACTCAACGCAAAGAAAAAGACCTGAGGAAAGATTCTGGCTTCGAAAATAGCTCAAAGGCAGGCAGTTCCGGTCAACCAAGCGGCCGTGGCCAGACGCAGTCAAATTCACTTCCTTTCCGACCTCATCCTCTTTCTCATCGTGGATATCGAGGTGGTTTCATCCCTCAAGACTGTTGCCCTCCCCTACCACCTCAGCCGTTTTCTCCGCATTCTCATCGCCACCACCCTCCTCCTCCTCTGCCTTTCTTCGGTCCGCCCCCTCACCACTGCCCTCCGCCACCCCCAGGTCCTCCTGGTTACTGGCCGACGCCCGAGGGTTTGAACCACTTAACTCGGTTCCCTCCTGTGCCTCCTCCACATGTGCCTCATCCTCCACCTATACTTTACCCCCCACATGATACTTTTGCAGAGCCATATCAACCCCAGGGTCGGCTCAATTTCTGGACCAAAGTACCAATACACGAGCATGCCCATCACGAAACGCGTGGGATGCCCACGAATGATGCAGTGTTGACTGAAGAAGATGGCGCTGCAATCTCCGAGGCACAGTCATCCACGAACACATCGTTGTTCATCGGCAATGTGGGATTCAACGTCAGCGAGAAGATGATCAGCGACGTTTTCGCCTCCAGGGGGTTCTTGGTGAATGTGCATCTACCACTAGACGTCGGAACCGACAAGCATGCTGGATTTGGCTACCTATCTTTCCCGTCCGTTCCTGCAGCAAAGGCGGCCCTGGAGGCCTTACAGGGCACACATATCGACGGGCATGCAATCAACCTGGAATTCAGTGACCACAGCCCGATTGCGAGGCTGCGCCCTGAAGAATCCCGACCCCAGGCTGAATTAGGCAGCCGGGTGCCTCCTGTTACAGATCATAAATCGAAGCTATCCGAGCTTCAAGGCTCAGCGGCTACGCTCGCTGGGTCAGAGAAGGCTTCCTCAAAAGAAGGTGGTGAAGAAAAGGGGTCTGCATCTCCCAGTGGAAAACGTTCCGTCCCGCTGACCGTGGCGGATCTATGTTCCAACGACAACCGCAACCTAGGCAAGGCAGTGTCTACCACTACCGGCCTAGAAGGGTCGTCCTTGTCAGATTCCGAACGGCTCAATTCGCTCTATCCGTCACTCCTGCCTGAAGGCGTCCCAGATCAGGGACCCTCGGAGTCCAACAATCCCGCCTTTCATTCTATCCCTGATCTCACCCGTGAGTTGGAAGAGTGCCGCTTTCCCCCGGTCTCACAGCTCGAAGCGCACTTTTTAGCTGAGCAGCATCGAGAAGCCGAATCATATGCTGCACAGGCAAGGTTTCAAGGCAAAACACCCGAGGGTAGCACCGAGGGGCAGAATGCGAGCAGCGATGCGGCGCTGCAGGGATTGCCCGGTACGTTCCCGCATGAAGGCCGCGAGAACTCGTCGGCACGGCTGGAACAGGTCTCAGGAAGACGCCAGATGCATGACATGCCTGACGAGGGGTCTTTCGGTCCCCGCCGTCACGTTCGACGCTCAAAGACCCAGAGGCCACCTCGTTCATCTTGGGGAGATCCTGGTTTTTTTGGGTTCTTGGGAAGGGACAGCCCGCGCAGCATGTCCGGCAGGAGACCGGAAGGCCGCCATCGTCATCGCGGCGGACGTCGCAACAGCTTCGAGAGCCCTTCGCCCGAGATCCAGCATGTTCATCCGGATGCGAGACAACACAGCATTGACGAGTGCGTGTCCACCCTGGTAAGTTTGGGATATGGAGGGGCAGGCGATGGTGGAATTCAGAGAATCGCGGTGTATGCAGCGGCAGCGGACGGCAGTCTCTCGGAAGCGATTGAGATGATTGAGGAAGAACGAAAGGCCTACGAGCAACAGGGATCGACGATGTGATGACAACCTTGGTAGTAATACTTTTTTGCAACTCGAGATGACCTAATTTGTTGTTTTCAGGCGGGCTGTGAATTGATAGTACTGGCATGCCTGTGTTTATTATAATTCTCCCTACTCCAGGATATCCAGCGTAGACACCGTCTTAGTAGATGCCACCTAGTCTAGCTTTATAACCTGTCGGAGCAGACTATCTACGGCTATCTATCTGTCTGTCTATCTACCTACCGCTACCGTGGGAGGCGCGGCTGCGGAGCGGCGCTGAATCATCGATCGGCGGCGCCGTTCTTCGCCGATGCGCGCCCGCGCTTTCCGATCCCAACCCACCCTCTTTTGCGAGTGCGAGCGCCACCTCTCCAGATTCTCAAGAGATGCAGACATGGCGGAGGACATTCGCCACATCGGTTGCGCGGCTGAATCATAGGCCAGCAGCAAGGCCTGCCGGTTCCACGCTTCTCCGCTGCGCGCAGCTCCTCGAGAGTCAGAAGGGATCTAGCTGGGAAGACCAGGAAATCAAGTTGAACGGATTCATCCGCTCGGTTCGCAAGCAGAAGCGCTTTGCCTTTGCCGAGATCTCCGATGGCTCGACGGTCAAGCCTTTGCAGGCGATCTTGAATCCGTCGCAGGCCGCTGAGTAGGTTCTCTCCCAGTCTTGCCCAGTCTTGCCCAGTCCCAGCACTGACATTGCTACCACCATCGCTAGTTTATCCACTGGAACAGCTGTAGAGATATCCGGCCTGTGGAAGGCATGCCCCCCGGGCAAGGAGCAAACCCATGAGCTTCAGACCACCGCCGTCAATATCGTGGGCAAAACCGACCCCGAGGTAGGTTGTTTCAAGCGGCAACCGCAGAAACGTGCTAACTCTCAATCGTCTGCCTACAGACCTACCCAATTCAAAAGAAATACCACAGTCCTGAATTCCTCCGGCAGATCCCCCACCTCCGCGTGCGAACACCCTTCAACTCCCTCCTCTCGCGATTCCGATCCGAATGTCTATACCAGCTCGGAAACGTGTTTCGACACGCCCCCAATGGTGGCTTCATCCAGGTGCACCCGCCTCTCATCACCTCATCGGACTGCGAGGGTGCTGGCGAGACATTCACTGTGATGCCGCGAGAGGCAGTTGGGACAACACCAGCCGATGGCGAGCACTTCTTCCGGGCACCAAAATACCTCACGGTATCATCGCAACTGCATCTGGAAGCTTACGCCGCGGAGCTTGGGAACGTATGGACCATGTCGCCCATGTTTCGAGCCGAGAAGAGCGACACGCCGCGCCATCTGAGCGAATTTTACATGTTGGAAGCCGAGGCAAACTTCATGGACAACCTCGACTCCCTCACCGACCTCGTCGAGTACCTCCTCCGCGATCTTACCCGGCGCCTCTACGACACCCCCGTGGGACAGGAGATTCTGGACGCGAAACGCCCGGGCGAATCCAGTCCGGAAGAATCGGCAGCACCTGCTGACCTGCGCCAGCGTTGGCAAGACATGATTGACGGACCCAAATGGCGGCGCATGACCTACACCGAAGCAATCGAGTTGCTCCAGGACGCCGTCACCAAGGACTCCGCCTCCTTCGAGTACCCTCCAACGTGGACGGGCGGACTCCAACTCGAACACGAGAAGTATATCGTGGACGTGCTCAACAACGGCCACCCGGTCTTCGTGACCGACTACCCCAAGCCAATCAAGCCCTTCTACATGATCCCGTCTCACGCCTCGGGGGCCACCACTCAGGGCGAAACCGTCGCCTGCTTCGATCTCCTCCTCCCAGAGGTCAGCGAAGTAGCCGGCGGATCTCTGCGCGAGCACCGCCTCCCGGAGATAATCCAGAACATGCGCGAGCACGGCCTGATCAAGCGCGCATCAGGTGACGAGGGCACAGCCACCGACGAAGGATCGCTGTACCCTCACCTCCTGCCCGGCGAAGACCTAGGCCACCTCCAATGGTACGCCGACCTCCGACGATGGGGAACCGCCCCGCACGGAGGATTCGGTCTTGGCTTCGACCGTTTCCTAGGCTATTTGGCAGGGGTCTCTAGCGTTCGAGACGTTGTCGCCTTTCCGAGATATTTCGGTCGGGCAGACTGCTGACCTGTACTATCACCACTATCCCACTTACTCCTACTTACCCAAAAAAATGTACATTACATTAAGACCATATGTTTATTCCTTTCACCTCACTGATCATTCATCCACACGACGACTAAAAATAACACTCCCTCTCCCTCTCTCGACAAAACCAAACTAGTACCGTCCCCTAAATAGATAGATAACCTAGGTTCTCCACACAAAGTAACATAACAAACAACCTCCTGTCTTACCTAGTCTTCCTTCTCCTTCTCCTTATCCTTATCCCCTACCTAGGTAAATAGACACAGGCCCAGGCCCAGGCCTAGACCCAAATCTAAACCCAGACCAAAATCTCACCGTTCCCTCCCACTCCAAACAAAGAAACCTTGGCCTCGCCGCCTCGTAATCACCCAAGACTCAATCAGTCATGTGGACAGTACCTGGGTAATAAAAACAAAATCACGCCACAAGCCTCATTCGTTACTCAGCCCTTGGATAGATAGGTATGATTCGTCGGTGATTTATTGTTATTATCTCGGGTTTTTGGTAGATAGATACGGAGTATATGTTCGGGGTTTATGATTGCATTATTCTACTAGGACTAGTACTAGTATGTTTGTGTGTCCTGTTTGATGGTTGATTGTTTGATTGATTGGTGTTTGGTGGCTGATGGCTGATGGCTGATGGCTGGTGTTTGCTTTGGATGTATATTTATCCGTGTGTGGTTGGATTGGTGTACTAGTAATACTACTAGGTAGATAGATACCTGGGGGTGTGATAAGAGTACTATTTTACTAGTTCTGTCTAGGTGCTTTGTATGTATAGGTATATACTGGGATAGTGATTGGGTGATGGATGAGCTGGGTTATGCAATCGGGGAGTTATGTTTGCTTAGGGTGGATTACCTAGGTTTATTAGTGGGTATGAACGGAGTACGGAGTACGGAGTATTATCTGTAGATAGTGAAAGCTTAGGTTTGGGTGGGAGTCTTAGTAGGATTGATTATGGTTATAAACTATAAATTATAGGTGTAATTAGGGGTAGAGGGTTTGGGATAGGGGTTGGGTGGGGTATATGTAAATGGTTATAGGTTGTTGAACATGGATGTACTTCTTGGACTGAGGAAATCTTAGTACACAGTAGTCGGGGGTATCGTTATTATGCAGTTCTATGGTTATGTTCTTCATTGCTGGTTCGGGAATAGCAAAGGATCCAGGAGCAACCGTTCCATATCCTCTGTTTGCAAGTGAAGCTGAACATCGACCCCGTGATCCGTCCAGGTCGGCAGAGCTTCGTCGTTGACATCCGACGTCCGATCGGGTGGCGCCTCTTTAATCAAGACGAGCCCGTCCAGATTGGCCAGAATGCCGTCCGCGTAGCGAGCCGTGGGTTGCGGACCCAGCCCGAAATCCACCTCGTACAGCCCTGCGCGTGCCCACGTCGTGGTCATGACGTGACGACTTCCGAGAAAGCCCTGCCAGATACGCTGCGGGGACTTTTCGTAGGCCAGACTGTGGAGATGGGCTGCCAAGAGGGCCGGATCGCGCACTTGAGAGAGAGTTTGGCGGATGCGCTGCGCGATGGGCGGAAGGACGGCGCTTTGCTTGCCGTCCGAATTTGCCGTCGTCGTCACGTCCGCCCCAGCCATCTCCACATTGACCATCACGGCAAGCGACCCCATAAAGGCATCGCCTAGCTGAAACGCCGGTCGGCACCCGTACGTCAGGTCGCAGTGGACCGGCCCGGGGTCGTTGTGCATGTTCCGGGCTCGGTTGATGCTCGCCCATATATGGGCCAGGACGGCATCGTGCCGACTCAGTCGGCTGTCGTTGGTGTCCGCGGAGGACGCGTTGCTAGTTTGTTTCCAGATGGCCTCGACCTGGTCCCGACTCAGGTGTACGATGTAATGGGACACCGGCGCTTTCGTGTCCCATTCCGGCCACGGTATTTGTTTCCCCGCAGGGGGGAGCTCCTGGTTCCGGAACACTTCAGGGATGCGCATCTTCAGAGGCGAGTCAGCTGGCACATTCCACCAGTCATAGCGATGAAACGGCAAGCTCTTCGTCTGTTGGATGATTGACTCGTCGGGCGTGACCGCGTTGATATCCCCTGCTGCAGCGTTATCCAATCGCTCGGGGTCGAACACAGGACTCAGTACCGGCGTAGCCTCGCCCAGTAACACAGAACGGCTCACGCTCGCCCAGTCCTTGACGAAATAGACCAAAGCGCTCGCATCTGCGAGAGTATGAGCTATCTTGACCGCCAAGGCGAATCCCCCGCAGGCCAATTCTGTGACCTGGATGGCCATGATTGGAGGGATGATGTCGGCATCGCTGACTTTGGCCGGGTTCACTAATTGGGTCTTTGGGACAAACTGTGACAGAGACACCTTCTCCTGGTTCCAGAGGGCTTGAGAGGTCGGGCGCGAAGAAGGATGGAGCTCATCGAGGGTCGCAGTTGAACGTGCGGCGACAAATGCAACGCCTGGATCGGAGCGCGTGCCATGATGGGCATACACGCGTCCAAAGCGGCGAGCATGAGGTGCCAGGTGATCCTCACCAGTGGCAGGAGGACCGTCCACGGTGTTGATGATCTTGACTAAGCCACACCACTGTGGATAGGCGTCCAGCGTGACCCTGAGGGACTGACGGAGGTGGTCCACCAGATCGAACTGGGTTTGCAGATGGGGACGCTCGAAGAGCCAAACCGCGCAGGTATCCAAGAAATTGACGGTGATGGCATCCAGTAAGGATAGGGCTGCGATCCGTTCCGAGCTGGTTTCCGGGTTAGGAAACAGTCTCTCGGAAGAGCAGATGGAGGGTTCGAAGGATGACATGGGGGGCTTGAGGTCTTGCAAATGACCCTTTCAGGGCGCGGAAACAGGGCACGGGCGTCGGCTTTTTGGTAGATGGCTGGCCTGATGCACAGGAACAGCCAGTTCTATTTGGTGGATGCTTCGTGCCGGCCCGTCCATTTTGTAGAGCTCGCAATATCTTGTTTAAATGGGTGCTGGTGGATAGAGATCTGGTGAGGGAATCAGTATGTGTCAGGACTTGTGTGCCACCGTATCATGAGTCACTATGAATCAATGATGGCGGACACCGTAAGAGGCTAGCCAGTGCCAAGGGTCGCAGTCGTCGAATGCTCGAGACTTGTTTAGTGCCTCCAGACTGTTGTTGTGATTCGTGTTATCGAGCGACGGAGCATTAAGTAGGCCTCCATCGTGATACAGCAGCGGATTGCGCGATAACCGAATGACGAGGATGAAGCAGCAGCCAGATCTAGTGGAGAGAGCCAATGGGCGACATGCGTGCTATCATTACTAGTACTTACAACACAATCTCTCAATCTGGAAGGAACGTTGGAGGGGAAAGAAAGGCACGTGAACGAGAGAGGCCCTGAGCGGCAGGATCAGCGGTGAGATACTGCCAGGCCGTCTTTCACGTGCCAATCTTACCATACCTGGTATCATGCTGTATCATGATGTATCATGTATGGCCTGGCAAAAAAAAGTTCTCCAAAAATCCAAAGGGGCCAAAATCCTCGCCCCATCGGATAGATGAAGCAACATCCGACTTACTTCCTTGGGAGCAGTTGGAGATGAACCTGCTGCCTGCCTCGGCTGCCGACCAGAACAGAACAGCGTCGTCCCCCTCCAAGTGGATCCTAATCGGCTTCTCGGGAATCCGAACGGCTTCTTCCCAAATCCTCCCTTCGTCGACGATTCGGTTTCTGGAAGGTCACCGCGATGAACCCATCCGGCGGCCAGGGACGAGAGGCATGATTGGATTCGGGAGCGGCGGATAAGTGAGACCGTCCACAGTCCAGCGCGACCAGGTTGCTACCCAGGAATCAGGAACAGAGGGGGGCCTAACGGACTCCACCCCGAACGGATACTTTATTCCCTCCAAGCTGCGGTCTGGGCGGAGCCTCGCTACGCCGGTTGCCCAAATCGGGTTGGCAGCGATCCACCTCGTTTACACAGTACGATCCAGTGCGATTTGGCGAGCGAAAGACACGGCGGGCGGTTTCAGACGGATAACTCGTTGCCTAGGTTGGCAACTTGGCATGAGACAACACTGGGAACTGGGAAGACATCGGGGTCTGTTCGAGAAGTCTAAAGGACCAGGATGGACCGTAAGCGTTGGCAGGATGAGACGGGGCTGACGGGCTGATTGATGGCTCAATCCTGTCGTACCCTTTGACCTCATTAGGTCGACTGCGGAGGAATACCACGCGGGGGGGAATGCCAAGTTGCCAACCTTACTGGTGTTAAGCATATTCTCTCGGCCTTTGTCCGGCGCCAACCCAGCAAGCAGGCTCTCGTTCGGAGCAGGAGCACGACACCGACCTGGAGGATGAAGGACTTTGCCCAATGCCTAGACTGGGACCGTGGATCGCCTACGCGACCCTCGTATCGGCTGCTGCTCGGCAACTTGACTCAGAAGAGGACACCTGTACTCTTCCCTTCTGCTTTGGATCTTCTTCTGTTTTTTTCTCAATTCTGGCGCACTCCATCGTGACATTACATAATCGGGCCGTTACTTCCGCGGACCGATCGATGATTTTGCACCGATGGAAAGGGGCAGGGAGATGGGCAGTGGCTCACAGCCACTGAGACTCACGCCATACACAGGATCTGATATGAGTATGACCTGGAGTGCTCTGTATCAATGCACTCACATCAGGCTGATTTCTAACCTCCCAAATGGGTAATCGGTAAGACGATGAACGCCTGCCCTGCTGAGAGGGGGGGGGGGCAGTCGGGGAATAGATACACCACGCCAGACACTAGGCTAAAGGCTAAGCCTTGGCTATCTGGCAGACGAGGGTCCAGTCGGAAAACTCGTGTTACAATTTACAAGGACGTCTGGCCCAAACGAGTAGTCAGCGGGGATGGCTTGGCTCTGCAGCGCTTTGACGCTTGGGCTTGGGTCAGGGATAGCGATCCTCGGCTCTGAAGGTCTGATACGCTGCCACGGAGGCGCGCCAATTAGTCAAATCAGTCATGGAAATACCCAAAAGAGAAATTCATCTCCATCCGCGTGGCGGAAGAGGGGGACACTTCCACTAACTAAGCAATAGTCGCCCGACTAGGGCTGCAACGGTGGCGCCTAGAGCATTGGTGTTATTGAAGTCAGTTGTTTGTCTTATCGCCTGGTCTGCTGGTCAGTCTGCTGCTGCTGCTGCTAGCCTGCTAGCATTATCTTCTCCGTACCTTAACCTAAACCGCACCGACTATGATCGATCATTATGCAAAGGAGGGGAGGGGGAAAATCCATCCGTCAGCAATGTCTGTGTCGGGTGTTGATCTGCGAGTGACGATAACAAACCAATAGCAGACATAAACAGCATACAAATAGCATTAGCGACAAGAGCAGATTAAACGAGAAAAGAAGAGACTGTTGAGACAGACAACAAACGACAATACCTTAAATTAAACCTCCCAAAGTAAAAACCCACCTGCCTGCCAGCCTGCCAATACCAATTCCAATGCCAATGCCAATAGCCAATTGCCAAACCACACCCAAATAAGCAAAACCAAAACCAAAGCCACTCACTCCCCAAACAAAAACCAAACGATCAAACCAAAACCCAAACCAAATGAATAAAATAATCTTTACATACTAGCACAGCTAACATGACCTACTATAGTAACCTCCCCCAAAGCAAAAACATTTAAATAAAAATAAGAAAAAATAAATTGAAAAAATAAAAATACCTTAAACCAATTATGCTAGTGGAGATAAGCCCGTGCAACGTTTCACAAGGACCTCTCTCTCTCTGTCTCTCTCTCCCTTCCCTTTCCCCCCTCCCTGGCCCCCTCCCCCTTCACAAAATCAAGGGTTGCGGTTGCATTGAAGCATGACAGAACCTGAACCTGAATCCGCCCCCCGCCCGTACCTACCTACTTCCATACATTGTGTAGGGTGTGTGGGTATTTAATTGGTTGGTTGGTTGGTTGGTTGGTTGGTTGGTTGGTACGTACCACTAACTATAAAACAAAATCCTGACTCACAAATTCCAGGAAGAAAGAACTTGGTTCTCGTGTGACGTGAATCATGCAAGGGAAGGGGATCAAAAAATAAAATAAATAAAAATGATGAATAGGGAGTACGGTAGGTAGATGGGGGAAAGGTTCAGGGGGGAGGGAAACATCATACTGTAGGTAGGAGTTAATTTGTGTGCGTAGGACAGACAGTGTTCACGTATCTGTCTATCTATCTAGCTATGTATGTATGTATTCCAGTGATATAATAGAAACAAGATGATGGTTGATTGTGTTATGTTGCCAGGATGGGAAGGTAATTCTTAAGATTGGTTGGATAATTGGCACTGGCGAAACAAGACCAGAGCCAGAACCTAATTAAACCAGAAGTCATAGTCAAAGTCAAAGTAAGCTAAGCTAAGCTACAGACACAGACACATACGTAGGTACAAACCAAGTTACCTCCATGGATGGCGATACCTACCAGTCACCACCGAGGAGGGGGAGGAGGAGGTGGCACACTTAAAGTTGACTCAAAGGTGGTTTGTGAGTGTGATTGTAGATGACCTATCAGATTGTGAGCATAAGAGGGGAATCGAAAGACTACTTACTAGGTACTAGGTATGGTGATTGATCTACAGTGTCTGGAATTTTAGACTGTCGCGGGTATTGTATTATTTGGGTGTGGATGGTTGCTGGATGTTTGGTAAGGTGTGATGGATGTGGTGGTGGGGTTTAGTTACTCCGTCCGTGGGTTGAACCTATCTACCCATCTGGATATGTCTGAGCTTGTAGGCAAAGTATCTATGGTTTGGATGGTTGTGGATTATTGAAGGTTTGGTTTGTGTTAGTCGGGGAGAAAGATGAGGGGGGATACGTACCTGCACAAACAAGGTTTCGTTCATTTACGGGTTATCCCTCGCCTAGAGAGACAGAAAAAAAGCTTGATTGTGGAGGGGACTGAAGGCGGGTGGTACAACGGTTTCCCATCTCTGTGCATTGATTTAGATATTTGGGTGGTGTGATGTGGTGGGATTTGGATGGTAGCTGGTGCTTGCCTTACGCCACTATCATCATTTACCCGGAGTGGTCGATAGATTTGAGGAAAGGAGGGGTGCTGGTCCACTGGTACGGGGGACTATCCATTATTTGAGGAATTGGGGAATGTGAACTGAACTGAACAAAAAATCAGAATTAAGTAAATCGAATTGAGAATAAAAAGAAAATAAATTATTGTGATTGTGATTGTGATATGGATCTACCTCTGACATCACTGTTCAACAATTATGTACCTACTCTGTAGTATGGAGAGTGTAGAGTATAGACAGGTTCGCTGCGCAGCATCGTCAAGGGAATAGATAATCCTACCTACGGAGTATCACGCTGATCTATTTCAGGCTGTGTGGTTGTACTCCAGACTCCGCATCGCCTTACATACATACATGGGGGGCAGCAGCAGGAGAAAACAAGGCGATGCAGGTGATATGTAAGTGCTAGGTAGGTGCTAACAGTCGAATGTATTATTGTCCGCCATACGCGCCAGAGTGTTATGCGCGACGTCCGGAATTAAATCGAGTCGATAGTGACACACGCTACTACGTTAGTTAGAGTCCCACAGCATGGACATAGATCCGTTACTTTACTTCTGTAGTAAGTAAATATTAGGTAGCACAGAACACAACCTGCAGAGCTACGACGGTGTTTGTTTGGATGCTACGGGTTTGTGCTTAGCAGTACAGACTCAGAAACTGGTGGTCATTAACCCATAAGCAGTACGTATAGGTTTCTATAAGTGGGAATAGATAAAATGACCGTACCTGCACAACCATTAATCTAAATCTAAATTAATCCCTTCCAAGAACATCCGGTTTATCTCCTATTTGCTCCATGTGAGACATCAGCTGCGACCCAACCCAGCCCTGTAAGTACTAGTATAGCTTAGTCTCAAGTCAGCAGCAACAGCACAACTCTCCTGACCCCTCCTCCCCAAATGAATAATTTACGCATCTAAAGTGGGCCAGCCAAGGAGGCCAAGAAAACCGGCCAGGATTCGACCGACTTTGTTGGCGATACGCTTATCCTGAGCGCTAGTCGGTCGTACGGGCGGCGCTATAGCTCCAGTAGTTTACTTGGTAGTTGCGACATATGTTACAGCCTATCTAGTATGTATCTACAGTTACCCAAGAAGTGGGTGGGTGAAACTTTACTTTTCATCGATCGCTTCAGTAGTCGGTATTGCTTTTTTTTTGATTTCTCTTACTGAGTAAATAAAATCAGAGGGATTTATTATTATTGTTAATCTGGTAGCCTAATCGGCTTGTGTCGGATGTTGATTTAGTGTGGTGTTTGGTGTTCTTAATCGATCGTGGATTTCGTTAGCGCCAAGGCGCAATCAATGCCCAGAATAATTCCTGAAATGTGAAAACAGAGTAAGCTGAACCTGAAGCTGGCAGAGGGCTGTGCATGAAGAAACGATCATCACTTCAGTCAGTCAACAGACTACGGAAGACTTAATTTAATCTGAATGAAGCAACGGACAAAGCTCGATCCTGGTGAATTGCGCCCGCAACTTTATCGAGTCTAATCAACGTTACTGGACAATAAGCTCCGGACTATGGACTGGCGAATTTCCCGGGCGAGCGCTGCGAGGGGCGACGGCGCTGATTGGAGTGTGATAAGTCGCGGGCAGATCCCCTCTGTTCTGGTCTTACGTGGCCGATTGGTATGCATCTGACTGATCCTAGGCTCGGTTCAAGCTGGCTGCTGCTGAATTCTGTACATGGTAGGATCGAGTACTAAGTAGAGTACTCCGTACTCTGTACGCTTTAACCTAAAGTTTAATGATGATGGTTGTAAAAGACCTGCCTAGTAAAGTAAAGAAAGACAGTTGAAGGACTAGGCCCCACTATCATACTTATCACAGTATGTCATGCGAACCATCGCCCCGGATAAGATTTGTCAAGCTTTTTCCCTGAAAAAAAACTGCGCCGGGTTAGGTTCAGCGGATAAATTCTCAGCTGAGAACATCTGCCTGGCGCATATCCCTGCTCGAGACCAGGATTGGTTTCAAATGCAGGCGACGGAGTTAAAGTCCGAGAAAGTCGTTAGTCAGAGCGACTAAGATGAGCCTATCTCTAGGCTCGGTTTGCTGCGGTGACAAAGAAAGGCCTAATCAAGCGGATCAGGTGGCTCGCGTCGATACGAACACGAATCGCCACAGTGGCTGTTGGCAGCTGCCGAGAAGCCGAAAATCCGAGCAGCACGGGATTCACGAGTCAAGAAAGGTCAGAGGGGCAGCAAGTGAAAACGAGCCGAAAATCCAGTCGCGAAGCCTAAACGAACGGCAAAACGGCAAAAGATTATGTCGTCAGCCTTGGCCAGAAAGGGTCAGTTTCGGGCGGAACCGCTGCGTAACCCGGGGATAGTCTAACCCTAAGTAATTCATTCCCAAAGCGAGTCGTATTCCGGGCTGATACTGATAGCCATTACGAATTGGGGGGGTATGGAACAAGGTCTGTGCTAAGGTTCTTCTAGATGATGCTTTGCACCAGCCAACCAGAGGGCGGGTGATCGTGTAGGGGTCCAGGATGAACTTGGAGACGGTGTGAGACACAGGCCGGATAGAACTGGAGACGACTGGAGCAGGTTTGGTTTTGATTAATCTAGTAGATTGACTAGTTACTAGTTAACTGGTAAGTGGTGGTAGTGTAATAAATTGTGCACACGGAGGCCCGGCATAATAATAATCAAAGCGACCATGGAACAAGTGGATCTTCAGCCACAGTGGAGGGGAGGGGGGCCATGTCTCTCTCCCTCTAAGCGAGCTTAAGGTTCCTCGTGTTGGATTAAGCTTAAGCTTCAGAAAGTCGCGCACTAATCAATTTCCGGTTGGAAGCAAGCGATCAGAGCGCCACTGGTATCTTCCTAGTGTAATACCGTCACCATCGGGGCTTGCCCGGTGGATTATTTGCTTCCTGCCCATCTTTCCCATTTTTTTGAATCATGGGGGGAAAGTCTTGGGCCAAGAAGCCTCCAAGCCGCCAAACCGTCTGGCCAAGAGATGGTCGATCGACTGTCAGTCACCGGAGAAGCCAAACATGGCATCTGGCCGTCGTCATAATCTGCCTGGTGCATGCCTTGCTGCGGAATGAACCTCCTCTGGTCAGACTGGTATGTGGGAAGTGGGAATTCCTCCAGCCCTGTAAGCAGGAGTTTGTCCTACCCATCATGTATGCTCCCAGTTACTCCATCTGTATATTGATGTCGTATATCCATGCTGTACTCCATACTCCATACTGAATACTCATACTCCATAGTCTACCGGCCAGGCGGCCATATCGCTAAGCTTGGTTTAGACTCCACCACGGAAGTCTTTTTATAATTTTATGCCCCCCTCTACTCCGTAGGTATTCCGTCTCCCCCTTTCCTTTTGTTCATCTTTCATTGTGTCTCCAGTTCAACCAGCCTGTCCGTTCCTTTGTTTCCAGAATAACGGGGCGCTCGGCTATCAAATTACCCTCTGACGGTAAGATTGACCGTAATGCAGCAAATCATAAGGATGAGACCAACGGAGTAATCTTAACCCCCATCCATGATCAAAGGATCCAACCAGCAAAAAGAAAGAGTCCAAAGG
This sequence comes from Aspergillus sclerotioniger CBS 115572, assembly GCF_003184525.1. Classification (NCBI taxonomy): domain Eukaryota; kingdom Fungi; phylum Ascomycota; class Eurotiomycetes; order Eurotiales; family Aspergillaceae; genus Aspergillus; species Aspergillus sclerotioniger. Next base: position 332,400 of record NW_020291003.1, on the reverse strand, counting down.
AAGAAAGAAAAGAGAGCAAAGGCCCACCGGAGCCACCAGAACCATGGATAACCCTCAGGCGAAAAAGAAAAGGTTAAAAACAAGGTTCTATTTGTTTGTGATGAATCCAGCAACTAAACTATCAGCCGGATGAGATCATTTGCTGCGGGCGGCTGCTATTTACCCACTTTTTCGGGGGTTGTTTCGTTCGTCTGGTTGATTTTCGGCATGGCCAGCGCCTAGAGGAGGTCCAAGCAACAGAGGATTGTGTAAGATGAATAATAAGAAGAAAAGAAATAAGAAAAAGAAACATCAATAATAATCAGAATCATCAGGATAATCAAAATACTGGCAGTCATAGTAATCCAATCTTTTTCCGGGGCCAGTCGCTAAATTAAATTTAATCAAATACATACACCATTCAAACCCTGCACAAAAAAGAAATCCACATCCGAATATTCTTAGTCTGGGAATAGTATTATGATTACCTGGTCTTTCAATAAAAACCACTGCTTGACCCTGTGGGGTTCAGAGTTAAGTCGGGTCCCCACCCCATCTGATGCTAATTCTTCGAGGATTATTCCCTTTTATTATTTTCGTTTCTTATTATTATCCTATTTATTATTCTGAGCTTTCCGATTAGTAGGAAGAGCAGCGGGCGCGACTAATTATTACTATTATTACTCCTCCAATCCCTCTCGGGTTTGTTTCTTCTTCCTCTTCTTTTCCTCTTGCTGCCACTTGCGACCAACGATCGATCCCCCCAAACCACTTCAATTCCTCACTATCACTACTCACTCCACTCCACCACACTACAACCACTGCAATCACCACAATTCCACCGGCTTCCTGCATCGCAACTCACCACGGTAAGTCGGTACCTGCTCACCTGTGCACGTCGTAGCTCCTTGTCTCAGCGGCGTTTGTATAACGCTCCCTCCGCCGCCTGCATTCTTCTTTATTCTCCTATCAGCCCTCCCCACTCCCTGCTTGCTCTCCCCTTCCTTGCTGCCCTGGTTTCTTTACATTCCATCCCCTCTGTCCTCCCTCCCCTCCACACCCCCCATTCCCAATATACATAGATGGGAAATTAATGTCGCGGCGTGTTTCTTCAGATTATCTTCCGCGGTGGGTTCTTTTACAGCTTCTCGCCTCCTGCCACCTCGCCGGTGTTTCCCTTTCCGGAAATATCTCACGCTTCACGTTGACTCGTAAACGGCTACCACGAGCCGTTGCCTGACTCCCGACCTATTCATCTTGTCCGCCGTCCAAAACATCTTTCAACATTTTTCATCCGACGAAACCCCCGGTCCTAGCACTCAAACCTACAATCATTACGGGTCCCTACACAGATCACCGGAGGTGGATGGAGACGTACCACGGGCACGTCCGCACTCCCGCGGACGCTATCATCCTCTTTGAAGCGTGTCGCATTGGTCTTCTTCCCCGCGTACAGCGACGGCTATCCGAAAAAGAGCGCCAACTGATCCGCTCCGGGTCAGTCTTTGTCTGGGATGAACGGGAGGCAGGTATGCGAAGGTGGACCGACGGCAAGTCTTGGAGTGCCAGTCGGGTCTCGGGAAGCTTCTTGACATATCGCGAGATGGAAGGAAAGCGGGGAGGAACTGGTGTTGCCCAGTCTACCATGTCTAGAGCTGGCAAAACACCGGAGAGCACGCGAGGCAGTGACGATGACCGTGCGGATGGTGCAGACGAAGGGCCAGACGGCTACCGCTACAAGCCCGATGGCTTGATGAAACAATCTTTCAGCATCACTACATCCACCGGTCAGCACCTGCACCTTATCAGTTATTACTCCAGATCGCATCCGTCTGCGGCCAACCTTCAACAACCGTCGACGGATCCCAACTTGCGGCATGTCCGCCCTCAAAAGGGGCTCTATCCAGAGTCCACGGTAAACGATCAACAGAATCTCCCCGTGGTGACCCGCGGGCCCATGGCCGGTGCTGCCTACGTGCCTCCCCACCCGATGGCGCCATACGGACGCTCCCCGGCTGCGCATCCGGCGTCTTATACGCCCTCTTACACATGGCCTCCAACTCCGCTGGCAACCCCACCCGTTCCAGTTCACTATCCCTCATATCTACCTCCGGTATCCCAGCCCAATGGCCAGGTTCCGTATGGTCATGGCCATGGCCATGGCCACCAAGCTGCCGTGCCACCTGGGACGCCTTTGCCGCCTCCGCAGCCGCCGGGACTACCGGCGCCCCACGAGCGGCCGGTACATGCAGCTGAAGTTACAATGGCTCCGTCTCTCCAGCCGTCGAACGTGCCGGTCCTGGCAAGTCGATCACCACGGGTGCATCCAGGAGCTCACGAGCTTCTGCACCGCCCGAGTCCTCCAGAGCTTGGACCGCCAGGGGAAATTATCAGAACGTCTCCGCGCACACAACCACATGTGGTGTCGCACAGCAATGGGATTGCCTCGATGGCGCGTAGTCCGCGACTCCTCAGTCAACCGCCATCTACGAGCATACACATTCCCCCACCGAGTGCGGTGGTGCCCAAGCCTCTGGAGGCCAGCACCGGCACTACCGTGCCCAGCATCGGCGCACTGATGAACGGTGCCCCATCTGGCTCACTTCCTTCGATCACCGCACCTCCAGTGCCGGCCGCTGGACGTGCCGAGGGACCGCGGGATATTCCTAGCGAGAAGATCGGATTTGGAGGAGAAGATATGCGGGCCCTGCGGCAATTAGACCGCGTGTTCACCGCATAGTCTGAGATGCTCATTCCTTTCATCTTATTCTGTTTGACGAAGTTAGATTCTTACGCCAGTACCGGCACGTTACTTGCGTCGTCTGTTGCTGTATACGATTTAGCATGTTGCTTTGATTTGCCACTGTTCAGATTGGAATGGTCATGTTTACGACATTGTCTGTTTATTCCCTTGATTTGATCCGTTATTCCCAGTCTGGCTTGAACTGGATCGGCGTTGTACAAGAGGAGCATTGCTATACAGCATGGGTGGGGTCATTCTGCTTGTTGTATGATTTCGTGTGCTGCATTGATGTTGATAATTGCATTGGGATCGGTCACGGCCGGCGGTTGGGGTGGGATGATACACCTGAATACAACAGATCAGATTTCAACTCGTCCACGTAGCGTCGCAATGATTCTTATCCCTCTGGTCCGGTTGTAAAGCCTCGCTCACGCCTTGATCTTATCTCTGCGTTGCCCCCTGCTTTTGGATTTCATCCCCAGCCAAGTCACCGCCACACGACAGTCTGTATCCAGACGCTGTCTCACCTGGCACGGCATACGCGTCCTCAACCATGGTACATGGCATGGGCCTCTTTAATGGACAGGGACCTTGCTCTCGTCCTATCTTCTTCCCTCCCCTCCCCTCCCCTTCTCCATGTATCCATACCCATACCCCGACTCAATATCTTACCACCGAGTTACCCCATCATCTTAATATAGCAACGCTTCGTTCCCGGTATTATCGACATACACACGTATGTCAAGAATCCACATCTGAACCAGTACACCACAATACACCATATAATACGAACTCCAATACAAACGAAACAAAAACCTGACGAATAAAACGAACTGAGATGAGATCCGAGCACCAACGCCGATCCATTCCATCTCCCCATAAATCTCAGCACGGAAGGATGAAGAAAGTCAACTGAAGAAGGCAGGCTTTACGTGGCAATATGCATGACATGCATGGAATAGTCTTTGTCATATGCATTTCTCTATCTATGACCTATGTAAGTAGGTATGTGGGGATAAAGATCGACTAGGTTGCAGATAAGTGGACTGGGATGGGCTGAGCTGATGAGGGATTTACTGTATGAGTGGGGATGGAGTAGATACTACCTATGTATTGAGTTAGTGAATTTCTTGTGCTATGTACTATGTACTATGAATAGTATCTTCTTGGACTACCTACCTACCTACCTACCTAGGACAAGGATCTGATGATGATCTATCTGGGTGGGGATGTGATGGGGGTGTTGGGGTATGCAGGTATTGCATGGGCTGTGGGGATTAGGATCGATGGATGATCTTGGATGTGTATGTGTATGTATGGGGCTTGCAGATGAGGACGGGATTTGCTTTTGCTCGCTCTTACTTTGTCTTTGCTTTTTTGTGCTTGGGTTTTGGGTGACAGTGACGGTGAGGGTTGCTTTTTTGGTGTCGTGAAGAGAAGTCTGCATTCATTTGTATGAATATGGGATTGGGAGTCGGATTTATATTCACGGCAGATGATTTTCTTGAAGGTAGTGGTTGATAGATGGGACGGAGGGCATCTTCAATTCACGATTGATGTTGGGTGGACGTTAATATACGGAGTGGACGTTAATGGTACCGTGTGAAGGGGAATAGATGATTCACGAGGATGAAGTATATAAACCTTGCTTGAGCCTCTTCTCTCTGGTATCATCTTCTCTCTAATCATACTCTGGACAAGGGCTACAAGTATATTACTGTACCGAAAAGGATTAGTTGGACCTTAGTAGTCCTTTGTATACCGATACATATAGTACGTGTAGTACTAGGCGTATTGACGTGGGGCTCACGCTCTCATTGTCTCTATAATCATCTATGTTATCTGAGATGACATGTTCTCTTCTCTAGAACACGCTGGTTCAATCCTGAACCATACAACCACTGCAAAGTGACCGAACATTCACACCGGATCAGTTCGGCTCAGTGGTGTCACCGTGGCATCTCAAGAGATACCAAACCCATTGTATCCTGCTTCGATTAACGATATTATAACTACTACCATATCACCAGGTTATGGGCAAATACAACGCAAGTTGCTATAGCAGCAAGCTGTCAACAGAGTCTAGCGATCAAATCCTACAGACCAGCTATCGACTGTCAAGACAACAGACAGGAAATACAATGCTGGGATCGTTTATCGAGCAATACCTTGCATCAAAGTGATTGCAGTCCGACAAATCTTGGCTGGGATAGCAATACGAGCAGTGTTGCTTCTGATGAAGTCTAGCAACGTCGAACGGCATATTCTATCTTGGTCTAGAATGCTAGTTATCCCTGGTGAAGGGATCCAACATCTGGCTTGGGAGGATAGCGGACCATACCTGGTTACAGAGGCTGGAATATTCGAGTTTATGACGCGTCTAGAGCAGAAGTAGACAAGTGGATAGAAAGCTCATGGGGGCAAGTCGATGTTGTCCTTGTCATGCACCTAAGCGGCAGAGGAAGAAAGCACTTCTACTTGAAAAGTGCAATCCCGCAGCCAACTTGGCATATATCGGAGACTCGGAAACAAATGGATAGATCGAACACTTCTGGAAATCCGGGTCAATTGATTTCAAGGTGGTTGCAACAAGACTGAACTTGAATATCGCCTCCAGAGGTTGACAGACGCAATACAATGCAATACACAGCCGATCGAGCTTTGATATCCGATTCGGCGATTACAAGGCATCCAACGACAAATATAAAGGAGGAGCAAGGGTTGAGTCCAATATGACTGGAAGATCTACAATCCCTCTCAGTCTCCCCTTGAATTCATGATTCTATCGAAATTGGGGCACTTTGCTTGTACCCAGGTTGATAGCAATCAACGCGAATTAACACGCGTCGCGAAGCTGGGCATGAAACTGGAGTCACCGAGCAGAAACTCGCTCTTTACTACTCACTGTATATGCTGGCGTTTGCCTGCCATTGACGCGACTGAGATAGTCATTTACCTGGCGCAGAACACTGCCCGTCTCCGACTTCACCTTCTCCGGAAGAATACGACGCGGAAGAGAGAGACGATGGTCAATGTCACATTCGGGAAGACCATGGTGCCGAGAGCACTATTCGCAGTCCACTAACTATGCCAGATGGTATCTAGAAACTGGACGCAGTATCGCGTTGCGCCCCCCAAGAGGAGATCATCAATTCCTCTGCCATGCCCTGCCTATTAGCGCAGCAGCGCAGTCATCGGTGGAAAATGTTCCATTGCGGGAATCTGTTTTTGCATTCGCTGTCAACAGATGACAAATAACTACTGGGTATGACAGTATGGAATATGGGTCGAAAGTCGGCGCCCCTCGAGCTGAGTTATCTATCAAACTCACCTTACGGAACACTCTATCATCTTACATGGTCTTCAAGAGGACTCAGGTCCGTTTCATAATGACTTCACCTGATGACTCTTGCTTGGTACAGTCTTCAGTCCGAAGAAACACTAGTTATGAGGTACCCTCTGATACTGTCAATCCTCCCAATGAGCACAATGGTACCTTTGACTGCAACTTCTGTGAAGTTGTAAAGCTCAACAACCCTACTATCCCTGGTTAAATAAAACATGAATTCCCACATACTCTCTTTCATACCCAGGGTGCGAATTGCGCTCGATATGAAGGCAACAGAGGCTCGAACCTCTGCGCCCGATGCTGCCACTTGAGGGTCCACATCTACTACACGTTCGGGATGTTATCTGGGTGGAATAAAATACCTCCCAGTGGACACTGTTGAGGATATCTACTGCAGCAGTCCTATTGCGACTTCTTTCAGTTTGTAACTGCCACGGTCGACGTGTATGAGTGACTTCATGGGGCGAGAAAGTTGAGCTGGCGGACTTGCATATAGCGGTTCGAGTTGATGGTTATGCTTCATCCATACACCATGGGGGATTCGCCATCGTCATTCGGGGCTTCATTACTGCATGCCCCGATGCATGGGCAAAAGCTTTAAATGGACTTCAGAACGGTGGTTTGGAATGACTGTCTCGTGGACACGGAATCTCCGTATATTTTCCTTCTCGATTTTTTCGGGTATCTTTCTCAAAGACTTTTATCGACTATACTCTTCCTACAACATCTCAGTCTCTACTTCGTTCAAAGCAAGACCTTATCGAATGAAGTCAATCTTATCATCATTTTGAACTGACTTCTTGCATTCCTCCTAAAGTGGAGGCTCGTGATTCAAGTCGCACACTGAAAGATGTCCGACTCGAAACTCTCACTAGCAGAAAATTCATCTTACAATCTGGGATATGGGTATCAGTTGCACTGTCTCCCTCGGGTCAATCAGATATACCCACCAAATGCACTGAAAGGAAATCGAGGTCTCAGAAAATCTTAATAGGGAGACCAAAATCTACCGACTGACCTAGTCATCGGGGCTGCTATGTCTTATCATATCCCAATTAACTGGGTGAACCCCGACAGACCATTCATACCTGGAATGGTTACTAATCGTTCCTCTCATCGATATCTGAAAAAGAGGATGACATGAAGCAGATCGCCATATCAGTAAGACACGTCTACAGGTATCTGACCAAAGCCACAAAGGAGATGGTGATGGACAAATCTATCCTGAAACAGGCTATGCAACTCGCTCCACCGCAGTCAAACGAACCGGGCTAGAAGGCCTTCGATCGACACTTACAAACAAGCTCAAAGAAGGACACCGGATGAGGATGAACCTGAGAATAATACAATTGACTCACGATGAGAAAAAGAATAAAGTCACAGTCCTACATTGCCTCATGTTCTCTTAGGTCAAGGTCCTGCTCGACAGCGTCTTGACCTCCTTACAAGTGCCCCTTACCACTGGGTCTAACAATACCAACAAGGACGACTTACGAAGTGGTTACCTCGAACTTAGCAAGCTCATTTCAACCAAGCATACAGATGACACTCCTTTATAGAAGAGTGCCCGCATTCACGTTCATGTCCTCTCCTAACCGGTCGTCGTTATGTCTCTAGACTAACGAATAAATCAACCCAGAAAGATGACCTGAAACATGGACGAAGCAATGAAACCATGGTATTGATGCTGAAATACCTTGTGATGGGTTCTGTGCCTCGAAATCAAGGCAACCTAGTCTACCGGTCCAAGACCCAGATCAAAAAGGATATTTGATCCGAACACATGTTGTTCACAATAATTCGATCATATTCTAGCAAGATGTTGAAGCCTGTGCTGGCCAGGTGTTGCTATACATTGTCTTGAGACAGTCAAAGGCTCCACAGATGGCTGTACATGGGTCTAGTTAACACAATTCTAATCTATCACTCTATTTATTTAACGTCAAATCGACTCAACAATACGATTTATCTGTTCCTTCCATTGCATCTGAGCTCATGGTGTATGGAAGAGTTAACCTCGTCAAACAACCCCCGCAGAGTGTGGTTCATGTTTCATGGATAGCACAACTTGGGATTTGCGTGCTTTGAGCTTCGAGCCCATTGGCTAACTCTCTCTGAACCGCATTCTATATCTTCTGGGTTCTTTGGACCTGTTACAACTCGGTTGCGTTACAGAACGTACCAGTACATTAGACCAATTGGTTCAATTGTAAATTATTCCACAACGAATGCATTGGTGAAGGGGAGATGTAGGACTGGTAAGGAGGATGGTTGGAAAATTATGGTGGTATTGAAGGGAAGATGTGGATGCTTGTTCTATATAGATAGATAGCATAAAACCCAGAAATTCTCTCCTCACATCTAAACCATTCGAGTGAGAAGGATCCAACAGTATATTCTAGAAATGAATGTCTAAATTTAATTAAGAGTCTTCAACTCGTTCCTGAACTATAAAATAAATTCTTCCAACAAGGTCAGTAGTATATTCATGATCGAGAGACTAAATAAATACTAAAACTGTGTAGTATCAATTGATACTCTCCATATTTCATTGCCCCGGGGCTCTTTCCTCGGAGGTGGATAATTCTTCCCTCACAAAGTCTTGTGCACATCCAACGCTATCTCCCAGAAATGCATTGTCTCCTATCTCCTCGTTAATATTTACACCCTAGATAGGAATTTACCCAAAGGAACAGAAAATGAAGTCCTCCTAACACGATCAGTATGATTCCTGACATTGGCAGTTCCCAAAAAGGTATAAAAAGGCCTCTTCATCACATCTCTGCTCGATCTCTTCTCATCACCCACCCGTCTTCACTCTACTTTTACTCTCTACTCCAAACAAAACCACCATCAATAATCCAATACCTTCCCTACCCAGCTATAGCTACACAATGTCCAACCAGATCTGGAAACACGACGAAGAGGCCTGGAGCACATGGCTCGCGGGCTATTTCCCCCACAGTGAAGGCTACACCATCGAATCTACCGGAGACAATAACGCAAAGAGGGAGTCTCTGAGATTTGAAGTCTACACGGACAATCATTATTATGAAGTGATGGATCCGGTACTTGGCCCATCACGACATCTAGTGAGCTACAACTTCTTCACGCTCCTTATTGAACCGAAATGTTGGCTCGAGGTATGTGAAACCATACTGGAAACACACTGGTCGGGGACTAGGAAGGATGCACCTAGCCGGGTTGACCTGGTGGGAGCCGTGCGCCTCAGAGGCAGGTTTTATTTCTACAGGGGGAGATTCTCTGGCCCTGGCCAGAAAGTTAAACCACTCAGGCTTGGACGGGGATACGACTTAGTACACTTCAATATATATTCCAAACCAGATCATACTGTTGAAGTTGCTGGCACCCAGCAAGCTGTGGTGGATCGTATCTCTTACCGTATCAAGGAGCAGTTGAATCCTGCTACCAATAGGGTGAGTGGTATGGATTGTGATTTTACTCCGGAGGGGAAGCTTACAGAGACTGGATTGGAAAGATAGGTCTGGTTTGTTTGCTAGTTGTTGCCGGCTTTCTGGAAGTATTTTGCTTGCTGTTTGATATCTGATTATTGTCACTCTTGGGCTTTATTTGAAACATCACTTGATTGGTTGATTAATTCAAGTCGTTTTTATCTCACATAGTATCGTAACTTATTTGAATGTTGCAAATACATGTAGCATGGACTGCAAGTATAATAATAATAAAGTTAGACAATTAAGCCTGCAATTTGTACCGTTCATATAAGAAAACATCCCCATATCCCATACATACAATGAAAAGGATCAGTTTATATCAGTAATAAGCAGACAGTATTGACCCACACACCTTGCAAAACTGGGGTCACATCACCCCTGCACTCAACCATCTTGCTCGCTCAGCAATTAGTATTATCATGGCTGGATCAAGATATCTCAAGAGGATGATATATGGACACACCGGTCAGTCTACAACCACGCTTTCCGTCTACTCCGTCTTCTTATTATGAAAGACTTAGTTTAACAATTATCAGGACCTTCACTGCTCGAACCAAAATATAAGATGACAGAGTAGGAACAAGTTTTGCAGATTTTGTGATACTCTTCTAGCATCTTCCCAAGGTAATATATATTGTCTCCTTCTATGATAGGACATGATATGTCAAAGCTACTACTACATAGACAAAACGAGATATATCCCTAATGGCTACTATGTACAAAAGGTAGAGAATGTCCCAACCTAATATCCAGCGGTTACCTCCCTGAAAGGGTCCTGCCTTTTCTAAAACTCAAGCTTTTTTATGCTACCTTCCAGAAGGACATATCTCCATTCTCCATTCAAAAGATGCCCTCACTCCGGTAAGGAACTTGTTCTTCTTGAAATAGAGAGCGACGTCTTCCTAATAACCTCAGTATAGTTCCTAGCTCTTGACAGCATGGAAAGATATAAAAGGCCTCATCATCCTGCACAGTTCTCTTCTTCTTCTTCTTCTTCTTCTTCTTCTCCCATCACCCAAATATCCACTCTACTCATCTGATCTCTCTCTCAAACCAAACCAAATAAACCTCTCTACTCAACATGACCACCACAAACAAACCCGAAATCCCAGTCCCGCACATCGACTCCGCCTTAGACTGGATCTACCCCTTCTTCGAAGGTCCCACCTTCCAAGCCCAGCGTGCCAACACCCACATCAAAGTCCGGGATAGGTTCAAAGCCGAGGTAGTCGACATCCCCCCGAGGGCCCTCCCGAGGTGATTGAGAAAATCGGCGGAGGCCCCAAAGTGACATATTACCCGAGAGTGGAAGTCATTGGCCTTGCTGAATATGACCCCTTACTCCCCAGGTTTGTTATACTCACGCTGCTTTTGGGCCCGTTCGAGGACAGAGAAATGTTCGAAAGGATCTTCAATGCAGAAGTCGAGTTTCTCAAGAAAGATAAAAACCGACCTGGGACGTTGGAGTTTGTTGTTGGGGCGTGGTATGAGAATAAGTTGACTTTGTTCAAGTTGCAGGATGGTAAGATGATTGGTTTGGGAGGGGAGGGGGGCAGACTTATGAGATTTCTGTTGGGAAGTATTTGGATAATGAGTACAAGAAATTGTTGGAGGGGAACTTTGAGCTTATTAAGAGGAATTTCATTGATGCGACCTCAATGAAACTGGGGGGAATGAAGGGGTCCTTGGGGGAGGAGTCCCAGGAGGAGAGTGCTAAGAAACATGATAGTGGTTCTCTCAAGGATGCGCCCAAGGGGGAAGGTTTGGAATAGTTCTGTGATGGTTCTTTGACTTGCTTCTCAGTTTATGTTGGGACATTTCTCTCTGTCTGTTCTCTAGAGATCAGCCGGTTTGGTCTACTGGTATGAGCTCTGACATTTTATCGCCACTCTTTTACTTGTTATTGCTTGATTAATTGATCTACATATGAGCCTTGTCAGTATTCTGGTATTGCAAGCAATAGTGCGTAGTTTTGCGAACTTGATAAGATTCAGTAGACAAAGTGTATATTCAACTCTATATAATTCATATAAGATAGCAACACCCCATCACCCCAATGATGCAAAAGATCAATTCAAATCAGCAACAAACACACAACAATAGTATTCACTCACACCTTACAAAACCGACTAAAATAACCCCCTACTCAAGCACCATTCTCCCCCATCAACAACCCCAAACACTTAAACTATCCCCTCAGTTGTATAGATCCCCTCGATCAGGTGACACCCACATCGCTGCCTAGCACCCCCCATAAAACCATATAATAACTCCTAAGAACCTTCTCTTCCCTTCCACGTCCCAAAACCGGATCTCAGCAATGCATGGCCTCAAGCACCGTACTTTTGTCCACTTAACTTACTTGCTGCCCAAGCCACGCCTTGGCTAAGTACCGGTGGCGACGACGCACGGGATTGGTCGAGGGGGTTATATTAGGCATTCTTACGTTTTACCTTATGGGTCTAGATTGAGATGATGTGGGTGAGTCATACCATGTGCTTGGGTCTTGAGTATTTATTTGATGTATTTATTATAGTATACTTATTGGGTAGTATGGTTTTGTATGGATGATATTTAATGATCTATACATCGATAGGTATTCACTACACCCATTATATTATATCATATCATAATACAATATACCCAACACCAAAACCCACTCTACATACTTACTAGTATATAGTACCATACCCTAACCCAACCCAAGCAAGTCATACAGTACGTACCATCAAAATCGGACTCTCCGACCGGTGCCTCCGAATCTGAACCCACCGGTCATACCATTAGTCAAGGATACACCTATTGCAATTGGCAACTTCTGGGTTCTGATTGGTTGGTGTCAATATCCCACTAGACTTTATTAAAATTTGGGACCCCGCAATGGGTGGATTACTTGTACATATAGATACATATACGTACATGTACATATACGTGCTGTGGATGGGATGGGAATGTGAGGGATTAGTTAATTTTTTGCTACTGGTTATGTTTATGTTTATTGGGTTGGGGTAGATGGATGGTTGGATTGTTAGGATTGTTTAGATTATATTATTATTGTTGTTGTTGTTTACTGAAGATTCTTTGAAGATACGTAGTGATTAACTAGTACTACCAAGCTAGTACTAAGAACAAACTAAATCAGTGGGGAATGGATGGATGGATAGAAGACAGTGTCCGCCCGTCTACCTAATGCAGGAAATCGTGAATCGAGAATAAGGACTAACTAACTAACTAGCTTAGTCTACACCTACTACCTATCTACCTAACTACTTACTTGCTGCTTACTATGAGTAGTAATAGTAGTGGTATTTCCTACCTCGGTATGAAGTACGGAGTAATGAATTCCCATACCTTGATTATATTCCACTTCTAGCATTTCTTACACAGATAGGTATACAGGTAGACAGACAATCCAAGAGAATGTACCTAGGTACTAGGTAGGTAATCAGTAATTCCCACGCCCATCCCATCCGCATCCGGCTCTGCACATGCTACTAACCTAACCTACCCTAGTACATAGTACTTAACTGGAGTAGTAACCTTCTTAGGCTTAGGTAGTAAGTAACGTAACCTACATACGTTAGTGCATCCAACACACCCGGTACCCCACCGAAGTTCCTAGAAAGTAGAATGACCTTTTGACGAATCGAATCATTGAGAGAGGGTTGGTTAATTCTTCTAGTGGGTTATGCTTTATAATATGGTGTTGTTGAAATAGCTTCTTGGTTATGTTTACTATTCCTCTACTAAGGATTTATTTAGTACTGAGTGCTTGTTGAGAGTTGGGGTCGCATAGCTATTTAGGTGTTAGCTACTAGGTAACTTAACTACGGAGTACTAAGGTAGGTAAGTAGCTGCCTACAGCGCAGGCCCGGGTTCGGGTGACTTGCCTATTCTGATTGGAGTGGAGAGGTCCAGTTCGGTCAGGTGGTGGTTAATATACAGTACGTGTACTGTTTCATTCTTTATACTGCAGTGGATGGGTATAGATGGGATGGATGGTAGGGCTATATGTGTAGTAGTGGTGGGAGTGAGTTCTACGGTCGGAAGTATACGGATGCTTCAGTTGGTACTTTTATCACTTATGGAGTACGTAGTGTACTTACTACTTACTATAATTGTAGTTGTATACTTCATAGTGGAGATGTGATGGTTGGTGCAAGGTAAACAATGTATGGAGACTTGTATGAATGTACTGGACTACTACTGGTATGGTCCACGCTCCGTGTCATCTCCGCATTTACGCAAGGAGCATCGTCGCAACGGAGACTACATAGTATAGGTATAGGTATAGGCCAACTGTATAGAATCAGGGCAAAATGGCGGGGTAAGCAGCGACGTGGACAGACACACATAGTATTCAAGCATCCAGCAAGGAACATCATAAGTGAAGAGTAGTAACCTCCACTGAATAACGGGAACACCCTTCCGTAGATCCACTTGTCAGTTCCACTCCCGGATTCAAGATGGCGCTTTTAACTTTTGCGTGCATTGGTTGGGCTGGTTTCTGTCCGCGGTTTCTAACAGTAACAGTAATAGTAAAAGGATCATAGTAATGCCTCTGCCATGGCATGTACGTATACCCGATGCGGTAGGATATGGAGTGCAGATGGGGGGCTTCAAGCCATTCCGTGGGGTGGGGCGTGTTTGAACCGGCTCGCTCCATCGTGATGCTTATTTCCCAGCTGGTTATTATCTATCCGGGAGAAATGCTGGAGTAGTACCTATCACTCTGTCCTGTTTGTCCTCATGCTGATACTGGCACGAGGTTGATGGAGCTAGTGGTGTACCTGCCTGAGTGCCTGGCCAGACGTTTGACTCGTACGGAAGAGAAACCAGCAGAAGGAGAGAGTGTAGCGCAAACTCTCCAAACCGGTAATACGGTACGGAAGGTGTCCCCACTAGCCGCCCTCACCTGATGCGAGCCCAGCCGCCGCCGTCACAACCCGTATTGTTACTCCTCTCCAATCGGTCAGACCATCTGACCCTCATGATCCTCAAGCAGCAAGCTTAATCGCTAGAGCGAACACCCCCCCTGCGAGTCGCGGATATTTTAACAGGATGGGAAATGAGGCACGGTCGGACCCGGAGCCTAGTGGAAGGAATACGGCGCCAGAGCCTCTGAAGTCTGAAGCTGGAGCTGGAGCTCGAGCAGCTCAGCTCCACTTCCGAATTGGTCGCCTGGCAGATGGGGCGGAATCCCCGTCGCCCGTGAGGTCCAAGCCCTCGGAAACAAAGCCCCCCAATAACAACAATGGCTCTCGGTCGAGTGATACTGGCAACCCGTGAGGAGTCCATCTGCCAGGACCAGCCCGGCCATCCGTCGGTCGCGATACTCTGCACAGGTAGTACTACCAGCACTAAGACAAGAGGACTTCGCTAAACAGGGAAGGGGAGGGAACAGACCGTCCGCCATGACCTTCCACGACCATCAGCCCGTCCTGACAAGATCACAAACCTGCCAGATTGAATTTGTCGCATTTGATCACGGGGATACGTACCTACAGCAGCCAGCAGCCAGCAGCCAGCAGTCCTCCAGGCCATCCATTCCGTGCCTGTCTGTGGACGATTCTTTGCAGTCCGAATGTCCGTGCTGGCGCATAGGAAAAGATCTGGCCCACTTTCCCCAGATTGTTCGCTGAGGCCTTTTCTGACCGTCCATTCCTGCCCCTTCCGTAACGCAACAATATTATGCTCGGGGGCGACAATCCTCCTTAATTATCATCCGATCAGCCCTCCTCAGCAGTCCGGGGAAGCGATCGGGCGACCTGAAAGGCGTCAGACGGATCACAATGATGAATGCAGGGAGGAATTTGGCCTGTGGTGTCACTGCCCGAGCATCTGGCCATCTCCGCACTTGTCCCACGCCGGCTGATGAGACCCAAGACTGAGTCCACCGTCCAAGGTTGTCGTAGCGTGGGGTGTGGCGTCCAGCTGAGCCCGAGCCGTGTCATCCCGGCATGCAAGTAATACATAAGACCGACTAGAACGCTACGCCCCGTCATCACCACCGTCATCGCTTTTCCGTTCACCAGGTTCACCGGGGCTTTGCAAATCCCATGGGTCATGATTCAACGTGTCCAATGATGGCAGACAAGGAGTCAGGTCTGATCGTTTCGATAGATCGCAATCGTGTGTACGAAGTACATGGAGTCGGGCTGTTTACAGTAGATGAGGCCGGTTTCACCCCTTAGGGCCATGAAGTTAACGATACGAGGCATCCATCCTCCCTTGATCAAGATTCAAGCACCACCTGCGCAACCAGTGCGAGCCTACTCCTTCTGGACCTGCTTTCTGTTGGCATTGTGTCATCAGGACGGAATCGGGTTTCCTGCTGCAGTTCGCAATCAGGGTGACGAACTCTCGTAGCGACGCGGCCTGTACGACGGGGAAGGTTGGCAGTCAATCCGGTATGGGGTCGACAATAGCCTCACAGGATGGAGCAGATCCTCCACGCAAGCCAGTCGTTAGTCACTTTGCCCTTCGCTTCTTCCGGCCCTGCCAGCCCCTGGAGGGGCCGCCATTGCATTCTGGACGGGTCTGGGGAATCACCCACCGGCCGGTCGCCAACCGAAAGGTGCGCCCAGCACTCGCGAGCAACGAGGATCATCCGTCGGCGGTGGCCCCGGGTGCACCATCCATGCGTAGGAAGGTTCGAGGGTCTATTTCTCATTCGGGCACATTGCTTTTGTGCATCCACCAGAGGTCGACAGACACTAGACACTAGACACTAGGTAGAAGGCACTAGGCAAGTCGGTAGGAACGAAAATCAGGACCGAGAGGGAGGTGCAGGTTCTACTAGTGATTAGTGAAGGTTAGCATGGGTTTTCCGTTCGCTTCTCTGGCGTTTTTCTCCGTCTGTCGAGCAGCCAATCAGGCTGGGGAAATGGACAGGCTTGGCATTCCTGGCCCCCCGCATCCATGTTAGAGTTTAAAAAAAGCGCAGGCCGGACGGGATGGATGGATGCCCTACTGACCCTGTCGCTCCTCTTTTGCTGCATCCTCTTCCTCTTTCTCTTCCTGCTCCTCATTCCCGGTCGGTTTGGGGATCTCATCTTCTCTCGGGGCAATGCTCCTGCTCATTTTATCCGTGAGGTCATGACGCACCGGACGTCGAGGCTGGTATGTGCGGCGCAGTGGAAGCACGGCGAGGCTTGGCCCCGTCACGCCTTAGTTGTCCCGGTTAATTGCGAGGATTTTCTTGCGATGCATCCATCACAAAGTTTGCCTAGTTTGGATGCCCTCTTGACGGGGTCCACTTCCATGCCTCCAATCGCTCCCGACCGATGGAGCTGTGACTCGCAAGAATTATTATTATTATTATTATTATTATAATAATACTACATAATAATTACAATAATAATATTTATTATTATGATCATACCAACGGAATCCACGAGATTGCTCGCAAAGGAATTGTGGATGGTGATTTGATTAGATTATTGTTGGTGTAATTGTTCTGAGATGGGGATTGACACCCACGTCCGTCTGACTGCTCCAATGGTCCGTGTCGTAGGAAAGTCAGAATCAGAAATCAGAAATCAGAATTCCAAAGAATTCAAAGAATCCAAAGAATACTCCGCAGCCAGAAAGTACCACTTTGGGGGGGGGGGGGTGACTTGCCCTCTCTGGCCGGCCATTCAGCACAATAATACCTTGCCCCATCCCATCCATACCGACGACGTCCATACAATACGGATTGTCGGGATTATTCTTATTATTCATTCCTATGACTACGGCCGGCTCGTCCCTTGAATAATCAGAATCATCTGAAGACTGAATAGGCATCGTCGGATGCTATTAAATCGCCTGCCTTCCCCGATCCCCCATTCAGCCTCGTTTTGACAGAAGACTGACTGACTGACTGACTGCCCAGTGCTTCTCGGGGCCAATCCGTCTTCCACTAAAGCACAGCCAAGTCTGTGCCTGCCCCCCACTCCAATCACCACCTAATATTACTCTATAGGGAGATTTTATTATCCTCTCTCCCAACTACTACCACCACCACCACCACCACCACCACCACCGCTGAACTACTACTACTACTACTACACTACTACACTACTACTTACTCTCAGACAACCGTCTTTTTAAGCCACTGGTCTTCTCACCAATACCACCACTACCACTACCCCCCCGTCGCGGAACCATCAACACCGGTTACCCCTCCCTCTTTCTCCTCCTCCTCTTTCTCCTCGTCTTCTCCCTCATCACCCCCCAACCAACTCTTTCGCTCTTGTTCGCTCACCTTCCTTCCACCTCCACTACCACCACCACCTTTCCTCCCCCCTCCTCCCCTCCCTCCTCGTCCTCTTCTGCCTACTCCAACAACCACCTTCCACCTCAGGTTGAGGTGCTTATGGGCCAATGTTGTCCATGCACAAGACTCATACCTATGTGCTTCCTCCCTCCAACAACTACAACGTGAACCATCACCACCACCTGCCTCATGCCATGCCGCCGACCAACCAACCTGCGGAACGTCGCGACTCCACCCGCTCGGTGATGTTGGCGGACATCCCCGCTCTCGCCGACTGCCCTTTAGTCGACGACTCATCTCTCTCCCACCGCAACAGCATCAGCACCACCGACGGCTTTTCCAACGATTCGCCTGTCTCGTGGGATGGCGACGGCCCCTCCGATCATTCTCCCGCTGCCGAGGTCGACGTCAAAATCCAGGACGGGTCGCACCATCCGTTTGCCACGACCGCAATAACTTCACCCAAAGCCTTTCGCTTCAACGTGATCGCATCCCACGGGATGGAGGCCGTCATGGGCGAGGTGACACCCAAGATCGAGGAGATAGACGATGTGGACGAGTTGCAGAGTATTAAGCCCGTGGGAGTGGAGACGATGGCCCATGCGAGTTCTACCCATCCGGATTCCACGGCTGCTCCCGTCAACGTCCCACGGAAACGTGGACGGCCACGCAAACATCCGCTGCCAGCGCCCGGGGGTCAGGTCAAAATCACCAAGGGTCGATCCAAGACGGGTTGTATTACCTGTCGCCGGCGAAAGAAGAAATGCGACGAGACCAAGCCAGCGTAAAGCTCCCCGTCCTCCCTCGCAACGGTCGCAGAGGTTAACTTTCTTTCCGTTCCGCAGGTGTCTCAACTGTCAGAAGAACGCCGTCGTCTGCGAGGGCTATCCGCCGAAAGAAATCTGGAAGAGTGGCAAGCAGAAGCTTGAGGATGGTAAGTCTTCCGTGGGACCATCGTTGGTTCTACGTGGCTGTCGTGCGTATTTACTTTTTCCTGTTGTTCATCCCACACCATCCAATCACCGTGGCTCTCTGTCCGAGGTTTCTGACTCCCTGGTGTCACAGCAGTCCGCACCCAGAGCATGGTTGCTCGCTCCCTGCCTCTGCTGATTGACGGAATCGAAACCGAGATCGACCGGCGTTTCCTGGATCACTTCGTTTACAGCTTTAGTCGCGTCCTGACCCTGATCAACGATGACTCCAACCCGTTCAAGGAGATCCTCCTTCCTATGGCCACCCAGCACCGGGGGTTAATGCACTCTCTCATGTGTCTCTCCGGGTCCCACCTATCGGCTCTCGATCCGGAACCAAAGCTGAAAGAGCGGAAGTATTACCATTTCCATCGCGCCATCAGAGACCTCAAGGAAAACATCACCACATCCTCGGGGGCCGTGCAGGAGCCTGAACTTCTAGTGGAGGATCCCATTATTGCATCCACTATTGCTCTCAGCCTGAACACCATCTGCGAAGGGGAGGTCAACGGGGAATACCGGCCACACATGGATGCCGCCCGGTTCCTGCTCACAACGCAGGCCCCGCGGAACGAGAAGTTCCGGCAGTTCATCGTCGAGTTCTTCCAGTACCATGATGTCTCCAACTCCATCACTTCGCTGGATCGCCGCCCGGCCCTTCAAGGTGGCCTGCGGTTGCCTGACTTTGTGCCACATGCACAGGCAGGGATGTTCCTGGGAGTGTTCGATGGCCTATTCAACTACATTTCCGAAGTGACTCGGATTCGGGACCGGATCCGACAACGGTCCAATGAAGGGTATGAGCCCGCTGTTGACTACCAGATTCTGGGTGATGCTGTCTCCATCGATTCTGCCATTCGAGCCTGGGAGACGTCGTATGCGCCCAACACTCCGAATTACTACCTGGCGCAGCTGTATCGCCAGTCTACTTGGGTGTATTTGTACCGTACCATTCGACCGTCACGACCTAGTGAGAAGATCGCACAGGTTGTAGATGACGGTCTATCTTTCCTGGACCAGTTACCTCAAGACGCAGGTGCCTACAGTATTGTGCTGATGCCGCTGTTCCTCCTGGGATGTTCTGCATTCGTGCCCCGTCAGCGGGAGCGGATAAAAAAGGGCTTTGAAACGCTCAAGGCCTACTCCAACCTTCGCAACATCGAGCCCGCCTTCAAAGTGGTAGAGCGGGTATGGGATGTGATGGACACGAAAATAGAAGAGAGTTGGGACTGGGAGAAGATTATTAACGACATGAACATGGATTTCCTTATTACCTAGGCTGCTTCTTGCACCCTTGCATGTTTCTTTCTTACTTATTCCGGTTGCATATTCACCAGTTCCTGGTGGTCTTTTCTTGGTTCTCTGAGCCGTTTGATGTATGTATCTTTTTCTTTCTTCTTTCTTCCATTTCTTTCTTTTTCTTCATCTACCGAATGGCGAAAGGGCAACAGGACCGAGGGTGAGCAGCCCCAAACGCGAGAGACGAACGGGCATGGCGTCAGCGGGCATGATAGGGGCACAGTACCGTATACCATTTACAAAAAGGGACACTGGCCGGTTGGAATTGATTTCGATGTACTTATATATGACGGAGTACGTGATGATGAGTCGTGATGATATTCAATTCATCTATGTATAGGACTTGCATTGTATATACTATCAGTATGACATCTTTCAATTTATCCTAAACCATATCACATCCATATCGTGACCACAAATTACACACTCTATCATACTCTTCCCTAAGTATTCACCATTTCCTTATCTACGAATATGCAGAAAGATATATACTCTGACCCTTTCCCTAGCTGCATCAAACTATTGCCCGCCAAATGTCAAATTTAACTTTGGATTGACACCGGCACACTTGTCCGTGTACCTGACATTCATTCCTTTCTTTTTTTTATATATCCGGTAATTACTTTTTCCCCCTCCTAGACACCAGTCAATCCTTGCCGCTTGGTGTTCGGTTGGGTATGTATCTGGGAGATAACAGACAGTTTTGCTTTTTTGGGAAGGGAAATGGTGATTGAGATCGTCGGGGGTTGGGTTGGGTAGATATCTAGGGATTTAGGATGGGTGCCTGATTTAGGGACTATCTGGGTAGGGGGTCAGACTATGGTAGTTGGGGGTAGGGGTTGGGGTTGGGGTTATCTCTTTCTACTTCGATTGTTTGGCTCTTGTGGGTTGCATGGAATAGGGGATGGAGAGAGAAGGTAGATAGAGAGGGTCTTTTGGTCTATTCGTTAAGGATCAAGTGTTTGGAGTTGTTAGGGCGGGTGAGTTAATTAGAGCCAGAGGGGACTTTCGTTGGCCCTTGGGGATGGTGGATGGGTTGGTTTTGCAGGAGGGGCGCTTCTGTAGGGTTGGTCACTCCATGGTTCCGTAACCGGTACCTGGTTCCTCGGTTGGAACGGGTTGGATGTCGTCTGTTGTTCGGGGGCCGGTGTATCTTCTGTTTTTTGAAATTGGGTTAGGATGCTTCTCTGGTGAGTGTAATTGTAGGGAAGGTACTCACCCCCTCGCAGCAACCCACCACCAGATTAATGCGAAGCCGGCGATGAAGGTCCCGACGCAGATGCCGTAGTTCCTGAGTGGCCAATTAGTGAAGAACTTCTAAACCGTGGGGAATGGGGTTCTGGAGGTAGTGAAGTACATGTTGGAAACTGTCACTGGCACCGTTGGCGGGAAGAACAGCACCGAACTGATAAACAACACCCACAGCACCGAGATCCAGTTGATATAAGGTCCCCATCGTCCCAGGGTGAATGGTCCTTCAATAAACTTGACTTGTTTTCGGTAGATCTGGTGCGCTAGTATCACAGACACGTAGGATAGGTCCAATGCGGGTGCGGTGATGCTGAAGATGGCGGTGGCGGTTTGAGTCGAGCCGATGGCAATGCAATTCAGGCAGATGCTGAAGAGGACGACGAACCAGACAGCGTTGACGGGGGTTTGGGTGTAGGGGTTGATTTGAGAGAGGAAGCTGGATCGGCCTGTTAGTGGTCTGGTTTGCTTGGTTATAGGGGAACGTACGAAGAAAATGGCAGGGCTTCGTCACGAGCAAAGGCGTAGGCCATTCGGGTATCGGCCAGCATGGCGGAACAGCCGGTGAAGAATTGAACGAGAATTGCTAACCCCCACATGGTTGAACCGCCTAGCTTACCCCCAGCGTTTAGGAAGATCTGAGCAGCTGGAAGGCCTGTTGGTGTGTTCAGGATACCCTCAAAGTCGGTAAGACAAAAGCACAGGGACACAGTCAAGATCCAGCCAAGGATTCCAGACACGATGACGGCAGACTGGATGGCCATGGGGCCTAGAGCGGCTGCGTTGTGGGTTTCTTCGGACATGCTGTGCAGTGGTCAGTAGGAGTGGGCTATCTAGTAGAGAGGCGCAGGCTCACTGTGTGGTTCCATCGTAGTCTGTCATTGTCCATGCAACTGAAATAAACCCCAGCAAAAATGAGAATACCTTGGATCCCCATCCCGATCCATCAGTGAAGCGGGTGAAGACCCATGTAGCTGGCTGCTTGTCGGGGGTAAACCATAACAGCACGAAGCAGATACAAAAGGTCGCAGCGACTGTCTGGTCAGTACGTTCAATGCTTATGGCTTGGTGACATACTGTTGATTGGGGCAAACCAAAGGATTATCCGATGCAACGCTTTCGTCGTCATAGAGCAGATCACACCCAACACGCAAAGCAATATCACTGACAAGAGCACTGTATCCGACGCAGATCTGATCTTGTCAGCTGAGTAGGCAAAGCATAGGGGCGACCTACGGTGTGTACGAGTATTTTCCATCCACGAGCTCCGAGTTCATGCTGGCGCAAGCAAGCAACATTTGACTGACCGTATAGGCGACGCTCGACACACCTGCAGTCTGCCCGAGAAGATTACACCATCCCTGTACCCAGGAGAAGATGGGCGCATGCTCGTCCGGGACCACATGCTTGGTGACAAAGTACATGCCCCCAGCCGTAGGATACGCAGAGACCAGCTCCGCTACTGAGCTTCCGATGCACAAGGCCATGCAGGATCCCACGAACCAACACCACACTGCTGTGGCTGGTCCCCCTGCAGCCAGGGGAGCACCGAACGTGGCGGGGACTGAACCTAATATGCCCAAGATGGAAATGGCATAGGACACGGTGGACCATTTGGAGAATTCCCGTTTCAATTCCTGGGCTGTCAGACTTGCTGATTTATACACACGCGCGGGCTATACCTGTTTGTAGCCAATGCGGGCCAGGAGAAGCTCGTCATTGTCGTGGATGGTGGCCATCGCACTAACACCGTCTTTGCGTCCCTGGGTATAGGCAGACTATATAAACTGGTATGGATGAGGAATATCTTCCAGGATAGATCTTTAGTTGTCAGATGGTCGATCGTCCCCAAGTCACTCAGCGCATGCGACTCACCTGTCTAGATCCCGTCAAAGAGTCGGTGAGAAACCCCGCAAAGTCCGACGCGAACTGCCAACAGCTGCGTGACGTTCTTGGATGGCAGTTTTGTGAAGACGATGACTAAGTACTCCAATTATATGATCAAATTAAAAAAGGGACTAGGAATTCAGCATTGAAAGGACCGTGGAAGAAAGAAGTGGCTGGGGTGAAATGGAATCATCGTCCAGCCTTATCGGGCCGGGCTGATAAGTGCAGCAAGGGAGGCCATCCGAGCATGCAGGTTACACACAGCCAAAGATGCAGCAAAAGACCCGAACATTTGGAGATAAGACTCGGGGCATTTCTTGTTCATTTCATTGAGAGATGGCTTTCATCTTTTCGGGTGGAAACCTGCACGTGAGATAGCCTCTATCAAAGTGCTGAAAGGCATGGTTTTGAAAGTATCCAGATAAGAAGAACATGGGATGCTGAGGTGAAGAAATCGAGAGGATGAAGAGGAAGCCATCGTACCGAAGAACAGGAGAATGGGGTCAGGTGATCGGCATGCCGTAAGGGGGATGCCGGGATACTTCAGCCTCAGCTCGGCTGATACATTCTAGTCCCAGACATTTATAAGCTCTTCCAATCTTGATACGAGTCGAGGAGCTTGGGGCAGTTAACCTGCAGTCAGCTAAATCATGTCGCTGCGCATCGGTCAAGTGATCTACGGGAAGAGAGCAAGTTATCAAGTGATGGAGCCATTGAAGAGCCCAACAGTCTTCAAGGCCAAAATTCTTTCAGGATCGGAGATCAATCAAGAATGGTATGATCTCCAGCAAGGTTGAATGTTTTCAACATCTTCCAAGGGCAGTGATCAAGACAGCCATCGGGGATCTCGAGCGGGCTGCCTTGAGACGTGAGTACAACACTTATCAAATCAACGCCTTTTCCTCGAACCGATACATCCGAACCATGTATGAAGCCATCGGCCCCATTGAAACCAGCAATTTGGATGCATCGTCGCATCTTGTGTTCGAATACATGGACACTGTTCTACGAAAGGTTCCATCAGATAAAGTCCGTGGCACCACCTTACCCCGGAATATATCACAATCCGTCCTCTCGGCCCTCGAGGTGATGAGGTCACAACGGAGAGTCCATACTGGTAAGAATCACCTTCGCACCACTTAGCTTCTAGCTAATCGTTAAGATGTGAATATCAACAATGTACTCATTTCCGATCTTAATGGGGATTCGCCCGTAGTCAAGCTCGGGGATCTAGGAATGGGTACGACCTCCAACATTCCTATCGTGAATGTAACTTATTGTTGTAGTGATGCAGGATGGATTTGATGAGCAGCGGCTTCAAAGCCTTCCGTCCCGGGCACCCGAGGTTTGGCAAGGCCATGGCTGCTTTCATTCTTCAGACGTATGGTCAGTTGGTGTTATGGTGAGTCAACCCCATGTCTAGGCGGCTAGGCTAATCCAACAGCTGGCGCAATGGGCTTCCTGGAGATATATTTTTGGAGCGCGCGACAAGATCATTGAAGAATATCCCGAGGCATACTGTATAGCGAAACTCATGGCCCTTATCGGGCCCCTCGGGGATCCTACCGATCAATACGCACCGAATTTTGAGCTAGCTGAGCAGCTCCTTTCAATGGATTTTGGTCCTGAATTCGGCAAGGTTATCAAAGTGGGTAACTTGCGCGATGAACTGCGGTCCGTTGCGAATCCGCCAGTGCCAACGGAACTGGTTGATTTCATCATCTATCTCCTCACAGCTGATCCTGATTGAAGACCGAGTGCTTACGATGCTCTCCACCATCCGTACATTCTATAAGTTAGAACCAATCGATAGGTAGAAGTGCCTTATAGCAAACGTCCAATATAGCTACGAGCGTCAAAGATAGTCGGGAAGAAGTATCCGGAAAATGTATAGAGATGTCCGGCGAGCGAAGACAACCATTAGCGCAACCTTGATGACATAAACACGCGCTAGGCCGAGAGGGGCAAGCGGCCAAGGCCACGGTTTCTCGTCGGAAGCGTGGACTGGAGAGGTGGTCAGTTGCGATAAACAGCCTCACATACCCCTATCTTGGATCAACCCCTCTCTGTTGTCCTCGAGGAGGATTCAGTGATGGTCCACGGCTGACTGGGCTTTCTCCGCCGCCAATCGATCCCTCTGCCCCCTGTCCACATCCGTTGATTCGCTACCCCCGCGTTATGAAGCACTATGGCCGACCCGAACATGTATCACTCCTACGGTCAGGCCCCGGTGCCTGGTGAGAACCCCTCGGATCCCAATCGAATGGCCTATCAGGCCTCCCCGCAAGGCTATCCAGCTGCTGGTCTCCCTCCCGGTCCCTCTCCTCAGCCCGGAGCTGCGTACGGAGCCCCTGCCCCTAATCAACAATGGCCGGCCTACGGCTCTCCACCGGCACAACAACCTCTACAACAACCACCGGCACAATTCGCATACCAGACGCAACCGCAGGCTGCCATGGGTGCTCCTGTCGACCCTGGGATGGCTGGATTAGCATCCCAGATGAGCGGATTGGGAATAATGGGAGGTGAAGGAGGAGCAACCCGGACGACGAAAAAGAAGCATCGACACGCGCACCACGAGATTGCCGGTGCTTCGGCCTCAGCCCCGCAACCCTTCGCGGCAGCACCTCAGGATCCTATGCAGCCAATCTCGCAGTTCCTGAACACCGGCTTGAACCAGGCCCCCCGTCCCATCTCCCCCGCCGCTGGCATCCCCGCCCCCGTGAACCCGGCCCTGGGAGGCGGCGAAGGTGCAGTTCCGACACATGGGAAGATCGATCCGGAGCAAATCCCAAGCATTCCCCGGTCTCGTGATGTGCCTGCGCAGTACTATTTCAACCATGTTTACCCGACGATGGAGCGGTACCTTCCACCACCTGCGGCGATCCCGTTCGTCGCCCACGACCAGGGCAATTCGTCCCCCAAATATGCGCGCCTCACCTTGAACAACATCCCATCCACCTCCGACTTTCTCTCCTCAACCGCACTACCCTTGGGGATGGTTCTGCAGCCGCTGGCGCGCCTGGACCCAGGCGAGCAGCCCATTCCCGTGCTCGATTTCGGTGACGCCGGCCCTCCACGATGCCGCCGGTGCCGAGCATATATCAATCCGTTCATGTCATTCCGCTCGGGAGGAAACAAGTTTGTTTGTAACATGTGCACATTCCCCAACGATGTGCCGGCGGAATACTTTGCGCCGCTGGATCCGTCCGGATCGCGCGTCGACCGCATGCAGCGTCCGGAGCTGATGATGGGAACCGTGGAGTTCCTGGTGCCGAAGGATTACTGGAATAAGGAGCCTGTGGGTCTCCAATGGCTCTTCCTGATTGATGTCAGTCAGGAGTCGGTGAACAGGGGATTCCTGAAGGGCGTGTGCAAGGGGATCACGGAAGCGCTGTACAGCGAGGAGCCATCGGAGGCCGATGGCGAGACCCCGGCCAGGCGGATACCGGAAGGCGCCAAGATCGGTATTGTCACCTATGATAAGGAGGTGCACTTTTACAATCTGAGTGTAGGTCTGAATTTCCGCTATGATGATACTCTGCTTACAGTTCCAGGCACAACTCGACCAGGCCCAGATGATGGTGATGACCGATTTGGAGGAGCCGTTCGTCCCTCTCAGTGAGGGACTGTTTGTGGACCCCTACGAATCCAAGTGCGTTTTCTACTCGACATTGAGGTATGCGACTAACATGATGCAGGAATGTCATTTCCGCCCTGCTGAAGCGCATTCCGACCATTTTCTCTCATGTCAAGAACCCACAGCCAGCCTTGCTGCCCGCCTTGAACGCAGCGTTGTCGGCTTTGCGGCCAACGGGCGGTAAGATTGTGGGAACCATCGCCAGCCTGCCCACTTGGGGTCCCGGTGCTCTGTCCCTGCGGGACGACCCCAAGGTGCATGGGACCGAGGCGGAGAGGAAGCTGTTCACCACCGAGCATGCGGGATGGCGAGAGACGGCCGGCCATTTGGCCGAAGCCGGCATCGGCGTCGACATGTTCATTGCGGCACCGAGCGGAACGTACATGGACGTTGCTACGATCGGTGAGTCGTTCGCGCGCGATCCCTGACTTCTGCTAACGCTGGCAGGCCACGTCCCTGAGGTAACTGGCGGTGAGACCTTCTTCTACCCGAACTTCCACGCACCCCGCGATATTCGCAAGCTCTCGCAGGAATTGGCGCACGCGGTCACGCGGGAGACGGGCTATCAGGCCCTGATGAAGGTCCGGTGTTCGAACGGACTGCAGGTGTCCGCCTACCACGGCAACTTTGTGCAGCATACGTTCGGGGCCGATCTCGAGATCGGTACGATCGACGCCGACAAGGCTATTGGGGTGGTGTTCAGCTACGACGGGAAATTGGACCCGAAGCTGGATGCTCACTTCCAGGCCGCCCTACTGTATACGTCGGCCGATGGCCAGCGTCGGGTGCGGTGCATCAACTCCGTGGCCGCGGTCAATGAGGGCGGCATGGAGACGATGAAGTTTGTAGACCAGGACGCAGTGGTCAGCATGGTGGCCAAGGAGGGTATGTTTGCTACTTGCTACTCTGTCGGGTGGGTCGATGCTAACATGACTACAGCGGCTTCCAAGACCCTGGACAAGTCCCTCAAGGACATCCGGGCGAGCGTTTCCGAGAAGACGGTGGACATCTTCAGCGGATACCGCAAGATCTTTTCTGGGTCACATCCTCCGGGACAATTGGTGCTGCCAGAGAACCTGAAAGAGTTCTCCATGTACATGCTTAGTCTGATCAAGTCGCGGGCTATCAAAGGTAAGATTACTGTTGACTCACCGTCGGGGAAACACGGCGACTGACTGCATCTAGGCGGCCAAGAGGCGTCGGACCGGCGCATTCACGACATGCGGATGTTGCGGTCCATCGGGTGCACGGAGCTAGCGCTGTACCTGTACCCCCGCATCATCCCGATCCACAACATGCAGCCGACGGACGGATTCCCCAATGAGCAGGGCCAGCTGCAAGTGCCCCCGTCGCTGCGGGCCAGCTTCTCGAAAATCGAGGAGGGCGGGGCCTACCTGGTGGACAATGGGCAGCAATGCCTGCTGTGGTTGCACTCGCAGGTCTCACCCAACCTCCTCGAGGACCTGTTCGGGGAGGGGCAGGGGTCGCTCCAGGGGTTGAGCCCACAGACGTCGGCGATCCCAGTGCTGGAGACACATTTGAACGCGCAGGTGCGCAATTTACTGCAATATCTGTCGACGATCCGGGGATCGAAGGCAGTGACAATCCAGCTGGCGCGTCAGGGACTGGACGGTGCCGAGTACGAGTTTGCGCGGATGCTGGTGGAGGACCGCAACAACGAGGCACAGAGCCATGTCGACTGGCTGGTGCATACCCACCGGCAAATCAACCTAGAGCTGGCGGGGCATCGGAAGCGCGAGGACACAGCGGGGGAGGGGGGATTGACCAGCTTGGCCGGGCTGCGAGCGCCGTATTGGTAGGAGATGAGATCTTTGGGGCGCTGAGAAGGGGAGGGGAAAGGGAGCAAGACGTTCCAGAAGCGGCAGTGACTTACAGTATACCACGGTTGAGCGTTGAACAGAAACCCAGAGGGTCTTGCAATTGCAATGAACGCCCAGGAACAGGCAGGATTCGCGAACGGAGTAACAGCGTAGAACGTAGACTGGAGGCGGGGCAAGCATATCTTTCCGGGTTGGGCGAGGCAGACGAGGGGCGCCGGTCTCGAAGTCTAGACTCGAGCCTCGTCATGGGCGATGAGGATAAGGTCGGACTAGGCTCGGAGACTAGAATTAGTGGACGCTGCCAATGGCTTTGGCTGTGGGCTGTGGGTTGTGGAGCGGCACAAAGAGCAGCGGATAATGGATTAGTACACAGTAGTAGTCTGGCTTTCGGAGGGGCGGCGAGCCCAGCAGCAGTTGACCTATGGAATGGCTCCATGAGTTCTTTTCCATTTGCCATTCTTTGAGCCATGACAGGGTTTGGCAGGATCCAGAGGTCGGGACTCGGCTTCGGAGCACGCAGTCCGCCACTTCGGTTGTCTTCCGGCCACGCACTGTATACAACTAGACAAAGTGGTGGATGGTATTGCCACGGCTTCGGACCACGGGGCCCCGAATAGACTTTTTCACGCCCAGGGAAGGCAAATCGAGTGGAGCAAGCAAAGAAAGGATGTCACGGAGAACCAGCTGCCAGACCGAAACAGCCCGTTGAGGGGGGGGAGCAGAAGAGGGGAGAGGATGAGGGGGATTATTGAGGGCCTATTTTTGGGATCAATATGACGGGGAGGAGAGATTATTGTCAATACGGAGTAAAGACGGAATACTGTGCAGTGCAAGGAGAAAACAGAGAACAAACCGGAGAAAAGGGAGGCACAAGTACCGGTCAGGTACCCATCCAGTCGACAGCTCGAGTCCGATGCATCCGATGGTGATGCAGGCGCTGTCAGCAAGTCCTCAGCAGCATCAGTAGCAGCAGCAACAGCAGCAACAGCATCCATCAACAGCTGACCAGATGCCGGTGAAACTTGACAGACCAACGCTCGGCCATCCATCTCGTGGCGTCGGGAACAGATGCTCTCCACCCGGGCCCAAAGGGCTCGTCAGGGACGGCCCAATCCACGTCAGTGGCCATGTGGAGCAATGCTGGAGACTGCTGGACAGAGTTTTTACCCCTGCGCCTCTGGCGGGGGTTCGTTGGATTGGAACGGTCAGGAACCGAGTTACAGGATTGCCGGGTGGTGCAGTTGGAGAAGAATGACATGGTGGTGGAGAGTGGATGGAGTGGATGGATTTGCCTTGCCGCTGGGGCCCAAATGTCTATATAAGGCGGGTTCGCTCCCCGTCGTTGTGCTTCCTCCTCATCCAGCATTCCACTGCCTCACACACTCTCTCTTGTTCAGCTTTGTCTGACCTGTCATTCTCTCTTTGATCTCGTCTGTAGATCAGACCTTCCTTTAGGACAATCGTCTTCTCTCTTTTGGACTTTTGTCTCACCATCCTTGCTGTCTTTTGACATAAAACCATACTTACAAGCATCTGCTTTGCTATCTCTATCTTTCATCCTCATCTTTTTTACTACCACAAGTCAATCTTGATTACTTTTCAAGAAGTCAATCCTTCCAAATCAACAACATCAATCAAAATGCTTTTCAAGACCATCCTCACCGCCGCTCTGGCCACCGTCGCCACGGCCCTCCCCCACAACTTCCACGTCCGTCGCAACGAGACCTCCTCTGCCGGCGGCGTCGACATTCTCAACAACATGGATTCTACTACCGTCTACGCGTGGTCTGTTTCTGATAGAGTCAGTAACATGCATACCCTTTCTGCGGGCGGTGGTAGCTATTCCGAATCCTGGAAAACCAACGACGACGGCGGTGGTATCTCCATCAAGCTGTCCACCACTGAAAGCCAGTCTGATGTGCTTCAATTCGAGTACACTCAGTCCGGCAGCACCATCTTCTGGGACATGTCTTGCATCAACCTGGGCAGTGACTCGGCCTTTAGCAAGTATGGCTTTACTGTTTCGCCTTCCGAGGAAAACACCGACTGCCCGACTGTCACTTGTGCTGCGGGCGAGACTGAGTGTGCCGGTGCTTACAACCAGCCTGATGACAACGAGGCTACTCATGGTTGCCCCATTGATACTCGGTTCACTTTGACTTTGGGTTAAGCCAAGTTCTCTCCCCAAACTGTCGTCATTCTTGTGGGGTTGAGTTAGATGTGGAAGTACAGTGATTTTGATACCTTCGTTGCTTTTTGTATAGGATTGGATTGGACTTGCCTCCTGGATGAGTTGCACATATACACTCTCTTTCTTCGTTGTCTTCGGTTCAATTCGATAGATGAATCGAATCGATGATCTGCTTGCTGTGCTATGCGGTTATGGATGTAGTGATTTGATATCACATGAATTATGCTAGACTTGTTACTTGACTTGTTTGTACTTAGGAAAAGTATCTACTTTCGAAGTATTCATTCCTTTATCCCCATCCTCCTAGTTACTATGTACTAACACCACGCACCCAACCCAACCTCACCCCCTACAAAAAATCCCACCTCAAACCTCCCACTAAGTTCTGACAAGTCAAATCAACCCCCAAAAACGCATGCAGGTACTCCGTACTTACTCATCACACAAAATCAGCCACCCACCACCCATCTACCTACCAAACAATAATCCCAAACCTAAAGCCTAGTAAGCGGCAAAAATT
Source organism: Aspergillus sclerotioniger CBS 115572 (assembly GCF_003184525.1). Classification (NCBI taxonomy): domain Eukaryota; kingdom Fungi; phylum Ascomycota; class Eurotiomycetes; order Eurotiales; family Aspergillaceae; genus Aspergillus; species Aspergillus sclerotioniger. The sequence continues at coordinate 300,996 of NW_020291003.1, read as the reverse complement.
GAAAACGGAAAAAAAAAAAGAAAAAGAAAAACGCAATGAACAGTCAGCCACAGTGGGGCTGGGCTGGACTAGGCTGGGCGCCCCCCACTTTATCCGATCTGGGTTGGTGGAAGTGGAGATTGGCTGGGCTGGTCTCTTTTTCCCTCTTGTCTTTCTTTTGGTGAATCAGTGTCTTACTGCGGGTGGGATTATTGTTTGAGGGAGGAGGTATATAGGGGTTGATTACTGTCCTATGTGATGCTGTTATTCGTACTCGTAGTTTTCATATCTACAAGATACGAATAAGTAGAGTGACACAGTAGTAAGTACAGTAGGAGGATTGAGGAGAAGGAGGAGGGGATGGTATTGGGCGGGGTTAACATCCCTCCATGTGGGTGGATACAACAGCCTACAGCCTACATCCATTCCACGTATCTACCCTACGTATAACTCTGTCTACTACTACCCTATAGTTGATGAATCTAGGTTCGCTATATTTTAGGTTCGTTTACCCATGGATAGGTACATCCCTCAAGGCAACAATGATCACTTTCATTTTTTTTTTTTGAAGAAAAAAAAGAAAGGAAAGAAAAAGAAGAAAAGAAAGTGGCGTATACGTAACCCAAGAGATGATTGATTACTCATCATGAAGAAAAAGAACAATGGGACATCTAGACTCAGCCCAATCCCAGGAATAATTCTTCATGCCGTGTGCGGAAATGAATTTCCTTTCATTCATACCTTTATTGCACACACTACGTAGATACCTACTACGTATGTATGTAGGTATGACTGGACACTACCTACTAGGTACAGTCAGCGCCTGACATCACTTACTAATCACTAGGTAACTGTACAGAGCACGGAATCGAAGAAAAGAATGCATACCCACCGATTGGTTCACCGAACCTTACCTCAACCCAATCCCTAAACCCCTCCTCCTATTGGTCCATCTACCATCACGCATTGTCCATTCAGATCGATTGTCGCCGAGATCCATTTTTGATTTCTCCACTGGTCGGGGTTACGTATGTCGGTTGTCATGATTTTGGGAAATATCCAATCAATACCATGATTTGATCGAATGGCAGGTTTGACGTGACGCATTACTTACTTAGCCGTAGGTGGGGGAGGAAGGAAGAAGGGGGATGTGGGATGTTTGGGATGTGTTTCAGGTGAGACTTGACTTTAAAAGTTGGATTGTCTACCTATCTACAGTGGTGGTGGTGTCTACCCCTCACTAGTTTTTGTTGAGTCTTGGATTTGGGGCGGGGATGGTGGGTGGTGTGCTTTATTAGATGGATGAATGGATGAATGGATGCGGGTGGAAGGTGGAAGGTGGAAGGTGGAAGGTGGTGGCATCCGCCGGATCCGAGTCCTGTCCATTGTTGAACGTCTGCCTTGTTATGGTCGCTTTACTTTCTTGGAAGTTGGAGAGGTGGGTAACTGGTGGTGGGTTACCCATACCTGGCATAGGATGGGATCCTTGTTGGTTTGGTTTGGTTGTGTCGTCCAGTCTGGACTCTACACTCCACGGAATTGGCAGAGTAGAGTAGGTGCTTCACTTGGTGGGGGGTAAGATATCCCCAATGATTAGGGAGTACAACAGCATGATGGTTGTGTAACAACTACACGCTTTTACTTTCCTTGTACATAATCCTACAGTACATAAATCATAAGTAGATATACTGCATACTACTCCATACTCTGTATAAATATGATATCCTCTACTCCGTATTGAGCAGAGTGAATAGTATAGACACCTCAGGCACCAACAGCCAAGTCCCCCAGTAATCACTAACAATCCATCTAGCCCCAACACCCCCCTATACCACTCCGTACACTAACTACTATCAATCATGCAATACAATCCAATATAATCCCCCAAGATCACGACCATCCATCCCATCTGACATCTCACCTGACATATACCTACCTACCTACATACAGCCTTACATACCCATCTCCACTACACCTACAGTAGGTACTATCTCCTAGATCCTTCCATAATTCCAACACTTTTCCTAATCCATCCATTGGCTAGTACACATCATCCATCAATTACCACTTCCCTCTTCATTCTCGAAAACCCAAACACTACCTACCTAGATACCTATCTATCTTCTATACTCCGTCCCAAGACATGTCCCACTAGCAATCAATAGTCCCCAGCCTAGTTTCATAAGACACGTAATATAGGCATCCGATGCATACTCACCAAAATAGCACACTAGCCTACGTATCGAGTTACTCCCCCTGACCTTCCAGAAACCAAACTATTGAATCGGAGGGAATAAAGGGGGGTGTGGATGGGGGTGGCTGGAACTAGTGCATATGGTAGATCCGATCTATAATCGTGTGACGGATCAGCCCCAACCTTCATTTTACATGTCTGACTTTGACAGCTATGGGTGGTGGGTGTGGTTGTGGGATGGGGGCGAGAGGATTTGAGCTGGGGCCAAAGTGTCGCATTGATACTGTCGCATTGATCCTGAGTATATAGTAACTAGTTAGATGATTGCATCATTTGTATGGACTAGAAGTACTGGTAGGTGATAGACAATGGTTCGGGAGATAAGATCAATATTAGTCAATCCTACTGCAACTAACTCCCTGACACCACCGCCAATCCTTCGTATATCTTTTGCTTCACAGCAAGAAAACTTCCGCCCCCCCGACTCAGACTCGTCGCCGCCGATGACTGCGCCGATGCCTCAATCTCGATCCGCCCCGTCGCTGACTTTCGCACGGCCACCATCCCGTCAATCAACAGCGTTCCCTCTCCCCTGAATTCCGCGGTATGTCCGGCCCCTTGCATTATCTTCCGTAAATCAGCCAGCCGCAGGTCGCCCACGTGGAGCGGCCGGGTCATCGACCGCGTTCCCGCCGCCATGTTGGCCGGCAGCACATCCAGCAAGGGGTATCCGTCCGATTTGTCCCCCGGTTTGGCCCCCTCCGCCGTGCTCGTCGCGGCCTCACTGCCCTCCTCCAACAGCTTGGCTTTCTTGCTGGGGCCTTCGGTCGAATCCTCCAAGGCTGCCACTTCTGGCCCCCGGAGCTGCGCCGTCAGAGTGACCACTCCCAGGCTGCGCACATGCTGCCATTTCAACCGCCGCACCAGGTTGTTGCTCAGTTTCACCATCCATGCGTTGGTGTCGACGCTGGCATCAATCATCTCGCCATTGGCCGGCGTGAAGATGACCGCCGAATCCGCCGCCGACACTTCCATCCCAGATTTGGCCGCCAGCAGCTTCTGGCATTCCGTCGCCAGCGCCATCGTTTCCTGCTTCATCCCTCCGACCAGGATCAGCTTCCGTGGCTGGATCAGCGGAATGAGCATTTCCAAACTGCGCTTGTCGTGGAGACCCGTAAAGTCCACAAACGCCAGCCGGGCATTGATCGTGAGCGCCGCCTTTTCGTACACTGCCTTCGCCGGTCCCTCGAACGTCTGTCCTTCCACCTCGTCCTCGGACGATACCGCAGCATCCGCCCCCTCGCCGTCTTCCGCGAGACTCATCTCGTCGGCCGTACTGGCGTCCTTTCGCGGCACATCGCCAAGCACGTGCCGTTTGGCGCCACTGCCGGACAGTCGCCGTCCGTGGGGCCCCGATTCATCCCATCGCCGTTTCTGCCCCAGTTTGGTCTGGGAGTCAGTCCGGCGCTGCTGCATGTCGGCTTCCTCGCGTTCCTCCGCGCGGAGATACTCCTCCGGCCGGATGAACTCGCCAAACTCGTCCCCCTTCTTTCTCGGGGCCACGTACGGAAACATTCGCTCACGGCCTTTCTTGCCACGCACATCGTAGTCGTAGACGTTCTTGCGCCGGAGAAGAATATTGATGCCCAAGTCTTCATCGCTGAGCCCGAGCTTGTTGCGGTTGGCGTGTGCTAATGAGGTCGAAAAATTCAGCACGCGGCCCTGCTGCTCCGTCTCCGAGTCTTCCGATGTAGAGCTGGATCGGTCGTCGAGTGCATCGGCTGCGTTGTCGAGGGTTTCCTGTCCTCGTGCCTGCGACGTATCCTGGAGCTGGCGTTTGGTGGCCAGATACTGCTGGTAGAGCAGCTGCTCACCCGCGTCCAGAGGCGCGCGCCGCACGTCCGTCCAGGACAGTTCCCGTCCCCCACTGTGCACTTGTTCCAGCATCTCGCCATCCGACGCCTTTTCCAGAGCAACCCCATCTTTGCGTTCCTCATACCACTGCCAGATCATACCCCCGAGGGTCTTCCGGCGGGTGGCTTCCTGGACTTCCGAGATCCGCTCCTTGTGCAGCGGCTCCGTCAGAAGCAGCAGGTTGTTGGCGCCCTCCGCCACCAGTCGTAGAGACTCTTTCGCGAACCCCCAGTCCAGCGACGTATCCGAGGCAAGGATAACCTTGGGCTTCTGGTCGGTCAGGATCTTTTCCAGTCGCTTTTTCCGCTCCAGAATTCGGAGATGTTTGAAAGTAAAGGGGCCCACGCCCTTGCCTTCGGCCTTGCCCTGGTTCGGACCAGACCGTTGGTTATCCGCATTCGTAGACTGTCCGGTCGCTGCATCCACCCCCTCTGCTGCCTCAAACTCCCGCACGATATTCTCATCCATCCACTCCAACATACTCCGCGCAAGTCGCATCGTAGTGTTGGCTTTCCGGCCAGCCAGATACAGTCCGGCGCCTTTCAACACATCATCCCCCTGGCCTTGGCCCGCCGCATCGCGCCAGGCGTGTTCAAGCGCGTACGCCAGCTCCAGCACGCGAGCACTAGTATCTGTGGGAATCAGAACCGTGCCTCCCTTGGCAATAGTGCTCCGGATCATGTCCAGCAGCAAGTCATCGCGCTTCTTGCGGCCTCCGGGCAGTGCGAACCGTTCGCCGCCCCGGGTACTGCAGACCAGCGCCGTAGGCTTGCGCAGCTGCTCGATGACCTCCGTTCCACTGGCACCGGATCCGCCAAACCACGCAGCGCCCGCCACGACGCTTTCTCGGGCTTGGTTCCAGTCAACCGCATAGACAATCGACTCCATGCCATGTTGCACGTGCCATATCGTACCGCCAACCGTGTGTCCAGCATTATAGGCAGTCAGGGTAAGGCCGTTCAAGGGTGGGGAGAATGGCGACTGGAGGGGTTGGTGTGGCTGTGAGTATTTCAAGGGGTGTATCAGGGAGAAGTATCGGGCGATCTCTTCGGCCGTCGGAGGTTGGAGGAGGATTCGTCCGGCATGAGTAGGTTCGGCGCTTTCGTCACCTTCCGCCACCGATGCAGCAGCTGACGCAGCCGATGTGAACGCTCCAGGTTCGGAAATCGAGGCCTTGGGTAAGAAGGTGGCCGCCAGCGGGGCGGAGGCATAGAGGTCCTGTAACAGGGTGCGACCGAGCGCAATGACGGGACTGGTAGCGTAGACGGGAATCTGGGTGAAAAGAGGAAAGGTCTTGCAGCAATGGGCAAAGGCACCGATATGGGCGGGCGTAGAATGTGTGAGGAGAATCAACGATAGGGTCGGGACATGTCTGGCATAGGATTAGAAGACTCCTCGGGGGTAAGTACAGTTGCAAGTCCTCACTTTTCCAGTTCCTGGAGGTCGAGGGGATCAAAGGTGTCATCCCAACCAACGTCCACGAGGATCTTGATTCCGCCGTCAAGCTCAAGAATCGATTGCGACGCCTTGGAAGACGACGATTGCGCACCGAGTAGAGGAGTAAAGGTGAACATCTTGGCTTGGGTTTCTCGTGCGCGGCGAAACCAGGAGAGCTGCAGTGAAGCTGTCGCGGAGACTCGGGAAGCGCTACTCAGCTCATCGATCCGGGAGGATTGACGACGAACAAAATGGAGTCAATTTGGATTATTGGAGCATATCCAGGTGATCAATCACAATTCACCACTTGAAGAATAGGCAGCTGAGACGCTTGGATGGAATTGAAGGATGCTTTGTCGGTATCGGCGGCGGGAAATCACATCACGGGGTGGGTTTGCCTGGTTTGCATCGTTTCCCGATCGGGTAGTCCACCGAAGTATACAGCCACAATATACAAACAAGAACAGCATCAATTCACTCTAAACCTACGTACATAAATACATTTTACCCATGTCCTACTCATATGTTGCAGATGCTATTTATCCGCAATCTTACCCTTGGCCTTAGACCGAGTTATCCGACTAGCCGGTGCTGCTGGTGCGGGTGCGGTTGTTGCCTTTCTCTTTGCCTGCCCTCTCTTCACTGGCTGCGCCTGTTCTGGGACCTCTTCTAAATCCTCTTCTACATCCTCTTCCAGAGCTTGTTTTGGGGCCCGTTTTGACGTCTGTTTAGGGGCCTTCTTCGGGGCCTTCTTCGGGGCCTTCTTCGGGGCCTTCTTCGGGGCCTGCTTCGGGGCCTGCTTCGGGGCCTGCTTCGGGGCCTGCTTCGGGACCTCTTCTGAAGCCTCTTCCGAACCTTCCTCTGAATCCTCTTCTAGAGCTCGTTTTGAGGCCCGTTTCGAAGTCCGTTTATGAACCTGTTTTGGAGCCTCATCTGGAGCTGGTTGCGCTTGGTCGGGGCGAGCTTCTGGCTGGGGCGCGGGGAATCTAGGTAGTTGATCGATCTGCCCCGGAAGCCCAATTTCTTCTCTATCAATGATTTCTTGTCCGGCCCAAGATCTCACCCGACGGATCGTTAGTTTAGGGAAATGCCGTGTCAAGTTGGCTTTAAGGTCTTCCACAGCCCTCCGTTTTATCTTCTCAACCGGTGGTGTATTTTGTCTTGGTAGTGGTTGGCCGGTTTCATGCGCCGTCTGTCGACGTTGTGGTGCCGGACCTGCTTGGGATGGTCCGCCTTGTTTCATATATGGCCCCCCGGGCCCTACTCGTGCTGCAGCCCCCCCTGCGGCTACCTTTGGCAGCCTCGCTGCAGGTGGAGGCATCTGGTTGGATCTGGTATTGCCAGACACGGGTTCATTTTCTATCCTCACCACTTAAGTTAGCTCTTCCTTGATTATTTGGTCATATCCGGGCAGACGGGAATATATCAAACGGCGATCGTTGGGGGGAAGGGGGGGAGCAACGCAAAACCCTACCATCTTCTTCATCATAAGATATCTCGTACGGTTCAGTGTCATTCGGAGAAGAGTCATCGAAGTCTAAACACATGGCATGGGTTAGCTCATTGAGAAGCTCGAGAATGTGGTATGCAAGGGGCTCGCAAAGAATGTGGGCAGACATCTTGAACGATAGCCAGCAGGATAACACCGAGCAGGCTTGCGCATCACAACAGACACATTAACGGCTAATTACATCATTTGATAATCTTGAACACGTACAGAAAGAGACATAGAAACATGCTCAAGACTAAAAGGGCGACAACAAACCAAATCCATTTATACTCACCGATATCCGGGTCCCCAGGACGATTCGGAGAGAGTTCGCGTTCCCCAGTGTAGATGCGCATATGCGATCTTGAGAATTGGTTGACATCCTCATTAGATGCCCTTCCCCCCCCTTGCTGTATTGGTCGCGATACTGCCTGCGGTCGCCCAACGTCAATAAACCAATACCATTCCGCTGCTGGTATAAAAGGGCTTGCCACCTTGGGTACTGCAGGATCGCGCACAGCGATAAACGGCACCGGGTCATTACCACTTCTAACGAGCTGCGCCAGATCTGGCCTTGTATTCACATATTGCGCCACAATCTGCCTGAACTGGGGCGTACCAAGCGACCTTCTGAGCCAATTAAGGGCATATTGATAGAATCCAGGTTCCCGTAACAAATCCGCACCAGCAGGACCGGGCTCAAACTCCCAGAGAAGTGGAGGGCCCCGAGGGTTTCCATCTCCTTGAGGATTTAGCACAATCACCCAGCGTGGTGTAGGACGTCCTTCTCCAAAATAGATGAGTAGTGTCTGTGAATTGCCAGTCTTGGGCTGGTTCCCAGGCACTGCGGCATTACTGGGTCGTGCATCTTGATGGGCTCTTCTCGTTTTGGGCTGGGAAGGTTGTTGAGGGTTGCCAGCCGGACTGATTGACTGCGTAGCAGCGGCATGTTGCAACTCTGCCGCAGCTTCGGCCATGTTCTGGAGCCGGCTTGACAGTGAAGTTTCTGGGGCATCCTCCACGTGCTGAACCTCCGGGGAATCTGGCATAAATACTGGTGAGGCATAATGCGGCCCAGTCTTCATCCGTTTGGATGGTCGATCGGACATCGCCTACTGAGCAGGTGGAAGCAGGAATATTGTTAGCTTTTGCTCAGGCCAGTGAGGTGTAGGAATCAGTCAGCATACGCACTGGATGTTTGTCTCGTATTACAAGTTTATAAGGGTACAAATGCGCTTTGGGGTGCGCTCCGATTCAGTCCTCGTTGTAGGTGTTCGATAGTTCAGTATAACTTGAAAGATTGTCAGCACCACGTTCCCTGGCGAAGAGATACCCTGTTATATGGGGGGGATTTCTTTCACCCTCATCTATTGAAAGAACCATTCATAGTCGAAAATAGTACGACGTGGTGCGGCGTTCTGCGTCCTTTATTGACTCGGTCTTTGTCCCAAAAATCACCGAGAAGACCAATCTCAACTGCTTGTCAAAGGAGCCGGCCAGGTGTAAGCTGCTACAAGATTCGGTCTATTGTCAGCATCGCCTTCAAAAGCGAGTGGGATCCAAATGACTACCCACCCAGCTCTCGTATCCCGACCAAGAATGGGCAGCGACAGTGAGAACCTACCTACTTGACGCTCCATAAAAGCAGGTATAAAGCAAGATTTGAGGCCAGCCAGTCTAGCCTGGATATAAAGGCACAATACTTTTAAGTTTGAGGCGCATCATTCAATATCGAAGGGGGGCAAGCCTGTGAAGACAGCGATAACGTCAGGTGTTCCCTCTCCGTGGATTACCTATCTTGCCATTCTCTTACCTCTTCTAATTTTACCCCCATCACATTGTCGCCCTAGAAGATGATCGAACATACTTACCTTCTTCTCTTCAGTGCTGCCTTGTCGGAGTCACAGGTCCCCGCTTCTGGGAGCAAAACTTGGATGGAGATCAACAAAGAAAACATTCCTCGGGGGATTCCTAGCGCTCTGGGTACCGGATGGCCGGTAGGCAATCAATCACTGGAGGGGGCTTACTTGGCTCAGCAGCTGTATCTGCTATCGTTGGAATGCAACGTTCTAGATAACTTGATGGCTTGTGAAAACCAGTCAGGCGATCCTGCACATCCACCAGGAAATGTAGAACGTCACTAAGAAGCTGGCCGGGGTGGAAGGAAACAATCCCTTTCCCAGTGTCACTGGGAGGACCTTGTCAGGAGGATCTATGCCGTCTCTTAGCTTGCCAACTTAGTGCCACTACCATCGGCATCGCGTACCCCGTCATATAAATCATGTCACGTCGACCGGCCGGACATGCTGGACTGCCGTTTCACATTCCACGGCCCAGTTGGGAGGGTGCTTCAGTCCAATGAGGCGAGGATGCAGCAAAGGCGAAGGTCGGACATGGACTTCCTGACACCGAATGAGGGGCACCCCTCAGCAACAGCCATCCTTATCCCGCGGCCTACGCTGTATATCGACTACTCGATAGTATTACATATCATGACTGTCAACTCCAAAGAGTCCGCCCAACAATCGACTCTAAGGAGCAGTAAGGGATGCGTGACATTATGTACGATTAAAACCACAATATTTGACCATAACAACCTTCGCTGGCAGTGGGCCACGCAATGCTGGTATGTTTGTCGCATGAACTATACTCAAGAATAGTATATGGAAGACATTCGACGTTATTCGAAATTATCTGGAATGGTATCCCCCTTCAATCACGAGCGAGCACTCATTGCCAGTATCTGGGTTCATCAAAGACATGGTACCGATGGCCACGGACACCCTGGCCGCGGAACAATCCGGGGAATCGACGGCCCTCAGGGACCATTTCCTCCGGGATACGCATTTCATTCTCCGGTTCCGGCTCTCCAATCACAAATTTACCGACCTATCGGATATAGTTGTCAGCGCGAGAAAAGTCTTCTTATGGAACGAGGAACATACCTGAATCTCTGTGTCGGTGATCGAGTCACGGCTGACTCGCGCGTAACCTGTTCTCTTCAAGTTCTTGTAAAGGATGTACTCGCACCAGCGGTCCCAGTCTGTGGGGTCAATGTCCTTCATGCCACTGATGTCGCTCACGTATGTGTTGTAATTTCCTTCAAGCGGTTTGGTAACCAGGTAGCTCAGCAGCACCATCGGACGGGACGATGAACCCATCAGCTTGGACAAGTACTCCGTTTGCAGTCGACGGTCTTCTGGGTCCTCCTCCTGTCCCGAATGGAAGACTACAACATCAACCAGCTCGCCATACATGTCCAGAGTGGCGTGGATGGCAGGAGCAAGTTCACCAACCGGTGAAGGGAGCAGGTGGTGGGTGGAATTGACGATCGGGAACCGGGAGAGCAAGGCCGATCCCCACGTGTGCTTGTCGGGGCCCGGTCCAAAGTCTGCATACATCCCCAGGTCCTCAGCCAAGAACTGAGTGATATCACGGTTGCCCATGATGATGCGCTGGTTGTCCGATTCAAGCAAGCCGATCACGTCAAGCTCCAGCTCCTGGATGACATCGCGCATGCGTCGCTCAGACGCCCACATGTCATTATCAAGGCCGAAATGCACCGTCCAAATGCCGAGGGTGGCAACCTTGTCTTCCTTGTGATAGGGAGTATAATCATTGGTCGGGAAGCGGAGGTAGGCAATGGAGACGGAGAGCAGCTGCAACACAGCAAGCACGTAGATGAAGTAGGACCGCTGTCTCCTGCCGTTAGGGCTGATGGTCTTGCTTTTCGGAGTGGACACATTCGAAACACCGGCCGAGAAGACACCCGCACCAATGGACAACATGATGGTGGCCATGACCCAATCCGTGTGCTCTCTTACGAGATATCCACCCGGAACGAAAGCGTAAGCCACGACCCAGACGTGGAACAGGATCAGGAAGATGTACAAGAGGCAGCCTACGCCGAAAGTAGCGCCGGGGGAATGTCTAACGGCCGAGGCAACCAAGACGGGGGTCACTGCCAAAATGTAGAAGGCGAGGACAAGACCGCCATAGTATCCAGTCCAGTGGCTATAGCAGGTAAGGAATGCTGCACCCAGAGAGCCAAGTCCGAACGCCGTCCAACTTCCAGCCACCGACGGATAAAAGAGACCGTAGACGAGGCCAGCGCCCATAGCGAAGATCGTGAGCGCACCGTGGGGGGCTGCGATGGGGCCCCGTACAGGATAACCCTCCCAGACCCAAGACATCATGGTACTCGAGTCTGACAGAAGGTAGTGCATGGCAAACATCACACCCCCAAGGCCCAGACCGGCCAGGAGCCAGGACCCCTTCTTTCCACTCGTTGGTAGATAATCTCCTCCGCTTGTTGCAGGCCTCCTGTAGGATCGAAGGACGGCTAGAATGGCGAGTAGAAGCCCGAGCTTGTTCCATCCACCATTCTGGGCATTCATGATTGGCCACAGAGGGTTGTTGGTCGTGCATGCGAACTTGGCAATGCTAGACATGATCAATCCAATGGTCCATGAGAGGATCCGTGACTCCAGCCTGATGGTGTTCGCCCTCTCCGCATACAAGGTAGCAGCCCATGTCACACAGCTGCAAATGACGGCGAAGGAAGTCACAAAGAGCCGGTTGGCGGGATCCTGCACCTTGTATGCCAGGAGTCCGGATAGCGAGAGCAAGTGGAAAAGGCGGGGATTCTTGATGGCCGCAGATTTGATGGCCGGAATGCCGAGAAGCAAAGGCGAGAGGTAGCAGACAATGGCAGCTTCGTATCCAGAGATACCCATGTGCCAGAGAGGGAAGTCTACAGCAATTAGACATGTGATCCTGGGGGCCAACAGACGCATTACTTACACCAAACGAGAACGGGAAGGGACGTGCAGAGCGTCCAAAAGACAAACTACAGCTCGTCAGCAATGACACTCGGAAGGGAAAGCTCAGCCTAGCGCGTACCCCATTATAGACATCTGCGGCGGCATCGATGATCTCCGCCCAGAAAAAGCCTTCGCCAAAGGTGTTGCCAACGGGCTTGCCCTTCCTGACTACGAGTTAACGGCCATGCTCAGGTTATGTCTGGAGAACAGAATGTACACACTCTTTTTCAAGGACCGAATCCGCAGTAGTCTTCAACTGTCTGGAAGTTTGGGATCTTAGATCATGTCTCTCAAAATACCGACAACCAATCTTGGCAACTGTACACTTTTCTCTCGCCCTGCTTTACTTTGGAAGCCAGTGTACATACCCTCTGCTGACCCCCTTGACATCCCTCACAACAATCTCGAAAGCGTCAAAATCAAGAGCAGTGACGGCATCGAATCCCACATCAAACAGGATGAGCGACCACTCGAAGAAGGCGTATTTTGTGTAAGCTAGAAGGGGTCAGTCATCCAATCTACCACAGCTTTGATCACGCAGGCTTACCCCCAGGAACCTTGTGCACTTTATGTTGGATGAAGAAGTAAATCAAAGGCACCAGAGTACCGAAGAAGAGGCTTGCCAAGATCTTGCGGTACTTGACAGCGCGGCGGTTGTTTGGGCTGAGGGCGAGGCAGCCAAGAGTCCAAGGCAAGGTCGCCACCAGGTACGAGATCATGAAAATATCGTGCCAGTCGTGATCATCAGTCGAGGTAACGTAGGTCCAGCCTCCACATGTGAAAGTCCGGAATAAACCCACACCGGCAACCAACTTTGGAAGGGCGGAATTAGGGCGGGCAGTCAGGAGGTACCAGAGGGCGACGAGAGCGAAACGAGGGCCGGAGGTGATGGCAATGAAGACTTGGAAGAAGGACCGTTCAGGGTAGCGGTCACCGATGGTGGCCGACACGGATGGGAACCATTCGTCAGGGTAGCCGTAGTGTTCGTTCTGGACAATCTTGCGAAAGTGCAAGGACATTCCCACGACCAGGGCACTGAAGAAGGCCGTGTAGGCCACTATCGTATGGGTCCACGAGATCCATTTGCCATTGAACTGAGATAAAGGGTTCAATTAGCTTGACGAATCGCGACAAGCAGGGACACTAACCGCCACGACGGCATCCCCATCTTTATATCTGGGGGCCATGGCAGCACAGGAGATACCGAGCACGGACTCCGGGCCAATTAGAAGAATAAGCTAACAATGAAACAAGATAAGGGGGATCCAAATGAGCGTCGACGAAAGAGAAATGAAATAAAAAGGGAAAAGAGAAGGAAAGAGCGGGTCGTACGAAGAATCCAACAGCGAGAAGGCCGAGATTCCCCTGAGGTGAGATGATGGGATGACATTCGGAGCGAGGCTCGGCAACACGCGGGCCCCAATGCCACTAAGCCCCATCCGGCAGGCGGCCAGGGCCCTGGCCGGAGATCTCGTGCGGGATGCCGACAACTTTTTTTGCTTCATGATAGGAACGGACATTATTGCTGCTGGCTACCCATCTGTCCACCCTGACCCATCATGTCGGCCGCTACGGACAAGGCCCGCTTCTTCCTGGAGAAGTCGGTTCCCGAGCTCAGGGAATTTGAGCGGAAGAAAATCTTCACCAAGGTAATTCATTGTCTCTCAGGCTCTATCCTCCCCCACGTCGATGCGCCCAGGAAACTAACCAGTCCCTTGTCGGATTCCAGGAGGAAATCACATCGATCATCAAGAAACGGTCCGATTTCGAGCACAAGCTGAATGCACGTGGCGCTCTGCCCATTGACTTCGTTCGGTATGCGCAATACGAGATGAACCTGGACATCCTGCGCCGGAAGAGGGTGAAGCGCTTGGGGATTCGGTCCGCTGGATATACCGGCCAGAGGAGGATCTTCTTCGTTCTTGACCGTGCGACTCGCAAATTTCACGGCGATATAGGCCTGTGGATTCAATACCTCGAATACGCCAAACAGCAAAAAGCCTACAAAAAGGTTTCGTCCATTCTTACAGACGCCTTGCGGTTACACCCTGCCAACGTTGATTTGTGGCTGTATGCGGCGCAATACTCCGTCGACGAACATGCCGATATGACTCAATCCAGGGGGTACATGCAGCGCGGCCTGAGATTCTGCAAGAGCTCCAAGAAATTGTGGCTTCACTATGCGAAGCTGGAGTTGATTTACATCGCCAAGCTCGTGGCTCGACAGCGCATATTGGGCCTCGACAAGCCGATTGAAGCCCCCAAGCCGGCGCAGGAGGACGACCTAGATGCTGACATGGTCGCTCTGCCAAAGATCACAGGAGAAGACATCAACCCCGACGCTGGAGAGGATGGCGGTGTGGACGAAGTGGCTCTGGAAAATCTCGCATCGACTCCTGCCCTGACTGGCGCTATCCCTCTCGCCATCTTTGACACGGCAATGAAGAATTTTGAAAACGACGACAGTTTCGGTCATGAATTCTACGACATGGTTGTCGACTTTGACGACTTGCCCTGTCTGCGCCAGATCCTCCAACATGTGGTTGATACGATGCGGAACTCCAAGCCCAACAGTCCTCATACGCAAATTTGCTACATCAAATTCCCCACCGCTGGAATCCAGGTCACTTCGTCCGATTTCCCACGTGCGTTTGGCGCGTCGTTTGCCCGGCTCAAGGAGCACCGGAATAACCCCAAGGTCGCCAAGGAGATCGTCAACTGGCTACAGCCTCTCGAGAAGACCGAAGGCCCGGATGCCTCACTCCAAAAGGCGATCGTCGCCACTCTCCGCAATGCGGAGCGAGTTGTACAGGAAGCGTAGAGCTTACATTTCATTTGAGTTATTCACAGGCGTTTACCGGACGTTTCCGTCGCAAGCTTTATGGGCAATGAGAATAAGGAAGTTCCTCTTGGTTATTGGATGATGAAAAGTCAGCATGTTTGTTAATCGTCATAACTACCCCGTCTGCTGCTCTTTTTGCTGCTGTGCATTTTCTTCGACTTGATTCGGGCTTCGTTGGCAGCTTTCTTTCTACACTAGATCAGCCCGAGGTTCGCATGGTCCCAAAAGTGGGATCCTAGGATTCAGAAAACTTACAGTTTTTGTACACGATCACGTTGTTCCTGCGATGTCTCCCCCGGTATATTGTCCTCTGCTAGGCTCTTGAGTAGCTGGTGGAGCTTGTCGTAACAGGACTCCAAGTTGGCGGTCTGCCTCCGCGATTCCTCCGATTGGATGACCAGGCTCTGGGTTCTAGCGGCAACGTAGCGAGACGCCAGCAGCGGAGAATGTAGAACTTGGGGGACAAGAGGCAGTAATGATTCGAGCGAGACTCGTAATGTGGCTTTGGAATTCACCCTAGACGGGGCGCATTGACAGCAACGGGTTAGTCACCAATCAATGGGAGATGACTCGGTTCGATGCGGATACAGACTTGTTCACGTTCTGGCCTCCGGGGCCACTCGAACGACTAAAGGAAAATTCGCAGATGTCACGCGGGATGGTGATGATCTTCGAATTGAGCTTAGCGACCCATTCTCTAGCCGCCGTCAGGTCATTCTCCGAATCTAGGCCTTGGTGGTTCGAGATGGCGGCGGCTCGCCTGGACGCAAAGGCTCGTGTCGCGATAGTGGGGCTCCAAGGCAAAGAGCAAGCGAGGGAAACGCGGTGAAAATTACGGGAGGGGAGCCGGACATGAGCCATGATGGAGTCTAATCCGCTGCTTACATGATTCGCCCGAAGCATGTTCGCAGGAAAGCCGGGGAGAGGGAAATAGTGCCGCGCAGATGCATGTAGGAGCAGGGACATTGAATTAAGGATGGTCTGCTAACGAGTAACAAGCACGAGGATCTTCCAGAAGCCGAGCTAGAGCAAGGTAGCGTTTAGTATGACGGAGGTCCCAAGGACCCGTTTGGTTTGCTACTAGTGGTCACTGGTCAGGTAATTTAAGGTAGGCGACCGGCAGGGTTGGGTTGGGGTTCGTCGGCGGGTAGGTAGGTAGTAGTCCTTGGGACTTGGGACTTGGGAGTTGGGAGTCGTTATGGTCGTCACTTTTGATTGAAGAAGAAGTACCGACAAACGACTCTCCAGTAACCCACCAGTCAGTTGACTTCCAGCAGTTCCAGGTGCTCCGAGCCTTACCCAACCGAGTCAACTAGACGGAAGAACTCCGTCGGACCAAGTAAAGGATCTGGACCTGAGGATGTAGGTTAGTTATTCTTAGCTACCTACCTAGCTGCGGTGAGTGGTGACTGCTTGACTAACAGATACCAGGAGAGCAGAAGCCCGGCGCGCAATGATCCACTTCTAGGCGGAGATCCGGCCAGTCAGACCGCATGGCCGGGGCAGCGGCAGCACCAGGGCTTGCCCGATCGGGGAAGGCGGCTGGAAAGAGCCGGACGCTGACTTGCGCAAACTTCGACCATTCCGTAACTTTACGCCGCGATGGAAGGGCGACTTGGGAATCTTCTCAACCTTCTCTTCTCAGTGAGTTCCTTTCCCCCCCTCCATCCATCCCATCCATTCATCCATTCATCCATCCATCTGGTGGATTGTTGCCCGTTCCCTGTTCCATACCTCTTTTGGTCTTCCTCGTTTCATCCCGCCATCGCAATCTTGCGTCTGCTGATCGGGTGTCCAGTTTTCCCAATTTCCTGCTATGATTATTGGGTCTGGATGAAATAATCCGGTCTCCTCCTCCCCCATCTTCATCATCCTGCTCCATTTGCTGCTACTACTCCATCTTACTAGAGCTTTCTATACGCCTTGTTGGTTCTTTCCTTTCACCCTTTGTTGCAGCCACCTGTACTATTATTTCTTTTCTTTTCTTCAGTTGCCTTTACAGACTTGTTTTATTTATTTATTTATTTTTCTTTTTTTTATCTATCTTATTTTTCTTCTCTTCACTTCTCTATTACATCTGTCCGGTTGCACTTATCGCCTCTTTCTTTTTGACCCTGCGCTGTGTTGTTGTCCCTCGGGCAGGATCCAGTGGTGTGGCTCGCTCTCCTCGCCATCCCTCTTTCTCTCACCCTCTCCCACCTACTGGCACTGGCACTACCTACTTACAACTGATCACGCCCAGTTCCCTTCCCTTCCCTTCCCTTCCCCCCCCCTCCAAGTCTTTTCTATTTGCCATCCCTTTTACCGCCCCGGCTCCAACGGCCCGGTTCTTTTTCCAAGATAGCCCCACCTTAGCTTTGTCGATTTTCCAAAATCCCCATCACCCGAGTGGTTCTGCTGGACCTTTTTGCCGTGCTTCTGTAGATGAATCGATCTCTTCTCCTTGGTCTACATGACGCCCAGCTCCCCAGATGAAGCTCTTCACTTTCGCGGCAAGACTCTGACTCCCGAGAGCCCTCGTCCGCTTCACGTCGCGGAACCGGCCAGGATCCCCGTGCTTCAGAATCAAATGGACCCCGTTTTCAACGACACGTCGACTTATGAGAAGTCCGAGGCCTTCCTTGGGAATACTAGTCTCCAGGCGCATCCCAATGACCCGACCTCCTTTCGTGGCCCATATGCAGGGCCCGGGGAAGTGAGGGGAACCACTGGCGCCGTGCAGGTTCCGGAGCAACCACCACCGCGCCAACCACCACCACACACTCAAGGTAGCTCCCACTCGGGATCTTCGCAGGGGAAGGATGGATCGATGAATGGAATTGCCAACGCACTGTCTGCTACGGCTACCACTGCCCAGACATCCTTTGCATCCGACCAGCCCGCGCCTCCCATGGCCACCGGCCCCTCCTCCGCGGTCCAGGACGCGCCAGCAAACTCTTCTCTAACCACTCTGCCTTCATCAGATCCTGTCTCCCTCCTAGCTCCTCCTTTCCCCGATGTCCATTCCTCTTCCTCCCATGCCGCTCAGAACATTCCCAGTGCGAGCGAGGTAGACCACGCAGTCGCCAGCTGGACAGCCCCGTCCGCGCCGCCGAATCGCCTAGACTCCCAGAGCAAATCTGATGATAACACTGGTGAGGATGGTGTCGATTTCCAGAACCTCCTCGATAATCTACCCCCTTCTTCCACTGCGCCCTCTGCCCCTGCGGTCTCAGAGACGGCGCCTTTGTTCGCGGACGTTTCTGCGCTTCCCCCAGCAGGAACAGACGAGGATGCGCTCCAGTCTGCCCTGGGACTGCCCCCTCGCCCCCCTCCCCAGGCGAAGCCTTCCATACACCCCAACTACAATGCCACTGATGACATCCGGTCATACCACCAACTTCCCCCTAACTCGTCCAACGCACAACCCTCTCCCCCCGCCTCCTACTCCGCCCAGCAAAGTAATTACCAGTCCGGTCTGGGGCTTCCATCATTGGCTGCGGCTGGCGCTCCGGGAACCTCCTCGGGTGCCAGCGCCTTGCCTCCTCCCCCTGTTCCGAGTTTCCAGCAGTCTTCGCCGTCTGCTTCGGAATCCCAAGATCCTCCAGTACCCGCGAATAACAAGAATGGTCGCAGTGAAAGGCCGACGGCTCGGCAGCCTAAGAGTGCAGATGAAGATACTCCCTGGGGCCCGGATGTTCAGAAGAAATACGATGAGTTTCTCCATGATGAGAGAATCTACGTAACCGAAGGCCTGTGGGATCGTTTCCCGCCGGGGTCCAGATTGTTTGTTGGTCAGTAACTCCCTACTAGGCGTGGAATGGTCTCAGCAGTCGTCTGACTGATGCCGCAGGCAATCTGCCCACCGAACGAGTGACGAAGCGAGATCTATTCCACATCTTTCACAAATTCGGAAAATTGGCCCAGATATCCATCAAACAAGCCTACGGATTCATCCAGTTTCTCGATTCATCCGCCTGTAAAGAGGCACTCGATGCCGAGCAAGGGGCCGTCGTCAGAGGACGGAAAGTCCGTAAGTACACCCAATATATGTTTGGGACTTGATCGCTCGAGACTGATTCGGGTTGCACCAGACCTTGAAATATCGAAGCCACAGCGAAGTACAAGACCCGGGGCCGCCCCGGCAGAAGCTTCTCGGGCCCCTCCATCGAGACGCTCGAGATCTCCAGAGTTCAGTAGAAGTGGCCCTTCCGGCAGTCGCAATGCGAGGGCACCGGCCGATCGTTATGATCGGTCCTACGAATCGGGACGGGTGCCATTCAGCGACTTTAGGGATGAGCCGACCCACCGTAGGCGTGACGACTATCGACCACCCCCTCCCCCTCGCTCGCCGTCTCCGCGTGCCTTCCGCGCGAGGGATGGTTATCGGTCTCGAGATCGGACTCCGGAGCGATACGATCGACGGGAAAGACGGCGTTCTCGATCGCCATATACGAGGGATCGGAGATATCGCAGTCCAAGCCCACGGGGTCGTGGGGCATATGAAGGCGATGCGGATCTGCCTGTCCCTCGACGGGCTCCGAGAGATGTCCCGGAAGTGCAGATTCTTGTGCTCGAGGAAGTGGATCGGTGAGTGATATGTTCTTGGGGGGGTTTTTTTTTGGTTGGCCATCATCTAATGCTTCTCCAGCAATTTCATTTTCCACGTGGAGAACGCTTTCCGCAACCGGGGTCTCCGGGTTGATGTGTTGGTACTCGGACCTCGCATTCCCTTGAACGCTGCTGTCCAACGACAGGTCCAGGAGGGCGTCCTGGCCGTGGTGAGACTGTCACGACCAAGCCAGTTCTCACGAAAGATTCCCTTGCAACTATTTGATCGAAGCGGGGGTCCAGACAACTTTCGGTCAAACGGTGAGCGTCATCCTCTTTCCTTTGAACTACGTGCGATCTTTCCCGCTAACGCGTTTGCAGAATATCCCGATGTCGAACCCAGTATTGCCGCCGAGATTGTGTTTCATGCCCAATCGATGCAGCGTGGCGCACCGCCTGCGCCATTTCCTCCCAACCCGGCGGCGTTTGGGGTTCCGCCACTGCCTGTTCCCGCCGCATCGGTGCCTCCAGTGCCTCAGGTTCCTCAGGTGCCTCAGGCGCCTCTACCTATGGCCAATCAGCCCAACATCGCGAATCTGATTACCTCCCTCGACGGGCCCACGCTACAATCTCTGTTGGGCGTCCTCCAGCAACGGCCGCCGGCTATACCAAGCGCACCGCAACCATTCCCTGCTGCCAGCACCCCGCATGGCGCCGCCGATCTTGCTAGCCTGCTGAACGCTGCCACTCGCCCGCCAGTTGCTGCTAACCCGCAACAGCAACTGCCTTCGCAGCCCTTCCCTCTCCAAGCGCCCAATGCACCGGTGGTGTCCGATCCCAACTTGATATCACTGCTTGCCAAAGGCTTGGGGGGCCAGCAGCCTCAGAACCAGGCTGCCGTTGGTTCCCAGGTGCAGAATATCATGAACCAGCTGGGAAAATGGAAACAATGATTGATGACAGTCTTTGTTTTCTCTTGTCTTTCTCTTCTTCTCCTTTTCTTCTCTGGCTTCACTGTCGTTAGCGACATCTCGAGGAGTCGGGCGTTGACTGATTGATCGATTGAGAATCGGATATGGAACGTTACCATCAGTAAGGGTTAGGATGCTGGGTTGTTGGGTTGTTTTCTTTCGCATCGGTCGAATCAGCGAGTAAACGTTACCGGAGTGCAATGGGTCAGTTGGTTTTGAGGTACAGGGATAGACATCAGGCAGCGATGTCGGGATTTGTTGCGGAGCAATTGTATCTACATATATCACAGATTCTTGCGACGTTAGGGCCATACTGTGATTGGCCTGGCTGAGACAATGCGAGCGCATGATAATTCTAACCGGCCAATGTTCGGCATATAGTGGAGAGCGTCTCGCCTGCCAGTATGCCGTCCGGCAGTCATTGTAAACTGGTAAGCGTAATGTTATATAGTACAATAAAGCGCCCGTTCAGGGGCGCAGTCATATCCTCCTTTTTCATACATATCACTTCATTGTTCCTATCCTCTTTGTCCCTACCGGGAAGTCCATCCTTGTGCTTTCAGATCTTGAACCTGGGCAGCATCCTCCTTCTTGATCCGCTCAATGGTCTTATCCCGGTTGTACTCCATCACGCGCTTCTCCTTGAAGTATTTGACCTATCACAGGCATGCAATTAGCCATCATCCAAGCACACCGAAAGTCCAATCCAGTTGCCAGAGCCATAGCCAGCAAGTTCCAGATCCCAAAAACCCAGGAACGCCAGGGAACACATACCCAAGCCCTCGAGCAAGCCGTCTCAAACTCTGCGATCTCCTTCCCGCACTTCCGTCGCGCCTCCTTGTCATCCTTGATCGCATCCAAAATATCATTCCGGTCCAGGCAAGAAAAGAACATGTCGCGGCCTTGGTAGCATTGTTCGCGCGAGGATCGATCGGGGGCGATGCGGCCGCCGTCGGAGGCGGTGTTGGAGTCGGAGGACCGGGAGAACCAACCCATTGTGTTTGTGTGTGAGGGTATGTGGTTGAAGAGAGTAGGAGGGAGAGGGAGAAGATGGGATGATGCTCTAGAAAGTAAGGAAATAATGATGCAGTAGTGCTCCGCTCCGCCGCCGCGGCCGCCGCAAGTCGGTCATGTGGCGCTAAGCCTGTCCGGTCAAGTTGGCTCCAACATCGCCGACGCTGCGGTCTGGATATTATCCATCAATCACCCGTGCAGCATCACGTCATACCCTGGAGCATTTTGTCCTGAGATATTCTTCTGGATCGGCGTTATTCAGGAACCACATCAAATTGTGAGCTCTTCACAACACCACGTATCCAATACAATATTCGCAGCAACAACTACCTCGCCCCAGCCTCCGCACTTCGGGGCCCCCAAATCACCCACCATCCATTATTCCAAATATACATTAAACACCATATATTCATATACATCAAATAATAATTCATGCCCCCACGCCGCCGCCCTCCAAGGGGGGGCTCACGAACCGAACTTCCCCCCCTCAAAATCGTCCTAAAGATCCTCCTTCTCCAACTCGCATACTATGTCACCGCGACGGCCCTAATCCTCTTTACGACGGTTGTCTACGGCACGCCCTTCTCCCTCGACCTTGTGTTTAGCTGGAATGCCGTCCGCGGAGATACCACCATCGGCTGGATGCTGGGTTTGGTCTGGATATTGAGTAGTGGGATTGGGTGAGTACTTCCCCGATATCATCCTCCCTCACAACACACCCTATTCAACTCAATCTAACTATGAATATGATAGTGTGATATTTCTCCTCCTCCTCGTCTCCCGCTCAAAACTCATCCCCGATTTCGCCCTCACATTACACTTCCTCCATCTTATCGCAACCACACTATACTCGCATTCCGTCCCCGCGAACTGGCTCTGGTGGG
Source organism: Aspergillus sclerotioniger CBS 115572 (assembly GCF_003184525.1). Lineage (NCBI taxonomy): Eukaryota > Fungi > Ascomycota > Eurotiomycetes > Eurotiales > Aspergillaceae > Aspergillus > Aspergillus sclerotioniger. The sequence continues at coordinate 278,919 of NW_020291003.1, read as the reverse complement.
GATTGCAGGGTGCGAGTGCGGCGTTTATGACTTTCCTGGGGATTTGGGCGTGTCGGTGGAGGGAGTTGCAGCCGATTAGTTTTGGGGGGGTTGTAGGGGGTAGTGGAACTGCTGGGGGGTCGGGTCGGGAGACGCAGGGTGGTGGTGGTGGCGGTGCGAGTGGTGGGGAAGAGTCATCTTCGTTTTCGTTGTCGAGTGGAAGGGGACGGGGACGGGGGTTGAGGGATGGTGGTGGGAGTAGTAGTGGGGGGATGAGTATGAGATGGTGGATGTGAAGGGGGAGGGAGCGGTATAGATCTCTTTCTTCTTCCTTTCTTTCTCTCTTTTCTCGGTTGTTTGGTTGAGGGCTTTGGGTGTGGATTGTATGGATGGGATGGATGTGACTGGGGGACGTGGTATGTCTGTGTCTACTTTTCGTTGCTTCTCTTATGTATACCCTAGCTGGCTGGTACATTGCATTGATGGCGTTGTCTTTTTTTTGTCTCCTCGTGTCTGTGGAATATATGTTGATATTATGAGCGATTGAGCCTAACGGGTGGGACGTGGTCATGTACTTTTAGCAGGGTGTGATGTCCATAAGATTCATAGTATCAGAAATACATCACCGGACATGTTCATAGCAGCATACTATACGTCATTATATCAGAGGGATGGGCTCACCGTAAAGCTGCAACGCAAATACAATGCCATATTCAACGAGACAGAACTCCCAGCCGGGGATAAATCACATTCAGTAGGGTGTGCATGGGCAGAAGTCGAGATCTCAAATATGCCGTAATCACAATAGTAACCAAAGGCAGGAAAGTGACAAAGTGGTTTGGCCATAGGCTTCTCTCCAGACAGAGAGACCCTATCGAAGTGGGGATCAACAGTGCACGTAATATATACGGGATCCAGTCCTAACTTTATATCAGTTATTCCAAGCCTTTAGAGAAGACCTCCGCGGATGGGGCCGCTGAAGGGCAGGACGGTCCATTGCTCTGAGCTTGTGTGAGAGTTGAACATGACGCTGAGTGAATAGGCTCATAGTCCGTGGTACCCCATCCGACAGGCCTGAAATTGAAGGAAGGAGGGCGAGATGTTGCAAGAAGGCGCAGGAATGCTTATCGAGATAGCGCCAATCAGAAGCCGTGAGTTCGGCGATATGCGCCTATGACAGGGGGAAACCGGGGGGGCGGCCGATAAGCCGGAGAAACTGATTGATAGCAGATAAATCGCCCCTCTTATACTTCCTCTCTTGCCCTCCACTGCATTCTTTTCCCCCTGCGTAGCTAGCCTTCTCGGTACATACCAAACTCACCATGTCTACCACCGTCACCGAAACCACCGCCCAGCCCGTCCCCGTCGTCGTGGCCGACGCCCACATCGATGATGCCGCCAACGATAAGAACTTCCAGTCCGTGGCGCGGGGAAATCGTAGCGGCACGCTCAAGCTCCGGGGCATCCCCACCTTCACCGACCCTGTTGCCAAGCGGCAATGGATGAAGGAGCACATGGCGGCTGCGTTTCGCTACTTTGGCAAGAAGGGATACGGAGAGGGTATCTCGGGCCATATTTCCATGAGAGGTGAGTCTACATCCCAGCAATAGGACACAATCGATACTGATCAGTCTAGACCCCATCCTGAAGGACCACTTCTGGATGAATCCCTTCGCCAAGCACTTCTCCTCTATCAAGGCGTCTGATCTTGTACTTGTCGATTCTGAGGGCTACGTCACCGAGGGTGGTGCCCAACTTCCCATCAACGAGGCTGGATTCATGATCCATTCGGAAATCCACAAGGCCCGGCCAGATGTGATTGCGGCTGCGCATACGCACTCCATCCATGGAAAGACCTGGAGTGCGTTTGGAAAGCCGATTGAGATGCTTACTCAGGGTTAGGTCCTTGCTTGTTGCTTTCGGGGAATTAGGGCTAATGAGCTATAGATGCATGCAACCTCTACGGAAAGGTGAGTGTCTACGAGGACCACGGTGGCATTGCCCTTGCGCAGGAGGAGGGAGAACAGATCGCTCGTGCCCTGGGCAAGGACAACATTGCCTGCATCTTGCAGAACCACGGGTGAGTAGCCAGATCTTTGTATGGGTTAGGATGTGCTAACGTGCCAGTCTCCTTACTGTGGGCCGCACTGTCGACGAGGCAGCGTTCCTCTACTCCAGTTTGGATAATGCCTGCCAGGCACAGTTGTTGGCTGAGGCTGCGGCTGCGAACGGTCTTCCAAAGCGGCTTATTACGCATGAGGTGGCGCAGTATACTGCTAATGTAGCACAGAACCATGTGAGTAATCCATTTTATAGAAACGGAATGATACTAACAAGGACAGCATAACTTCTACACCGAGTTCCAGCCCGAGTATGAGCTGATTGTGGAGGAAACCAACGGACGTGTTCTGCAGTAGTGCTTGATGCCATTTCAAAAGTAAATATAGTCTGCATTACTTTCACCCACTTCTCCATCTTAATCAAAACTCTATACCAACCCTCAATATATAGTATGCACCTGCACCTGCACCTGCACCTGCACCCAAGCAGAAACCAAACCACCCACCCACAAAATATACCCACTACTCCCCACAAAACAATTCCGCCAACTGCCCCAACGGCCCCTCTCCTTCCAGAAAAACATCCACCTCCCCTTGAACAACCCCCATATCCTCATCCAAATCCTCCGTATTCCGATAAATATACACCGTCCTCAATCCCCTACACACATTAGCCTCCCACCCCAGCCCCACCCAAAAGAAAAAGGGAGAAAGGGAACATAACATACACCCCCTTAGCAGCCCTAAGATCATACGCATGCGCGGCAACCATAACCGCCTCTTCAGGCTCCACCTGCAACAACTCCAACGCTTTGCGATATATAGCAGGATCGGGCTATCACCATCAGCCAACGACAACCCACAAACCACGCCCAATGGATATGACAGTAAGCAAAAAGTGAAGAACTAACCTTGGTTAATCCCAACAACTGGGAAGAAAATAGTGCATGGAAGGGTAATCCGGATGATTGGATCAAGTCTAGTTGGAGTCTGGTGGTTCCGTTTGCGAGGACGACGCTGCATTTTTCTTGTTTAGTTCCTGTTTTCATGTGTAGATTGGCATATGGTGGATAGAATTGGGACAGGGATGGTACTAACACCATAAACTTCTCCTTCAACCGTCTAATCGCATCAATGGAGTCATCCCATGCTATACCATCCCGTCCAATCAATAGTCATTAGCCTCAATCCAAGCAACCAACCAAATTGATAGAAGAAAAACTCACCCCCCTGAAAATGCCACGCAGCAACCAACCTCTCCCTTTCCTCCTCCCCTACACCACCACCATCACCACCATTTAACCCCATCCCATCCAACAACCCATCCAACACCCGTCGATGCGTCACATCAATACTCTCCGTGCCGAGTCCAGCATGAAACCGACGATGGATTTCATTAAAGAAGCTTGATCGCCAGGAAGAGGCAAGCTGGGCGATGGTTTCGGTTGGGAGGTGTGTTAGAGATGGGGTGGTGGAGAGGGCGGTTTGGATGCTTGGATGCCAGTTTGTGCATGTGCCCATTAGGTCGAAGATTAGGGCTTTGGGTTTGGGGATCATTTTTACTGTGGTGCTTTGGGGTTGGTTGGTTACGTGGGGGATAGGATAGATGGTTGGTTGGTTGGTGAGGGGGTGAAGTGGTTAGATGACTAGTATTTAGTTAAAGGATTGGGTATTTGTCAGCGGTGGTTGGTGGTGCTGGTGAGGTGATAAGTGAGATGCGTTATAGTTTGGTTTGGGAGCCGGCGGTGGGTGAATAGTACACCGGAGTGTTAGACTGGTATGGTGGCTAGAGAGAGGGGGATGCTAGTGGTGTGGGTGGTTGGAGTTGGGGTATTATTGATGTGTAGGTATGGGATAAGGATGGTGTTCTGACGGGGGTGGCATATCGGGTTATAGAGATGGTATACGGCATACATGGATGGGAATTAGACATCGAGGACATGCATGTCCTAATTAAATCTAGTACTAGCAGTGTATGTATGCAAAGAGGCAAAAGATAGTCAATGGATGTGAAGCACGGAAAAAAACAAAAAGATCTGACAAGAGTGGGATTCGAACCCACGCCATCAAACGATGATCAGGAAGCTGTGAAGCTGAATATTAAGGTGGACCTTAACCTGACGCCTTAGACCAACTCGGCCATCTTGCCTTGATAGATGAAAGATTCTTGTTTTTAAAGTATACGCCTTGCTTTGACTACTTCAGTACTATATCCAGGACATAACGTCGGGTTGTCGGGGGATCCTCACACACGTTCATCCATCACTGCTAGGGGTTGAGGTCTCCTAATCTTACTTGCGGCTGGGCCCCGTCTGTTTTAATGGTGTTTTAGGGCCAATTTGGCTGGAGGGGTGATGGAAGCTCGACTGTCGTTACCGGGACATGATCATGATGGTGATGATCTACTATAGTCTAATTGGGGGGAATGTTATTGCTTCGTAGCATGGACACTCAATTGACTACATAAAGGTGGTACCTCCATCATGCCGGCTGCCATGGCAGGTCCCAACTCCGTCTTTTATAGCCCGGCAATTTGTCACCGGATATAACCCCCTCCCGCCCCTTGCCATCCACATTTCCCTCTAGTCACGCACGAAGACCAAGACACATCAACCCCCGATATCACACCGAGACTAACCAGCTAAGTCATCTAAGCTATCGCTTATATCAAAACGCCCCATGGCATCATCACCCCAATTGATTGGACAGGGGGCAGCAATCACACCCCCCACAATCCCGTGTCCGCCTAATTGATACCATCAAATCCTGCGCCTGATATCGTCTAGCTTGCCCAAGCCCACGTATAAAAGCCGGGCCTGACCCAGCCATCCGTGAGATAACACGTCCTCTACAAATTTCCACCGCCACCATGGGCCCCAGTCTCAAGGAGCGGTTGACCAAGTATATCGAGCCGTGCCAACCTTTGCTCGAGTCTTTGAAGTGTATGTTCCTCCCCTCCCCACATATGAAATCTGGTAACTCACCCCCACAGACTTCTGGAATGCTTTCCAATCACGCCAGGGAGCCACGGCCTCCATCCAAGACCGGGCCTTCTCCCAGTGGTATAAAGATGTTTGTATGGATTGCCCTTTCGCCATCCCAACCCCAGCTAACAATGCCAGCACCATGCTTCATGGCCTATGAGAGTACTACCGATTCATTGCCACACGTCGCCTCCGCAGTGAAGGGGACCGTCCTGGAGCTCGGACCAGGAACAGGCAATCAACTCTCTTACTTCAACCCCAGCACCGTCACCCACATCTATGGGGTCGAATCCAACCTGGAGTTTGCTGATGTTCTGCAAGCTCGAATTGGCGAAACCAATCTGGGTGACATCTACACCACTGTGTTCTGTGACATTCTGGATGCAAATGCTCTCGAGAGACATGGCATCGTGGAAGAGAGCATGGACTGCGTGACTAGCTTCCAGGTTTTGTGCTGCACACAGGACCCGGCAGCGGTAACCGCCCAAATCTGGAAGCTATTGAAGCCAGGGGGCGAATTGATCTTCTGGGAGCATGGCGCGAGCTCGGATCGTTGGACGTTGTTGGCGCAGAGTAAGTAGCCTTTGGATGTGGTCTGATGCCTAGCGACACATGCTGATCAAGCTAGAATTTTGGACCCTGTTTTGGCCGTACATCAAAGGAGGATGTCACTTGGATCGCCGCATTCCTGACATACTGTTGAAGTCGGCCGACTGGGAGGTCGTTGAGTTGAAGTGTGAAGAGGAGAGGCTTTCTATGATGCCCAGGTCTTATGGAAGACTTAGAAAGGTGGTAACTAAGTAGTTTATACTGTGGTAGTCACATTATGCCCTAGAGAGACTGTACTGCACGGGTATATGTGAAGATGCAAAGTTGTAGCCAAATTTGAGTCGGTTATGGCGGACCTTAGACTTGTTGTGTGTATCTTTTCCTGTGTCGTTGCGCACAGGGAATCCTGAGCCGACCGGCGTGTAAACACAAAATGCCTCTATCAATGTCGCACGGAAAGTAGATCGTATACTCACCAATGTGACTGCCTGTATGTGGGTTTTTCTATAGTATTTTCCACTACAACAAAGCGTCTTGCAGTGCCTGTAAGTTGTCGTTCCATATCCACCTCCTCCATGTAGATAGATACAGTAAATCACAAGCAAGAAAAGGCAAATGATGATCTGTCGAGGTAGACTGACCTGGCAGATGTAGGGGGGATAACTGTGCACGGCTTATGCAGCTGACTAAGACATAAAGCGACCTCGCGGCAGCCACATGGCATCCGGAACAACAACGACAATTGCTGTCCATCATCTTCACAAGCAATTGCGCTGACGATGGCTGCTGGGCTCAGCATTCCCCAATCCACCGTCTCTATCACATGGGTGACTCTGCCACATTAAGCTTTGATTGTCCTACGGTCAAGCGGCCATCCAGCGAAAACCCCCCCAGTTGACCTGTAATCCCTCTTGCTTTGTTCGATACGGTGATACCCAAGCCTCTTTGAGTTTTAGTTCCATCTTCTCCAATCTGCTGCTCCTTTTGCTTTTACTCTTTCTCCTTGATTGTCTCCCAATCGACCGCCACAAGCCATGGCAGACGGCGAGCCCTCATACATAGACTATGAGGCCTTCCTAGACCCGGACTTTTCACCCGCCTCATTTGCCAATTCCCTGGTTGTAGCCACCAACAATGCCACAGACACACCGCTGGACCTCTCAACCCCGCTTTCTCGGGTGCTATTCGACCTCCAGGAGATTGACACCCACATCCATGCGTTGACCACTAAGTCAGCCCTCCCTTTACTGACGCATACGCGCGACCAGACCGCCGCCGCCGGCCGCATCCTCAAAGAAGCCGAAGAGCAGATCTCTTCGGTAACGCAGGGGTATGAACGGCTGGAAAGGGAAGTCCTCCGCAAATGGGAAGCCGCCAATGAGGCCAGGGTGGCTGCAGAGAAGTCGCTGGCCACTGTGCGACTCGCGCGAGCCGTTGCGCGTTGCATTTCTCTCGGTAGACAGCTGGAGAGCCAGCTCGCGGAGATTGGGGGGCTTGATGCCACGGCGCCCGCAAAGGATGACTACCGAACATTGGAGCGGGCAGCTTCCACGATTGTGAGCCTACGTCGCATGTTCTCTGAGACGGCAGTGGGCGAGGAAGGCCATGGATTGGACCGCGTCAAGGTCATCCGAACGCTGCGCAGTGAGCTTGTCATCCCGGCGGAGAACATGGTCAAGACAAGAGCGCAGCAAGCCATTGGTCGATTCACCATGTCCACCATTGCAAGCGCCGGCTCAGGCTCTCAGTCGCAAATGAGCTACAAGCAGGCGCGCGATGCCCGCGCACGCCTCGTCTCCGCCGTTAACATCCTATACCTATTATCGCCGGTTCCAAAGAACGTGAGCTCCGCGACCTTTCAACCAGATTTGCTCCTCTCTACCCTGCAAGGGTACATGCACACGGCTATCTCATCATCCCTGAGTAACCTGACCCGCGCACTGTCAATGCTGCCCACGCTCGAGCGCACACTCTCGGACCTGTCTGCCCGCTGCCAGGATATCTTCGCCTTGGAAGCCATTCTCAGCAATCTGCGACCACCATCCCATCCGCTCTTCCCTGCTGCTGCCACCACCCGCAATGGGGAACAGACAGATCCACAAGCCCAAGCTCCCGGCAAGAACAACCTGCTGCAGCCACTCCTCAGCGTTCTGGACACATCCTCTCTCCCCTCCTATTTCTGGCGGTCACTCGCCTCATATCTCACAACCCGTGTACAGGAGATTATCAACCGCGGCGGCGTCTCCGCTCGGACACTGCGCTCGAACCGGGACCGGATCAAGAAGGAAATCAAAGACTGCGTCCTGCGAGGATCGCAGCTCCCAACATCAGTACTAGGGACAGAGAAGCGACTGGGAGTTGACTCGGGGTCGGAGAGGAACTGGGAGCGCGAAGCAGCGGTGATGGTTAGTTCAATTGCCAGTGTACTGGACCGATAAATAAACATACCAGTCATCTTGAGCATGTATTACAAGAAATACCCCGCAAATTGATTCTTCGAAATAACCCACATCAACCACCACCCGCACAGAAATAATAAAATTCATTCATGTGAAAAGGTACCTACCAGGTACACATACACATTCCCCACCACTCACTCCCTCACTCACAGACTATCTAATACAACACTTACATACATACATACATACATACATACCCGCACCAACCATGCACACACACCCATCAGCTGACGACCCGCTCACCTGTAGTATCTGCATCTCACCCAATCCTTTTCTCCCAGGCATAAGCTATGTAATGTAGGTACAATCCAGCCAACTAACTTTTCCCCCGTGCAACCCCCCTTCCCCTTCATCCATATCTTGCTTTTCGCCTCACTATTCCCACCCCTTCCTGTTCTGCCTACCGATTACCATATCTAGTATATTTTATCTAGGGGTTGTGGTTGGGTTGGGTTTCGGGGAATATTTTGTCACACCTGGTTTCATGTTTTTGGTTACTTTTTTTTTTGCCACTGCGGGTTACCTAGTTTCCGGGTAGATGGTTGATTAATCTGTTGGTTGGCTGGGTAGTTGGTTGGTAGTATGGTATGTGAGTCATAGATGGATGTTGGATAGATTCCGGGGGTGTGGATGATGGGATGGGATGGGTTGGGTTTGTTGTTTTCTTTGTAGGATGGAGTTGGTTATATCTTGGTTGTTGTACATAGGTAGTACTTAGTTGGTAGGTGTAGGTATAGGTAGAGGTATAGGTAGGTGGTGGAAAAAACAACAGCCCCCGGAATCAGCGGATGAAAGAAAGATAGACAGGGTGGATGTTTCTATTGTCAGATTTGGCAGGGGTAGTACGTATACCCTAACTCTGTCTGTGATAGGTGTTTTTTTTTTCGCCGCTGGAGAAAAAAAATACATAATGCAAGACGTCAGCGTTGATTGATTATTGGGACCCGCTGAGATTTTACTATGTACCATAGTATTATTGGGGTCTATATGTAATTGTTGATCGATGGGATTTTGATGATGGTCTCTGATTGATACCGTTCATATCTGTGGATGCTGTAGTAGATGTACACCAGGTACACCACCCGCAACGCAGGTACCTGCTTTGTACTCCATCTCCATCGGTAGCACAGACGGACTAGTTGGAAAGGCTAGCAGCGTGTGCACGCACCCCCTCTCTCCCCTCCCCCTCGCTCGGCCCCAGAACCCATCCCAAATAATCAATCAATCAATCCGGACTAACTTATCAACCCCGCTTCCCATTGATAAGGACCCGACGGAAAAGAGAGGGGACGAGGTGGCATTATTCCACCACCATTCCCCCACCCATCTTTCTTATTCCTTATTTTCCAATTCCTATTATCGTCGTGTGTTTCAGATAGAGCAGGGATGGGACATACCCGTGTCACCTGTCAGTGCCCCCCTTGATGAAAGATGATCTTGGCACAAGGGGAAGTAAACCTGATTGACTCTTTTGCCCCTCAGTGGCGCGCGCGTGCCGGGGGCGCTTTTCAGGTTTGGGAATGAGGGGCAGGAAGTCTAGCAATAGTCAATCGGTGGTGGGATGATTACCTACTGTACTCCGTCCACTGTACGCAGTACTGTCTTAGCTTGAGGAGCCCTGTGGTCGGGAGACATGGTACCTTGACCGGTACTGGAGCCCGTGCTCCTGTGCCTTACCTGCTATCTGGTCCGGTCATTGGTGGACGCCTAAGCTGGCAGTGCCACGTCGATCACCCAGACCGGATCTATGGCGAGGAGAGGAGAAAAGGTAACTTACCCGCCCACGTTACGAGATGAGTACCCATTCTGGCCCGGGAGGCGACATCGGAGTGCCATACTATGTACTGATTCTTGCTGAACTGCCTGGACTCAAGGCTGGACTCGTTGCCGCCACTTCCGGCCGTTGGTCTGGTACGATGTATTCGTCGCAGGCAACCAGAATGGTTGCTTCATACTGACATATGTTGCTGAAGAGCACGGTGGGTTATGAGAACCCCGTTGGATTGCGTGTTGCGAATGCAACTGGAGGTGACCTACTCGACTGGACTAACCAGGGAAGGGACCCCCCCCCTCCCACGATCCGATCAATAATGTCAATGCGGGACACTAATGCATTGTTCAGAGGAGTTCCCTAGGGGCGCATATACTCCGGCCCTCCTTGGGTATCTCTTCCATGCTTCAAACTAACGATCCCCACGCATATGGGGACACCAGGCTGTCGGCGTCAATCGGCGCGCTTCTCCATACCGAGAGCACATCATCACTCCAACATGTGGCGTTAACTGTCCGCGTGCCTCAGATGGGCTCCTCTTTGTCCCGCATCAACCAGATGTCATCGACAAGATGAAGAAGCTTCCATCGCTCCCCGCCGTTTGCAGTGGGGGAGAGTGCAGGCCGCATGCTGTCCAGCTTTGACTTTGCTCCAGGTTTGTCAAAGAGTCTAATTGAAATGATCTACTATTGTCCATCGTCCTCTGAGTTCGAGCAGGAACCTTATCGGGGTCCTGAACGCGGCGATGAAGGATCCTGCTGGAGGTTAGTGCTGTCCTCTGGGTTGACCAGGAACAAGCTTTGCCATCATCCATCAGAGCGGCCTGACGTTATATCGGAGGCCCTTGACGCTGACATGATGATGATCGCGGTGGGGAAATCAGACGGGATGGGCGTTGCGAATAGAGTGCTGCTGCTGGGCCTGTCGAAAACCTGAGTAAGGGCCGTAACGACGCCGATGTAAGGTACTGCAGAGTTCGGCCCGGAGAATTCCACCTGACTGCAGGTGTGGAAGCCCCGGAACCCATTGTGCGACATTCCGTTCGTATTCCATGCTGAATCCTGCTGTCTTGGGCCGTTTGGTAATCCAGTCAGGCGTTGGCCGGCTTACGCAGTCGTTGCACTTCTTGTGCCTCCTTCCATGCAGCATGGCAGCCTAGATCTCAGGACACCCCCCTCCCTCCCCTTCTGTGCCACGCCACGAGAAGGGCACACCTTGCCGCGACTCTTTGGCTCGGGCCCTCCAACAGACCACAGGCGAACGGAGGATCTGGCCTGGGGGTTGTCACCGGTCAAACCTACCGGACAAAGGGTCCTGGTCGCGTTGAGTGGTTAACGTCACCGAAGGTCGCCGCCCGTGGACCAGCCGCGGAGGTTTTCTGGTCAGCACCTGGGCTCAGCCGGCTAAGAACGATTCATGAATCATCAACCAGTCATACATCCATTCGACAGGTAGCCCTGGGACCTGGAAAAAGTAGCCGATCGGTCCCCTCTGCGCTGCCCCACTGGCCGCAGTGCCTGGTGCCTCACTCAGCCCGGGAGGCCTCCGTTTATGAACTGTCGACAGGACCCTTGATGGCGTTGGACCATGGCACCGTGGCAGAAGGCCTTGGGCCGAGACTCTGCCACTGTTCGCTAGCCTTACCGAAACATCGAAGAAGCCCATTCACCCGGGTGATTCCCGAGCGTCTACCAGTGGAATCCCCTCGCATCCCTTTTGTGCCCTTTTTTTCCCTCTTGTCTGAGCCACCCGCCCGTGGTGGTGATGGCGATTGCTAAGCGCTGGGTTCCTGATACGTCTGCCATACCGGCACGTACGGGGAGGTATTATATTCACCCGCCCGGGAATGCTTTGAAGATACCTCCAATCTCGCGATATCGGGGTATCCGCTACTCCGCAACATATACCTATCCTATCTGCTTAGGTAGATAGAAAGGAAGCGCTCGACCGATGACTCGATGAAACGATTTCCCCCATCCAAGGCTCACCCCTTCGCCAAGAGTGGCCCATGAATTCATCCAGCTGGAGCCTCTCCACCGGCCTGGCGGTCGATGATTCGTGTCGGTCGGTCCGGACCAAGTCGTCAGTACCTGGGGCTAAAAGAGTTTACCTATCAACCTTCAGTTTCACCCTCCGGTGAGTTCATTCGCCCGAACTTAATAGTAGCAGACAAATCCGCATCGTCACCATCATCATGTTGATCAAACCGTAAACTCATCGGGAGCATACGTAGCATCGCGGCGGTGACTGGCCCAGTCGCCGCCTCTATCTAAGTACCCTGTACCCCGATCGGAGGTACTCAGCCTTGTGGTCGAGCGATGGTCGTAGGTAAATGCCGTGTACAGTACTCACTCAACAAGTATCTAGAGGTCGTAGGAGTACATCCTCTCCTCCACAGTTCACACACCGTTTTCCCCTCCTCCTCCCTTCTCTGCTGCTTTCTTTCTCTGTTTTCCCTTCCCTCAGTTCCCTGTCTTGCCCTCGTTTCGCCGCCTGCTGCCGAACGACCGTTGTTTCCGATAAGCCTCCAGCAGCAGCAGCAGCGGCGGCCTCTTCCTCGTCTTGTCGCCCGGTACTATCGTCGTCACCATTCACCAGTTTGGGGTGGGTGGGTTGCCGTCATCCACACCCCGGCTACAGCCTACTTGTATGGACTCTTGCCCTTCCCTTGCTCCAATCTAAGTTTGGATCCATCAGCCTCTCTTGTTGTTCTTCTTCTTCGTCGCCTACTTCCGTCTCACCTCTCACCATTCTTCTTCCCTTTCTTCCTCCCCCCCTCCTCTTCTCTCCATCAATAACCACCCTCGTGGCCCTGGTGCCTGTACATCATTTCCTAGTGCCCAGCTTGGACCTGGTGGGTTTAATTCCTATACTATTTATATTTATATCCTTTTTTTTTCTGTTGAGGTGTGTCTTCCATCATATCACATTTTCCCTTTTAGTTTCTGGCTTGTGATTTTATTTTATTCTTATTTTATTTTTCCTTTTCCTCGTTTATTGTTTCCGTCGCGCATTCCTTGTTTCTCCCCGGACGATCCGTAAACCAGGGCCCGATCGGTTCACGATACACCTATTTTTATTGCCATTAGTTCAGGTCTTGGCTGGGTCGGTGTCCTGACTGTCATACCCACAACCAGGACTCGACGCCGAGCGGGAAACTCGATCGAGTCCGCCAAACCTCAACCACCACCACCACTGCCATTACTACCACGATTACCACCTCCGCCGCCGCCGTCGCCGCCGCTTCTTTCTCTCCCTCCTTCTCAACAGTGATTATCACCAACTACTCACCTGCCTACCTACCTACTACCTACCTTACCTTACCTCACCTCCTCCCTCGTCATCCTATCCCTCTGCCGTCTCGCCCTCCTCTTCAGTCTTATCTTTCGGCCGATCAACCAGCTGTCCCTACTCTCTCTCGGCTTAGTCGATCCGTGAGCGATGCGTCCTCACACCTAATGGTCGTTCCCTTCCATCTATCGTGTACAACCTGGCTACCCTTGCATCGTCATCTCCGTCGGGCATTCGGCTAAACAGGTCATCGCCATCCATCTCCAACATTCCTCAATCTTCAACCCCTCGCTCGGATTTCAAAACATCTGATTCACGTCCCCTCTTTCGTAAGTTTCAAAACTTTTTCTTGACAACCACGAAAAAAAAAATACCACCCTCCACGATTTCCTTGCTCCTCGTGATGTTTATGACCTTTTGAGGTGGTAAAAAAAATTCATGACAAAAAATGTGAGAAATGCGATGGTTCATCTGCTTACTTTGCTGCGCAAACCTGTCCAGTAGTCAGCATCGTGCGATCGACACCGCGTTTTTGACATTTTGAAACCTCCATCCCTCTCCCTTGAAACCGATCGAGCTTGCGTCCCGACGATCGCTCGACTGCCCTGTCATCGAATTAGTACATAGATTGTTCGCTGGGACGAGGCTTGTCCTCGTTGTCAATATGTCTTCATTCTTACCTGTGAATAATATCTCTTCGCCACCAGACCGCGTCATGGAGGAAGCGACAACGTCTTCCACACCTCGACCTCATCCCAAAGCCGGATCAGTCTCACAAGACACTATACAATCTCTGGGTGCCGCCCATGACGAGAGTACCCCTCGGAATATTAGCATCGATGACTCTCACCATGCCGACTCCCAAGGGAGCGCATCGCTAACCTCAGAGGATCCCATGCACGGTGAGTCGGACGAAGGCTCCGACCATGAGGCGGAAACTAAGGGAGGCGCGCCACCCTCGAAGAAGAAGAAAGGTCAACGGTTCTACTGCACAGACTTTCCGCCATGTAACCTGAGCTTTACTCGAAGTGAACATCTCGCCCGTCACATTCGCAAACACACCGGGGAACGTCCGTTTCAGTGCCACTGTTCTCGTCGCTTCTCTCGACTCGATAACCTACGACAGCATGCTCAAACTGTACATGTCAACGAGGAGATCCCTGGCGATTCCCTCGCCGCCACCGGGACGCGCTTCCAGCGCCAAATCCGGACCGATCGTGTACGGCCCCAGGGGCGAGCCAGAGCAGGGACGGCAGGCAGCCAGGGAACCCATAGCAGAGGTCACAGTCGAAACCTATCCGCGTCTAGCATCACATCTACTGCGTCTACATTCAGTCAGCCCCAGGAGCTTCGCCGTCGACCTGCACCCTTGATGATGGCAAACGACAGAGCGCGTCTGATGGAGCAGATGGATGCCCCTAGCACTCCTCCAGCCCGGGGGCTTCCTGGTCCGACAGCGGGTGGATCTCCCTACACACCATCCCATCACGTCTTCTCGGCCGGCGGTAACGGCAGTCCGCATGTAGCTTCGCCGATCTCTACAGCGTCGCAGGCATCGGGCTTTTGGGAAGGCAAGACTGCCGCCCGGCGCCTATCTGTTCCCACGGGTGCAAACCCATTCGCCTCGCAGCATGTCAACGTCTACCCACCTGGTTATGTCGCGACGCAGGCGTATGCTCCCCATGGGAGCGTCTACGCAAGCCCTGTCAACTCAACCTACTCACTCGCCCGCGACGAAACAAGCCACAGTGCTACCGATACTGATCTCCGGAGACGAACTTGGCATCCTTCAACTTGGTCAGCGGTTCCTCGACCTGCTACGAGTGGCCTCAGCAACTACCAGACACCTGAGGTGTTCAAGCCATCGTTTAGCAACGGGTCGACCGAGCAGCCGCCGCGGCTGCCAGGCATTGAGAGCTTTGACAAGGTGGTGGCTCAGCGACCTTTGACTCCTCCAGTCCGGCGATCGAGTCCGATGCAAATCGACAACCCCAACAAACCGCCTCCGAATTATAACTTTGGGGGTGGCTTCAACTATACCCAGCCCGCAAAACGACCGGCGCCGCCGATCTCTGGCCCTGGACACCGACGTGGCCATGTCTCTTGGGACATGTCATTGCACACCAACCTCACCGGGCTGCACATCAGAGACAAGCCTGCACAGCGGGACGCCTCAAACTGGAGCCAACAAACCATCGCCGAGCTTCACAATGTGGGCTCTCGACCGTCGTCTTCCTACCAACAGCAGTTTCAAGAGTACCGAGGGCATGGGCACGCTCCCTCGTATAGTAATGCTACCTCGAGCTCTCAGGCAACGCGAACTTCGCCCGAGGACTCCAGTAGCAGCGAAGGGGTCCACACCCCCTCCACGGCCTCTCTCGAATACCATCCGGCTATTGTGCACAACAACGGATACGTGGAGCCGCACCATCCTCCATTCTCCTCGGATACCTCTCATGCAGTACGCACCCGTTACCCGCAGTATCGATGAGGGCCAGATGACTGATTGAACTGCAGGCTTGTCCCCCTCTTCCTCCACAGTCTGATAGTTACCATGGCAAACATGATCCACGGACCGAATTTCTTCCGCACTCTGCGCGAGAACCTGGAATGGGTCGACTGGAAGCGCTAGTTGCGGTTGCTACGAGCGAGAACAAGGGTGCTGCGAAGTTGTTTCTCTGAGAGTCTTGCTCGGATTCCAAGGATAGGGGTGTATATTTGCTCCGTGATGGGAGCAGAGTTCTAATTCCGAAGTCGATCTTTCTCGGTTCTCCTGCCATTTCCTTTTGTTTCGAGCCGGAGTTGTATAGTATGGGGCGCCCGGCCTTTTTCCTTGTGGGGTTCCTCTGCATTTTCTTTGTTATGGATATAACTGCGGATTGCTAGATCCTTAGCCTCTCGTTACTCGGAGCTGCACACCACCGCTCGGCTGCGGGAATCTTTATGATGTGATGACTGACGAATAATGCATCAGTGGGATGGATCGATATATGGGCTTCTCTGACAATTGCGAGTTTCGTTCGGGTGTTTTTCCTTATTTTGTCCGGCTTGCATGTTTTGGCGTTTTCCCTCCGGTCTGCTGTCCATAGTGCATGAAGATACCCCCGGCCTTGATCTCGAGCTCAGCTACGAGGTTGTGGAAGGAGTTTCCTACTCTGGTCGTGGTATGGCTTCGATTATGTGTTCGGCTTGTCTATATTCTCGCTCATGTTGGTGTCCAATGCGGCCATTGTGTTTCCGGATGTTTTGTTTTTGCGAATTGCGAAGTTGGTTTCAATTAGCACTTAGTTGCGGGTCAGTGATAAATGTCAGAGATCAGCCATAAGCTTCTAGCCATCATGACGTGACGATTTAATGTAGCACTTACCTAGCCCCAGCAAGCAATTCCTTTTGGCAGTGGGCCCGATCCCCATGGAACATGGAAGCCGTCGGGCCCGATGACCACCCAGTGACGTATTTCACGATGGCTCCGACAGCCGAACTCGCCGCCCCCTCAACTACACACACAGTATGTACAGCTATCCCAACCCCATAACTAGAGTCAACCATCCTATGCCGATAAATGTATACATAGTTAAACAAAGCCTCTCTCAGTACCAACCAACCAAACAAACCTTACCATCCGATCGAAACATATGTACTACCCAGTATGCATGTAAGTAAATATGTAAAAGTAAAAACCCGAGCTACTAAAGCCCTGTACCACAACACCCTGTAGTTAATTAGTTAAGCTAATAGCTTGCTCCGGCCGAAAGACGTCATACCCTGTGACACCAGCCAAGTAACTTGAAGTTCCCACCCAGCTATTCCAACTTGACCTTTCCCTTCCCCTCTCTTCTCTTATATAAATACCTCGTTGGATCCGAATCCAATCCCCAAGTCCCAGAATCTCACTGGTCTATAATCAGGAATTGAAACCTTGATACACCCACACCCACACACACAAGCAAAATGTCGAAGAACCCTACCGCCCTCTACCTCGGTATCGCTGCCCTCGGCGCAGGAGGATACTATATGTATCGTGCGGGAGGCGATCCCAAGGCTGCGAAGGAGCAGGCGAAGCGTATGTTTACCCCCCTACATGTCCTCTTTATTTTGTTCTTGGTTGTGTGGACTAATGAATATATGGATGAATGTAGAGGACGCACACCTCGCCCGCCTTAAAGCCCCCACGGGCAACCAGGCCGAGAAAGCAGGTGAAAAGGCGGCGTTTGAGACTAGGTTGAATGTTGATGAGGCGGTATGTTTACTTCTTATCCCCTTGCCGTCCTTTCACTTGGCTTTACTTCTTCCCTGCATCTACACGTGAAAGTCGCAGTAACCAATGCTAATGCGTATATGTGAGTTTCAGATTGACACATCCACCCACGAAGCAAAAAACAACCTAAACCGTCTGGAGAAGATCACTCGCGACACAACAGCGGAGTTGAGATCCGGGGCAGAGAAGATTGAAGGCAAGGTGGAGGAGAAGGCAGCTGAAGCCAAGGGGTCGCTTTCGGGGTGGTTTGGGAAGAAATGATTGCTTCTTTTCTTTGTTCCCTTTTTGTTTTGGAGATTGAGGATGGCTTAGCTGGGCTGGGCTTGTCTTATCTTTATTATTATCTATATATGGAGTAGTATGGCTATTTTTTTTATGAGTATGTTCATGGCTATGTCTGTTGTAGGTGATGATGAAGGGGGAGGGTAATGAATTATGCAGGATTCTTTTTCTTTATTTCTTCGTGATTGTGTGGGTAGTTGTAGGTTGTATCTAGATGGGGTTCGTTTTGGGTGGTATTGAGACTTGGGTGTGGTAGTATGAGAGGTGGAGAGAGGGTGTGTAGTAGGTTGTAGGGTGGTGGTGGTTGGTGATGGTAAGGTAGTGTTCTAGAGCATATCTGCATTCTGCACAGCTTCTGCGGGGAAAGCTGCTAGGTATGCTACATTCCTAGGATGATTACTGTAGTGATAGCACTTTTGACAATTTATCACTAAGTCTTCAGCATCTAGTAAATGATATTTTCGAATTCACTCAAATACAATATCACACTCATCATTGAATAATCGCATTCATCATCATCTACTCGATAGCTTGTTAAGTCAACGGATCATGACCCGCCCCTAATCTTACCCCATCCGGCCAAGACGCGACGCGCGACGCGCTCCACCCAAAAACCCACGCTACCCGCCCAGACCATCAAGGAGAATTAATCGATTTTCTCTGCCCTGCCCTGCCCTCTGTCCCTATTCCTCTTTCCCCAGACCCATAATCCTATCCTAATTTAGTGTCCCCATACGGAGTCACCTCCTTCCTAATTGTCTATGATACACCAATAGGATCTAGGATCTATCTCTTACTCAATTATTTACGGAAATCGCGATGCCGCGCACTTCCACAAGGCAAGCCCCCCTGCCCCGAGGGCAGCCCGGGATCCAGAGTTTCGCAAGAACGACCAAACCCGGCGTAACTACCCGTCAATCCATCTCCGAGATCAAGAAGCCCTCGACGACATGTCTCCCGGTCTCGCCTTCCAAGAAACGCAAACTGCATGAGCTCGAGAACATCGAGTCCCACGGCCCGGATACCGCCAAGGGGGAAAGCACGGCCCCGGAGGCGGCTACTCCTTCTAAGACTCTGAGATTGGGTGAATTGGTTCTCAACACTCCAAGGAGCGGTCACTATGCGCGGTCAACTGTCCGGACTCCTACCGGTGCTAGTGGGAGTCCGCCCACTTCGCCCTCGAAGCGCAGAGCTACCAAGAACCCTTCGTCGGCTACTGTTCTCCCCGCACAACGCCGTCCAGCATGTGTCGACGACCTCGTGAACCTGCACTCGGCTTTCCTCAAGGCTGTTGCTCTTCATGCTATGCATAACGGTGTTACTGCCCCTGCGGACCTCAGAGAACTGCTACCCACTATTGAACGGCTATGGAAGAAGCGTAAGGTGGTGGCCAAGGACCTGCAGCGGCTTCTTTGGGTTCTGGAACAGGAGTCGGAGGCGACGGCATTCCCTGGGTATCGGATCGCGAATTACGGGCTGGGCAGGGTATGCTTGGAGCGGGTGTTGCGGGACGGCGAGGAGCGGACGAGCGAGAGTGATTTGCAGGAACGGTTTGAGCAAAGTGTGGATTTGCTCTGGGAGAAGGCGTTGGATGCGGTGGATGGCGATGAGACGAGGGTGGATTTCGTCGGGACGCTGGGCGTGGCCATAATCCATGAATCGTTGACGCCGTTTACGACGTTTCACAAGGGACAGCAACGGTTGCAGGACTTGAAGGGCGGGGTGATTCGGTTGAAGACAGAGAAGCTGCGCGCTGATGCCAAGGAGGATGCGCCAGAGAAGCCGGTCGACGCGACGAGTACCCGTCGGAAGGGGCTGCTGGATCGTATCAAAGATAAGCAGCTGCGTCAGGCGAAGTTGCCCCCGCCGCCGTCGAAGGAAATGTTGCTGCGGAGGGCGGCCGCGGAGCGGGTGGAGGAGGTTGCCGGGGTGTTGGCCTTGTTGAGACCGGCTGGGTATGTTGGCACCGGGGCCAAGGCTGTCACGACGGCGCAGCGGACGCCGTTCCGCATGGAGATGATTGCGCAGAATGTGCGGGATTCCGTGCGGAGTCCCATCTCGCAGCAGGAGGTGGAAATCTGTGTGGAGATCCTGGCCCGGGAGGATGTTGCTGGGGGGTGGGTGAACCTCGTCACGGTGAATCATATGAGATCTGTGGTGCTCAAGTCTTGCGCTGATGTTCAGCCCAAGGAGATTGGGGCCAAGGTGGCCCAGTTGAAGATTGGATGGGATGCTCCCACAACGGCGGTGGCTTCTGCATGATGTCTACGTTGGGTACATGTGTCTTTCTTTTGGATGGATGTTCTGTTTGATACCTCATCCGGCGGCCTGGCATGCTCCGGCATTATGATTGCATTGACAGCGGTATGTAGCATTTAGCGCATATTTATGTATAATATGGATACGATGATTGAGACTACGTCATTCCCCTCGTAAAATAGCGTTCTGCTGATAGTCCCTTTTAAGACAATCGGTATTGACAGGTTGACAGGCAAATTACTTAATTAGTCCACGCGCGAACGCGTATCCACGTGACCGCGTTCCGCAGGCGCGTCGTCCTGCCAATCCAATCTATCACACGTCCTCCAGCCCGATCCATCCAAGCTATATTCTCCAAATTGACAAGTTGGCTCATAAGTCTCTTTCCCGGTTGGAGAAGACAGACGCAGAGCACAATGTCATCTCGACCAGATCTCAAAGTGAATCTCATCCCATCATCCCCCTCCACATCCACCTCTTTCCAAACTAACCACAAATTCATCTAACCCAGGTCGACGACGAAGTCGGCTTCATCCGCTTCTACCGCTCCATTTCCACCGACAACAACACCACCAACAATAATGAAACCATCCGAGTCTTCGACCGCGGAGACTGGTATTCCGCGCACGGCACCGAAGCCGAATTCATCGCGCGGACCGTATACAAAACAACCTCCGTGCTAAGAAACCTCGGAAGAAGTGAAACCGGCGGTCTCCCATCCGTGACTATGAGCGTTACCGTGTTCCGCAACTTTCTCCGCGAGGCATTGTTCCGACTTAACAAGCGGGTGGAGATCTGGGCGTCATCTAGTGGGACGGGCCGTGGAGGACAATGGAAGATGGTGAAGCAGGCGAGTCCCGGAAATCTACAAGAAGTGGAAGAGGAATTGGGGAGTGTGGGTGGGTTGAGTTTGGAGGCCGGGGCGCCGATTATTCTTGCGGTGAAGATTTCGGCCAAGGCCGGGGAGGCGAGGAGTGTGGGGGTTTGTTTTGCGGATGCGAGTGTCAGGGAGCTCGGGGTGAGTGAGTTTTTGGATAATGATGTTTATTCGAATTTGGAGTCGTTGGTGATTCAGCTGGGGGTGAAGGAGTGTTTGGTGCAGATGGATGTGGGGAGGAAGGATGTGGAATTGGCGAAGGTGAGAAATATTGCGGATAGTTGTGGGATTGCGATTTCCGAGAGGCAAGGGGGGGAGTTTGGGGTTAGGGATATTGAGCAGGATTTGACGAGGTTGTTGAGGGATGAGAGGTCCGCGGGGACGTTGCCGCAGACGGAGTTGAAGTTGGCCATGGGGGCGGCGGCCGCGTTGATTAAGTATCTTGGGGTTATGGCCGATTCGTCCAACTTTGGGCAGTATCAGCTGTATCAGCATGATTTGTCGCAGTTTATGAAGCTGGATTCGTCGGCACTGAGGGCGTTGAATCTGATGCCTGGTCCGCGGGACGGATCTAAGTCGATGAGTCTGTTTGGGTTGTTGAATCATTGTAAGACGCCGGTGGGCAGCAGGCTGCTGGCGCAGTGGTTGAAGCAGCCGTTGATGGATCTGGCGGAGATCGAGAAGAGGCAGCAGCTGGTCGAGGCGTTTGTGGTGGATACGGAGCTGCGGCAGACCATGCAGGAGGAGCATCTGCGCTCGATTCCGGATTTGTATCGCCTGGCGAAGCGGTTTCAGCGGAAGCAGGCGACGCTGGAGGATGTTGTGCGTGTGTATCAGGTTGCTATTCGTCTGCCGGGGTTCGTGGCGTCGTTGGAGAATGTGATGGATGAGCAGTATCAGACGCCCCTGGAACAGGAGTATACGTCGAAGCTGCGCAGTCACTCGGATAGCTTGGTGAAGCTGGAGGAGATGGTCGAGACGACGGTGGATCTTGATGCGTTGGAGAACCACGAGTTCATCATCAAGCCGGAGTTTGACGAGAGCTTGCGCATCATCCGCAAGAAGCTGGACAAGTTGCGCCATGATATGGACACAGAGCACCGCCGCGTTGGCCGCGATCTGGACCAGGAGGTGGAAAAGAAGCTGTTCCTGGAGAACCATCGTGTGCATGGCTGGTGCTTCCGACTGACTCGCAACGAGGCCGGCTGCATTCGCAACAAGAGAGAGTACCAGGAGTGCTCGACCCAGAAGAACGGCGTCTATTTCACGACATCGACAATGCAGGCGCTCCGCCGCGAGCACGATCAGCTGTCATCTAACTACAATCGCACCCAGACGGGTCTGGTGAGCGAGGTGGTCAATGTGGCCGCCTCCTACTGTCCTGTCTTGGAGCAGCTTGCTGGTGTCCTGGCTCACCTTGACGTGGTTGTGAGCTTTTCCCATTCTGCCGTGCATGCCCCTACGCCATATGTCCGTCCGAAGATTCACCCTCGGGGCACCGGAAACACGATCTTGAAGGAGGCACGACACCCGTGTATGGAGATGCAGGATGACATCTCGTTCATTACGAACGATGTGTCTCTTATCCGGGATGATTCGTCTTTCCTGATCATTACTGGTCCGAACATGGGTGGTAAATCGACCTATATTCGCCAAATTGGTGTCATTGCGCTGATGGCCCAGACGGGCTGCTTCGTGCCGTGCTCCGAGGCGGAGCTGACGATTTTCGACTGCATTCTTGCCCGTGTCGGTGCGAGTGATTCGCAGCTCAAGGGCGTGTCGACTTTCATGGCCGAGATGCTTGAAACCTCTAACATCCTCAAGTCGGCTACGTCGGAGTCTTTGATCATCATCGACGAACTTGGCCGTGGAACCAGTACGTACGACGGCTTTGGTTTGGCATGGGCTATCTCGGAGCACATTGTCACTGAGATCCGTTGTTTCGGCCTCTTCGCAACCCACTTCCACGAGTTGACAGCCCTGGCTGATCGGTATCCCAACTCCGCCAAGAATCTCCACGTGGTGGCCTTTATCGGTGATGGCACAGGCAATGGGTCTGAGAACAAAGACTCGAAGCGTGACCAGGTCACTCTTCTGTACCGTGTCGAACCGGGCATCTGTGATCAGTCCTTCGGTATCCACGTCGCTGAGTTGGTCCGCTTCCCGGAGAAGGTGGTCAACATGGCGCGTCAAAAGGCAGACGAGCTTGAGGATTTCACCTCCTCCGGAGCACAGGAACAAGAGTCGAACATGGCGCTTGACAAGTACTCGCAGGAAGAGGTCGAAGAGGGCAGTGCTCTTCTTAAGGAGATGTTATTGAAATGGAAGGAGGCGATTGAATCACCCGGCAAGAACCTGACGGTCGAAGAGAAACGCCAGATTATGCGTGATCTCGTCAACAGTGATCCGAAGTTGCAGGCCAACAAAGTGTTCCAGGGCATTCAGGCTTTGTAGGTATGGGTATGGGTTTCTGTCATTTCGGGTTTATAGCGGCTGGGAGTTCGGAGGGATATTATTTGTATGTTATGATGGATCACTGGGTATCGGGATAGATAAATTCTCTTATCGTCACTTAGTTAGGGCGCACAATGTGAAGAATGCCTGCACAACTGTTCGACAGTTCATCGTAGTGACATAGATGTATACCAAGTCACGTGGAGCTGCGGAGGTCTAGACGCCTCAGGGTTGCGGTCCGCATCTTCCCCATTGCCGACTCCGTGCTTGAGACACTCAATCTGCTGACTCTAGAAGCATTCGTTGTTTTCGATTTCTCTTGAATGACCGGTCAGCCTGTCCAGTGCGATCGTCACTCCTTTTCGGCAATTCCGCTCCCGCTTCCAGCTCTCCAATTCTCTCCAGTCTCAGCAATGCGCGCAAACTGAAGCGACCTCCCGCTGGCCAGCTTGATTCATGCACCCCTTTTCCATCCTCACTCTCGGTATCTTCGTAGCGGGCTACATCACCGCGAGGTGGGATCTTGTTACTCGCCTGTACGAACTGGCTATATTTGCGTGGGATCACGGCGTTGTGGTATGCTCGATCACTCTCGCGCAGTTACATTCGGTTTCATGAATTGCGGACAAGCTAACACGTCTTCAACTATAGACACGGACAGCCAAGGGCTTCCTCCTTTTATCGGTCTTTTTCTTCCTTCTTGTCCTTCCTATAAATCATCTTGCGGCGACTGAAGGTGAATTGGTACGCGACATTACACTGGCCCGATTCTCGCGGTGTCGGGAAGATATACTGCTCTCAGGTCCGAGGCTGATGATTTGTGATTAGCATCCCCGATACGTGCACCTGGGCGTCTCCGCTCGCGAACAACTCCGCCGTCGAGGCTCCTTTTGATAGCGGTTGGAGGATGTCAACATGCTCATGAGCGATGGGTTGCTACGGGTATTCTGGCCATACGATCTACCTCGGTCGTCATCGCCGGGAGTGATTGTTGGATGGCGGAACTCGGAGTTGGATTTGTTCGTGTTGACTGTGCTGGAGGATGTGGAGGTGAGCAGCTGGTTCTATGCGTCTATGCTAGAGGTTGCTGGCAGCTAATGTTTGGCCAATAGCCTCGAAATGTCGACAACGCTTTACGGGCAGGGATTCTATTCCGCAATAGCCCTCATCCTATTGTGCGGATATTCGCCCTATGTGGACGATCGGCCATGCATGTTCTAGGATCAACCAACTCACCGGATCCGCCAACGGCTTTCAATCCGTCGCATCTCTATGTCACCACAAAGTCGTCGGGCAAGGTTCCTCGGATCTTCTGTCCACCCGAAACGAACCTCTCTGTTCAGGTCATCATGTTTAATCGGCCTCATCCGACCAGGATGGAGTATATGTCCCTGGAGCCGATTTCCCTGGCATTGGGTGACAAAGTGTTTGGTGCGGACAAATCCGATGATGTGTCTGATCAGATCAATACCGAAGAGGAGCGGGGTAAGAGTCAAGCCGTGAAGCTGGTCGAAAAGCTGAAGCTTCACACGGTTGTCAAGCATGTTCCCTCTTCCAAGGAACAAGCACTTCCCCTCATCATCAACCAGGTTAACTGCGCATATGAAATGGGGAAGCTGATGGAGAAGAATAGCCATTTGGTCGGAATCCGTGTCAAAAGAAGCATGAGTGTTGGTGAACGGGTCGTAGAGTCCGCCACTACGCTGTGGGACCTAGTCGTTCTCGGGGTTTCTTATGTCTTCTGGCAATGGATCTGGCCGGTGATTACCCGCATATTCATCGTTGGGCTCGTCTTCCATCGTACAATTGCGGAGATAGTGCTGCAAATCCTGGAGTGGCGTGCCCGCCCGGACGCCGCTGCCCTGAAAGATATATCAGCGACAGCTCAGCAGGTGGATATTCGACTCCAGCAGTTCTGTTACTGGCCAATCCAGTATGTGAAACTACGCCAGAGAAAGGACAACTGGGAGAGTGTGACGACTAGTCATCCAGACTACATTCGGTTCTACAACAGCTTGTGGCTCGTCGCCAACGACGTGATTATCGGCATTGCATTGGGATCGTACATCATCGACAACGCCAACTGGGTGGCCTTTCAAATCAATTCTGTTCTGACGGGCTGGACCGTGGAAGGGCTGCAACGTACCATCTCCTGGCTGATGGACTGGCCGGCTGGTCTCAAGCTCAACAACGAGCTTGCTGCATTCCTGGGTGATCTCTTCCTATGGGTGATCGAAAACTGGGCAGGTATGCTTCGATTACTAGTCTTTCGATTCGGGACCTTGGACTGACGTTCTAGAAGCTTGTATTGCGAATCTTCAACCCTACCTACCACACGTCATATACGTCGTTGGTTGTTCCAGCTTCGCGGGGGCAAGCATGCCAATTGCCCTATTTTCTGACCTTGTGTCGATTTTGACAGTCCATATCTATTCCTTCTACATCGCATCTGCACGGATTTTCAACTGGCAGCTTACGATCATCATATCTCTCTTCCATCTTTTCCGCGGCAAGAAGCGAAACGTGCTTCGCAACCGTATAGACTCATGCGATTACGATCTTGATCAACTTCTTCTTGGAACAATCTTGTTTACCGTTCTCTTCTTCCTCTTACCTACCGTTATCGTCTTCTATCTCGCCTTTGCGAGCGCGCGGATGTTGATCATCTCGCTTAAAGCGGCACTTGATACGTGCTTGGCTTTCTTGAACCATTTCCCGCTTTTTGCTTTGATGCTGCGAGTCAAGGACTCCCGGAGATTGCCAGGTGCGTTGACTACTCCGATCCAGGGCTGGCTAGCTAACTTTGATCAGGTGGAATCCACTTTGAGCTTCGTGAAGAGTACGATAAATGCTCGACAACCAAGTCGAGCGCTAGTGTGCCTTATATCCACCTTGAGGTAAGCGCATTTGTCCTATCGAATCGCTAAATATTGACCCAACAGTCTATTCCTCTTACTCTTCGTGCCATGTTCGATCAATACTTCCAACTGGGCCACCGACTACGAAAACACTACCTCGCGCCCCAGGTCATCTTCTGCCTTGTGACTGGCCGCTTCGTGCCTCCTATACATCGGCGCAACCTATACGGTATGCAGTACAGCATGCTCCCTGCACGCCGAGCGACAATGACAGAGGTGTGGTCGTTGTTAACACAGCCTCGCAAGACTAGCAGTAGCAGCAGTAGCTCCTCGTCCATGGGCGCAGGAATAGGTACTGCAGCGAACGGGATCCTCAAGGTCCCGGGGGCTTTCGGACAGGGTGATATGAGGCGGCGAGGACATCGATAGTACATGACTTATGTCGTCTTACATCATATAGTAAATAATGTTGATGCACGATACATAGAGCACCCAGCTAGTTCTAATAGAGAATGAATGTGGATAGAACAATATCGAATGTTACATCAGATATAGTACAGACTAGATACATAGCTCGTGTTCTATGCCACAAACGAGCCACATTTGCTCAATGCCATAATCCTGTCGTGAAAGCAGGAGTATCTAGAAAGATGCAGCCACAACGCCAAAACAACATATAGTACAATCATATGAGTCGTTCTTGCTCGGATTTGCAGAAGCTGATGAGACAGAATTATCCCACAACATAGAGATGAGATAGCTGCTTGAGGGCGGGATTGGGGCCTTTTTGAAACCGCTTAGTCGGAGTGGAGATGGCCATATCCTCATCTCCTGAGATAATGTATTTGTGAGTGAGAAGAGAAGCGATGCAGGAAAGAATAGAAGTGAAGATGGCAGCATCAGCTCTTCCCGGCCTCGCTGTCCTTCATACTCTTTCGTGCATCGTCGAGCATGTTGTCGATGCCTTTTTCTTTCAGAGCGAGCTAGGGTTGGTCAGCAAATAGGTTTGAGTAATAGGCTTCTGGACTGATTGAGACGTACATTTAGGCAAGCCTTGTACTTGGTGAAGAGCTCCTCGCATTCATTGGAGGTGGTGTTGCCACGGAGGTATTCTGCGTCGTGCCGGTTAACAACTTGACTTGGCTGTGACTGGTGATTCAATGATAGGACTTACTCTCACTGTACCATTTCAAGAAACATGTGTCATACTTTCTAAGCTCTTGGTCAGCTGGGTTGATTGGATATAAGATCCAGGTATTCTGGTGAATCGTACTCTTTGATATCGTTGCACTCGGGGGCGATTGAAGCTGACATCTTGGTCTGAAGGAATCAGGTAGTGTGGTTCACAAACATGCAAGGCCCGAGATAGGTGAATCTATGTCCGTCTATATATGCTGCATTCAACGATTGTCTGAAACCTGGCTGGCTGTTGAGATCATCTTCATCGAACCTTATGTAATCCATCTTTGAGATCCCCCGTGATGATCACTAGTCTGTTTCCGGCAGGCGGTCACCACGCCGGCGGGACGATTTCTCCACCTCCGACTGCTTTTTTTTCTTATCCTGGAAGTCCAGTTACCATTGCTGCTGCCAGATCAGTTGAGTCCAACGGGTCTGCCAGGCTCTGATTTTCACTATGGATTCCGCGGCAGATTTTGGTCCGTTCCAGCAACGCGTGCAGTCGTCCCTGATGCAAGTGACGCGCACCGCCGGTCAGCTTTCAGCCGAAGATATCGACTTTCATCGCTCCTCGAACGCAGAGGTTTCCGATTCCCTGGATGAGCAGAACAGCCGACTTTTGTCTCTCACTTCCTCGATCCTGAAAGCCGCCACCGCCGGTACGGATGTGTCTGCGCCGACATTGGACGACGAAGATGCCATTGAAGACAACTGGCGCGGCGTGGTAGATGTTATCGATGCGCTTTTGGAAAAGGCCGACGCGTGCTTGGATGAGTTCACCGGAGTGATTAAGAAATTAAGCCCCTCGCAACAGGAACAGGCCGCCGCGAAGGCCACGAAGAAGGCCGCTGCGAAATTTCCCACCGTGTACGACTATGGTCCGTCGAAGATTCCCAAGCCTCAATTGCAGTTTGAGCGCCCCGCCGATAATACCGATACTTCGCCTTTCAAGCCCTTGTTGAAGACCAAGCCGCATGCATCGGTTTCATTGGAGGATTCGCTGAAGTTTTCCGATTCCGCGGTCGGGTATGTGAATCCCTACGAAGCTGAGATTCGGGCTGCGAAATTCCCCGCTTCGTCCTACAGCGTTTCGCCCCCTACCGATTATCAGCCGTGGGAGTTGACAAAGGCGACTTTTGTGGATACAATGGAGGGTGTCAAGGAGATGCTGGAGGAATTGAAGGCCGCGAAGGAGATTGCGATCGATTTGGAACATCACGATGTGCACTCGTATCAGGGTCTGGTTTCCTTGATGCAGATTAGCACTCGCGATAAAGATTGGGTTGTCGACACGCTTAAGCCGTGGAGGGAGGAGCTTCAGGTTCTTAACGAAGTGTTTGCCGATCCGAATATTCTCAAGGTGCTTCACGGTTCTTCGATGGATATCATCTGGCTGCAGCGCGACTTGGGCCTTTATGTTGTTGGCATGTTCGATACGTATCATGCTGCTTGCGCTTTGAACTACCCGAAACGCAGTTTGAAGTTCCTGTTGCAGAAGTTTGTCAACTTTGAAGCCGACAAGAGATACCAGATGGCCGACTGGCGCATTCGGCCGATCCCGGAGGGCATGTTTGATTATGCTCGCTCGGATACTCATTACCTCCTCTATGTTTACGACCACCTGCGCAACGAGCTTGTCGAAAACTCCGTTCCCGACAACAACCTCGTCGACTACGTTTCCGACCAGTCCAAGAAGGAAGCTTTACAGATATATGAGCGTCCCGTCTACGACTCTGCCCTTGGACAAGGGCCCGGCGGCTGGTACGACCTTCTGTCGCGCAATTCGATTGTGGTCAGCAGGGAACAGTTTGCTGTGTTCAAGGCGGTACACCAGTGGCGCGACGAGGTCGCTAGAGAAGAAGATGAGGGTGTGCAATGTGTATTCCCGAAGCACGTTCTTTTCCGGGTTGCTCACACCATGCCGCTCGATCTGGGCACCTTATTCCGCACATTGTCGCCTGTGACGCCAATTGTTCAGCAGCGCGCCGCAGACCTCCTCGAAGTCATTAAGACTGCGAAGCTCGAAGGTGCTGATGGCCCGGAATGGCGTGACGTGTACGTCAAGCCAACCAAGAGTACTCCGGCCACACCAGCGGCAGAGGCTGCCGGTCTTTCCACCCCGTCCACCACAGAGGAGACCGACTTTCCCACTGCCTCCCGCTACGAAGTCTCTCAATTCTGGGGTTCTATGCTGGACTCGCAAGAACCGCCTGCGATTCCCGAATACTCTGCTGTTGCATCGGCCGAGGCTCTCCGCCTCTCCCTCCCTCTACCACCTATGCCCCGAACCGTTTCCGAGGCCCGCGAGAAACTTGTTCCCGCCCAACCTGCACCCTCGAAGCCCGCCACCCCTGCTCCGGCCGTCGAAGAAGAAAAGGAGGACAACAAGTACTTTACCGTCAAGGAACGTGGTGGTCCGCGCAAGCGCAAGGTTACGCCTGTAGAGCAGTCCGCGTCCTCCGAAATCGAGGCACCCACCACCGATGCCGATTCTTCGTTTGATATCGAAGAAAAGCCGTCTAAGAAACAGCGCCGCAAGGACAAGAAGAACAAGTCGGCTTCTGGAACCCCACAGTCTGAGCAAGACGCCAAGGAAGAAGAGGAGGAAGCCCCATTCAACTATGAGTCGGCAGCATCCGTGTTCAACCCCAAGCCCGCCCAGGGTGCCTCGGGATTGCCGCCCAAGCGTCGCTACAACCCGTACGCCAAGGCACTGGAGGCGCCGTCGGGGGTGCGCAAGCAGAAACGCGAGATGGCTGGAAAGGCCATGACCTTCCGGTGATGTTGAACGTTGGATGGCGGATTTTGTTGTATTGTCAATTGATTGGTGCGCAAAAACATGGGCATGGACATAGTTTTGTAATGCATAGCGATACCCGAATTAAGATGCAAGACTAGTAGTCAATGATTTTCAGTCTCTTTAAGCTCCAGCTGCACCCATTTCTCTTCTCCATCCTCTTCCCCTCAATCTTCAATCTTCACGTTCTAAGTCTAAGGCCAAGCCTAAGCCTAAGCACGAACAGCCAACGTCTTCTTCCGCTGCTTAACCATATACGAATACATCATAACAGATCCTACAAACCACCAATCAGCTCACCACCTTCACCCCTCCCCCCAAACAACAAAATCCCAAAGAAAAGAAAAAGGTAACAACATACCAGGTCCATAAAGTCCCAAAAAGAAAACAAACAGGGCCTTCACGGCCCAATTCTCCACCGCAACGGTAGCCCGAAACATCAACCACCATTCACTTCCGATTCCGATGGGGTAGAGGACCAAAAAGAGGGAGTATCTATACACCCCGCCGGATATTCAGTTATCGTTCTTAGCTACCTCCATATATTTGTCAAGTATAGACAGTATAGTATAGTAGAGTATAGGTAAGGGAGGGGTGGGGGAGGGGAAATATACCTCAACCACCTCAATCCCCGTGGTACCTTACACCCGGAAATCAACACCACGAAATACAAATACCGGATTGTATCTGCCAGGGACCAGGCAAATAGCATTGGTTTGTAGAGATGGGAGAGGCTGGTTAGTTCAGGGAAGGAGTGATTTATGGCCCAGACTTGGACGCTGCGGGCGAAGATTTGGGTGAAGGTTGTGAAGATGGGGGAGCGGGTTAGGCCTGTTTGATATTAATGGGTTTTGTTTGGTGGTGATGGTGGTGGAGAGGGGATTGGCTTACCGGTGGCTGCATGCAGGATCTCAAGAATGGCGAGAGTTTGAGTCCATCTTGTCCAGGGTTCGAGAGTGGTGTAGGTTGTTTGGGGGATTGAAGAGGGGAGAGGCAGATGGGGACGAGGATGCGGAACCAGAGGAGGGTGTTGATGGTGTTGTAGGTTAGGAGGTAGGGGCTTTGAGGGAGGGCATGGTTGGATTGGAGTAGATGTTTGGGGTGATGGTTGGATTGGATTGAATTGAAATGCTGGGGAAGAAATAAAGTGGGGAGAAGAGGATAGGATAGGCCGGACTGGTGTGGATTTGGCATGTGATTGCGGCTAAAGTTATTGCAGGCTATGGAGTACAGAGTATGGGTGTGTTTGGGGGTTTCTTAATATTTTTTTTTGATGTAAGTGTATGTGCATCTATCTTATGGTTTGGCATGTCAATTGCCATATTGAGATAGGTTTAAGCTTTGAGATGTAATTAGGGTTCATGCAGGAATGCGCAGGGGTTCTTCAGCCCGAGGATTTATTCCTCGTTTATGCACAGACCCACCTTGGATACTATGAAGTACATAAGATAGTATAATGGGGAAATGTCCATGCATTATTGACCCATCCCCCCCAAAAGAGCATGCATTCAGAAACAACACATCCCCAACACCAGCATGATCCCATGATTCGATCTGATTCAACCAGGCCTTGAGGATCGGTTCTGCGATGCCTCCGATGTTGATGCGCTGAGTAGAGCCCCGAGGGATCCTCTGTGAGAGTATAGGAAGAGAGCGAAGAAGAGAGGAGACTCGAGGGGCTTCTCTAAAGTACCAGTAGGGAACTTGGACAAGGATCCAAGTAGACGTGACGTACTCATCGTTAGATATTTTCTCTTCAGCAAATCGGCTCTTATATACTTCGCGTTGCCCCAAGTCCGGTCAAAGTCGGGCTGATGGGCAGTTTAGCCCATCGCAGTCATACGATCATATTCCAAGTAGAGCGTTGATGCCAGCGCTCCCCAGTGCCTTCCTATTACAGATCGGCTAGCCGAGCTCCTGCCAAGTATACTTGCGAAGAAGAATCTCGACGACGTGGATGAATCTACGTTGTACCTCTTTGGCATGCATTCATTATAGGCTACCTTGTTGAAGGTCGTCATTTGATCAGACCATCTCTACCTAGAACAGAATAACTGTTCGAACAATCCTGCCCACACTCAACTGTTCAAATACCATCCATCAGATGGGGCCATTTTGGCCGGGCGAGGTGCCGAAATTCCATGCGCTCCCCGACGACATCCAGCGAGCGATCCTGGGATATGGCCTCGATATCGACTCGTTGCACCGTCTGCTTGCCGTCAAGGACGCAACTTGTCTGGCATGGGTCGCCAATGGCGAGGTGTTGCTAGCAAAGATGTTCGAAAAGTCCGTTGATGCCCGTCTCTGGCCGTTAGCCTATCTCCACTACGAAGTATCCCAGAGAGACTGGTGGGAGAATGAGAGCGCAGATGTCATTTATGAAATGTGGGAGCGCTTTAGTGACATGATATACACCCCGACTCCGTCTTCGAGGCAGGCACGGGACATGCTGCGGTTTTATAAACACGTGGAATTCTTTGCCTCGAAGTATCTTGCTGATTTTAGAAACGAACTACCAACCCAGAATCTTGAAATGCTCGGTCACAACATGTTGATTTCCGAAAAGGCTTTCCACGTTCAACGTGCCCTTTATCAGCATGACATCCTACTGCAAGCGTCGGCCACCCAATGTCGGACTCCCAATTGGTCTCGGGAGACCGCTGAACAAGCCTGTATACGCTACTTGTTCAGTTGGTCAAAGTCAGTCCGTATACAGTTCCGACTCATCAACTGGTATCTCCATCGAGATGGTAGCCCTCGACTTCTTTCTGCTTCTACCCGAGGAGAAGTGCTGACTGGGCAATAGACACCGTCGACGAAGCAGAAATTCCTCCTCTGGGGGCGCACGTCAATGTAGTCGTTCGTGAAACAAACCAGGCCGACTATCTGGTACTTGCTATGCCCCATTTTGTAACTGGAGTAGTTTTGACTTTTTGCAGACCGAATATGGACTGGCATTTCACCGGAAAATCCTGTCGTTGCAAAATGACAGGGAAACGTGCGAGGCGGTAAAATCCGTCAATGAGCGAGGGAGGGCCTGGGTTGCCTTCGGCGCTCGTTGGGGGTTTATCGTAAACCTTTTCGGAGATCATGGCTTCATACCTGGCTGTGAGAATTATGCCCGGAATTTATTTTGGTCGTATGATCCATATGGGAGGGGGGCGGGAGTTTTGAAGTAATTGTACTCATAGATTAGGACTCGCTCTCTTTCAACATCAGCTATTCTTCCGACAGCTTCACAATGCCTTGGGCTGGGGGCTTTCTGCAGGCCAGGACCTAGTAGTCTTCGTTACATTATACTCTTAAACCACAGATGGAACCAACCAACCAAAGCGTAAACCTTGGTGATGAGCCGGACGAAAGCATCCTCAGACTACTGGTCAGACTAGACAAGTGAAACGCAACACCCTGAGCATCAAACCATCGAGAAGCATCACAGTCAACACAACCTGACGTTGATACGGATCCTACTTTCGTGGAAGTGCCTTCCGACCCCCGCCTCCATCAAACAAGCTATAAAGGAAAAGAGCGTGCCATCTTCTTGCCTCTACCCCCTAAGATTTACTAATAGACAGGATCTCCCTCAGTCACCGACAGCGCGCATCGAAATTTGGGGTGCAGATGCAGATGCAGGTGCATGCATATGTGTCACTGTATCCTGCCAGTCCCCACCTCTCCAAGGTGATACACGGTGGTTCTCACCTGCATACATCTCTCTAATGCTGACATCTGGTTCACTATTCCAGGGGGACCCATGACATCAGACTGCGGGTTGACTTGCATAATAGGGATATGCTTGCTTTTTGACAGCTGCTTACTATTGAACTCTACTAGATTAAAGTTGGGTTGGTTGTATGTGCATTTTGTGAGTGTGTTTCTTTTACTCTATGTATTTTGGTTTATATTTTTTGTCTTCTCTGTATGTATAAATTTTCGTTTCAGTCTCTGACAGTAAGTATGATTTGTACTAACGCTATGGTCCGAGGAGCAGGATGGATTGCGCATATGCATGCATGCATGGCGAGGTGAGCTGATGATGATGATGATGATGATGATGATGATGATGATATTCATTTCTGTTTTGGATATAAACAGGGTAGAAGGGTCGTCGATCTATCTTTGCTTTTGACAGTTGTGCACAATATGGGGATAATGTAGTGTGTATGTATTATGATAAGCTTCCATACTATCGTGTATACCGCGGGGCGTAATCATGCTAGTGTTTCAATTCAGGTTTGCTTCATGACTCGTGCTGTGTTGGGATCGTATGGATGCTCCGCACTCTTTTCACTTTTTCACTCTATGGCAGACTTGACTGCACTGCTTCCAAGCCCGCCAAGGTCTGAGAATGATGACTCCCTTGTCGATCTACATCCATCCCGAATACCAAGAACCTACCTATTTAGGTAGATAAGCCACAAGGACATTCACGGGTTGCTTCCTACGGCATCTATTGTTGAGAGATATCATGGCCAAGACGTTGGCTGCAGAGTTGGCGGGTGGGTGGCAACCCCGTGATAGATACTGTGTACCCAGAAACTCCGGTATGCAAGAAGCAGGAGTGCAAGATAGACGATCCTGATAAGACAGGCGATTGTAGTAGGTATCTAGTATGTATTTGGACCCCGCTTACTGACTCGCACCGGCTTATCCTATCCACCTCTGTGCATCGCGAATGTCTCGCATCGCAATGCTATGCTATTATGCTATGCTGCAGAGTCATGACCTTGCTTCAACTCCTCATTTGGGATACATGCTCCGATATATCTCCTCGTATTCATTACTTTAACCATGCATTGATCGTATCTGAATATGATGCATAAGAAAAGAAACAAAAACAAAAAAAAAAAAAAAAAAGCCGGAGAACGGTGGGCCAAAGCGACATACCCCCGTGACTGTTCCTGTTTGATTGAACTTTTATAAATACCTGAGGCAGACAGGGGTGGGAGATAAAAAAACACCAATGATAGGCCAAGATCCCGGCACACGAGTGATTTCAAATCCGCAAAGCAAACACCCGGGCGTCAAATTATTACACTCCGTTCCCATCCATGGATGTCTCGTGTGTGCGAATCTGAAACTTGGGTCCTTTTAAGATTCAGTCACTCCGCCCCCTTCCCCCGGCATTTGACTCCCACGAATCTTATTAGACGGCTGTGAACCGGTGGTACCGACTCATATAGACATTAGACAGGTGGCTAAAGTTAGATTGAATGGCTTGCTGCAGGTACGGAGGAACTACCGCAATTTGCCCCCCCTCCCCTCCCCAGAATTAGTACTAGTAGTACATGGTTGTACTAACCACCACAGTGACTACAGTCTACCTACACCCATGACGGGATCCCAGGTGAAATTAAGAATCTACGGAGAAAGTACTGATCGGCCGACTTAAGATTTGCTTGCCAGTCTCTTCTTCTTCTTCTTCTTCTTCTTCTTCTTCTTCTTCTTCTTCTTCTTCCTCTTCCTCTTCCTCCTCCACTTCATCTGCACGGTTGCGTGTGCAGCAGTAGCATGGACTAGTGCAGTGTTGCGTCCAGCAGATCTCTCTTAAGTGCTCGCTTCCCCTCTCCCTTCCCGGCCGACCGACCGACCGAGAGACTACTGCTACTACGTAGTAGAGACTAGAGAGGGGGGCCACGGCAACTCAGGTACCCGTGGACTGAGGAGCATTGGGCCAGGGGTAAGACGGATGGATGGGGACAGGGGACTGACCGGGACTCAATGCGAAACTAAAAATTTCCCTGCAAACCTTGGAATGTGCCATGCGATGGCGGTGCTAAGAGGCCCGCTAAGCGCCTACGAGCTAGCATCTCGAGTGGTTGCACTGTGCAATGCTCGCCTCTAATCTAGGGTCGGGTCTTAGCCCCGAGCCTACGCCCGACTATCTGCCCCGGTACGTGCAAGCGGTGGCTCCGCTGGATTCCCCTTGCGTCGTCTTGCATGGTCACCATCCGACGGTCGAGGGCTGCCAGTGCTCGGCAGACGATCATCCGGATATCATTATTTGAAGGAAGACAGAGTACGGAGTAGATCCGGATGAGGGGTGAGGTAAGTGAGTGAGTGAGTGAGTGAGGTAAGTGTGGATGGGCTGATATGATGATGATTATAATCAATTTTTCTTCTTTCTCTTTTTTTCTTTATTTGATTAGCGATAATCCTAGAGGAATTAAAGGAGTCGGTCGGTCTGCTCGCAAGGTTTGCAGGAGGGGTGAAAAGGGCCCAAAACGGTAAATGGAATTGGACGACCGCTAAATTATTCCCCCATCCATGGCTATTGTATCCAAAACATCTGACCTGGAGAATGTCTCTAAATTCTTTGTCTTGGATTGACAGTCATGACGCATTGATTAATTCAACCTCGTCTGTCTGTCTGTCAGCTGGATGCGGATGGCCTGGTTTGCATTGTTATTGGCGAAGAACTCAGGAGGGCTGATGGGTGGGTGGAAATTCGGAGGGGACTGACTGGAGTGACTTGAGTCGTAGGGACCAAATTCAGGAACAGGAATTGTTTGCTGGGTCTTTCTGGGGCTGCCTGGTGGAGAGGCCATCATGTAATCTGTTCTACCGTTGGACCACCCTGTGCTCCGTTCCCTTGTGCCCCCCCTCCTTCTCCTCCCTCGGTCCCCTCCCCCCTCGGTTCTCATGCACTGGATTTAGTGTATGCTGCAGTGCTGTTCTCAGGCGCATTGCAAAATCAAACCCAGAAAATTAAATCCATGGATAGAACCTACAGGACGATTTATCAGTGAACACAGAATGGGGGACAATGTTCAAAGTTCAAGAAAAATAAAATAATAATAATCAAACCTTGAGATGACTGCAGCTGTAGACTAGATGCATGTCTATATACTAAATACTAGATACTTAACCTGACGAATTTTACCAGCAACAACTCCTGGTACCTGCTTCTATCCCGTCCGCTGCAAGTCACGGAAACCAACTCCACCCCTAACGGATTTATTTCTCCCCTCCTTGTCCACTCGCGAACCATCTTGTGCCTTTCCAGTATCCCCTCTCTCCTGGATCTGGAGCACCGGCTCAATCCCCATTATTTTTGATTCCTCTTGTTCTTCTTTTCTACTTACTTACTCACCTACAATCTTTGTCTGGTCGTCGTCGTCATCTTTATCATCATTGTCTGTCTCCTCCCTCTGATATCCTTTTTTTTTTCCATTCTTCAAAGTTGATTCGGATTGTTCCTGTGCCCTCTCCTTTTATTTTTTTTCTCTATTATTATTATTTCTTACTCCAATCCACTCAGTGCCATCATTCCGATTCCCCCTGCTGAGTTCGTCCGCATTGCTTCCAACCTGGGGAGGTGGCCCCGATTGATTGATTTTCCTTCTCTGCATGATCCGACCGGCATCTTTCTCCTGCCCCCCTCCAGTCTCTCGCCATCTATCCATTAATTAATCCTCTCATCCTTGCCTTGCGCCTCCTTCCTTCTTCGGCCGTGGAAATTTCCTCTTCCATACCGCTCCCATATCTTTAATCACCGTTCGCCTCTTCCGTCCCTCTCAACGCGGAATTAGTCGCATCTTCATCTCGTTGCCTCCAATCGACCTCTTAACCGCCCGGAGAGTATCTGAGACGCCTCCTGTTGATCGCATCCATCGCGCTCCGCTTCTCGTTAATCCTCCATCCCGATCGCCCGTTGCTTTTTTCTCCATCCTATTTTTGCTCCCTTTCCTTCGCGACTACCGGCGTCTACTGTTCAGAACTCGTCACCACCGTACTCGTCTGCCACTTGCACATCATTCTCCCTCGTTCGCCTCCCGGCTACAGTTGCTCCACGCGTGCGATAAGGGGTTTCGGCTCGCCTGTTGCGTAACGTCGCTGCATCGATTGTCTCATTCCAGATGACCGGCGGGCTCTAACACTTGATCCTGCGACCGGTACTCAGACTGTTACAATTGCTATATCGGAGGTGTGGGATCTTGTCGTGGCTGGTGTTCGTTCGCATTGATCGCGCCTGAACGCCTAATTGTGTGCTGCTCGATTCCAGCACACTTCACCACGCTCCTTTTCTCCACATAATGTCCGTTGCTACGATGCTACAACCTGCCTCGAGAGCTTCGACTTCCTCATCTTCTTCGTTTCAGCCTGTCACACGTCAAAACACCATGTCTTCCCACGATACTCGATCGCTCCGCCAGTCGAAGCGGCTGTCAGTCACCGCACTGTACATGTCGATGAATGCCAAGGACAGAGACTTGGAAATATCAGATGATTTGGCGAGAGGTCAGTCGCTGCGTTGAATTGAGACTGCTACTTTGATGCATGGGCGCTAACTCTGTCTGCAACAGCTCAAATATATTTGCGCGAATTGAAGTCGAAGATTTCATCACAGTCTAAGAAGAATTTCGTGCTGGAAAAAGATGTTCGGTATTTGGATTCACGGATAGCCCTGTTGATCCAGAACCGTATGGCCCTGGAAGAAGTAAGGATCGTTCTATTTGCACCCGTTTGGCCTCGCTTTTAACACAGTTCCAGCAAAATGAAGTTGCCAGCCACCTTGACGACGCCATAGATCCCCAGGAGGGATTCTTTCCTAACGATGAGAGAACGCAAAAGTACGGCAATCTTCTCTTCCTTCTCCAGTCCGAACCCCGCCATATCGCCCACCTGTGTCGCCTAGTTTCCATGTCCGAGATTGATTCACTCCTGCAAACGGTGATGTTCACTATCTACGGAAATCAGTACGAGAGTCGCGAAGAACACCTGCTTCTCACCATGTTTCAGTCGGTCCTCACTTACCAGTTCGACAACACTCCGGAGTACTCGTCGCTATTGCGCCAGAACACTCCGGTCTCCCGCATGATGACCACCTACACCCGGCGTGGTCCTGGTCAGAGCTACCTGAAACAAGTCCTTGCCAACCAGATCAACGCCCTGATCGAGTTGCGCGATGTGGATTTGGAGATCAACCCGCTCAAGGTGTACGAAACAATGGTCAAGCAAATCGAAGAGGAACAAGGGTCATTGCCGGAACATCTCGCCAGATCTGTTACGGCGGAAGCTGCAGCAGAAAACGCGCAGGTGCAGGCCATCATCGAGCCACGTTTGAAGATGCTGACCGACCATGCCAACCGTTTCTTGTCAACCATCATTGACTCCGTGGATGAGACACCATACGGTATTCGCTGGATTTGCAAGCAGATTAGAAGTTTGTCCCGGCGCAAGTACCCGGACGCCCAGGATCAGACCATTTGTACTCTGATTGGAGGCTTCTTCTTCCTGCGTTTCATCAACCCTGCTATTGTCACTCCCCGATCGTATATGCTGATCGAGTCGACGCCCACGGAGAAACCCCGCCGCACGTTGACTCTGATTGCGAAGATGCTTCAAAACTTGGCAAACAAACCTTCTTACGCAAAGGAGCCCTATATGGCGAAGCTTCAGCCTTTCATCCAGCAGAATAAAGAGCGTGTGAACAAGTTTATGCTTGATCTGTGCGAGGTGCAGGATTTCTACGAAAGTTTGGAGATGGACAACTATGTAGCGCTCTCGAAGCGCGACCTTGAGTTGCAGATCACCCTCAACGAGATGTACGCCACACATGCCTTGTTGGAGAAGCACAGTTTAGCTCTGGCCCAAGACCAGCATTCTCATCTCAACGAACTCCTCCAGGAGCTCGGCTCCGCGCCACCGCAGGTCCCGCGGAAGGAAAACAGGACGATCACAGTGCCCTTGTTTAGCCGATGGGAGACTTCTCTGGACGACTTGACCGCCGCCCTCGACATCACCCAAGAAGAAGTCTTCTTTATGGAAGCTAAATCCACCTTTGTCCAAATCTTACGGTCTCTACCTCCGAATTCCTTGGTAGCTCGTCGCCCCCTCCGGCTGTATCGCATTGCAGAGACTGCCGCGACCCTGAAAAACGATGCGGTCATGGTCAGGAAAGGCATCCGCACCATGGAGCTGCTCAGCCAACTACAAGAGATGGGGGTCATTGACCGTTCCGATGACTTCAGTCTCCTTCGTGACGAGGTGGAACAAGAATTGGTGCATCTGGGCTCTTTGAAAGAAAAGGTCTTGGAGGAGACGAAGAAGCTGGAAGAAGTTTTTGCGACCATACGCGACCACAATGCGTACTTGGTGGGCCAGCTGGAAACGTACAAGTCGTATCTACACAATGTCCGCAGCCAGTCGGAGGGCAAGCAGCGGAAACAGCAAAAGCACCAAGAGCTCGGACCGTACAAGTTCACACACCAGCAGCTTGAAAAGGAAGGTGTCATTCGGAAGAGCAACGTTCCCGAAAACCGACGAGCCAACATCTACTTTATGTTCAAGAGTCCTTTGCCAGGCACTTTTGTCATCAGCCTGCATTACAAGGGTAAGCCCAGATCTAAACATATGGCTGTTGTCGCCGCCTCCATTCCCTTGCTAACTTGGAATGCAACAGGTCGTGCGCGTGGCCTGCTGGAGCTCGATCTTAAGCTCGATGATCTGCTCGAGATGCAAAAGGACAACCAGGAGGACTTGGATCTGGAGTATGTCCAGTTCAACGTCTCGAAGGTGCTTTTACTGTTGAACAAACGATTTGCACGAAAGAAAGGGTGGTAAAGAGAAGCTTATGGGGCATCTCTCCTACACTTTATCACGATGTCTATGAAACGGAGCGGAGAATCACCGGTGAGCGGCAAGGCCGGGTTCCAGCCCCAAGCCTTTGCTATCAAGCCGCTGGTTTGATGGACAGTTGGCACTGGGAACAGGCCAACATGCATAGAAGACCGTGGCAGGGTGGTCTGTTTTGAATCGTCCATCTTACGTTATGACCTGGGAATGGACGATTGATTGTATACTTGACCGATGCGGCACCCCACCCGGACGGGATGGAGGCCGATCATGGATGCATCAGATGAGTTGTGTTTTGTTTCAGTGGCTTTGGTTTATGTGAAGATAGGTCTCCTATGCGGGGCGGTAATCTGGTGGGCCGGCCGGCTTGTCGATCCCGGGCGTGGCCCCGGACTCTTTCCTCGCTGGCTCGGGGGGCGAGTGGCCATGGCAGTGTTCTTTTCGTTTGTCCTTGCGACGGCTATACCCCGTTGAATGATTTGCGCTTGAGTTTGACCAGTGCAGTTTGATGAGATTGGGTGCGTGCGTTGTTTCATAGGTTCGGTTGGGCCGCCCGTCATGCCGCACTGTGTTTATATGTACCTATATGTCTTGGATTTAGCGTTGTGGTTTTTGCTGAAATATACATGGCTTTTAATGAGGATGCTCGGTGGTGGGATGACCGCGAGCAGTCTGCAACCCGGGCCATTAGAATATTTCTATGAAATACATTTTGGAGTGAGTGATGTGATAAACCGAGCTGTCTGTCCCTTGTTTGTAACTGCCGTGCAGATACCAGGCCTATGTACTACTAGGCAAGTACTAGTCGCTTCTGATGGATCTCCGGGGAGGGGATCTGTTGGTGTTCGGCCAACCTGCCCGGCAACCACCAGCAGACAAGGACACCTACGTCACTGCCGGCTGGGGCGTCGATGGCGACCGGAGAAGCGCCCCCCGAGATGGATTCTCACGGGTTCAGAGGAAGACCAGGTGATGCCAATGATGAGGAACAGACGGTATCGACCTGGGCGCTAAATCTCGCCAATAAATCCATGATCTCGGGGTAACGAAGTAGTACACAGTACTAAGCCTTCAGGATCTCTGAAGGATGATTGATTGACCGCATTTGGCGCCGCCCCTCCGATCTCAGGCAACGAATTCAGGCCGGTCACCCCCTCAGCAGTCCTCCGTAGCAAGTTAGAATCGTAGTAGTATGAGAAAGTGAGGAAGTGAGAGGAAGTGAGTGCCCGGCGGTTCCAAAGTTGCTCTGCGGATTCCCGTCTAGCCTGCTGTTTCTGTCCGCCTTGTTGTCTGTCGTCTTTCTCTCTTTCTTCTGGCCTCTCCCTTGATTTTCCTCCTTCTATCTGTCTCTTGGTTGAATTCCAGTTCCCGATCCTCTGGAAAGTCTTCCTCCTCCTCCTCTCCTTCCCCTTAACGCTATCTGCGACATCCCGCTTAATTGTCCCTCCCCACTCCCTCCCTCTCCCTCCCCCCTGCACCGCCCAATTTCTCCTCTCTTCTCCTCCACCTCCTCCCTCCTGAACTCCAAACCATCCATCCCGTTCACGGGCATATTGACCATTAACTCTTCTTAATCCTTCCTCTTTTCCTCCCCTTTAAACCTCTTCATTCCCTCATCACCGTCACAATGGCCGCTCCTCAGTCCAAGTACGACGACTACGACTTCCCGACCACTGCGCCGGAAGCTCAGCCCGGCCACCCTGGTCACACTACCCCCGAGCAGGATGAGAAGGTGCAGCAGCTCCGGTCCGAGCTGGAACAGCTTGGCTACACCGAGAGACTGGATACCTTGACGCTGTTGCGTTTCCTCAGAGCCCGCAAGTTCGATGTGGCTCTTGCTAAGACCATGTACGTTTTTTTTTCTGCCTAGTCTTGCGGTTGGCATTTTTGGCTGGAGTCTATGCCATACGGGGGCTGTAAAGGGTTAGGGGTGCATTTTCTGCTCATCTTTACCACGTGTTTCATGATTCTTCCGCTCAATATCTCCGTTTTTCATAAAACCCGAACTTTGCAGGCGCGCGCTAACATCCGCTTGTCGGGATTAAGGTTCGTCGACACTGAGAAGTGGCGGAAAGATTTCAACACGGACGAGCTGGTCCGCACCTTCGAATACAACGAGAAGGCCCAGGTCTTCCAATACTACCCCCAGTACTACCACAAGACGGACAAGGTTTGTGATTCCAACAGACCGCTTTTTCTCCATCGCTCGACTGGTCGAGACGCTAACGATCTGGGTCTGAAATAGGATGGCAGACCTGTCTACATTGAGAAGTTGGGCAAGATCGACCTTAACGCCATGTACAAGATCACCACCGCCGAGCGCATGCTCCAGAACCTCGTGACCGAGTATGAGAAGCTTGCCGACCCCCGTCTGCCCGCCTGCTCGCGCAAGGCTGGTAAGTTGCTCGAGACTTGCTGCACCATCATGGACCTCAAGGGCGTCGGTATCACCAGCGTTCCCTCCGTGTACGGATACGTCAAGCAGGCATCTGCCATCTCTCAGAACTACTACCCCGAACGTCTGGGCAAGCTCTACCTGATCAACGCCCCCTGGGGTTTCAGCAGCGTGTTCAACGTGGTCAAGGGCTTCCTGGACCCCGTGACCGTGAACAAGATCCACGTTCTCGGCTCCGGCTACAAGAAGGACCTGCTGGCTCAGGTTCCCGCTGAGAACCTCCCCGTTGAGTTCGGCGGTAGCTGCTCGTGCGCTGGCGGCTGCGAGCTCAGCGACATGGGCCCGTGGCAGGAGTCCGAGTGGGCCAAGACCCCCAAGTGGGCTGCCCCGAAGGAGGAGACCAAGACTGAGGCCGCTGTGGAGAAGGAGATTGAGGCTCAGGAGGCCGCTCAGCCCACCGCATAAAGGCATTGTTTCTTCTACCGTCGGTTTTCTCGTTCTATATTTTGGATCAATATGGTAAAAGCTTCGGGCACTATCTTGCCAATCTATATCCCTTCTTTTGTTTTTAGAGCTGTGTTGCTGGGGGAGGATACATCACGGATGTCTTCTCTATTTTCTTTCGAGGTTTGTGCAGGAGAGGCTATCGAGAGTTGCTGTAGGGCCTTTCCCGCGAGCCTGTCATCGTCGTTTGTCTTTGCTTTTGGTCGTGCTTTTTGAAGTCAGATATCAAACACCATATGAGCGGCGCGAGGTGCTTTTATAGATTGGAGCGGGGGCAGTAATGGGGCAGATGATAAAATTGTTATGTGGACCGCATGCTCTGGGTAGAATCGGGTCTATACTTATACAGCGATATAGAGCGTGTTTGTTCATCAGAACCCTGATATGCCGTTCTTTCATTATTGTAAAGCCACCGTAAATCAATGGTATCATCCCAAACCTCCACTGCAGACGCCAACCCATACCAGTAAAGAAAAGCCAGATGTAAATGTAAACCCAGGAGATGCTTATTTCTTCTTCCTCTTCTCCACCACATCGACAGCCCGACCAGCTCGCTCGGCCTTCCCCAGCGTCGAAGCAAGGGCATTCCCGTCCGGCCCTTCGGCACTAGCATCCAGCTCGCCTTGAAGCCGCAACAACGTCCGCAACGCATCCTCATAGACCTCTGCTATCTCCCCACTCCGCCACCGCTCCGCCTCATGCTCCGTCCCAAGCGGAACCTCCAACTTCGCGCGCGACCTCGTCATCGGCCTTCTCCGCGTCGTCTCCATCTTCCTTGAATTCGCATTCGCATTTGCGTTCGCATCCACATCAGGCATCTCCGTATCCCGATTTTCTTCACCCTCCGCACTCTGCCGACTCTCCTCCTTCAACCCCTCCTCCTGAACCTCTCCTTCTCCCTGCCCTTCCTCAACCTCCTCCTCCTCATTCTCATCCTCCTGAATCGCCCGCCTCAACTGCTCCGCATACGCCTTCGCCGCCCGCCCCGGCGCATCCCGCCTCAACTGCGCCACCGTCGTCGTCAACGACTCCAACTGCGCATATAACGATGTCACTCTTGCCGCCAGTTTCCCGTCATACGCCTCATACTCGACTTGCTCTGTGGGGGCGGTGAAAGCACCCGGGAAGGGGAATTCGGGTGATGTGGAATCGAGTCCGTTGATGCTGATGGAGGAGGAGGCGGAGGTGAAGGTGCGGTTTATGTACTGTTGTTGGGTTAGTGATGGTGGGGATGGAGAAGGGAAATGAGGGGGAGGAAACAAACCTCATCGACTAGTTCGCGAACACGTTCGCGCATTGGATCCGGCCCATCGTTGGGGTTCGTGGAGGGAGGAAGATGCAAATCGAGTTTTTGGCGTGAGAGCGCGACCGTGTTGGCGTAGAGGTAGGTGAAGTCGGCGGCGGATTGGAGTTCGATTTTGCGGTGGTGGTCGGT
Source organism: Aspergillus sclerotioniger CBS 115572 (assembly GCF_003184525.1). Lineage (NCBI taxonomy): Eukaryota > Fungi > Ascomycota > Eurotiomycetes > Eurotiales > Aspergillaceae > Aspergillus > Aspergillus sclerotioniger. The sequence continues at coordinate 233,950 of NW_020291003.1, read as the reverse complement.
TGTCATTTTTGCTGGTAATTCTTTTTCTTTGACCTTTGTTTTTGGGTTGGGTGTGTGGGGTGGTGAGGGGACGCGTCGGGGAGGACCTAGGTAGGTATGTCCTGGCTGCGCTCTCTCCGGAGGTGAAAGTGGTGGTGGTGCAGGTGGTGATACGGAGATACGAGATAGCGGGTAATGAATGCCTGAGGCAGACACCAGGAGGCTCAGATAGAACGCAGGAGTTAAGCGCGTCGATCGCCCCGCAAACGATGTCATCGATCGGGGGAAGTGCCTTGCTTGCCTGCCTGCCTGCCTGCTTGCCTGGTCGTCCTCTTTCTTCAGCTCGGCGATCTCCTGGTGAGTTGTCGCACAATGCCAATCGGCGTGTCTTAGTCGTTCTTTTTACATCGGCGCGTCGCTTTATATAGCCTCCCTCGTGGTCTGCTATTCTTAATCTCCTTTTTTATTTCTCGGTTTCAATTGGGGTCTGGTGCTCCTTTAATCTGGGCTACGTACTGTCTAGCTCCCTGCAGAATGGCCCCGTTCTTGCAATGATCTTTATCTATATACTGGTTTCTTGAGCAGCAGTACTACCAAGAACAGCCTCGAAGGCTCATAATGGATCCGAATACGGGCAATATCGCCCTCATCGATAATACCGCGCCGCGGCGTCAATCCGACACCCCCACTGCAGCAGGCGGCAGCCACGTCTCCCGAAAATGGACTCGAGTGTCTATTCGCAGCGAGCTCGCAAAGCGCAAATATGCCAAATGGCAACCAGATCGGCTGGGCCTCGCTGATGACGATGATAACGGGGATTTTGCCGCTGCAGCAGAGGCTAGCAGACGTCCTTCAGACGGCCGAGACCTCTCAGCAACAGAAACAGCAACCACCAACACCCCATCACGAAGCCCTAGCCAACATCCCACACCCCCATCCCAAGAAGTAGAAGCTATAGACTTCGCCCCCCAGGAGACCAACAACACCGCGCCCAAACCACCCACCCTCAAAGGCCTAAAACCCAACACCGAGCTGGACATCCTCTACGAGAACCAACGCGGATGGTTCTTCTTCGGCATCCCACTATACTCCCACAGCTCTCTCCTCAATTTTGACCCCTCCGCGTGGATGACCGCCGACCATCGCGACAGTCCCGTGGATATCACGAACGCGCAGGTCCCTGACCCCAGCTGGGTATGGGCCTGGCGATCCTGGTACGTCGATATGTCCGGGGACGTGGACGATCAAGGCTGGCAGTACTCGTTCTCGTTCGCGTCCAGGGCATGGCATGGCTCGCATCCGTGGTTTCATTCCTTTGTGCGCCGGCGCAGATGGGTCCGGGTACGGGTGAAGAGGTTGGTGGATAGGAGGGGTCGGACGGGACTGGAGATGGCGCATAGGTTGAATGAGGATTACTTTACGATCCACTCGGGGAAGAATAAGAGGGCGGCGAGTGAGGCGGGAATGACGACTGCGTCGGCCGGTTATTATACGAATGGAAGTTTGAGTCGAACGACAACAAAGGTGAATGATGAGGAAGAGGCGCCGGTGGAGGAAATCGCAGATATACCAGCTTTGATGCATGCGCTGAGGGTTGCGATTGTAGATCGGGAGAAGGTGGACGCATTGGATCGGTTTTTGGACGAAGGTGGGGAGGAGTTGTTCTATTTGCATGAACAGGTAAGCTTCCTTCCACCCATCTCCCCCCTCCCCATGAAACCAATCCAAACCAACAAATACTTACTAACAACCCCAGATCCCCGAAATCATGTCCATGTTCGTCTTCCAAGCCTCGCGCTGGCAATTCCTCACCCACCTAACGGAGGTCATCGACGACCTCTCCCAAAAAACATCCCAAGCAAGCGGAACCGAAGCCACCGAGCTTCAACGCAAATTAGACCATCTCCAAAAAGCCACCGAGGCAGCTCGACGCCATCTCACCGGACCTGAAGTCCTCCGAACCGAGAATCGCGATTCGAAAATGGATATGTTGGATTTGACCCCCGCCCCGAAGAGAGGTAGTTTGTTGGCGAGATACTCGGGCAAATTCTCGTTTAAGCCGATGGATGATGGTGGGGAGATTAAGGGTATTCCGAAGGAGGCGGAGGTTGGTAGGGAAGGGCATATTTTTCAGTATTCTTCTTGAGTTTGGGGGGGAGGGAGTGGAGTTATGGGGTCGAGGTTTGGGTTTGGGGGGGATGTATTGATATATGTTATTACTCCGTAGTATTACTTAATTTATATTTAGTGCTTGGTATAGGTAGGAGTGTCTTTTGTTGGATTTGTCACATAGCTTCTGGGATCTGTAGGTATTACCTACTTTAGTACGGACTAGATAAGTAGAACTCCAAGTGGATTGATCTATACTATATTCTTGGCACCCCATCCCCGTAGCAGCAGATCTGCCACTTCCGACCGCCTCCCACCGATAAGTTTCGACGAAGCTAGATCCCCAATTTCACCTCACCTCACCGCGGACCCCCGGACGGCACCTCCCTCCCTTCCTTCCATGATATAAAGCCCCAATGTTATCTCGTGGCCGTCCATGTCTCAAAAGACGTAGTATATCTACTGTCCTAGACAACGTCACGGAAGAGCCACTCCTTTTTCTGTACCCGCGCTGGGCTACAGCTGCTGTTCGCCAACGGAGTCTTTTTTCCTCGGTTCGGCATGCGGGGAAAGGGAAGAGTCTCTATAATACTTCTGCTGCTAGGGGGAGTCTGATTGGGAGGTCGGGCCCGGTACCGAGAGTTTGTTTTGGGGCTGAGTCGAGACGATGGGTTTCGGTGGAGAGTGGGAGTGGGAATGAGAATGGACAGACTCGGACTTTGCAGGATGGGGACGGTGAAGCGCAAAGTCAAGAGGATACTTTGCTCGAAGAGAAAAAGGAATTGGAAGAGGAAGGGCAACTTGACACAGCACAGGAGGGGAATGGCGACGAACAGAGTCAACAAGGCACGACGCTCCACAGAACAATAGACGACGGAGAGCCACCTCCAATCGAAGTGCAACGCGAACGACAAAGACGTGTTTTCAACGTTTTCTCCGATCTACCGATGCAACCTTTGCAGTTATCGTCCAGCCGGAAAGGTATGAGATCAGCAGCGGCAGACTCTGATGAACCGCCAGCAATCGCTGTAAGGCGGCTATCGCCCCGGGATCGACGGAAGTTGAGATATCGACTGTTCTTGACGGAGTCCCGACCCCGTTCCTGTCTAGACGAAAAATGGAATAAATGGATCAACATGCGCGAGATTATCGAGGATCTGCAGAATAAGGATATGGACGTGTCTGTGAAAGAGGCAGTCAAGCAGAAGGAATTGCTTTTGCCGGAGGAGACCCTTGCCATTCTAGCCGGTGTGACGGACATGGCTTTGAAGGAGAACATCTGGTATGTGCCGGTTCATAACGGGTGCAAGGTTCATGTGCTGCCTCCGGCTCAGAGTCAGGGACAATTCCGTAAGGTGATTTTGTCTGGCTCCGAGCGGGTCGTCGAGATGGTCAGCGACAAGATCGAGGAGGCGAAGGGTTTTCAAGAACGCAATGTCCCTATGGTCGAGATCCAGAAACCAGTTGTTCCCGTGATCCCTTCCGTTGAGGCGATGAAGCGCCAGAATATTCCAGTGCCGCTGGTTCGCGGCGTATGGGACATACAGTCGGCAGTGACAAACCCCGCAAAGTTTCACCTGCTTCTTCCTGCGGGCAACTCCTTGACCTGTGTCAGGGATTTCGCTGAACATGTGGAGGAGTTGACAAGGTCGAAACCGTCATACGACTCGGACATCCACTACCCCCACAACAGGCAAGTGGCCAAGAGGCTTGTGCAACTCTTTCGGCACCAAGAATATTACAGCTTCATCTCGACGGCTGCGTTGAATCGCGCGATTACCTACCTGCTCGACCACGAGTTCTTGAGATCTGCCCGTGCCATCTTTCTCAAGGCCGAGCATCTTGCGACAGTGGACACCTTCAATATCCTGCTAAAGTCTTCGGCTAAGAGGCAGGACCTCCTGTTCTTTCGTCATTTCTTGCTGGCCATGTCTCGATTGAAGATCCGGCCAGACGCGCACACGTGGCTCGCCTTGCTAGACTGCGTTATTTCTACGAAGGAGAAAACGGATCTCGTCGACTATATGGTGCAGCGGGGGTACCTGGACAACACCGGTGCGATGCGGAGCGCGCTGCACCTGACTCTGCCGAATTCATTCCGGGCACACTTGGAAAGCGGCCAAAGCGTGGACTCATTCATCAGGAAGACGGCCGAGGCTTGCGGCGACAGCTGTTTTGCTCCGTCGTTGGTCAGCCAAATGTTCGGCGTCATTGTCCGACTGAAAGACTTTGCAGCTATGGACCGGCTATTTCAGATCTGCAAACACCAGGACCTGACCTTCAACAGTGCCACCGTCACCCAAATCATGTCGCTTTTCCGAGCGGATGTGCCCACCGCTCTCGGGTATCTCTTCCGGTGCCTGGAGCGTCCGGAAACGAAGCTCGAGCGGCGCGCATGGGAGCGGCTCTTCCTGGTTGCCTACAAAGGCCAATACTATAATATCTGTCGGGTCCTGTGGCGGTACGCGTGCATGTCCGGAAATGTGACGTACAATATGAAGCGTACGGTCGTCACCTCCTTGATTCGGAATGTCCCCCGCAAGACGGAGATCAATATCCACACGATGTGGGATACGACCGCGGGCAAGGTCATTGTGGGACTGGACCTGCATCGCCCAGACCCTACTTTCGAGATGAACGTGCTCGACAATATACCTCCGGAATACGGCACCAACCCACTTGCGTACCTGTGCTCGGGCTTCAAGCCAGCCGGCGAAGAGCGGGAGCAGCAGATCCGGGTGGGATCGGCGCTCGCGCAGCATGACATTGCAGTCGGGGGCTGGTACCGCCCACAGCTACCCTTGATGATCATGTTGGAGGCGGCTCTTGTCTTGGATCAAGAGTGGAGGAAGGTGCCACGGCCGGTATTCTGGCTGGTCCAGAATGCCATTCGCGTGCCGGTGAGGAAGTCGCTGATGCCTCCTTGATCTACTGGGTCAACCTTAGACCGACCCTTATTAAATGCCTTGATCCATGACCCTGTTATATACCTTACATCTTGTGTACAATATTATCTTACATCCTCCGGTCCATGGCTCACCCTCTGTATGGCCTTGGACCTGACCAGACTCCTAACTTCATCCATTGTCTCCTCCATCTATAACCAACCCACCGCAATGCAACAAATGGATATCTTCATCATAACATAGCATAGTCGTTATAGTCATTCATGCCCAACCCTCCTCCTTACCCTATCTACCCCCCAATCAATCGACCTACCACCCCCTGCCATTCCCCTCATGCAACAAAGCCGGCTCCGGCGCCATCAACCCCCCGGCCATCTCCGCCCTCGACTCCACCACCGGATAAGGAGGGCCTGACTGCGGCGGCGCATAAGCATCCATATTCGTCCTCATCGACCCCACCCCGTCCTTGAGATACAGCACCAACCGATACGCCGAGTTTCCGTTCAAATAGTACCGATGGAGACGTTTACTTCGGAGAAAGCCAAGACGCTCGTAGAGTTTGATCGCGGCTGTGTTGGTGGTTTCGGTTTCGAGGACGATCTGTATACACACACGAACTCCGTTAGTTCATCATAAACTCCGGTGAATGATAATTCCAGTCCAGTCTTCGCAGACCGTTCCCATCCGTGAATAGGCAATAGCAGTCACCCATCCCCCCACACACCGTGGAGATTGGGGAAGAAACCCACCTCATCGGCCTCCCTCTCCACCATGGCATCAATAGCCATACGAGCTAATTTCGTAGCGATGCCTTGACCACGATATTCCTCGCGCACGGCCAACATGGCAATATATCCGCGCAAGGGCCCGCCACGATGCGGCTCGAGCTTCGAGACCACGACACCGACCATAGGCGAAGGAAGGGAGTCGTCCATGGCCATGAAGCAGAGCTCGCCCCATTGGTAGAGGAAATAGCGGTAGACGTAGATGCTGTAGGGTTCGGAGAGGTCTTTGGAGATTAATTGGCGCATGGCGGGGACGTAGGCATCTTCTTGGGCGGCATTGTAACGGATGTAGCGGAGGTTGTTGGGTGTTGTCTTGGTGGGTGGGGTGGGGGTGGATGTGGATGTGGATGTAGTTTGGTCTGGGGTAGGAGGATTCATTGTGGTCATTGTAAAGGTACCGGTGGTATCGGAAAAGACATAGATGGGAAGTCTGATCAGAGGAATTGACAGTCTGATGTCTGTTTCTGTTGTGATTGATGGTGGAGAGAGAGAGAGAAAGAGAGAAAATGCGCGGGCCGATCTGATGACGTCCGTTTTCCCGCACATGTGATTTTCCGGTGGTGCCTGATTCTTTTTTGGTTCGTCGGCTCTTTCGGTGGCTCCTCCGTTGGTTGGTAGGTAGTTACATAGCTTGCTTTCTCCTTTCCTTCCTTTCTCTTTTTCTCTCTTTCTCTGTTCGATTGTCTCTTGCATGCCATCGATTCTATAATTATGCTCCGCCGTCGTTTGGCCAAGGACGGCGCGTCCGAGCCGTCCGACGCCCGCGATGTCTCCCAATCGCATTCCGAGTCGCAGTCGCAGTCGCAGTCGCCGCCTCCCAAGCCCAAGAAAGAGTCCTTCGTCACAAAACCTCGGAGTAAACGCCGCAATGGGCTGATCTTCGTCTTGGGTGGCCTGTTCGGTGTCCTTGTGGCTGTTCTCTTCGCCAATCAACAGGATGTGATCAATCTAGATAGCTTGATGGATTTGAATCTTGAGTCGTTGATGGATGTCATGCCCCAGGGATTACTGTCCGATGTGAGGGAGTTTACGGTACGCTCCAATTGCATGCTGGCTAGATGGGGAGCAGATTTACTGACGCCCGCAGCAACATGAACGCGACACGGTCAGCTACGATTCGTTCTCCGTCGGCCTTCACCTCCAAGCCGAGGGCGTCCACGCCAAACACCCCATCGTCATGATCCCCGGTGTCATCTCTACTGGTCTCGAGAGCTGGGGTACCGATGCCAACTCCCGCCAATACTTCCGTCGCAGGCTCTGGGGCAGTTGGAGCATGATGCGCGCGCTGGTTCTCGACAAGACTGAGTGGAAGAACCACATCATGCTGGACAAGGACACCGGCCTGGACCCCCCTGGCATCAAACTCCGCGCGGCACAGGGCTTCGATGCCACGGACTTCTTCATCACGGGATACTGGATCTGGAATAAGATCCTCGAGAACCTCGCGACCATCGGCTACGACCCGACTAATGCCTTCACCGCCGCTTACGACTGGCGTCTCTCATACCCGAACCTCGAGATTCGTGACCAGTACTTCAGCCGGCTGAAATCCTACATCGAGACGGCCGTCCAGGTCGGCGGGGAGAAGGTCACCATCGCGTCCCACAGTATGGGCTCGCAGGTGGTTATGTATTTCCTCAAATGGGTCGAGCACCCCGACCACGGCGGCGGCGGCAGCGACTGGGTCAACAACCACATCGCCAACTGGATTAACATCAGTGGATGCATGCTCGGGGCTGTCAAGGGCCTCACCGCTGTCCTGTCCGGCGAGATGCGCGACACGGCTCAACTCAACGCGTTCGCCGTCTACGGCCTGGAAAAGTTCCTCTCCAAGGAAGAACGCGCCGAGATCTTCCGCGCCATGCCTGGCATCAGCAGCATGCTTCCTAAGGGTGGCGAAGCCGTCTGGGGCAATGCCACCTGGGCACCCGACGACCTACCGGACCAGCACCAGTCCTACGGCACGGTGCTCAACTTCCGCGAGAGCAACTCCACCCGCACCAGCAAGAACCTCACTGTTCCTGAAAGTCTCTCCTACCTCCTGGACGAGTCCGAGACTTGGTACCGCGACCAAGTGCTGAGCAGCTACTCGCACGGCGTCGCTCACACAGCGAAGGAGGTTGAAGAGAACGAAAACAACCCCCGCACATGGCTCAACCCGCTCGAAGCCCGTCTCCCGCTCGCGCCGGACCTAAAGATCTACTGCTTCTACGGTGTTGGAAAGCCTACTGAACGCAGCTACTTCTACCAAGAAGAACTAAACCCTCTGGTGAATCTGAACATCAGCATCGACACCACCGTGACCAATGGCGACGGTGTTGACCATGGCGTCCTCATGGGCGAGGGCGACGGGACCGTCAACCTCCTAAGCACAGGCTACATGTGCGCCAAGGGCTGGCGCATGAAGCGGTATAATCCCGCCGGCGTCAAAATCAAGGTCTTTGAGATGCCGCATGAACCGGATCGGTTCTCGCCCCGTGGTGGGCCAAACACAGGTATACCATCCCTCCACCCCTACCGTTTAATCAAAAACATACCATCCTAACAAATGAAAACCAAGGCGACCACGTCGACATTCTCGGCCGCGCCTCCCTCAATGATCTCATCCTCCGCGTCGCAGGCGGCCAAGGCGACCAAATCGAGGAGACCTTTGTCTCCCGAATCAAGGAATATGCGGACCGAGTGCAGATTACTGATGATGAATGAATATGATGATGTGAAATGATCAGTGTGTGAGTATGATTAGATTTAGATTGGGAATTCATTTCTCCTTTTGTTTTCCCAATGCTCTCTATTTCTTATCTCTTACCGTACATATATACTATACACTATGCAGTACTTTCCATACGCGAGATGTGCCTTTGGCCTTCATATTTTTTTATGCTTAGATCTGAGGATTTCCTTTTCTTCTCTTTCTGTGAACTTGGTGGGAAGGGAGGAGCTGTCTAATAGAGTGGTGGCGGTTGTCGTCTTTATCTTAGATCTAATATTAATGCTGGATTATATCTGGCAAAGTGGCTTAAATTAAACCGGTTCCTGAAATCTGTTTAGCCTTGACACAGCACTGTATGCAAAGATCTGCTGCTCTCAGCACCTTTCCTCCATGTTATCAGGTCCTATCACCTGCCCGCCGACGGCGGTCCATGGGCAGTCAGTCATTGGCACCAAGCTAGCAAGGATGCCTTATCTCATTTCCCCGCCGTCCATTCTACTGGTGAAACAGAGGCCTGATAAGGAATTGTCGAGTTCTACCTACATAGAGCTAATGCAGCTAACACAACAGAATCTAGCCTCGTGTTGCTGCCTAGAATCCCCCCGTTTAGCTAATCCGAATGCTTGTCGTACCAATGTACATGGCTAAGCATCGGACTTAATCCACATCCATCCCTCACCTTGAAGCAACTGACCAGGTATCGATACCCCCAGTATGGCAAGCTCTTGCAGCCCAGCAGCTGACCGATTATTTGGGCCTCCCATCCACGGTTGCCACTACTTAGATTTTACTCTCCTCTTCGAGCAAGTCGTGTTCGGCATCATCCCATCAGCATGTTTTCTTCCAGCAGTGGCCTGGAGACTGCTCCAGCTCCTCAGACAGTCCACGAAAATCAGATTGACATCGAACCAGCATGCCAAGGTCTCCATTTGGGTGAAAATCATTCTGAGCCTTGCCTTGATCTGCAGCCAACTTGCCTTACTGATGCTCTGGGCAATGGCCCCGCATTATCGCAATAAAGCCACCATTGCGTCGCTCTGCCTGTCATTGACGTGCTCACTGAGCATTCCGGTGCTTTCCTGGAATGAGCATATGCGATCCATCTCGCCTTCTAATTTGCTATGCTCCTATCTCTTTTTCAGCACGTTGTTTGATGGTGTCCAAGCCCGGACATTATGGCTCCGTGGTACTTCGACTATTGCTGGGACTTTTACTGCAGGGTTGAGTATTCGTTTTTTGATGCTCATTGCGGAGTTACAGGAAAAGCAGAAGTATTTGAAGCCGCCATTCGCTGCTTATCCGCCAGAGGTGAAGGGGGGCATGGTGAATCGAGTTGTCTTTTGGTGGCTGAATCCCCTGTTGGCTCGTGGTGCTCGCGGCTTGTTGGATCTCGGCCATCTCTTTCCTATTGACTCTAATCTTGAGGCCGAGGTTGTGCAGACGAGATTTAGTGCGAAATGGCAATCTGGTATGTTACGATTTTCTTAGTCCTGCTTTTGTTCCCAACCAAGGGGATGTTTCGGGCTAATTGCTTTTCTATTCAGCACAAAAGTATCACCATGGAGGTCAGCACATGTTGCTGCTGGCGACATTGTCTTGTGTTCGACAAACCCTGATCTGGACAGCAATCCCTCGGATTGGTTTGATTGGGTTCAAAATTGCCCAGCCGTTGCTACTAAATCGTGTGATTCGATACCTCTCTTCTGCCGCCTCTGAAGACGATGCGGTTGGACGGGCACTTATTGGAGCTACAGTCCTGATCTATGTGGGCACGGCGGTATGCTTCAATTTCAAGCAGAGGCATAGCTATGCTGACATGTTCAGGTTACGACATCGCTCTATAAGCATGGGATCAATCGTGTCATTGCTATAATGCGAAGCATGCTGGTGGTTGCACTATATAAAAAGACGCAACATCTTGATACGGCTACGGTGAGCAACTCAGCAGCGCTGACGTTAATGAGCACCGACACAGAAAGCATCTGTAACAATTTGATGCGTTTAGATGCTTTATTTGCCTCTCCGATTGAGGTGGGGCTTGCCTTGTTCTTCCTTGGGAAACAAGTAAAATTGGCATGCCTGGCATCGGTTGGATGTGCCCTGGCAGCAATCCACCTCAGCTATGTTGTGGCCGCCCGTTCACCCCCACGTCAGAGGAAATGGAATCAGGCGGTCCAGAAGCGCATTGCGACTACCGCGTCAGTCCTCGGTTCAATTAGAAGCATTAAGCTGCTCGGTATATCTTCTTTTGTGCAACAGCGGATATGTGACCTCCGCAACGCCGAGGTTGAAAGCGCTCGGGGGGCCCGGATGCTCATCATGTGGAGAAATGTTGTTGGTACATATCCCTGCTCAGACTTCTAATTATTTACTGATCTGGTACTTCTAGCAAATATACCCTCAATTGCCGGACCGATCCTTACTTTCACGATTTTCACAATGGTCTCAGGAAGTGATGCGATTACATCAACAGACTCTTTCACCGTCCTCGCCCTGATTGCTTTAGTCATTCAGCCCATCCAAGTCTTTGTCCACGGAATCACCCAACTAGGAGTTGCTCTAGGTTGTTTCAAGCGAATCCAGGACTACCTTCTAATACCAGAAGTAGAGAATGATCACCCTTACAACGGTGTCGCGACGGAAAAGGCCGTTTCAAGTGGTAGTGTGTTCGAGCTTGAGACCCTTCCAATGAAAGGCACAAGATGTCTGTCGGTACGCAATGCCAGCTTCAAATACGCAGACGCTACAACACCGATTTTGACCAAAGTTAACATTGAGATACACCCCTCTACATTGACAATCGTCACCGGGCCTACCGGCTCCGGAAAGTCTTCCCTACTCAAAGGACTCATAGGAGCAGTACCCTGCATTGCTGGTTCTTACTCAAAAGATGTGACAATGGCTTATTGTGCACAAGAACCTTGGTTACCGAATGTCTCTGTTCGGGAACTCGTCATCGGTCCTTCTTACTGTGATGAAGAATGGTATACCGCTGTTCTTCATGCCTGTGCACTAGACGAAGACATCTCTACCTTTTCCGAAGGGGACAGGACCTGCGTGGGCTCCGGGGGTACTGCCCTAAGTGGTGGTCAAAAGCAACGGCTGGCAATGGCGCGGGCCATTTACTCGCGCAGAAAGCTCCTGGTTCTTGACGACGTACTCAGTGCATTAGACATTATCACTGCTAAAAAGGTGTTTGATCGTGCTTTGGGGCCGCGAGGTCTATGCAGAACTCACAACGTGGCAGTTATTCTCGCCTGCAGTGATCCTGAGCGTATTTCCTCAGCTGATGCTGTCGTGACCCTTAATGATGGCACTGCCACATCTGGAATCCCGCCCGAAGTTCCTGTTGAAAAAATTGTCTCCATACTGAGTGATACCGAAGCCAGTCCTAATGATAAACAGCACCCCGTGACAACAGGAACGGAGAGCAAACTGATTGAGTCACGTCAGGACCTGCCACGCAGGCTTGGTGATTTCTCGGTCTATCAATACTACCTGAAAGCAATTGGTTGGAAACCTTCTGTCGGCCTCTTCGGGCTTATAGTGGTGCAGATATTTGGGACCAAATTTCCTACTCTGTGGCTCCAGTACTGGTCGGACCATGACTTCAACTACTCCCTGGGGGTTTATCTGGGCGTGTATGGAGTTTGTGCTGTTATTCAGCTGGTGGGCACCATGCTCAGTATTTTTTGCCTCATCTTGCTCTTAGTGCCAAAGAGCGCTCGCCGTTTGCATGGGCAGTTGTTGATCGCTACGATGAATGCGCCATATTCATTTTTCACCATGCATGACAGTGGGACTATCCTGAACAGATTCAGCCAAGACCTCTCTCAGATCGACAACCAATTGTCTGGCGCACTTCTCATGACCATTGTTGGGGCATGCCTGTTGATCGCCGAGGTCATGCTTATTGCTGCGGGAAACAAGTATATCGCGATTACAGTGCCATTTGTGATTACAATATTCTACGCCCTGCAGAACTTCTATCTGCGCACCTCGCGTCAGCTTCGGCTCTTGGAATTGGAGGCGCAGAGCCCTCTTTATACTCACTTTCTCGAAACCGCCTCGGGTACGGACACAATCCGTACATTTGGCTGGCAAGCCATGTGGGCGACGCGGTGTCATCATTTGGTCGACAGGGCGATCCAGCCATACTATACCCTTTTTTGCATACAACTTTGGTTGAATCTTGTCCTGGACCTTATGGCTGCCGGGTTGGCTACTGTGGTGGTGACCGTGGCGGTCGAGTTACACTCATCAGTCAGTACTGGTGCGATTGCCGTGTCTCTGCTAAACATTCTGGGCTTTAGCAGCAGCCTATCGTATCTCATTACCTCGTGGACACAGCTGGAGACCACTCTTGGCGCAATCGCTCGCATCAAAAACTATGAAGATACGCTTCCCAGGGAGGATGCCCTAAATTTGGAAATTGTTCGGCCGCCTCCCGAGGACTGGCCGTCTCGTGGCTCGATCAGACTTGATCACGTCTATGCAAGCTACGAGGACAACCCAAGTCCCCATCGATGCATACTTCGAGATGTCACATTGACCATCCATTCGGGACAGAAAGTAGCAGTTTGCGGCCGGAGCGGGAGTGGCAAGAGCTCTCTCATGCTCCTTCTTTTCCGGCTTCTTGAAGCTACATCTGGCTCTGTATTCATTGACGAGATCAATCTGCGCGAGATACCCTGCAGCAATCTACGACAGCGTCTGACCGTAATCCCTCAAGACCCTTTTCTATTGCCAGGAACGCTACGTTACAATCTCGATCCCAGCGGCCAGTCCCCAGACGACGCGATGCTTTCCGCTCTGGATATGGTAGGCTTAGGGAAGGATCCTAGTACACGCCAACCCTATTCTCTCGACCTCCAAGTGAGTGATGCGACCTTTTCCCGCGGTCAATGTCAGCTTGTGAGTCTCGCACGAGCTCTCCTCCGCCGCAGTAAAACAAAGCTTCTTGTTCTTGATGAAATCAGTGGCAATGTGGATATCGCCACGGAGCGATTGATGTTCCAAATTATTCGGGACCATTTCAAGCATGTCACAGTGGTTGCAGTGACCCATAGACTGAGATGTATCCGGGACTTTGACCAGATTGTGATCATGCAGGATGGCTGTATTGTGGAAACTGGAGACCCAGCCGACCTGCTTGGTAGGCCGAGTCTGTTCAAGCAGTTATGGGATGAGCAGTAACACATCACATATGGCATATAGCATGCGATGGTGAAAGCGTTAGCCAATTACGCATGGAGTTCTCATCTACCCAGTATCACGACTTGCAAACATAGGAGCCTAGACTGATAGTTTCGCACTATAGACTAGACGTAGAAGATAAGCACATTATGATCCCATTGGATGAGCGAGCCCATACCCGCCGGAGTCCGTAGTATCCCTGCAATGAATCTGTGCACGGTCCGCTGGGGTGTAGTTAAGAGTCGCATGCTCGCTGCTGCATTGTCATTCCTGCCCAGCAACATGTCGGGAGTTGAATCAACACCACAGGATGGAGAGCCCTCTTCAACTACTCCACTACTTGGTGATGATCAGCCCCCAAAGAAAGACATTTCCAACATCCGCGCCCTAGTGATCTGTGCTGCATTCATCTTCATCGTCGACTTTGCTTCAGAATTGCAATTTGCGCCCACGAATCAACTCCTCGAACTGTCCGTGTGTCGGTCCTATTATCGTTCCCTTGACCCTTCCAATATAGCACCCGACGGTACTATCCTGGGCAAAACCTGCAAGATCGATGTGATTCAAAGAGAAGTTGCTATGTTGAGGGGCTGGTTAGGGCTTGCACAGGCACTCCCTGGTATGCCTCCATGTCTTCCCCCCTTAGACTCTTTCCGAGAAACTGACCAGATCAGGACTTCTCCTCGCCATCCCCTACGGACTGCTGGCACAACGATATGGGCGCAAGCTGGTGGCAGCCTTGGGGCTCAGTGGTGAGATCCTAGCTAGTCTCTGGATCTGGCTCGCGTGTGAGATTCCCAACCCCACTGTCCCCATTATCATCTCGCTGATATCAACATAGGCCACTACACTCCACGGTTCTCCAGCTGGGCCATCGCCATATCGGCTATCATTCGCTTCATTGGGGGCGGATCCTCGGTGATGTCGTCGATGGTATTTGCATTGGTCTCATCGTTTGCATCCTCGCATAGCCGGTATTCATCCCTGTCTGTCAGCAATAGATCTTGAATACTGATTGTGGATTGGCTAGCACCCGGGTCTTCTTCTACATGGCAGTCTCTCAGATGGTTGCTGATCTCCTATCTCCGCCGCTGAGCTCGTTGCTCTTGTCGCGATATGGGCCGGATATTCCCTACCTTATGGGGACGCCTCTCGAAATGGTGGGCTATCTGGGTATTTATATTCTCCCTAACCCGGACCCTCCGTCCGATGGCAACAGCAATGAGAGCGACAAGAGTGAAGCTCAACCCCCACGAGCGCGCAAAGCAACGCATCCTAAAGAGGTCTTCTCCTACCTCCTCTCTCCCACGGGTCTTCTCCCTCTTCTACTGGCTTTTATGGTGCACAAGCTCAGTCGTCAGATCGAAGAGCTTATCGTTCAATACACGACGGTCCGATTCGGTTGGACGGTTGCACAGGTACATATACGCCTTCAAAATACCAGCTTTCCAGAAAACTAACCATATTATAAAACAGAGCGGATACCTACTTTCCCTCTCCGCAGCCATGCATATCATCCTAGCCTGTGCCATCCTACCATGGACTCACCGATTCTTACTGACGATATATGCTCGCAACAATGCAGCAAGTGCTGATCTCCTCCTGGCGAAAGGAAGTGTTGTATTTCTTGCAGCAGGTCCTTTGATAATGGGCCTTGCTTCTCATCCTGGGATGTTGGTTCTTGGTATGTATACACCCCCCCTCCCCCCTTCTCCCCGTTGAACACCTATATCTTCATCCGAGAAACTAACGTTGATCAGGTCTCATGCTCTTCATCATGGGCACCGGCTTTCGCCAATCCGTGCAATCGTATCTAACCGGCGCTGTGCCCCCCGAGAACATCACATTGCTATATACCTCCATCACTGTGCTGGATGCATTGGGATCCCTGGCTGCTGCACCACTGTTGGCGTATACTCTGGCTGCGGGGATCCAGGCGGGGGGGATGGCTATGGGATTGCCGTTTCTGTTGGCGGCGGGATTGTATACTGTTAGTGGGGTTGGGGTGTGGCGTGTTCGGTGACTGTGTATGTAGTTGATGAGTATGATTAGAGAGTTGTAGATATCTGCAGAGTGCTTTTGTAGGTTTTTCTTACTAGATAGGATATTTTATATACCTCTGATCTAGATGGTATACTACACGGGCATCTAGCATAGTCCACTAGTATAAGCTAGGCAACCAGATTCACAAGTCCATACATACATACATACATACATACAGACCATAAGCACTAAGACGATCCTCGATAAGCCCCTCCAGTTCCCCCCTCTTCCCTTCTCCCTCATTATCAGACAACCCCCCTCCCCCTCCCCCCCAACCCAACACCACATATCCACATCCCCATCTCCATTCATTCAAACCCAAACCCAAACCCCCTACCTACCTACTCTACAACATGAAGGTAACCCTAACCCTCAAACACCCCCAAACAACCGAAACCTCCCGCTCCGAGAACCCCCCCCCCAGGATCAGTTTCGCAGCCCCTACCCTAGACGTCCAAGGTTTCGGCGAATTATTTTCCTCGTGGCTTGATTCTCCGGATTCTATCATGGAGGGATATGCCATGGTGAGCGATGTTTGATCTGCAGGTAGATTATCAGTCGGGGGTTAGGAGTCTAGTTTGGGAGAGATGTCGCTTGGGTTAGGAGGGGAGGGGTGGGTAGTGTTTGGTTTTGGTGGTGGTGGTGCTGTGTGTGGTATTGTTGGATAGAAATGATGGATGCTGGTATTTGGGGAGAAAGGGAGGGGGGGGGGTTATGCTGTTGTGTTTGTTTTTGTGTTTCTGGTTTGGTGGATGTACAGGGGAATGGAGGGGATCGGCATGGTTTGATGTATTCGGTGGAGATTCAACTTATGTTTATATGACTGTCTGGCTTCTACGACGAATAATGACTAGTACTATAATGGGATGATGGCTCGAGTCTACCTTCAAATCTGTATATAGACAAGTCACAGATTTGATACTTGAACACACAGTCACCAGTCTTGTGAGTTGAAAATATCATGCGTGTTGGTTTAGATTTTTCTCTACTTACCAGTCCCTTGTTGGGAATTAAAACAGAAAGAAGGTAGTGTGTTTGGTCAAGTGATCAGGGGAATGGGGATTATATGACATCATTTATATCGGGGGTGTATAGTGTATTGTTCGTAAGAAGTTGAGCCGGGGGGGGGGGGTGTAAATACAAAGTAACAGCACAATATGTTCTCTACTCAAAATAAGATGGCCCCTGGATGAGATGGAGATGGGTGTCTGAGGACTCCGAATGGGATTGTAGGTAAATATGTAAGAATAGTCTGTATGCATACTGTATACTGTCGATGACTGTAGGTTCGATGTTGGAGCAGGGGCTGATTAGAATGCTGCTTAGGAAGTATGAAATAAAGGGTATAGCAAAACTGAATAAGGTTAAATCAATTCAATTATGTTAGTTAAAGCTAAGCAAAATCTATATCCAGTCCTATGTCACAATTCTATATCTCATGAAACGTCGGCTGCTCGATGGAAATATACCCCGGCACATACGGCAACTCGGCCGCCGTATACAACGGTACCATCGGCCCCGGTTCCGTCACCGTCAGCTCCGTTTTGTACTTGGACAGTCGGTGGAACCGCTCTTGCACTCTCCGCCACCGCCAGTCCGTCAGCAGCGTGTCGTCTGCGAACAGCGAGTCCAGCCGGGTTGTCTGCTCCAACAGCCGCCCCAGCCCCTGGAGGACCCCCGGCTCCCAGCATTGCAGCTGTTTGTGCGACAAGAGAAGAAGCGTGTCGATGGCGCTGCCGCACGCTGCCAGGCCCGCCATGTAGGACCGGACACACGATTGGGTGCTCGACCGGGGTAGCGCGTGGGTGGTCGAGATGTTGACGAGAACCGGAAAGCTGCGCAGAAAGAACATGAGGCAGTCAGTAAGATTCTGGACGATATCGGCGGTGACAGCCAAGGTCTCCATTCGCGGAAAGAGGAGGTGGATGAGCAAGGTCCGGTACGCGGTCAGGATCCATGTCTGTGCGACCTGGTCCTCCATGTTGGCTTCGATGATCTGCACGTTCCGCGCCAGCACGGCGCGGGCCTCGCTGCAGAGGTTTCCAATGTCGACCTTGTAGAGTTGGATATTGCGGAGTTGTTGGTGCAGCTGCGTCTGCCAGGAGTTGGGCTGGGATAAGGGTGACGTCGGCCCGCTAGACTGTCGGGGGAAGATCGAGTTGAGATGCACGGCCGCCGACGTGATGTGACTGATGGTCCAGATCTCCTGGATCCAGGCCCATTGATACGGGAGTGTCGACAGGTTGTCCGCGGCTTTATCGAGCTGGAGTACTAACGAGGCGTCCTTGTTCATGGGCGGGTGCTCGTGCATCATCGCGAGCGCCGGCAAGCTGTCGTCAACGATGTTCAGATGCGTGAACGACCAGACCATCAGAGCGAGCGTCATCCACCCGAGAATATACATCATCTCCAGCTCGATCTGCACCAGATTGATCCCGTTGATTTGGCGGACGTCCCGCGAGGACCGCGCCAAGGTATCCATCGTCAATCGAGTCACCGTGCGATTTGCGTAGATGCTGTATGCCATCGCCGGGAAGATGTTCCCCTGACACGTCTCATGCCATGCCAGCAAACTCAGAGCCTGTGCCGTCGACAGGTCGGCCGAAGAGGTTGAAATGTATTGTAATCGTGATGACGCCCACTGTAGGAGCTGTTCAGATTCCACTCGAGCTTCTGCATCCTCCAACTCAAGTAGCGCACCTCCCAGAATGACAGCAAGAAGCAGAGGGTCGTAGGCATTGCTTCGGACGTCACGCAGCAGCAGCGTCTTGGAGAGGGCCATGGCCAACGGATGGGCGCCAAACCACACGTCAATGAGTTGAGTGATGCGGTAACTGTTGTAAGCGGCAAGTGGCGCCGGCTCCAGGGCTTTGGGCGATCCATTGGAGCTCAAGGCCCATCCCTGTCGGAAGAAATGGCCCTGGTCGGGGAAGAAGGAGAGACAGTCGAGACCGCTGAAGCGGGCCACGGTAGCGTCGACGAGATCCTGGGTGAGCACCATGATGAGCTCGCGACAGCCAAGCTTGGCCGGGGGCAGTCGGGGAGACCCAGCTTGGCTCATCGGCATACTCTCCATACTACGGCCCTGCAGCTTCTCCTGGATCTCCGCCGACACCTCCACCAATGCCTCCGCAACGCTCTTAAGGCGCGGCGAGAAGAGCTGACCCGTCGCCGCGGCCACCGACGGACTCGGGGGCGACGTCCAGGGGGCCTTCTTCATGACGGGCTCAACCAGGCGGCTGCTGGTGCGGGCACCCGAGGCCCGGGGACGACCCTTGGGCCCACCCTGGTCATAAAGGCATTCGATCTGGCGGTCCTTGCAGGCGCTGCAGACACTGGCGCCGGAGCAGCGCAACTTGCGACTGCGGCAGAAACGACAGCTGCGTCGCCGGTCCGTGACGGGAGCCGGGTCCATGTTGGCTTTGATTTCCAGGCGCTGTTTCCATACCGGGGTGCCCATGGGCTGGTCCAGTTGCATTGACGGCCGCGGACTGTCACGGCAGGGGAGACGGCGGCCTCGAGCGCGGCATGGCGGATGGTTTTGTTCCCTGGAGGCAACATTCCCTATCGAATCGTGATGTCAAGCATTCTTGCGATGGATGCGAGCGGAGGAGGTGTCAGCCAGCCATGGCGGAGAAAGAATCCTGGCGGTATGCAGACAACGAGTATGTGCAAATGTGCAACAGTAATGTCTGCCAAGCTCCCCGCCAGCCAACGCCAGCCCACGCCAGCCCCTGTCTGGCTTAGCTGCCTCAGCCCCCGGCCTAGACTATCCTCCGAGTAGACTAGTGGTAGACTTACCGCACCGTTACCTTCCCGCTAACTCCCAGCCGGCCTAGTGCGTGATCCACTGGGCAATCAAGGTTGTCGCCGTGACACCCTCGCGCCCCGAGTGGGATTCCAATGGGAAGGGTGACGGCCAGCCAAGCTGCAAGGGATCGCCGGCATCCATGGATGCGCTCTCCTGTCACCCTCGGCAGTTAGCCAGGTAGCCCGGGGGTTGACATCTTCGGCTGTTGAAGTCTGAAGAAATCACTGGCGAATGGCTCCTGCGTGCACGAGCGCTCTAATTCAACGGTAGAAAAGTAGTATAGTTTAATTACAGGTCCTGTGTCTCATATCCCCCCCCCTTCCCCTCCACCTTACGTAGTCCTCCGTCCTCGGAGTCAGGCCTGCTTCTAGGGTCCTTCGGAGGATAATGGGGAATGCGCGAGTTCACCTCCAACGCCATCGCGGCGGAAGGTATGTATGTAGGTATCAGTCGGTCATTCATGTTCCGTCTCGTTCGTCCACACTACTGTAGTATATACGTGGTAGGGCGGGATAAGAAAGTGGGTGTTTCGGTCCAAAAGGTATCCAGGTGAAACCATCATAGCTCGCCCTCCTCGCTGCCACCCCCGTCGTCCTCGGGTTCCGGCGCCTTGGGCGGCTCCGGCTGCGACGGCGGACGGGGTTCCTCTTCTGGGGGTGGCGGCGGAGGTGGTGACGGCAGGGGCAGTGAAGGTTGTTGCTCATCAAGCGACGATTTCCTGCCATCCGTCGAGCCAGACGGCCGTCGTCGTCGCCCCGCTTCGGGTTCCGGTGCCCTGTCGCCCCGAGGTCGTTCCAGGGGCCGCCGGTCCGTCCTGCCGGGCCCGCCCTGCGAAGGCATGTTCTGTTGCACAATCTCGTCAATCCGTTGCTGGATTGGATCGACTGGCATCCCCGGGTTCGCTCCCCCGGGCCGGCTGCTCGTACTGTCCCGGCGGGGGAAAGGCCGAGGGGGCGGTGGCAGGGGGTGCGGATGCCGCGACGGTGTTGGGTATGCGTGCGAATATGAAGCCGGGGGACCGTGGCCGTTCGCATGCTGGCGGTCATGGGAGAAGGATGACACACTGCTGGGGGCATGAGCCTTGGGAACGCGTGACGACGGAGCCTTCACGATGGACGCCCCCTCCGTGTCCGTCCGGGATCGCTTGGGGGACCGTCCACCGTTTTGCGGCGCCGGCCCTGGGTCTTGCGAGTGTATCGAGTCGGTTGTCAGGGCGGAAGGAAGCACCTCGTCGGGTTCTCTGGAGCGCTTCCGACCGTTGACGGCGTCGGTCTCACGTGCGTTGTCGGTTTGACGCGTAGTGTCTGTCGGGCCACCCGCGCGCGGGATCCTGGTCTTCTCAGTACCCTCGTCTGTGCTGATGGGGGTGGTCAAGTAGTACGGGCTATTTCGATTCGTGGCATTGGTCTCATACAGCTTTGCCATTCGCATGCACGCACGACGCACCTGGGTCAGGTCCACATCGATCTGCTCCCACCACGGCCGGCCGAGCCCGTCGTCTTCGAACCCGACGTCGCAGTGCTGGGCGGCAGCGTATAGAGCAGCGGCCGCAATGGTACGGGCTGGGAACTGCAGGCAAAGGACGGTGTATACGGAATCATTGACAAAGGCCCATGCGGCGTTGCGGAGCGGCTTGTTATCTTGCATGGTGAAGAAGCCGAGAAAGTCGTACAGGATGCGGTATGGTTGCTCGAGCTGCAGGTCAAAACAGAGCGCTTCCAGGACAATGTCTTCGTTAACCAGGATGGTATCGCGCCATCGCCAGAAATCTTTGGACTGCTCGTCCACGATCATGTTGGGCTGTTTCTGCCCCACCCGGCAGCAAGCAACCACCAGCTCTTTCATCCTGCGGATATTTTCCTCCACTTTTGTAGCCAGAAACAGCGCCGCCGCCGCAGTCGTATAGGGGTGGGTGCCGGGTCGTTGTGGCAGGTCGACCATGCTGTGTCGCATGAAAAACCGGTGGAAATAAACGGCGGCGGTTGAGAGCGTAAGTTGCGGCAGCTTCAGCATAATACCAACCTGATTGATGAAGTTGACGCCCTTGCTGCGACTCATGTGCTCTGCCTCCATGGCCATGCCATCCAGCTGCGATGGCGTCCGTGTGAGCTCCTCATCGGTGAAATACCAATGCGCCTGCGTTTTCAGGAGGACGGGATTCGACGGCGCAGGAACCGGTGGGATTTCGAAATGATCTGCTGGAGATTCCATTGAGGACGGCGGAAACTAACCAAGTTGTAATGATGTTGCGGTTACAGTGATCTGTCGGGACTATTGAGTACTCGTGGTGTAGAATGTCGGAGCGAGAGAGGTGGTCAGGCAGGAGATGCGGCAAGTGAGAGAAGAGGGAAGGATCTCGAGAGTCGCCCAGCCTGACGGATCGCGCGCGAAGTGAAGCGGCCTTCCTGCTGGTCTGTCCTACTTTAGTACCGATCACCCAGTGTCTTGAGATTGAAATGTAGCAGCGTGGCGGGGGTTCTCTTGGTAGGCTGATGCTCGATCAAATCTGGTCGGGCTGACGGTAAGAGAATGCTCATTGAAGCAGGCAGCGTGATATTGGTCTTCGGCGGGTTGCTGTGCGGCATCGATCAGGTGTTAATCATTGCGGAAGATGCCCTTCATCGCATCGGAGGTGATCGATTAGCGGGAAGCCATACACATCGGAGGACTCCGGGGGTGACCTGGGGGGAGGAAAAAATCCGGGCCCGGATGGGAATGAGTGGTCCACGGCGTGAAAGGCGAGGTGGAAAGGAGGGAATGGAGGGACTGGCAAGAGTTGGTTGGTGAAGGGACTGACTGGGAGCTGCTCCTTTCCAGCCCTCGTTTTTTGGGGATGCCGAGCCGCCCAATGACGATCCGCGCTCGGATCATTGCGTTGTTCCGCCCCGGACGATCGGTCACACTTATCTATCTAGTCCGCCGTACTCTCCAATCCTCATCATCAGCCAGTGCACCAGCTGCGTATGTATCATTGCTTCCTAATGCCAAAACTCCAAACGGCGCCTTGCTTGTATGTACATAGATACAGGGAAGAAAACATATTAGAACAACCCGACTCGCAACCCCCCCGGAAGAAATCGACCAGAAATCCGCATCATTCTTCCTCACTAACTTCGCTCTCATCCTCGCTAGCCATATGATACTGATGGGACGGCGCATGCGTGTATGATTGCTGGCTTCGGGCCTCTTCCTCTTCCCGCGCGCTTTCCTCAAATGCGGCTTCCATTTCAGCGGCTAATGCATCGTCATCCTCAAGCTCGTCCTCGTCTTCACCGGCCCCGGGCTCAAGGTTCACGCCTCCCGAAGCCACAGGTGCCCCTCCGTGGCCAGCCGGAGATGGAAGCCGCAGGTCCTCGATGTCCTCATCGTCCTCATTATTATCCTCGTCGGCAGGGGTGTTATTCGAAGAGAAGTGTGCTGGATTAATACTAAAAGGACGCGACGGTGGCGGCGAGCCCATATCGATGATCAGATCACCGTCGATTATGATATTCGACCCCGGTGAAGGAATGGCCTTCTGAGAAGATACTGCACCCAGCCCCGTGTCGGAAGGTGAGAACTTGGACGGCTCCGTCGGAGGCTCTTCTTCGACAATCGTCTTCCTTCCATCGCTTTTCTGCGCAGGACGGGCTGGAGACCTGGGCCGTGGCCTGGCGGCCGCAGGCTTGGGGGGCCTAGCCCCATCCGACTTCTTTTTCGAGTGGAGCGGGTTCGGACGGCTCACTGGGCGAGGTCGGGGACTAGGGGTGGGCTTGGTAGCAGACATGAGGGGAGTGTCAACCCTGCTTGTATAGGAGGGGTGTTCCGGAGTCTTGTCCGAAACCGACTTGTCATCGTCCGCATTTTCCTTGGGAAGAAAATGGCGGTAGTCGTAAGGGTTACTGTCGTCGGCCGGGCCGTCATCGTTTCCGCTGGCATTGTCTGAGGCCCGGTCATCGCCCGATCCATGGTCTTCCTCCTGCAGTGTGCGTAACTGCTCATACTGCTCAAGTACCTGCTTCTGGGATTTGGCAGGGGCGGACCGCAGATTGAAGTGTAGCTGCGTTGCGACCGGCTCCAACACAAACACTTTCCGCGCCGCGTCGAAGACCAGGACCAGATTGTGCTCTCCAGAGTCCGAGACAGCTTGTGCTGGGTCCACACTTCCTTGGTACGAGTATGTCAGAACATTGTCGGCGTTCGGGGCTTTATCGGTAATCGTAAGATTGTAGCGATCTCGGGACTGCCGGGATCGGGTGATGCGTTGCCGTGCCGTCGCAGATTTGGTCTTATAATTATACTGGATATTGACCAGTTGCGACTGGGCCGAGCCATTTTTCCCGGTCAATCTGTCGCCCAGAACGACCGGGTACTCGGCTTGTTTGGTCGGATCGATCAATCCGCCGGTCGATAAAGCGGGGGCCGCCATCAAGACGAGGTTAGGGGCGGGGATGGTGTAGGTCGAAGAGAACGTCTGCTATTCTGTATATGGCCTTGGTGCACACAGTCAGGGAGAAAATTTCATTGCTTGGAGGTCTATACGCCAACAGGGCCCTGCACGCAAGGGAGAACGTCACACAGCGGCGGCGGCAGTCGAAGGGGCCAGAGCGACCGGAGAACCAGCACCGGTCATGAAGCAACAGCTATATAAAGAGGGGTCAGGAGATAAAGATAATTAGCAGAAGCTGTATAGGTCACTCGAGGATCGAGACCCAGGTGATCACACTTCACAAGGGGTGGGTTGGTTGGGATGTGGAGAAGGGAGAGTGGAAGAGAGGGCGCTGAGGAGAAGATGACGGGACGGACCCCGACTGGGAAGAGGCCTCGACAGCGTTGGACGGCGGAGGCCTTCCCCCTTCCGGTTAGTGCGCCCGGGTGTTCTGACTTCCCCTTTCGAGGCACAAAGGCGCCCATCTTTACTTTCCCGGAGGGCTCCAAGAATAGTATCAAGTAGGACTGTGTAAGTGGTCGTCGTGGCGGTGTATTCCCCCGATATTCCATCAAGGATTGATTCCCTTACACTGGCGATGCCACTCGCAAGGTTCCTTTGACCGAGGACCCTGCTGCTGCTGCACCACCACCACCACCACCTCCCCCTCCCCCGTCAGCTGCTCCAATCGCCCTGCCAAGGCTCGGTGTTTCCGCGTCACGTCCTCCCATTCGTAGGCCAAGTCATCCTCCTCGTCCTCGTCGGCGTCGTCCGTGGCATCACCCAGCTCGGTCAGGATCATGCCAAAATCTCCTCCAAGCCGGCCCAGACTGGCCGCGCAGTACAGCACCTGGGTTAGGAGACTCTCCCGGGAGCTTTTGTCCCGGACGTTAGGGAGATACGTGCGCAAGGTGTCCGTTAGTAATTGGACCAGGTGCATGGGAAAGGTGGCCAGCGCAGGTGGCAGGCACTGTAATGGATCTTCTTTGCGAGCCGGTCGCGATGCGGCCGCTTTGATCCGCGCATCAATCCCCCGTAAACCTGCCACTGCTAGTTCGGACTCGGACTGGTCCGGAGTAAAGATGTTCTTGTATAAGGACACGATCGCAAAGCTCTGCTCGCGGAAGATTTCAATATACCGTTTCAGATACTTCTCCGTCTGATGTCCTTCCGACCATGCTCCCGTTGCACCGTTCTTTTTGTCCATTGTCGGAGCCCTACGGTGCGTCTCCTGGTCGGCCAGCTCTCGTAAAGGATCCAAAGCTTCCAGCATAGTTATCAAGTTCGCCAGCCTACAGATCAGGAAGATAGCTCCCAAGGCGCCTTCCCCTGACACCGGTGAGCCTTCGTTGTGAAGGTGGTCGAGCTCCGGTGCCACCCTTCGCAGCCAGCCTACCGTCCTCATGGCAGCGGCTAGTCGCAGGTTCTGTGCCCGGAGACCCGCGATCAGATTCGATGTCATATCCTTCATGGCATCCTCGGCCTGGGTAACCACGTCTTTTATGAGCGGGGAGTCGGGATACAGTGTCTGCAGCCGCTTGATGTGTGCATACAGATCCAATGCCGTCGAATACGTCGTTGAAACCGAGCTGCCCGTAGTCCCCGAACTGGCGGCTGCAGAGGAGACGGCCGTTGAGAGCAGCGTAGGTAGCTCTAAGATGTCGGACAGCCGGTCGACATTTCGAGCGAGCTGCATCACCTTCTTTCGTTGCTCGAGGGATACATTTTCGGCAGCTCTGCTGTATTTGGACGAGAACTGGACGGCCTCTTCGTCGAGTTTCGGGACTGCATCTCGGAGTTGCTGTGCGTCCCGGGTCAACTGAGGGATGGACGCGCGGAGGTTAGACAGGCGATCGGCGGACGTGACAAAGGTCTTGTGTGAGCGATTCGACAGGGCTTGAAGCGACAGAAGGGTGGAATGAGAAGACTGCGTCAGCGACTGGGGTTCCGTGAACTGTAATGCTTGGAGAGAGAGTGTAGGGAGTCGGTTGAGATATTGAGCCGTGGTGGAATCATGGTCCGGGTCGCAGAGGGCAGCGGAGGCCTTTGTCGCAGCCAGATGAGGGGCAAGTAGCTCATAAAGATAGTCGGTCATCGCTGAAGGGGCCTGCTGGTTTGCTGGGAGCCGGGATAGTGGAGAGTGAGAGGGTGAAATGGCCGGTCAGTGTGCCGGAGGAAGAAACAAGCCAGATTTGTTGCCGGTTCGTGATGGCTACGGCGGCCTTTGCGGCAACTGGCGAAGTCGGGCTTTCCGGAGGCCATTTCCAGACCATGGCCTCCAATAGTTTCTCTTGGGTCTATAGCTAAGATTATCTGAGATAACTGGAAGTCTATATGGACAAAATCATCTCCCTTGAATAGTGGTTTCCATACAGGACCACAACTCCAGCCTTATATGTCAATATACTGTTGTATACGGTAATATTGGAAACCATCTGGACCCGCGGCGACTGACATCATTCGACGCGCTAACCCCATCAAGCCAACCCCAGGTCCGTCCCGCCAATGGCCGACCCGCATTGCAAATCCCACTCCCTCCTCGTGCTTCTCCTGCTTCTCCTCTCATCGCTTCTCCTCCCCCTTGACGCTGTCTCCTCTGCGCCTGACTCCTGCTCGTCGGTCGTTTTCGCCTCTCTGGGAGCTACGGTGTATACGTAGTACTTACGACGTGGTCAGCACGGTGGATCTGCATTTCGAAACCTACCATCGTTGTCCGATCTAGCGCTTGTCTTTTCCCCTCAACCCCACTCCAACCCAACTACTACTGCATGCAACAGTAATCATGGGCAAACCGCGGGTGAGTGCTCCGCTGTTGGAATCCATTCCTATCCCGGGTACTGTGTCTCACTCTAGCAGATGATCATCTTGATCCGCCATGCCCAATCCGAAGGAAACAAGAACCGGGAAATCCACCAGACCATCCCCGACCACCGCGTCAACCTCACCCCCGAAGGACACCGTCAGGCACAGGAGGCAGGCTCCCAGCTACGGGCGCTTCTACGACCCGATGACACCATCCACTTCTTCACCTCTCCGTATCGTCGTACCCGGGAGACTACCGAGGGTATCCTCCAGTCCCTGACCTCAGACTCTCCGGCCCCCTCTCCATTCCCGAGGCATACAATCAAGGTCTACGAAGAACCCCGGCTGCGGGAACAAGACTTTGGCAATTTCCAGCCATGTTCGGCCGAGATGGAACGGATGTGGCTCGAAAGGGCAGACTACGGTCACTTCTTCTACCGAATCCCCAACGGGGAATCCGCTGCCGACGCCTATGACCGCGTCAGTGGGTTCAACGAGTCGCTGTGGCGTCTGTTCGGAGAGAATGACTTCGCTAGTGTCTGCGTACTGGTCACGCATGGGTTGATGACCCGGGTGTTCCTTATGAAATGGTACCACTGGAGCGTCGAGTACTTCGAAGATCTCCGTAACATCAACCACTGCGAATTCGTCATTATGAAGCTCAACCCGGATAATGGGAAATACGTCCTCCAGAACCAGCTACGCACATGGTCCGACCTGAGGAAGGAGAAAGAGCAAGAGCGGCAGCAAGAGCGGGCAGTTAAGGGGCTGGGCCCAGCGCATCCAGCACCGCCCGAGACATCTGTCCCTATTAGACGCAAATGGGGTGGCTGTCCAGATGGGTGCGATCATGGCGTTCGACGAAAGGGCTCCTTGCGTGCACCTCGTGGGAACACAGCAGAGCACCTGAAGCATCACCATGAGTCTCACACCAAAAAGACAGCGATCAATGACGTCGCCCACAGCCACGCCTCTCAAGAGAAGCCAAACAACCTACCCACTCCGTCCACAAAAGTAATGGCAAGCACCTCTCAGGTTGATCAACAAATGCTTAGAGCTCCAGAGCCCGCCCTGGGAGATCGCTCAATTGATGCAAGGCCTTTGGAGAGAACTGTGCCCTCCCCATCCCCGCAGTATGACTTTCAAGGCGTCCAGCTAGAAGCCACATCCACCTCTGCCTCCACCCAAGCAACTTTACCAACACCCGCCACATCCAACAGCACCAATCTTCCAAACCGATATCTCTCAACATTAACCCCAACCCCAACCTCAAATACAATTCCCCGCCGTCCCGGCCTCGCGCATCTCCACCGCGACAGCGAAGATCACCTCCTTCATCCTCCCCACGCCAACTACGCCTACATCCACCTCGTCGGCCGCGATGGCGGCGGCTCCCTAAGCGGTGTGAACAGCCTCGCCCCGTCAGAAGACGAGCGTGACGAGAAACCTTACCCCAACACACACATCCACACTCATAGCCATGCCCAGGCCTACACCCGCCCCAGATCCATCTCGAGCTCCCACCAATCCAGACCATCTCAAGACCTGGACAACGACGGCGACGATGAAAGCAGCAGCAAACAGGCTGCGCGACTCCGACGCACCCGATCACATAACCACCATCATCGCCACTTTCCGGTCCCGGGGCGCCGTACTCTCACCAAACGAGTGACCAGTGTCCTTGACCAGGGACCCTCCAATCAGGACAGGTCAGAAGATGGACCCATTCCCACTGATACTCCAACTTCAAAAGCCGAGAATAATCATCTCGGCCAAACGGACGAATACGACCCCGCCCATGACCATGAAGACGATCAATACGACGACGATCATGACCATGACTATGAATGCGAACACAATCACCACCATCACGACGACGGCGATAGAGAGGAAGGGGACTACAACGAAGACGACGACGACACTCTCGAAGCCGAAAGACGTCATGACCAAAGCATCAGAGGAAGTGTTTACTAGGACAAGCCGCAGGCGGTCATCTCCTCCTTCTCCTCCCTTCCTCCCTCTCTTTCTCCCTCTCTAGCTAGAAAAAAAAAGAAAACCCCCAACCAGACAGATACCACGAGCATACCACGAAAAGACAAATTAATCAATCAACCATCAATAATAAAGCCTATCCCATGTATTCAACCCGGCCACCACATACATACATCATGGTAGATTCCTCCCTCCCTCCTACCCTTATAGTTAACCTCATCATGACATACACATAGACCAACAACCACCCCTCCTTCTAATCGAATCAGCAAACACCACAAATCCTCCAGACAAAACCCTAGCATTTCCTCCCTCCCCTCCTCCCCTCATGTTCTAATAATCCTGTTTTCCTTTGCTTTGCTTTCCTTTCCTTGACTTACTTATTCCCCTTCTCAATCCGTCCCCCCCTCCCCCCCTCCCCTCCACCGTATACGTACCACTTACTAAAACCGAAAAAGATACTAGCAACTTACTAACTTAGTACATATACGCCAACTGAACCAACTACATTTCATTTCAGATACATACATACGTAGGCAGGGAGGGTTTTATTGTTTATTTTGGTTTCTGACTGTATCTGTATTTGTTTTTTTGTATTATGATTTCTGTATATAATATGATATAATATAATAGATAGCTTGTTAGTTTTTCTTTCTTCTGTTTTCCATTATCATGGATTGGATATAATATATTTGGATAGGTAGGTATTGATCTTGGTTGTTTGGTGATGTTATGAAGTCAATCAATCCATGCACGGTTCCCCGCCAAGAAGGAAAGAAAGAGAAAATACAAAAAAAGAATCGTGAACAAACTACCGGAAATAGATATAGGTCAAGTCAAGTCAGGAACATCCCTCGACGGTCTAGGGAAGCTCAAAATGTCTTTGCCCAGATTTCTTGTGGTTGGTATGAAAGTAGTGAATCTAACTTACATTCATGGAATGAAGAGTGAGAAGGGGAAAAAAAAGCCTCACAAGAAGTGCGGTCACCCGAGGAGAATAAGACAAGACAAAGAGTAGATAGAATGGGCATAAGGGGGGAGTATCACTTTTCAAATGCCTCACCAATGATTGGGGGACGATCGATAAACAAACATGCAAGATGAAGGTCATGGAAGGTAAAACGAACAGACAAAAGTAATGTACAACCAAGAGTACAGCGACAACTCGATGCATGTGGCACCAAGGCAGAACTCTGGTCGCATTGAAAAGAAAACGAAAATGGATCTGTCGACCGGAACAGATTAGTGCAGAAAGAAGAAGAAAAACAAGAGCACGGATTAAAGGAAAACCAAACAAATCGAGGTATTAACGCCACGGGACTCAAGTGGAGTGTGGGTGAGAAGAAAAACCAATGTACCAACTTGACGAAAGTCAAGCAAAACAATCTATGAGTAACAATCGCCAGATAAAATGCCCAAATCCGGAGAAAATGAGGAAAAGATCGAACAGGTCAAAGAGAGAGGCGGAGAAGGCGCAGGCGAAACACAGGCGAGAACGCAAAAGAAACAATCGTAATTGTCGTGACATCTTACTCCACAGCTTCGGCCGAAGGATTCACTGGGGTAACTTTTCGACACGATGGGGTGGTGTCGAAGGGGAAGAGAGACAGAAAATAGTGTCACATCGTGAAAGGACGCGCAACCCTGGGCGGTAGATGCGAGGAAAGCGACCCCGATTCGCCGGACACTTTTTTTGGAGGTTTTTGCTTTTCGAGCCTTGAAAGAGAAGAAAAAAAAAAGAAAAGGGACGACCGATGGTACTTTTTCAAGCGAACAGACATAACCGAAACCGACGGAAAAAAGCGGGTAGCCATGCAGAAACACGAAGGAAACACGGTATCATCAGAACAAAAATAAAAGATCTAGAAGCGGAGAAGAACAGAGTTAATAAGAAACGTTTTTCCAGTGATCAAAAGAGGCAGTCAGGCTGATCCCCTGACTAGCCAGCAACGATCGGTTGCATCGAGCCAAACGGGTTGGCACACATGTAGTGCTCCATATGCTTGGCACAGTACAAGCAACCACAGGACGACCCGTGGCCCGTCCACACGCTCTGCGCGAATGGGAGCGCATATGCGGGGGTATGATGGTAGGACGGCGGCTGGGATCGCGGGGCAGGGGGGATGTACTGCTGGGGCGGCGGAACCCAGGTGCGCGAGTAGGGCGGTGGAGGCTGCGTGTACCACGGCCCAGCAGCATAGTAATCCGGAGTGTTCGGTCCCGTGTGAGGTGCAGAGGGGGGCGAATACTCCGAGGCCGCAGGGTTCAACCACGAGGTCTCGTAATTGGCGCTGCGCTGATACTGCGGCGGGATCGGTCCCTCGGGCGAGAGCAGTGGCTTCGACACGCGATGGCTCCGGGGGACGTTCGTGTCGATGGGGACCAATGCGTGGCGGGATTCCTGCGCCCGGGCCGCAGTCTTGTTACGCCAGGTTTCCCAGTGAGAAAGCCAGGTCGCAAAGCCGTCCTGTTTATCGTAGATACGGTCGTGAATCTTCCACTCGAAGGCAAAGAGCCAGTCGAGCTCCATCGAGTTCAGCTCGCCTACGGGGATGTTGCTAACTTCCGCCCAAGACTTGTTCTGGAAGGTATTGTCATCCAAGAACTTGCTTCCCAGAAGGAGGGCCACCGTGAGCATCCGGTAGACCTGGCCACTGCCGGAATGAAAGACCTTGGCGGAAGAAAGCATGCGCATCCTACTAGCCAAATAGTAGAGACCCAGGAGAATCGTTGAACTTGGCAGACGAGTCGACGACAAAATCTGATAAACGTATTTCCGAAATTGGGGCGGGACCGACGTTCCTGGGTAGACGCTTCGCGCGAAGTCAATATCTGCTAGGTTGATCTTGGTGATGTACAAAGCATACATTCCCTGGGCCATCTCAGCCACAAAGTCGGACATCTGGTCCATCTCATAATCCAAGTGGGCGGCGACACCTCCAGTAGCCTTTTCCTCCTTGCGCTGGGGCTCCTGCTGCACCATCATGTCTTGTCGTCGGTATTGGGGCGGAATGGCGCTCTCCATCGGAGGCAACTGAACGTTGTTGCGGATGGGAGGCAGGACATTGGCGGAACCCAGGGGACCGAACATGGGCTGGTTGAGCGCGGAGTGAGCGGCGACCATTTCCCTACCATTGCGGACACCCAGAGCGGACTGCGAGTTCATGGGCTTTGTGTAGCAGGTCGACTGGGAGTACTGCTCGATGAAATCACAGCCGTTCTGGGGGTAGCGAGGCGGGAACGCGGCAGAGTGGCCGAGGAGGTAGTAGGATTGATCGTGCTCCATCCTGCCACCGCTCAAGACATGGGGGGGAGTAGGAGGAAAGCCCTGGAGGCCGGGGGCAAAGAAGGACGGCATAATGGGGGGATTAAGAAAAGAAACAGAGAGAGAGAAAAAAGGCCAGTTCAGGACGGGAAGGTAGACGGTGGTCTGGGGCTGTAGCCGAGATTCCCGAGTCAGCGAATGGGTTTCAATGGGACAATGATCCCACAGAGCAAGGAGTCGAAACACCAAGAAAGACACAGATACGAACCGTCTACACGTTCGCCACACCCTGATCCTGGGGGGTAGAGCGGTTGCTCAGCGAGCCGCAGCTCTGTTTTATGGGGTGAATAGATCTCTTAGTTGAATAACATGGAGGTGCAATTCCACAGTGTGTCGAAAGGAGCGGAAGAAGCGGTCGCGACGTAGATGTCTCGGATGTGTGAGTTCCTTGCCGGACAGAGTGATCCTCTTGCGGGCACGAGTCTGGTGATCCTTTTCCTTCCGGGTCGAGCGGACAATTGATCGAACACGAGGCACTCGAGGTTGGAGGCGAAAAGGGACGGGGTGCGGCAATCACTGGACGTGTAGAGACGCTCGACGATTATGAAGGCGGGAAAGGATGTTGTATGAAGCGGAGCACAGGCGAGAGATGTTCGAATTCTTTCCTTTTGACTTTTTTTTTCAATTTATTTTTAAGAGGAAAAAAAAAATCAAGCAAAACAAGTTCTCGCGTCTGGTGGAATGGCTCCGATCCACGGCGACAACGACACTTAGTGAAAAGCTCGTTGAGTATGAGTAGGTAGTAAAGAGGATTGAGGAGGGTTGAAATTGAAGGGCAAGAAGTGAGTATGATGAAAGATGTGGAGGGGAGAGAGAGGACAGAGAGAGAAGAGGAGGAAGAGAGAGGGAGGGGGGGGGATGGGGAAGAGAAGAGAAGAACAGAGCAGAGGAGGGAGAGAGTCGAAAGGCAAGGCGAGCAGGAGCCAAAGCCAGAGAGCGAGAGAGAGCCAGCCAGAGACAGAGACAGACAGAGCCCGAGCCAGCCAGAGGGAAAAGCGAGCGAGAAGAAAGGGAGGGATTGCTGCTTAGTGGTCCGAGGGGACTGTCAGAGCGAGTCTAGTCGACTGACGATCCCCGGCTCACTTCCTTCACCTCTGACTAAACCGCCCCGTCAGTAACACCGCCGTATGGGCATGATCATTCATTCCCTTCTGTTCCATTATTTCTCCTTTTTCTTTGGTTTCAATTTGTTTTTGGTCTACCTACCGTACAGATTGCAGCCTTTTGCATTGGCCCTTCCGGAGGAACCCCCTTCTTGTTCTCCATCATCCTCCGTGGAGCAGAGTACACACCGGAATGAACCCAGGGAAAAAGGTCAAGTGTAAAGGAAATGTATCAGGTTTAGGTAGAAGAATATTAATCATAATTCTCCTTCGTTATAGTTTTCATCGATTTGGTTTATTCTATTTATTTTATTTTATTTTTTTTTTTTATTACTGATCTTAATTATGATGACCGTTGGCATCTGCCTATAAGAGCCAAGCAAAGGTTCTTTATGACGATGAACAGGTACCAATTTGAATCACAACCATCGAAGCAAAGAACCCACCAGAACGATCTTAACTTAAGGAGTGATGGAGTGATGACAACCAAACCAAGCAGACCACCAGCCGCAACACCCGGGTGAAGCCAGGCAGACGGCTTCCCACGGAGGAAGAGAGTAGGTACATGGCCTGGAAGGTTTAGAGTTTGGAAAAAATTTTCCCTACTATTTCCCTTAGAGCCTGCTAACAGTAAAAGGATGAACCAGTGATGATGGAACGGCAGCAGGGAAATGCCTTTACTACGGTAGGTGTAGTGAAAAAAAAAAAAAAATAAATAAATAAAAATAAATTAAAAAATTAAAAAAAATCTAATAAAAACCAAAAGGGAAGGGAAGGGCAAGGAAAAAAAAGAAAAAGAAAAAGGATGTCTCCCGTTGAGAAAGAAGAGAGAAGAGGGAGGAGACCACTCAGACTGACCGACCACCCAGAGGGCTACTCCACCGTAACGCTGCTGAACGGCCAGGTTACTTTCCATCATCGACCCAGCGTCCAATTCCCACAAAAACCCGCGGCCAGAACGGAAAGAGAAGCCCGGGTCCATGGTTGACTGGCTTACTCACCACCACTAGATAGGTACTACTACTGGCCCTTAATATAGTATCTTGCACAGCGCCAGATGGAGCATGGAGCATGGAACATGGAGCAAGCAGGGAGCCTGGCAGAAGAAACAGAAGGATGATGAATGCTGATGACAGCCTAGGGGAAAGGACCGACACAATTTCCCAGGATCCCCAACCTCCGGCCAGTCAGCCGGTGCAATACGAGCAAGGTACCGCGGGCATGGTAATTAAGTGTCAGATGAGGGTGGCATGGCGGAGATGCTTCATCCAGGACGGATGGAGTAGGCTCTGCCTGCAAATCCATCCAATAATCGACTGCACGACCTGCGGATGGACAACTATGGAGACCCGACAGGCCAGCCGGACCAGACCCCTGGGCGGGAAGGAAAAGAAGAGAAGGCCACTCACTACTGTCGGCCGGTCAAACTGTTTAGGACTGGTGACTGGCCTTACGTAGTGTGCCTGTGGCCTTTTGGCCTTGTCTAGCGATTCTAGTAGTTCACTACTACTGGTGCCGTTGAGGAAAATTCCTTGAATAATCCACCGGTTAATGGAAGATGGTGGTGGTCTGGACGTTGAAATTATCATTCTTCTTAATATTACTATTATTAATTACTCCGTTCCTTTCCACGGGATGATTCAATCTACCTATACCAACCCATGATTAAAGTGATGCATCCCGCGAACTGATGAATGGACCCAATCAATCCCCGGCAGCATCGTCATTCCTGTGATTGGCTGGGGGCGGACAAATAGGGGGGGTGGAACAGGAGGCGGTGCGATGCAGTCCATCATTTCAGTGGTAGAAGAGATACCATCAGTACAGATACAGAGACTACTCCCTACTAGTAGGGAGTACTGTGTAGGGACATGGAGGCAAATGCAACTGCAGAGGCGTCACACCGTGGGAAAAAAAAAGCACTGGCAAGATGAGAAGTGGCAGGCGGTATCTGTACAGTGTAACCATACAGGGAAGATACCAGATACCAGATACCGGAGCCACTCTCCAGTTACCTACCTACGCTAGTGGGAGACCCCCCCTCGAACTGCTCAACGAATGGGTGGGACGTGCGCCCCCGTGCTAAATTAGAAAAGACAAAAAAAAGGGCAAAAAACGTGTCTGGGTGGTACATGAACTGGGACTAGTCGGTCTGTGGCTTGGCTTATTGCAGGAAGAGGAGGCAAGTCAAGTCGGAATGTGATCATTCGTTATTTATAGCCAGGAGAGGAGGATAGTAGAGGATACAAAGATACAAAATACAAAATACCATCTATCTACTACTACCTACTGCACTCGACCCAGTCAGTGAGTGGCAATGCCAGGATCCCAAGATCGAGACTGTCAAGGCGGACCCCCTCCAGACCAATCCGAAGATGCAGACAGCCTCATTTTGAACTATAAGCGCAATGACACAACAGGCAGAGGAAGGCGAGGGAGGGTCACTGACATGCAGCCCGCGACAGGTACAGAAGCGCATTGCACCGACATCTACCTACATCATCGCAATCAGCTTGGCAGGTAGCGGAAACATTCCATGCCTACATTCCTGCGTTGCTCGACCAACTACCTACCTACTATGTACGTATGTATGTATCTACCTACGTAAGGTCGATGCCTGATAGAGCACCTTACTGAGTTGAGCCCTTCCTTCAATCTAACGGAGGTGTCCGATCACTAGGTAGATACTGCGGGATGATCGATCAGGTGCTCCAACTGACTTTTTAGTTGAGGCTGTTGTAATCAAGTCATCCTCTCAGGCTGTGACTCACGGACTGCAGGGATCCAATTGGGACGTAGGTAGGTACCTGAGATATTCGGAGTTCTGCCTGCTCTTAGATGCCTACCTACCTAGATAGTAGTAGTATATGTCGGCAGATTAGTGTCAACTTTAAGTCTCTATTTACTGTATCCTAAACAAATACCGATAATAGATATATCCCTCACTACCACTACCACTACTCGGTACTCTGTACCTCGTACTCCAAATAGAAACCAACCCCGCAGCTCTCCTTAAAAGCAAGCATGGGTAGTATCATCCGTATCCCAGCAACCCAACCATCCATCCAACCCCAATGACATAACTAACTAACTAACTAACTAATCTCATATTAACATTGACAGATCAACAATAATAAATAATATAATACCTACCCAATCCCAAACTAACGGCCAAAGCACAACCTACCTAGGTACCTACCTACATCATCCAGACGGAAAGCAGAAACATCTCCTGTTTCACAATACACCCACCCCAACCACCAGATTATTACCTAGACTATTGCTATTACCCTTACACCGTAAGATTGTCTCACAAAAACCCCAACAACCAGGTACCTAGGACGGTAGGACCTGATGATGTACTAGGGAAATAACCAGTAATGAGGTTTTTTTTACCAGCCACACAACAGAAGATAGACAGACAGACCTTGGTAGGTACTAGGTACGTACCGACTGCACTGCACTGCACCCAAGGCAAAGAAAGTGGGGAGAGAACGAGGGGCAATAACCACTATCATCATCGCTGCCCGATCTGAACCACTCACTCACTCAATTACTTACTCACACACACACACACCGACAGTAGTCAGTTAATCATGTAAGCAAGCACCCATCTACACAGACAATAATCTCGCTAAACGATAACAACCGACCGACCGACCGGTGGTCAATGCATATAATTACCGACATCCAGCCCAATAATATATACAGTAGGTAGTCATCCGCATCTGGCAACTGACAGATACAGACACCTACATCTACATCTACATTGACCTACATATGTATGGCATCTTCACGAGCAAATAACATACACGACGATAGTAAACGGCCTACCACTAAAAGGATTTGGTGACTGACTCCTCCGGACAGACGGATATGCACCGTCACCAGCACCACCGGCCCGGTGACTGCTGCTGCTGCTGCCACGGGTGAATCCGGTTGGTAAGGGAAACTTAGATAGAGGAGTAAAGAATAGAGGGGAAGGGAAAAAGTGATTTTTATTCATTCGATTAGGTATGGACAATGCAGGTGTCAATCTACCCCGCTGCGCTGCGCTGGTCCTGTAAGTGCCAGGTGGAAACGAGGTAGGGAAGATTCGGATCGATGGTGGGGGAGGGGTAATGAATGGGCCTGCCCATCGGCCTACTACTAGGTAGGTACAGAATAGTATCTATCTATCTACTGGATCTACTAAGAGTCAAGACAAGTCATAGCCTCTCCATCGGGGTCACCATCGCGTCGAATCAAATGCCTCAATCAAGCACGCCGCATGCAACCCCCGTTCGTATTTTGTCTATGCACCTAACTCCAGCTTTTTTTTGGCAAGGGGCTCCCTTCCCACCTCCCCGGAAGAAATGTAAATCACAAGATGAGAGAATCCGGTCAAATGCAAGACTCTCGGCCCGGCGCTTAAGCCATGCGCTCCGGGATGTCGCGGACGTAAGACAAAACAG
This sequence comes from Aspergillus sclerotioniger CBS 115572, assembly GCF_003184525.1. Taxonomy (NCBI): domain Eukaryota; kingdom Fungi; phylum Ascomycota; class Eurotiomycetes; order Eurotiales; family Aspergillaceae; genus Aspergillus; species Aspergillus sclerotioniger. The sequence continues at coordinate 196,324 of NW_020291003.1, read as the reverse complement.
GAAACAGGAAATGGACCCTCGGTCCAGAACGGAGGGGATATCATCGAGAAGCAGTGGCAGGTGAACCGCACCCACCATGGAGCAAATGGAAATGGAAAAGGAAATGAAATGAGCATCGATGAGAAAAGCAGAACGCAATAAATCAGACTCCGTTTCATGTCATAGATCGCTGTGATCGCACATGTTCCCAGATCACAGATATCTCTTAACACCGGCCCAGTCTCCATGTGCAGATGTTCGTAAACATGAAAAGCAAATCCCAGGTCGTAAATTCGTCAGTCTAGTCTGCTAGTCTATCCTGATATGTCGCTTGCAACTATTCGTCCTTCAGACTCCCAATCAGGTTGCGGAGCGCATCCAGAATGACCGCCTCGTCCTTTGGCTCACCACCGGGGAACGAACTGTCCGTGGCATTGCCCAGAACACGAGCGCGGGCACTCTTGAGCACTTCCCGGATGTAGTTCTTGTCCTCATAGTCTTCCATCAGCACCGCTTCGAAGTCGTCAATGGCCTTGTTGGCTCGCTCATTGAACGACGACGCCTCCGAATTGTCCATGGGACTTGGCCCAGGATCGTGGCCGATGCCCATATTGGGCGGGTGCTGCATAGGAGGACCCGGTGGCGGCGGTGGAGGATGACCTTGATGCGGTGCATTTATATGGGGCATAGACGGTGGATTGGGTGGAGGATAGGGAGACTGGTGCTGCGGTTGGGGTGGCATCGTCTGCGTCTGTTGTGACTGCTGCAGCTGAACCAGCTGCGGTGGCGGATCCGAGGCATAAGGCGAGGTATAGGTCGAGGGTGTAGTTTGTGCAAACGCAGGTGGGAGGTTGTTTCGGAGCGGACTGGGTATCGGGAAGGGGGTAGAGGCGGCGGCTTGAGTAGGAGGTGGATAGGGGCTCGTATGGTGAGGCGCAGGAGGAGGATTGGGGGTAGGGACTGGGGGAGGCGCTGCATAAGGATTGGCCGGCATTGACGGGAATTGGAAGTGCGGGTTGGCCATGCCAGGCTGTCCATTCTGACTGCCGTACGTTGGATTCAGCTGAGGCATGTACTGTGGAGTAGCGGCCGGGGCAGACGGGGGCTGCGATGCTGGCGGAGGAGGCGAAGGCCGTCGCTTCTTCTCCTTCTCGACCGATGCCCCGGGGCGCAGCTGCCACGACCATCCTTTACCATCACGCTCGGCATGCATGAACAGATGGCTGTTGCCATTGAGGTTGTGTCGCACACTGGATGTCCAGCCTTCCGTTTCGCACTTGAATCGGAAATACGGGTATTTCAACTTCAGCGCGCGGTAGATTTGCTTGAGCGTCATCGGAGTGCCAGCCTCTGTGAGAGCATCGAAGATGAGGACAGCATAGTTGTACGGCGGTTTGGCCAGATCCTCCGGCGTGTACGCAGACTCGGGCGGATAGTTCGGTGATGGCGAGCGTGACGGCTTGCGCTTCTTGACTGGAGGTGCCTTGATAAACTCCTCCGGACGGTGTTCCATGGGAAACTGGCCGCCTTCCGTGGATGGCAGTGGAAAGTCCATCGGCGTGCCATCGGGCTTCTTCCTCTTGGTGTACTTGCGCTTCTCGGGCTTGGACCCAGGAGACTCGCCGCCCATGGAGTCTTTGGGTGTCGTTGCAGTCGCAGTTGGTGCCGGAGCCTTTCCGGCCTTGGATCGGTTCACAGGCGGAGGAGTGACGCCCCCATTCGCCTCGCGCTTCGCAGCCAACTTCTGTTCTCTGGCCAATTCGGCTCGTTCGCGTTTGGACATGATGCCGTCCTTCGGGGGCCGTCCAGGGCCACGACGTCGAACAGGCTGCTGAGTGATGTCCCCGGATCCTTCAACGGATTGCACCGGCCGCGCCGATTCCGGTTCCCGGGTCTTCAGAATGATCTTCGTGGTCTTCGGGGCCTCCTTGTTCTCCGAACTATCAGGCCCGCGTTTTTGAACCGCCGTCTCATTCTCGGCGGTCGTGGAAGCCTGCGTCTTCTCTTCTTCGGCAGCATACGGCTCCTCCTCTCTATCCGCACCGGTTTCTCCAATTGGCACGTCGGGAAGCAGGAAGCGGATGCGGACGCCTCCAATCTGAATATAATCGCCACTGTGCAAAGGTCTTACTTGACCTGGCGATAGCCAGTCTGCCCCGATAAAGGCGCCGTTCCGTCCCATTACTTCCATTTCGAACAGATTGCGATCAAAATTGTACGCGATCTTGACATGTTTTCGAGAAATCCCTCGGTGTCCCGCGGCACTCCCGTCAACCGTCGCAGGGGGGTGAATTGGGATGGTCGGACACGCATCGGGTGAAGGAAGCAAGGCCAAAGCATCGACTGGCTTTGCATCTCCATTCCCTTCATTCAAAGACTGCATCGCAAGTGCATTGTAGTCGGTGGTCGATTGTAATTGGGCTGGGGTCGCATGCAGCGGAGCACCTGACTCAGCATGGGACGAGACGGACGAGCGACGACTGAGATGATGTGGCAGATGTGGCGGGATATCCGGATCAAACCCCATAATGCCACCGCGATCACTGACGACGCTCCCTAGAATCCCGCTGCCCTCGTGTTTTACGCGGTTGGGTGTATGTGATGTGTTGCCACCGCTCGAACTCTTGGCCCGGGACGTCCTTATTGCCTGACGGACTTGTACTTCGCGTTGATGCGCGGCCCGGGCAGCTCGTACATCACGCCCAAGGATAAAAGAATATGTATTGCAATAGAAGTGACCGTCATCGAATTCCAATTTCGCAAATGCCTGGATCCGGGGCTCAGACCCAGCGACCGAGCCGGCGATATCGTGAGATAAATGTCCACCAGTATATCCAAGGGCGGATAAATCGGCGCCTTGCGACAGATAAGCCGCGGTGAGCATCTCATTTTGTTGTAATGCCTCGAACGGGGTCTTGGGAGCCGCCGTGATATCGAAGGGGGAGAAGAGGTCCGAGTGGTCTAGACTCGATTTCGCGAACAATAATGGGTCTGTCAGGCCTTCAACAGCATCGGTCTCCCTTATTGCCATACCCTCATCGTGATCTGGGTGCGAAAAAGACAAGACGGGATGTTGATCGGAGTTTTTCTCATCTTGCTGGTGAAGAGCCAGCGGTTCAGTCGATCCCGGCGGAAATTGATCCAAGCCTCCGTTGGTCGAATCCGCAGGTATCGCCGGGGATACTGACGTCGAATCGATGTGCCATTGGCCCTTCATATCGTGACCGTTGTTTTGGGGATGATCCGTCCCGTCATGAGCTTGCGGCATTGGATGATCCTCGGGTCCAAGACCGTCGGCCGAGGACTGGTTTCCGAGCAGTTGGGCCAGCAGAGCACTGGCGGCAGATTGGCGGCGGAAATCGGACTGGGAGTCTGGAGCGGCGGGCAGGGAATGGGGGGAATCGTGGTCGCCGGGTTCGGACTTGACAAGAGGGGTGGTGGAAGGCAGGGAGGGCAGGCCATTGGGAGGAGAGTCGGGGGCAGAATCGTGCAGAGGGCGGATTGCGGAGTCGCTGGGCGGGGAGGGGTGCGGTTGGTCGCCAGGTTGCTGCTGGGAGCGAGGGTAGTCGTACACGGACGACATGTTTGGCGCAGCATCCGGAGGACGATGGCCCACCGCAGACGCTGTCATGGTCTGCGACGACGACATGACCGGCGGGCTGGTCTTTGGGGGGGATTGGAGAAGGACGGGCTGGGAAGGAGGAGGAGGAGAGGAGGAAGTCAAGGGCGGTGAGGCTGAGGCCCCGTCCATCCTGCCCTGTGACTGGTCCGCCCCGTCACGCCCCGGCCTTTTTTTCATAAATTTTCTGCCAGCTCGTGACGGTATTTTTGATCCTCTTGCGGGATTGCATTGATTTTAACCGTATTGGCGGTGTCACAGCTTCCTGTGGACGTATCAGCTGCTTCATTCATTGTTTCCGTACCTGACCCCATAGTCCTTCCCCCATCCAATCTACTACAACTGCCTAGGACTTTACCACCACCCCCAACTAACACTTCACCCACCTAGTCACCACCCTCACCACCAAGATGCCAAAGAAACCATCTAAACCCTCCAAACAACCCCCTCCCTCCTCCTCCTCTTCAACCTCCAACTCCAACTCCCCTCCCACCAACCCAACTGGCCCCCCTCCGCCCCCTCCTTCCCTCCACCTCCCTCACCCTCGACCCCATCCTCCCAGACCAAATCTACCTCATCCGAAACTTCTTCCCCTCCACCCTCTGCAAAACCTACACTTCTTTCCTCTCCTCCTTACCGTTAACCACCACCCCCGGGAAGCCCAAAAAGGGGGATGCCGTGCGCGTCAACGACCGTTTCCAACTCCAAGATGATCGTTTTGCCGAGACGCTATGGACTCAGACTGCTTTGAAGGATCTGGTGATGAATGTTGGGCAGGAGGAAGAGGAAGAATACCTGGATGAGGGGGCTGGGACTGGGGCTGGGAACAAGGATGAAGGTGTTGATGTGAAGGAGACATGGGGCGGAGAACCCCTCGGACTGAATGGGAATATTCGCATTTATCGGTACTCGAAGGGGCAGTTCTTTGCGCAGCATTGTGAGTTTCCCCTCTCCCTCTTCTGTCTTTTTTCCCCCCTTTCCTTTTTCTATCTCTGGGGGTTTTGTATGGTATGTGGTTGGTTGGTAGGGTGGTGGTGGGTGGTGCTTGTCAGGGCGGGGTGGGGAGGAGAGGGGAGGAGAGGAGGATACTGTGTACCCTTGTACTCCGTACCGTACCTTTGTATATGTGTAGCGGTATCAGTGCTGTAGAGGAGGTACTGTAGTATGCTGATGGATCCGTAGATGACGACTCCAATGCCATCACATTCCCCTCCCCCGGTCGCCCTCCCCGAGCCGCCCGTACGACTTGGACGCTCCTCATCTACTTGACCAGCTGTGAGGGCGGCGAAACCGTCTTCTATCCGGAGCCCACCCGCACCAATCGCAACCCTGAGCCTGTCTCCGTGGCTCCGGTACCGGGCATGGCGCTGCTGCATCGGCATGGGGATCGCTGTATGTTGCATGAGGGGAAGGAGGTTCTACAGGGGGAGAAATGGGTGTTGAGAAGTGACTTGGTGGTGGCGCGTTGAGCGGTTGATTCTCAATTACCCTACCATCTGATTTACAGATTCAGGTCTAATCTTGTACAGCCTGACAGGCCTGAGTATATAGCATCTTACGAGTCGACGTCGAGTGCATCTCAAACCATATGTATCCTTCGTAGCCAGCGAGCTATTATAAACATATAAATGGAAAGGCAGGAACAATCCAGGTGGTTTATCAGAGAGACAAGCATTCGATAAACGAATGATGTGAACAGCGCCATGTGGCTGTTTCCAGCGCAAATCGACAGGGAAAGACACGTGTATAAACAGTCCAGACACACCCCGCGATGCCGATAATAGAGCACGACCAATGTTTCGCCGATAAACGGGGAGCTTTTCAACCCATCTGTCGTAGATCTCGAGACAAACATGCTCCCTTGGCTGGCCGTCCAACCAAGTACACAGAAAGGGTGAACAAATGACAAGAAAGAGAAATAGTCACCACATCAAACCACGCCAAACTCACTCCTCTTCGCCAGGTTCCCATATCGCAGGTTCTGCGCATTCATGTCCAAATACGCCTCTCAAGAAGGCGTGGGTTTCTGTTCATACTCGGCTCGTCGCATGATTTCTTCCACAGGACCCAGTAACCGCTTGAAGCCGTCCCGGCCCAATTTCGCGACCTTGACCTCCGTTGTGGCAACGACGCTCGCAGCCCGCGGCTTGTCATCCAACAGGGCGAGCTCACCGAAATAGTCGCCTCGTCGGTAGGATTTCACAGCGCCCTCTACACCATTCTTGTATGCATCTGCTTCGCCTGACTCGAGAAGGTAGAATGCATCGCCTGGGTCACCCTCGGTGATGATCGTGGAGCCAGCGGGGTATTTAATGGCATCCAGTGCATCTGCAATCTTCGCACGCTCATACGGCTTCAGGCTAGACAGTAGTGGCACCTCCTCCAGGAAAGCCTCATACATGCGACGACGCTGGAAGGCCGAGTCCATGAGGATCCGTCGGAAGGTGATGCGGTCCAAGGCCCAGAGGGTACTCTTCGGGTCGATAGACACCACGGTCGCCGCGCGAGGCGCATTGTACATGAGAGCCAGCTCTCCGAATGAGCCTCCGGGTCCAATAGTGCTAACCTTGTTGCCCATGCCCTCCGGACCAGGTTGCACCGAGCCCGAAGGGTGAATCAGGATGTCAAAGTTGCCATTCTCGACAATGTAAAAGTAGTCACCCGCGTCGCCCTGGCTAATCACCTTAATCCCCTTGGCGGGAATTGGCTTCTCGACCAGGGCATCAAGCACGGTCTTGAACTGGTCATCATCCAGATGCGAGAAAAGGAAGTTGCTGCTGACCGCGGTCTTTAGCCGGGACAGCTGCTCCTCTGATTTTTCATGGAATGGGGGGCTCCAGCTATCTGAGCCGGCTGAGGTAGGATTCAGGGACTCTGCAGACACCGATGTACGACGTCCCAGCGCGTAGTTGTTGGGGAAACCCTGGTTCGCAGCTCCCGTGGGGCGGATGTCTTCCGGAGGGAACTCGTCAGCACCTTCGTCTTCCTCCCTAGACCCATCGTCGAAAGGACTCCTGTTGAAGCGAATGGCCCCGCCGGATTCACCGTATCCACCACCCCCGAAGAATGGATTGCCGGTCGAGGAGGATGCAGCGGCGGCGTTGGCCGTCCGAAAAGTCGGGTCGGTTGGTGACGTCACCTCGTATTCTTCATCCTCGGAGATCTTCTGAAAGGTTGCGGGTTTGTCGTCTTTTGTGCCAACCCGGAGAGGTTGGTGGGCGCTGGGGAAAGCACTCTCAGCCATGCTGGCGAAGGAAGGACCGGAGAGAGCACTGCTCCGGCCACAATGAAGCGGGGAAGATGGGAGTTCGGAAGACGGCGACTGAGGCGGCCGGCACGTAAGGACGGAAATGGTCTGAAGGAGGTCAGACGCCAAGCAGGACACGGACGAGCGTGAAGATGAAGAAATAAATTGGATGTGCGGAGTAGAAGGGGAGAAAAAAGAGGGGGGAGTAGTCATCAGAAGAAAATAGGGTGAAGAACGGAGAAGAGTAGAAGGAGGGGGGGGAGGGGATGTGGTAGCACAACAGAGAACGAGGGAGGGAGGGGAGGGGCGGGTAGAGAAACCGACCAGAAGGTCGTAGCAGCAGCAGCAGCAGCAGCAGCAGAAGCAGTGGATTGGAATGGGCTCCAGTCAGGGAAGCACAATCATTGGGGTCTCCGCCAGACTCGGTGGGTATCGCCTCCAACAGGCCTCATTGGACGCCCGCCGTGGTCCGTTTTTCTGCGTCGGGAGCCTCTGAAGCTTCTCGCGGAGAGAGCTCACCAGCACCGAAGGGGGTCCCCGAGGAGAGGAATTGCAGCAGGATAGATTACTCGAAGCAAGAAAATCACCACGAGAAACCAGATCCTGAGCCTGACAGAACGAGAGGAAGTAGAGAAAAACGAGAAGGGATGAAACGGCCACCGGGGCAGACGAGGGAAGCTTTGGAGGGGCAAGACGGCAGAACTTAAAATGGGGAGTAGCTTCGAGGTGACCTCCGACTTACCAATCCGACTAGTAGTTAAGTTACTCGAGTTGCGGGTGTTCGGTCGCGTGGGAGGTTGCCCGACAGGATGGAGGATAATGATTGCAGACTGCAGATTGCAGACACGGCCAGAGAGATGACAGGATTGGTTTTAAGCACGCCGGGCGCCAGAAAAGGGGTGGTGGTGATACGTAGGGAACTTGATCCGGAGGGGTTGCAGAAAAAGGAGGGGGAGAACCATGAAAAAGGCGGGGAGCAGCAAAGCAGGCTGCATGGATGAGCCGGAAAGCTTGCATTTATTTAATATCTCATGATGTTCGACCGGACTTACTTTGTTTAGGGGATCCATTCAGAAACAGAATCATGCTTTTCAAAAATAAAAAAATTAAAATAAAATAAGAAAGTATATTTTAAAAAGCTCATTTCGTTTCCTTCTCTTACCTACCTATCTACCACTCAGGCCACCCTCCGTACCTAGAGTCCCAAGTACACTCCTAGACTCTCACCTCCTTAATTAAGGGTTGCCCAGGACGGACGCAATGCTGGACGATGTCTCGATCGACGTCACGGACACTCGCTAGCCAAGTCCACTACTTCAATAGCTGATTGCCCGGGTCAATAGTCTCGTCCGATATTATCAAATGGAATCCATAGTCCGCCGTAGTCGATCGAACTAACACCGTCCCATCGGTTTCTAGAAGGTGAAACCGAAAAGGAGACGTGGACGATGGGCCCTAGAAGTAGATTCAGTCCCGGAATCCTTCAGCCCAGACGACCGGGAACGGTGGAAGCTTCGATCGGGTGTTTAAGGGGCTTCCAGAAGTTTTCTAGAACATTGCGATATCCGGAAAGGGAGAGCAGCAGACTGGTTTGCGTTGCGCCACCCATCGGAGCTGTGATGGCAGTGCCATCAGACCCTTGAACCGACCAACAACAAAGGGGGCGGGACCATTAGTCAATGACAGGCGACGCAAAAAGGGGAGACTGACCGACCAAGCATCATCCACTTCCTTCCAGACGATGTGCGACGACCTCGATGCGGGCGATTGCCCATTTGCCAGGCCGTACGCGTGTGGCAAACGAGACGGTGCTTGCGTCTTTCTTGGTTCGGATGATCTGCTTGCTGAGGTCATAGCCTGGTAGACTCTCCGTTCGTTGACGTTGGCTGGAGCCATCGTTTATGACAGGACGAGTACTCCGCCAGCCACTCCTGGGTGTCAAAGTTCCATCATCCCCACTAGCGGTCAAGGTAACGTTTCCTTTTGCAGTGTGGCAGGCCATGGGAGGAGCTACCAGGCGGGTTCGACTCCCATGGAATCATGAGGTTGCTGCTTCTGGCCATCCGAACTGACCATTGATCTATGCCTGATGGGGTTAGCTCGCTGGCCGTTATCGCTTTCTGGATCGCCGACCTCGACTATTCCTCTTGAAGACTAGCAAAGGCCCGTGCTTTTCCAGATCGGGCTAAGCGCCGGGTCGTAGTTGGCCCGGTCTGGTGTTGAGATCATCGCCAGCTGGAGACAGCTCTTTGTCGCCCAGAACCAGGTCGATTTGAGGCCCGAAAACTCGAAGGGAAGGGGTTGGGAGGAGACTCGGAACAATATAAGGTTGTCCGAGATTTCTCACTCAATGCATGTGCATGCTCTGTAATGTAGGTACTAGGTAGCGATCCAGGTCAGGCACCGTCGACGTGTCTGATCCAGTAGACGCCCTTCAAGGGCGCCCGCCCCTGGAACTTGGACGCTGGACAAATGGCCAGGGAGAATGCTATCTCTACGGGCAGGAATGCGGCCTGGCACGAGCCTCCATTCCGATGGGCCTTGCTCCCAACAAGGTTGTGACGAACGCCAACGCGATAAGATGCCAGCTGTCGCTCCTCTGAGTTGTACATCGGCTGGCGGCGTCGCTGGCAGCGTCTGGAAGTCTGGGACAGTGACTCAACTGTGGTGTATGTGTATTGGGCATCACTAGCTTCATCATTACCAAATTGTCGAGACAAGACAGAAACTTCTGCGTGTGAATGCTTGCTGCTCCGCTGGCCTGCCTCTGCTGTTCCTGTATGTGTGCAAGGCGGCTGCCTCTACTTACTTCCTGCCAAACCGTCCGACCGGTGACGGTCTGTGTGCAACCGCCACCCCGCTTCATCCTCCCCATCTTTCAGCAAGCTTTATCGCTGTCCCAGCCTCTTTATTTTTCTTGCTCCGAGCGTTCTAGCTCTCTTTTTCTCCGTTTTCCCTAGAATATCTGCTGTGGACAGGTCACTGCTCCCACCGCTTCTATTGATAGTCGGCAGGATCCAAACAATCCACCGTCAACATGGGGAGCTTCACGTTTCGATGGTAAGAGATATCCCCTTTTCAATGTCTGGACCCCCAATTGTAAGGGTTTGTCTGCTCCACTGGCCTCGAGTGGAAATTCTATTCTATCCGACACCTTCCGTACCAAGTGACGAGGGTGAATGGAACAAAGCCTAGCTCTCAGCTCAAGCCTTAACCTTTGAGTGATTTGATGGCTGACTGATGCGGCTTCTCGCATGAACAGGCCGTACAATGCGAACGAAGTGTTTGTCACCGGGACGTTTGATGACTGGGGGAAGACTGTTCAGCTGGACCGGATAGGCGATGGGTTCGAGAAGGAAGTTCCGCTACCAACTACTGATGAGAAGGTGCACTACAAGGTAAGACTGCTACTGGATACTCTGCACATGACATTACTCTATCTTGATTTGCTTGCACTTGTTCTTGTTCGATTTTCCACCTCGATTACGTCCTCGGAGGTGGACATCGTGAGGCGGGCTGCCGTGCTTATCATCGCATCCGCGATGACGCTACGGCCTGGCACTGACGTCATGTCGCCGCCAGTTGGGGCAGGCGTGCCTCCCCCCCTCCTCGATGACTGTCTCCTCCCAAACTATAAGACTCTCCTCTGAGCGTCATCATTGCATTGGTTCCACAAACTTACATTGTTTTTCTTTGGTTCACAGTTCGTCGTTGACGGCATCTGGACCACTGATAGCGGAGCCCCCGAGGAAGACGACGGCAGTAACAACATCAACAACGTTCTCTATCCTGACCAGATTAAGGAAGAATCAACAAGCCCTCTACTGAACGGCACTACAGCTATGGCCGGCGTCACGCCAGACTCGACTACTGTTGCATTGGCAGCCGGAGTCCCTAAAGAATCCAGCAGCAGATATGGTCAGAACGGATACTATCCCACCATCTCGTCGGCCGCTCCAGGGTCAACGACCGCAGGACTGGGCCAGGATGTGCCACTAGAGCAGAGGGCCAGTGTCCCGGGCTCCTATCCAGCTACCCCGGCCAGCGAGACCGAGAAATTCTCCGTCAACCCAATCCCGGCCTCCAGTGGCATCGGCAACCCGATCAAGCTTAACCCTGGGGAGAAGGTGCCCGATGCTAGCACGTTCGGCCAAAATACAATTCACTCGACTGCGCGGACCGACAAGGCTGGCTATGAACAGGGAGCCGGTGCCTTTCCAGGAAGCTCCAACTTCGATGAAAGCGCTTTTGCGGTTCCTCCGGTCTCAAAAAATATGATCCCAGAGTCCAGTCTCCCAATGGGTGAAGGCCAGGAAGCTACGAAACCTATCTACACGATTCAGTCGATCACACCCATGTCCACTACTGCTGGACTTGCTGCTGCTGTTCCTTTGGAGTCACAGAAGCAAACAGCGAGCGGACTACCAGCTACAGATGTTCCGGATGTGGTACGACAGTCGCTTTCCGAAGCCCATCGGGACCCTGAGGCAGCGACCAGCGAGGCGGCAGTCGAAGAGAAGAGGGAGATGGAAGACGAGCTTCGACAGAAGGTTCCAGTAGACAACTCTCCTGGCACGCCAGCGCCTGCAATCACTGCCGCTGCCCCACTGGGATCGCAGAAACAGGCAACCGGCGTGCCCGCTAGGGATGTCCCGGATGTGGTAAAGCAATCGATCTCTGAGGGCTATAGGGGCCCTGAGGCAGCCACTAGTGAGGCGGCAGTCGAAGAGAAGAGAGAGATGGAAGAGGAGCTTCAACAGAAGGTTCCAGTGGATAATTCCCCAGGCACACCCGCACCTGCTATCACTGCCTCTACTGCCACTGGACTTGGTGCCGGACTTGGTGCCGCTGGACTTGGCACTGCTGCTGGGGTAGGTGCCGCTGCTTCGCTGGAGTCGCAGAAACAGACAACCGACGGGTTGCCTGCTGAGGATGTTCCAGACGTGGTGAAACAGTCGATTTCTGAAGCCCATGAGGACCCTAAGGCAGCCACCAATGAAGCGGCCGTGGAAGAGAAGCGAGAGATGGAAGAGGAGCTTCAACAGAAGGTCCCGGTGGACAATCACGCCGGGGCGCCCGCGCCGGCTCTTACTGCTGCCACTACGGAGACGGCACCACGAGCTACTGGCGAAGCTGCGCCAGCGGGCACTGCTGGTACTGCTGGTACTGCCGGTACGGTTGGCACGGCTGTCACTACGGATACAGTACCCCGGGCTACTGGTGAAGAACCTGCGTCGGAACAGATATCCCCCCGGGCCACTTCCCCCACTGATGGACCAACGGTGACCACTGGGGTTGGAGCATCCAAGGTTCCTGAAGTGTCTGGGCCTGCATCTGATCGTGGAGATGCTTCGAATGATATTTCCACTACACCCGCTGCTGGAGCGACGGGCGCCAGCGCGACCAAGACTGTCGACTCTGGAGTGGAGAGTGGGCCTACTGCGGAAGAGCCAACTGCTCCCACTGCTGGAGCGACGGGTACCAGTGCGACGAAAACGGCCGACTCGGCGGAGACTGGTACAAGCGGAGAGGCAGCCTCGACTGGAGCCACCAATGGAGCTGCATCGAAGACCAACACGGCCGGCAGCAACGGCAAGGAGGAGAAAAAGAAGAAGAAGGGTCTTTTCTCGCGGATCAAGGACAAGTTGAAATCGGTTTAAGACACGCTGCTATGATAATGATTATGGTGTATAATGGGGGGAAGGATTAAGTGCTTACTCGACTGGATACCTGATTGCATGGCTCGTATTGTTGCTACGGCTGCTTGGTTTATTGCTGCTCCAGGAGCATCGATAGCTAGTATGATAATGTTAATGTTGATTATGATTGCATTGCTAGCTAAATGGGTATTGCGTTGCTGACGATGCCGTTTACTTTGACGGGGTAGCCGAGGACACTGTATGGTTAGTTGGAGATGGACGGATGGGATGGAAGGCATACTCTTTTCCAGTCTGGGTGAGACAGCAACCGCAGAAGATGGATGCAGGATAGCAGATGACCTGGTTTATTAGTATATGGTATGAACCAGATCAGATGGACATACAGCTGCCACGACCGTACACACAAACCCTATACAGTGCATGAGTATTGTTCCATGGAGTAGACAGGGACATACATACCTAGGGTCGGACCAACCACCTTACAGCGACACGGATTCTGATCCGTTCCGCATTGAAAGCAGATGGGGAAGATGGGGAGGAAGGGAATGTCGCACATTTTACTTTTAGACTAGGTAGTGTGTAAATGAAGATCAACTATGGAGGTAACTACAAATTATTTACACTGGGATAGACTGGTATTATTATTGCAGTTGTTGGTGACAGTTGGTGTTGCATGCTGCTTGTTACTTGGTGCATGGATGATTCATGATGACGACAGTGAGATTTCTTGGTTGTGATTGCCAAGGAGATGGAATAATTGCTACTGATTTATTCTGGAATGGATAGATAGACTGATCAGTAGTTTTATGATTGTTTTTGTTCTTGTTCTTGTTCTATGTAGTTATTATCATATGCTGTAATAATTGGGTGCACTGTACTTTACATGCTAACCGTACTCCGTACACACAGAGATAAAGACCGGGTAATCAATCAGTCACTAAACAATAGACTCAAGTAGTGTGACGAAATCCCAGTCCCACTAAGCAGTAAGCAGTAAGCAGGGTAACCCTGCACCTTTTGCATATCTAGGCCCTACATAGTCGGTATCACAGCTTCGCATGACACTATAAATAATAAATATGTCGTCCTTCATATCCTCAAGTCACACAAACATAACACACCTAGGTAAACAGAATAAATCTACCCAGTTCTATTCCCACCAATTACTAAATACCAAGAAAAATAACCGCCCGTCTGCTGCGCCTCCGCCGTACAAGTTCCATACTAACTCTTAGGCACCCGAATTCCCAGCCTTGGATGGGGAGGGGAGCGAGTCTCCGCCGATGCTTGGCAGTCAAAGCCACAGTTACTTTACTTATGAGTGGAATGATTCTGTTACAAAGTGGCTTTCTCCTATCATTCTTTTTTCTTTTTTTGCTGCTGTCTGAGATATGTGCTCGTGGCTGTCAATAATATAAATAAATACAATCCATTCTTCTTGATTCACAGTGACAATATCCAATTTGAACCTTGAATAATTCGGAAAGTGCCCACGGGAAAGAATACATAAAATCACCTCTCATCCCCGGATCCATCTCCACCACCATCCACAATCCACTTGGCATAACCAAACCAGTGTGACCAGTCCACACCAACCAATCTACAAAGACCAAAGGAAAAAAAAAAGAGCGGAACAACACCGGCTCAGCCCTACGCATGCCCTCCAATTCCAACTCCTTCCCCTTCCCCTTCCCCCTCGACTTCCGCCTCCTCCTCACCACCACAACCACCCTCTTCCTCATAATAACCACCTACTCTCTCCTCCCAATCCACTTCTCTTGTCTACCAACCTGTCTCCTTACATATCCTATCACCAGTATTCTTTTCCGGACAACAACCACCACCACCACCACCACAACCTCCAACTTACCCCCAATCACCACAACAACAAAGAAACCCAAAATGACAACAACGAGACTAACCCCCCTCTTCATCCTCCTCGCCATCCTCCTCATCCTCAGCATAATCGGCTACATAACCTACAGTATCGTCCGCGACGTGACGCGCAACACGCGCACCAAAATGGAAGCCAAAAACGTGGTGTTTTCCAGGGATGGGATGAAAGTCGGGGTGAAGGATTTGGAGGATGAGGAGTATAGGGATAGGTCTCAGAGGTATACCTTCCCTTTTTCCTTTCCCTTTTTATGTATTTGTGGTGTTGGGTTCCAAGAAGAAGGTCAGCTAATGTGTTATGCTTGTGTGTTGGTAGTGTCCTCGTCAGCATGTGGAATCATACCGCCTTCCCCGCGTATAAAAGTCGGATTTGGAATATGACGAAACCGACGAATTGGAGTGAGGAGGAACAGAAGAGTCGGTTTTGGGAGGTCGCGGGCGATGTTGCTGATGTGGCGGGGAATGTGTCGGCTGGGGTGTCGGGGAGGTTGGCGGGGTGGATGGGTGGGAGGGGGTGGGAGGAGGGGCTGGTACTGTGGAGGGAGAGGGGAAGAAGAATCAGTAAGTAGGGTGGGGTGGGTGATATATTCATTTGGGATGGATGGATGGATGGATGGATGGATGGAGTTATTGTATGATGCTATGCATTGCGTCTGTCTGTCTATTTGCTTTTGCTTATGCTCTGTATGCTTGCTTGTATGCTGATGAGACACGAATCAACGAAACAAAACAACTGTATGTTTGAACATCATCATCATAATATCGTTATCCAGCACTCGATCAGTCCAGATTCTCGTAATAGTCGTAATCCTGGTTCAGCTTGTAGAACGGATCCGGCTTCGGTTCCCAGCTGCTGCCATACCAAGTCGGCGTGGTCAACTTCTCCGGCGTGTCCTCTCGCTTCTCATTCGTAAACACATGCTCGAACGTCTTGGCCCACTGCACCCGGTTGTTCAATCCGTCCAGTTCCCACAGTTCCTGCAGAAAGTGCAGGATCGACGTGTGCGTGTATTCCGAGTTGTTGGCGTACATGGTGCCCTGGTCGTGGATCAGGTGGTTGGCCGGTACGTATGGCGAGATGATGAATGCGGGTACCCTGTTCAGTCCATTAGTTTTGTCATGACATCTCGAACGGGATAAGTACTCACCGAATACCAAGACGAGTAAAGTCGTAGGTCACGTTGTGGCCGTCCGATAGACCAGAGAAGGTGATGCCGTCCTCTGGCTGGGGAACATTGATAGGTGTAGGGACGTGGTCGGCGAAACCACCGTGCTCGTCAAAGTTGAGAATGATCAGACTGATTCATTAGCTTGCCGGTACCTGGATATGGGAGAAGGGGGAGGGGCTTACATGTTATCCCAGTACTTCGACTTGCGCACCGCATCGTACAGATGCTTGATTAGCTGCTCGCCCGAGGCCATGTTGCTGGTCGGGTGCATCGAGTCGATGGTGCAGCATTCCGGGTTGTAGTATGAGAACTGAGGGAGTGTGCCTTCTTCAAGATCACGGTAGAATTGGTCGGAGTGGACTAGACGGTCCATGGCGTTGTCTTGCACCCACTGTTTCTTTCATTAGTCTGGAACGGCAAGATGCAAGGGTTTGGACCTACCTTGTACATGTAGGCATCGACAATGTCCGTCTCATAGTACTGTATCCTTTAGTATCACTTGAATCATCCGCCCCATGCTAGTGAATGCTTACGTTCTTCCAGGTGATGTTCTTGTTGCTGAGTGACTCAAAGATCGACGTGGCACAGGTCGTACCGGTGTAGTTCGCATACCATCCGGCAGATTGGTAGGTGTTGTCCACGAAACCGCAGGTCGAGCCCGAGGTAGCAAATTGGCGGTTGGTGTTGGTAGGACCAGGATGTTCCGCAAACTATTCCGTTAGTCATGTTCGTCAACCCAGCATGCGACTTACGTAGCTATCCCAGAACGCAAAGTTCTTCGCAACCTCAATCAGAGTCGCCGTCTTCTTCTCGTCATACGCCTTGATCACAAAGCTGGCCTCGCCCGGGCTGGCCTCGTACTTTTCCGACTGGCGCTCGATGAAGCCTCCCATGTTGGGAACATCGGTCTTGTTGGGATACCACGTGCGAAAGATCTCGTAGGTGGTGCCGGCGAAGTTGTGATCCGGATCGGTCAAGGGCACCTCGGTCTCAAACGGCCCAGCGCACACGTTGAGAGGCTCATCCCAGACCGTCCAATTGGGGTTGGTGTATTCGTTGCAGTAGCTGATGTTGCGCAGGTTGTCAATGTCGGGGTGAAAGTCCCAGTAGCCCGCAATGTTGTCGAACGAATGGTTCTCCATCATCAGGTAGACGACATGTTTGATCTGCTCACGTCAATTCCGCAATGAACACAGGAGGCTGGGCACCTACGTTGGAGCGAATCTGTCCCCAGGTTTCACTGTTGCGTCTCTGAGGAAGAGCCGAGGCCACAGTGGCCAGAGCCGAGATGGTAGCCACGTTCAGCTTCATGTTGCAACCGTTCGCAACCACTTTTCTTTGAGATCTCTGAGCATCAACCTCAGGCCGGGCCGACCTGGGCGATATTTATCTCTCCTCGCATGACTCGAACTGATTCGGACCTGGTCGGATGCACAATGGCGCCTTGGAGCATGCGAGGATCCACACGGCAGCCGGCTTGCATCACAGGCACTCTAGAAGCAAAAGAAACGGTTGCGATTATCGGTGAAAGCGAGCCATGGTCCAATGGCACGCGAGACGGCCCATCCGACCCATCCCACGTGGTGGGGAGGACAGGCTGCTCGCGTGAGGCATTGTCACGATCAAGGCAAAAATGAGGAGGCCAGCTTCCGGATGTACTCCGCAATGAGGGGAGAGTGAGGGGCTTTCGCCAGATGAACGCGACACGACCTGACTAGCACGGAGGAATCCGACGGTGGATGTGCATCAGCTGCTGAATTGATTGGCCTTGAAGCAGAGAAACGGAGAGGGCTGGCTGTCTAGCCGGATGAAGCAGGTAGATACGTTCCCCGCTTGCTGCAGAGGCCGCAGTGAGAGGTCAGATAGGCAGCCGGAGTGACACGGCGTCCTCCGAAGCCAACGATAGCAGACGCATCCGGTGCAGCGTGCCTCAATCGTGCATTTCGATTGCAGTTCATTTGCAGCCAGTTGCAGCCATTTGCAGGGATGATATCGCCAGCCCAGACCGCCGATTAGGAAATGGCGGGTGCTGATAGGCCGGGCAGATGCACTAAGCCCAGACAGGGCAGGCCGCCTTCCTTAAATGGCCTAAGCTTCAGGGACTCCGCAGACGGTGGGGCCCGGGCTTGCATTGTCCCGCGGGCCCCAGCCAATCAGGAGGCCACGTGCGGCCATGGCAACCCCGCGACTGCAGATGACTGCGAGCGCTTCAGGCACGTTGCCGCTCATCTCCTCTCGATAGGCCCTCGGCTGGAGCGCATGGCAGCTGATAAGCTGGCCTTGTCGGGCACGAGATGTATGGCTGGAGGGAATCTCCCCTCACTCTCTCCTCATGGCCGTCGGAGAGCGCATATGTATTCCCACTGGACCCGTAGACCGACTTATCGGCCCTGAGATCATCCTGATGCTGTTGTGATTTGTTCGTCGGACTCCATAGGTCAATTGCTGCCGGCCCAGCGGTTCTCATTTCTACTTCTGTTGCCCGGCTTTTCTTTCTGGTCACCAAACGTTCCTTCGAAAGTGCGCGGTTTGTTCATCGTGCTTATTTTTTAGTCTTTGGTCGCCACTGCTTTCTTCCACCCAGCAGACCTTTGCCTCCCTCCCATCTGAACTAGGTTGAAACACTTCAACACCTGTCAAATTGTCAACATGTCGATCTCCTCTCTTCGAGGCCTTCTTTCGAATTACTCTCCCGTGTCCGAGGAATTCACTCAGCCCGACCTCGAGAAGGAATACCATCTTTCCCTTCGAAATCCCGATGATGGCGAGTCCTCTGACGGCTCGACTCAATCCGTCTGCCGGGAACGAGCGGAGAAGAAGGAATCCAAATTGGTCGATGGACGCATTGTGTCGGACGCTATCATCGGGCTTTCCGATGGCATGACCGTGCCGTTTGCCCTGACGGCTGGCTTATCAGCTCTGGGGGACACCAAAGTGGTGGTGTTTGGCGGAATGGCCGAACTAATAGCGGGGGCCATCTCGATGGGGCTGGGCGGTTATCTCGGTGCAAAAAGCGAGGAGTGAGTCTCTCTACTGCCCTGAGAAAAATTAAAACTAACCCCTCATTAAGGGAATCCTACCGTGCAACTTTGAAAGAAACCAAACAAGAGATCCTCAGCGATCCGGCTTCGGTGACCGAGACCATTTCCGATGTCTTCGCGCCATATGAGCTGCCCTCTGAGCTCGTGGGAGAGCTCACGCGACACCTTTCCTCCTCCCCTAACCTGCCCGCCTTTCTCATGAACTTCCATCACACCGTCCAAGAACCATCGGGATCGCGTGCCTTTGTCTGCGCCTTGACAATTGCACTGGGATACTTCATTGGTGGTTTCGTGCCCCTGCTGCCATACTTTTTCGTCGGTCCTCACGATGCATTCTCTGCTTTGCGCTGGTCGATTGCCACGATGGCGGTTGCCCTGTTCCTGTTCGGCTA
This sequence comes from Aspergillus sclerotioniger CBS 115572, assembly GCF_003184525.1. Taxonomy (NCBI): domain Eukaryota; kingdom Fungi; phylum Ascomycota; class Eurotiomycetes; order Eurotiales; family Aspergillaceae; genus Aspergillus; species Aspergillus sclerotioniger. Next base: position 177,324 of record NW_020291003.1, on the reverse strand, counting down.
TGGCAAGACCTGCTTTGTGAGCGGATGGAAGGGTCGTCGTAACATTCGACGAGGTATCATCGGAGGTTTGCAGATGATTCTCGTGGGGGGCATTGCAGCTGGTTCTGCGATGGGATTGGTCAAGGGGTTCCAGATGCTGGCTGACTCTCATGGTCACGAGCATTAGTTTATATTTGGTTGGTCATGCATGGAGTTGTGGCGGGGACTAAAAAGGTGTTGTATCGGAGTTGTAGGTCTGAAATTGGGACATGTTAATAGACCTTGATTCAGTTAAATTTTTCACTTACTTATACATGCTATGATACATTATTCAGTGTTCATCTTGTGGCATGCTCGAGGGATGATGTCTCCAAGCATGTTGACATGAAGGACCGACTATGGCCTAGCTGGATCTTGAATAGTGGTCAAGGCGCGTGACTACTTGAATATGTAGTCATGGAAGGTTCCTGCATTTGAAAGGATTACATTGAACCAGACAATCTAGTTATCGTATCAAGAATGCAGATCTGCTTTCTTCTAATCTATATCTATGGAGTATATCAAGCCACTCAGTCGATTCGTCTCTAACCCCAATCACATGTCATGTCATGTCCCTGATCTCTCAACACCCTCCATAGTGCCCTCATAAATCATCCTACAAAATAAGGCAATAACCTCACCCATCTCTCTAAGGGCATCATCGCCAACACACACACATAGCAAGTGATTGAGAAAGATGCAATCTAGTCAACCACAAGCATACAATCTACCATCTATCATTCACCACATCCCAGTAGCATAGCTCATCCTATAAATAAACCAACCCCAACCACCTCATTCTACAGCAAAGCAAATTGAATTCTGTCACAATCTATACATACTATATACACCCTCAATACTCAATACACACATACATACAAGGAACATGCCATGCAACATCAGCCATACACTGTACTCTACTCCACCCAGTGCCTATAATATCTATGGGTATGGATATGGATATGAAAAATCTATACTCCATAAATAAACTAAAGTAAAATCCTTCATACCACACCGACATAGCCCCAAATAACCGTTTAGGCAGATCCATTACCGTGCCACTTGGTGGCTGTGCCAACCCCAGATCGACAACCGTTCGTGCATACCCAGTATCTAAAACCAGTAATTAGTATACATTCCAGTGAAGGTGAAACACATACCATTATTCTGTACCAGTCTGGCTTTTAGGGATTCGTTGCAGGTTGTTGGTAAGCATTCCAGTCAATGGTAGGGCTAGGGGTGGGTTAGTACATAGTAGGTAGTAATTAATTCGAGCGTGTTTTGTGAGGGGGCTGTGCTGTGGTCTATACTTGTTTTTAATATGTAGTATGCGAGCCGCGTTGTGAATCTGGTGGGGGTGGGAGTGCAGGGCTGGGCTGGATTGGATGTGAAGATTGTTGATTGGGGATGCCTTGTAGGTACTGCTAGCTAGGTAAGTAGGTAGTAGTTGTGAGTGCCTTGAGTTGAATCTAACTTTTGGTTATGTGGGTGGATACTAGTGTAGTATGTACTCTGTAAGTAGTTTGCTTGTGTTGTCGGGTATAGCGGTTGTAGCTCACATGTATCCAAATAGTATAATTCTGCTATCTGGATGGTGTTATTGAGTTCATCACTATCGCAGATTATTCCATCCGCACTAATCCTAGAGGCGATCGAGGCGATCAAGACGATCCCGAGCTCCGAGTTAAAAGAAAGGCAGACAGGGCGTGTGGTATGCTCATGGCATGCGGCATGACCTCATGCCCTGACCATCGTGCAGATGATCATGGGAGCTGATTCGTGCCTTGATGGCACGAGGGCCAGAGCATCAGGTGATGGGATGGGGCCCTGCCGCCCTGCAGCCACGGCGGTCAACACATCATCATGAATACTATCATAGATTGTATGATTTTGTATCATGGTATGTAAAAATGTAAGTAAGCATCTACCTGATGTCAGTTGCAGTTGAAAGAACCAGTTTGAACAAATGTGGCTGATGGGCTGGAACTCCGCCCACGGTTGTCTCGGCTTCCATGATGTCCTATGATGTATACGACGTGGTAACCCCATGTTCATGATGCAACTGAAGCGGGGACCCGGCTGCCTCGGGGGGTTTTTCTTTTCTTGCCTTTGTGTCAGTACGAAGTGGCTCTCCTATCGACCATGTATCTATCTATCTATTTATCTACTATAACTCTGTAGTAGACAGTCATCCTGATGATGATCTGGTCCAAGCCACGGCTCGGCGGTGATGGTCGCGTTGTTCTGGCCCAAGCTCAGCTCCTGCCGATCCACTCACGGCCAGGCAACCGTAAACTCCATCATCCCGGAGCAAGACGAATACGAGCGAGCGGGCTTCGAGAATCCCTGGATTAGGGGTTCGCATCAAATACTGATCTTAGTAACTTAGATGAGTCTGACAACTCACTACGGAGTACAGCTTCCAGTATGCCATGCCAAGCGGTAATAGCTTGCTGCCTATGAGGCTGGGATTCACCGCGACATTCCTTCGTCGTCCTTTAATCTTAACCCCATCAATCCAGCACGACTCTATCAGCCACTATTGAAAGCACTGCCCGATTGATTCGTAAGAAAAAGCTGTGCCACGCTGAGTTTTGGGACCCGTGTCTCTCGTAACCAGCTCCAGATTATAAACTAGTACACTAGTAACTAGTGATAGTTATCGTCTGATGCTGATTCAGCGGGCTTAATGAGGCTATCTATCACGATTAATTTGGGGCCAAAGCTGTGATGACGCCGCTTTCTGAAACCATAATTTATCGATTCGGTCCCAACATTACGCTACCTACCTACCTATGTAGGTAGTACTGACAGAGACACAACACCAGATGAAACTGGTCAGCTGCCATGCATTACTCGGATGCATTCTGATCACTTTGTCCGGCGCGGGTTGCCGTGATCTTCCCACCATCCAGAGGTATCTGTGTATGGCCCGGGCCCTCCCTCGGTATGGTACGGAGGGTAACCATACCGGACCGTAATATTGGCCGGCGCTTCCACGTCTCTCGTGTGCCCAATACCATCCATCATTCTCGACTAGACTGCTACTTAGACTCCTATAGACCTGCACATCACTGCCTATCCTTGACCCTAACTGTCACCTCCTAAAAAGAACAAGGGATAGCCGACGGAGGATTGCTTATACATCCGTGTCCCTTGAGCTAGCAGATGAGGGGCATGCGTGGTCCCTGTCCCCCTCTCCCTCAGCTTAATGAGTCGAGATGTCTCGAGCGTTGGTCGGGCATATGACAGGCGCAGGCCCGTTTCGTGTTAAAGACGAAGGCTGGTTGGGACACTAACCTTGTTAGACTTTGACTCGACGGCCGCCAGTGGTCAATCCCAACCAAGTAGCTGTTGGCTGATCGCTGTATAGCAAATATCAGTCCGTCTGGGCACGCGGCTATTGTCCGAGCTGCTTGCCAAAGGTGGTACGGTGCAGATATTTAGTTACTACCTACACAGTCCTTCAAATATTCGAGTCCAAACTAGGCACGGGATCCGGAAGTTAGATTTCCGATTCAGATCCGGGGTGTCTTCAGTCTTCAACCCCGATGGTGGTTTAAATGCTTCACGGCTATTCCGGCAATGTACAAGCCTTGCAAGCTTCGCATCACGTCCTATCGATGCCGGGCCCGATCGTGCCTAGCTTCCGCAAGGCGAGAGGAGAAGGAGGAGGTTTGATAATGCGCAGGAGGAAATTGTGACCAACCACACTATTCAGGGACAGCGGGGCTTGGCTGCAGGGAAATCGGCGATTTCTTTGGCCGGCCGATGCTGACTGAGACCGTTGTGGGTTAAGCGAAATTGGTTCTGGAGATCCACCGCTTCCAATTGGCTGCGGAGGCTGACTGGAGGGGCCAAGACGGCCAATCATCAGGGGCAGTCCACAACCCAATGAATTGCTTGGACGGACTGAATTGGGCGCATCTTTGGAGATTTGATTTGTTTTTCCTGCTTATGCCGTTTTCCTACAATGTAGGTAGGTAGTTTCCCTTGACTGCGTGTCAGCAGCAAGCATGTCTCATAGGTCACTTCGGAAAGAGAGGGGTTCTGCTGCTCGGGGTCTGCCAACTTCCGTAGTCTATATCTCTCCGCAGTGGTATTCCCGGCTCATCCGTCGACCAAGTCGCCAGCGTTTACATAACATTGATATGCCTTACTGGGCAGATATCTGGGCAGATGTCTGGGCGGCTGCTTTCTAGCCTCAACGCACCCGCAGTTCGGTTGTTGCGGACTCCGTTGCCCGACCATGAAGAAAATTTCTGCAAATTGATGGCAGGACCTTGGTTCCCTCAGGCACCTCGGATCAAGCGTGTCCAGCGCACCGAGGCACTGCCGATGCCAGCTAGCCCCAAAGAGGCTTAGCGGTCTTACCCGGACGACCCTGATTCGGGATGGCAGTGACGACATGATACGGGGCCAAACGGGTAATACGAGTACGGGGATCCAGTCAGGCCCCGTAAGCCGTACCCGCCGCCGTCCGTCGCCCCGTCGCTCTCGGGCTGATCCAAGCACCTGCAAAATCCTCATATTCCATTGTTTCCTTCACCTCTTCTTCTCTTCTTCTTTTTTTCTTTCCTCCAGTTCCTCCGCCTCAACCTCAACCTCAACCTCAACCTCAACCTCCTCCTTCCTCCATCCCCCCGGCCCTCCGGCTCCGTGGCCATCTGCGCCCCCTCGCGACCTCTCCTCGTTCTTGGTTTCCTCTCGCGCCCTTACTGTCCTGTCCGCCTTGCGTCAGAGAGACCCTTGCAACGTGACCCCCCCGAATATCCTCGTTTGGCCGCTGGAGACCGGAGCCTGCGCTTCCACTTCATTACTGGATCCCCAATCTGGTATTTCTCCGCCTTGCAACACACCTGCCGGCTTGAGCCAGCCAGCGATCGAAACGTTTTGTTCCAGACGCCGCCCCTTTCACGGCCTGTCACGTTGACGCCCAGAATCCCCCTTTCCGCCGACTCCGCCTGGCGTTTTCTTTGACTTCCTCGACCCCATTCTGGCGACAATTCTTCCCTTTTTCAACTTCGCCGGTGTTGCTGGGACTCTTCCTGAACACACGATTCTACGGAGTCTCCTGCGAGACTAGCCGCCGAGATGAATACCTCCCTTCCCTCATGGAAGGATCGCACGCAAAACCAGTTCGGCAAGCTCCAAATTCAGGTACCATGGCGGTCGATTCAGCTTCTGGTTCCGCATCGCATGCGACGGAAGATTCGCTCCAAGCTGCGCAGCAGGCTTTCTCCGACGTCCTCGATATCGTCTCTGCAGACTTCATTTTCGCCCATGGATACGCTCCGATCGCTTCAGAGCCATCGTTGGACGCTCTATGACTTCCAATACCTGCTTCTGTTGATTATCGGGATCTTTTCCCTCAGCGTGATGGGATCTCCCGGACCTCTGGCGAAGACGGCCATGTTCACGATGCTCCTCCTTTCTCTTCTACTCCCGATCACCCGCCAATTCTTCTTGCCGTTTCTTCCGATTGCGGGATGGCTTATCTTCTTCTATGCTTGCCAGTAAGTGAACCACGCCTTGACCCGGAACCCCCGGATTGCACGTCACTCACACTCTTGGAATTAGATTCGTCCCCAGCGATTGGCGCCCCGCCATCTGGGTCCGCGTGCTTCCGGCCCTGGAAAACATCCTCTACGGAGCCAATATCAGCAACATTCTGTCTGCTCATCAGAACGTTGTCTTGGACGTGCTGGCGTGGCTGCCCTACGGCATCTGCCACTACGGCGCGCCATTTGTCTGCTCCGGCATCATGTTCATCTTCGGTCCTCCCGGCACGGTTCCTCTCTTCGCACGGACTTTCGGTTACATCAGCATGACTGCCGTCACCATCCAGCTGTTTTTCCCCTGCTCCCCTCCGTGGTACGAGAACCTGTACGGCCTGGCACCGGCCGACTACTCCATGCCGGGTAACCCTGCGGGCCTCGCTCGCATTGACAAGCTCTTTGGCATCGATCTGTACACCTCGGGCTTCCGGCAGTCACCCGTCGTGTTCGGGGCCTTCCCTTCTCTTCACGCCGCGGATTCGACGCTGGCCGCTTTGTTCATGAGCCACGTCTTCCCCCGGTTGAAGCCTTTGTTCGTCACCTACACCCTTTGGATGTGGTGGGCAACCATGTACCTGTCGCACCACTATGCAGTGGATTTGGTCGGTGGTGGTCTCTTGGCGACCGTCGCCTTCTACTTCGCCAAGACCCGATTCCTCCCCCGCGTGCAGAGCGACAAGACGTTCCGCTGGGACTACGACTATGTGGAGATTGGCGATTCCTCGCGTGAATATGGCTACGACTTGGCCTACGATGGCGACTTCAACCTCGACAGCGATGAGTGGACGGTTGGATCATCCTCCTCCGTCTCTTCCGGCTCCTTGAGCCCGGTTGACGACCACTACACCTGGGAGGGCGAGTCCCTGGCTTCGCCCATCGTCGATGTCGAGTCCGGCAGACATATGATCAGTTCCTGAACCGCCCACCTTGCACCGACTTCACTGCATATACAGCATCCACTTCTTGCATCTATTTACGAACGGCGTTAGCACATTTGACGACATGCTGGGTTTATTGCATTGAGCAGATTTCGACACATATATCTTTAATACTGCTTTTCTTCGCAGACCAGGTCGGATGGTTTCGATCTCCGTTTTGGATTGGTCACCCTGGATACTGCTTGTTTTACCTCTCCTCTTGACCTACTGTACATCATACCGCACTTATCCGGGCTGCGTTGCCGCACGATCCTCAGCCCGACCCCGAAGCTCCGTCGATAATATTAATACCGGGCTCAGTCCTGCGACGACTGCAGCCCGCTGAGACGTTCGCTTGATGAATTTCGCCTGCTGACCCAGGACGACCACACTCGTTTACTCCTACTTTAGTCTTTCGCTATTCTCCGCTGGTCGAGCCTTTATCTTCATTTCCTTTGCTCGGCCAGGTACATATTTTTATTCGTGTCGATCGCTCACACAACTGGCGCCTGGGATTGGGACCCAATGAAAAGTGAATTGAGGCGCCCGACTTGTTGCACTCACTCGCTGTGTTTCAAGGATTCAATGCTTTTAATGACCATTGCATTGGCATATAGACAGAGGGTTATGATGAACCTTTGTATCGGTCTCACCGGAGACCTGGAATGCTCAGTGGAGGTGTTTTGGGTTGAGAGCATACTCCATGAGGGGACGCGGGATTATGGATGTTGACGGAGGCATCTTCCCGACCACGTACCTGGATTTGTTGATTCGTTTGCTATGGGGAGGAGAACCCGACCCTCTCGGGATACTCTGGACCTGTTATACCTTTGTCCCTAGGTTGGTTCCTCTTGAGGACCATTCTCCACCACCGCTCCTATGATTCTACCACTGGATGTCGTGCTGTGTGACGGGAGGGTGTTGGATGATTATCCATTAGCAACCTATTCTTAATTATAATCAGGTAGCGTTATGATTCATGAATGTCTTGTATATCATATTAGTTCTGTGTCTATATTAGATTAATTGATGCCGACAGTTATAATCAGTATAATCCCTCTAGCTAGATATAGATTGTAGTGTATACTGAATGCTGCAAGCCATTTCTTCTGAGGCATAAACTACTACTACACACTGCTTACTGGGTTTATTGATTATATACCGACTACTCCAGCCAGTAATATAACCCCAGAGTATACTATATAAACGACAAAGCTTTAGTACGAACCATCCCCATCAAATCAACTACTAGCATCCACGACGACCACCATCATGATGGTCGCGGTATCTAATCCATACACAACTAACTACTAGCTACTAGATATAGAATTACCACTTTAGATCAATCCTACTGCATACATCATATACTCAAATCATCATATCATATCCTCCCTCCCCTCAACGACTCCTAATAAAGTAATAAAGTACCTGTGCATCAATTGCATATAGATATGAAATATAGAATACTCTATATAACCAATGAATGAATGCCAAACAACACCCACCACTCTTGTAAGAAAAGGCAAATAAGAGTCTTCAAAAGAAGTAGTACTTTCCTGTTTGGAAAGAAGTAAATAACGGTGTTAGTATGCGAGATAAAGTAACTAGTAAGTGATCTATCATCTAATGTGACATGTGACATGGGGTGGTTGAGAGTGTGTATTTATTTATTTATTTGGAGGAGGAGTAGTGGGATCGATTAAAATGTTTGCTTTGATTTCTTGATTGAGTGATAGTAGCGTTAGGTAGGTAGGTAATTCAAAAAGGAAAAAATGTAATTGAAATTTGGAATTGTGGATTCAGATTACTTTACTTACTTTACTTTACTTTACTAACTAGATTGAAGACAAGGGACTTAGTTTTCTATGTCAAGGTTTGTTTGGATTGAAACCCCACCGGGGTGGGGGTTCCAAATGTCATTATTATAATTAGATATTGGGTGTTGTTGACCTTTTGTAGTATGGGGTTGTTTGTAGTTATGGTCTGTGGTCTGGTTGCGAGAGGGGATGTGTCAGTTGTTGCCCATTTCACTTTTGATAATATGAGTTGGATGGTTTCATGTATGTGATGAGATGGTGGTGTTCTTTGCTGATGTTTGGGATTTTTCTTGGTCTTGAGTTAAATGGGGTTTGTGTGTAGTCTGAGTGTATACTATAAACTATAGCGAAATGAATTTGAAATAGCGACATGGATGATACTCACTGCCTGGATATAGTTGTATAGAGGATGGGGTTGGGTCTTGTTGACGGGAAAAGATGAAGGAAATTGTCATGGATACTCTCAGGGTCGTTCGGGCTGGTTATATAAGGGTTCTGGTAATGTATAGAAAGAATAGCATTTCCAATGTAAAAGGCGGATATATGCTCACCATATAATTATTATATCTATGCTGTCTATGCAGTAGCATCTACTCTATTCCTCCGTACTCGTCGCCACTCCATCCTCGACATCTCCCAATAGCCATTTCCCCTCTCTACCCACTAAATGAGCCTCTCCCAACACTCCCTTTACTACCAGAACCAGCTCATCCACCGTCAGCAAGAACCCAAAGTATGCGCTGGCCGCCACACAGAACTTGCGATATCCCTCGTCCCGCATCATTTCCCCCGAGATCAGTTCCCCCCGTCGCCCCCGCGACCACTGGTCCACCGCCTGCTTGAACAACGGTGTCGGGAGAATCTCCGGCAGTGCATCGCCCGTTTTCAGCGCCTGCTCGCAAATCCCCATCACCGCCATGACCTGTCCGATTAGTCGGTGGTCCAGGAGCCCTGTCTGTCGCGCCAGCTGTTCCTGGAACTCTGGCGAGAGGGACGAAGATAGAAGCAGGAGTCGAGCGAGTTGTCGGTTCAGGCTGCGGCAGAGGGTGTTCACCCTGCCTAGCGATTCGCTGTCGAAGCGGGAGCTGGAGAACTCGAACTTGAGTAGCTTGATGGGTCCCTCGAGGGCGACCAGGGATTCGGCCAACTGCAGGGACAATGGTTCGGCGAGCGCTTTGCCCTCGCTGGACCCTTGTGCCCAGACTGAGAGAAGGAGTGCGTAGTGAGTAGACAGCGTTCGCACGGTGCGGGAGAGTGTCTTGCAGACATGACGAGATGCGGAAGGAGGGCGTGGGAGGAGCTGCAGGATGGCCGACGCGGCGACGCCTACCAGCACCAGCACGAGCCGTCTCCAGAAGACGCTGTAGCCGACTCCCGGGTTGCCATACTGGGGAATATGTCTATAGACTGTTAGTGATCGGTAACTCGTCGAGGGTGTTGAACTCACGTATCATCGTAGCTATACGCGATCACCAGCAGAAATGTAGCTGCCCCGATGATTCCGCCCTGCATCATGCTCGGGTGCAAATACAGTCGCACCCAGACGAGAATCGCCAGCACCACGGCGGTGATGGCCGCCAACCCATACGGATTGCCCGGTCCATTTGCGGACCCGATGTACCACGCCAGCAGCCCTAAAACTCCCCCAATCACGGTCCCAATGACCCTCGCCATCAGGGCGAACGCAAAATCCGCCATGTACACGAGCAACCCCGTCTGCCCCATGATCAGCGCCCAAAGCCCCTTTTCACGGTAGTAAAAGCTCGCACTGTGAGGAATCACGCCGGGGATGCCCAGGGCAATCGTGACCACGACCATCCGCAGGGCGTATAGGCCCTGGTCGCATGTGAACCAGTGATAGATTCCGAGGACAGCTCGACTGAACGGATGGCGTTGCTTAGTGCGGTATCCGCGGGTGGCACGCAGCTTCTCTTGCGCAGATTTGGCTACGTCGTCGACACTGACGCTATCAGGATCGTCTTCGGTCGTCTGCGACCCCGGAGCTTTGACCTCCTTAGCGGATGCCCAGGAAGCGGCGTATCGGAGTCGTGTTGGCAAGTAGATGCGGACTCTGGTGGATCCTTGAAAGACTGTGGATACCCGCGCGAGCAGGGCCTCGGTCTTCTCCACGGTGTTGGAGATATGCTCCTCGAATACCAGAACGAACATGAGCGGCCGAAACTGCTGGGCCTGATCCGCCATCCGTTGGTCATGCTCCCCGATCAGGATCTCACTCATGTCATTGATAAAGGCGGAACGCGCCTTGCGCAGGGTTTCAAGTGCACTGTCACTGCGTTGCTGCAGCCGCTCGCGTTCAGCCTGGGATGGCTGTCGGAACCAACGTCGACAGTTCACAAGGTGAATACACTCTTGAACAACGCCCAGCCCTTCCGTGCAGGCATCAATGGCCGCTGCGCTTGTCCGGACCAGCTCCTGGACGACCTCCTTGCGCAGCGGTTGGCTATCCGGGCTGCGGAACCCATTCAGTAGCTCAGCAAGCTGAGTGAGCTGATGCGCGCCGACCTCGCGCGTGGGCTTTTCCTCCCCGTCTGCAACTTTCTGATCGACATACTTACGCAGAATGTCCTCAGAACGAGCCTGGCCCGCAATGCGGGCAATGTTGAAATCCAAAAGCGCCAAAACCGCAACCAGGGCGTCTCGCAAAGGGCCCTGGAATGACGCAACATCCTCCGCCCCCCAGCACCCAACGGAAAAGTCGAGAGGCAAGAATGCCAACGCAGGCAACATGCCTCGATACTTCTGGATGATTTGTGCCTGTGTCACACGCAGCTGGCCCGGGTCCGGTTGTTCCTCCTTGCCGAGGGTGTTTGCTGTGATAGCCAGGGGCGGTTGGAGAAGTCGGACGATATCCTCCATGTTATCCAAGACCACGTGCGACGTCGACTGAGGGAAGAAGAGTACCGAGCATGCCAGGCCAAGTCCGACTCCGATGGCGGCGGGTTTGACGAGAGTGAGGGGCAGAGTGCCGGAGAATGAGGGCAAAAGGGGAGTGTAATTGAGAAACAGGTCGGAGATGATGATCCCAAAGACTGATGTCAAAGCAGCTTTGGGATTACTGGCTCGGAGACGCGCCTAATGATTCAGTATGATCCGCTACGGGGCTCGGAGAATTACCAACCATGAAATAGACAAAGGTGCAGATGAGACAGAACGTGACGGCGGTGACGCGCGCATCCAGCATGTATCCATCATAAACCAATCGCTGCGCTATTTCGGTCGGGGTATACGTCGAATTTTGAGCCTGCGAAACGGCTAATTGCTGCAGCGAGGCCACTTTGGCCTGCGTCTCGGCCGCTGGCCTGGCCGCTTGGGCAGCCTTCATGGTGATGACGCCCCATGCCCAAGCCAGACAGATACCAATAAACAGGGACAACGCGCCCAGAAGGTAGATGAAGACGACCCCGGATGGGGGCAAGAACATCAAAACAAGTCTATCTCATACTCAGCATATTAAAATAAATCTGAATTGGGGCAAGTGCATACGCGGCAAAGAACGTTGCGGTGCCGATGCTTTCCAGCGAGGGATGGATGAAGATCAACAGACAAGCCACCCAGACGGCGACCCAGCATCGGAAGAAGATCTTGAGATCGCGGCCATTGAAATGGTTCAGAAAGGGGGGTAAGCGGCGTTTCTTCTCGACGACAGAGGGCGCACTATCCGAATCCGACCAGGCCGGGGATTCCTGCGCGGTCTGTTCGGCCATGATGGCCTGAAGCTGTTCACTTGGCTTCAAATGATCCACGTGGGCATAGGGGATGGTGGAAGGAAAGAATTGTTAAAGGAATGGCGAGAAAAAAAGCAACGAGGCAAGGGATGCGATAAGGAATGACCGGGGCAAGATGGATGCACGAGGAGGAAAATGACAGGCACGCAGTCGATCAGAGGGACCCGTTGGCATTTGAAGGTCCGAGGCAAATGTGGTGCGCCGCAAAGGAAGAACCATTATCACGATTAAAGTTAAATAGATCGGTTGATCTCACCAGGGGCCGTTGTCTTTCCATGGATGTCCCGGTGTGCCCAGTCTGCATCGGGCTGGATGCTGCCCGGGGCCATTAGGAGGCGAGGACTGCATAAAGGGACGCATTCGGTCCTGATCCTGATGTCATTCTGGTCGTTCTCGTCATCATATTGGAATTATGCCCGATTTACTGCGGAGCAGAGACAGCATTGTGACTGGCGAGTGACGCCTGAGCGGTTGATCGGCACTGGCTGGTCCAATCCGAAGACCGTCAACGCTGAATCAGCGGAGGGGCCAAGTCCAAGTCCGAATCCGAGGTTAGGGTGGTCCTTTTGGAGATGGAGATAGACTTTCGAGTATAGATCGCTGCGCTGCATCTCGTGTCACCGTAAGCCGTTGCCTCAACCCTCAGCCTAGCCCACACATCGACATACCTATGCCATTGCAGGCGCGTCTCGGGCTTAAGTTGTAGAGAGTGTCCGCGTTGAAGCTTGACCAGAAGCCATTCAGGTGCATGGCATACGCAATAAGAGTGAACGCAGGCGAAGTGATGGGAGAGATGGCGATGGCAATGGCCAGTCAATGTTTGCTACAGTGGATTGGTTTGTGCGGTATGTCTATCTGCCTGAGGCCGGGACCGGCCCGGGACTTCTCGACGCCGCAGACGCGGATGCCCTCAATGTACAAGAATAAAAGCAAGATCGGTGTTGGCGCTACAGCACTGCAGTCCCGAAGAATATACACAGAGCATAAGCACGTTCAATTCGTGAACTGAATATGCAGCGATTTACACCCCAATCATCCCATTGTCCAGCAAACTGCTCGACGCCACAAAGCTGAACCCTCCAAACAAGTCACTCTCCCCCATTCCATCGGTGTGGCCTGTCCGCAAGCTTCCCTGGTTAGCCGCGTAGTGCTCGTCGAATGCGTGTACAATCGGACTCAGTGGCAACTGCGTGAAATCTACCGAAAAGTTCTCGGCCAAGGCTGGATCTGTCACCACCGGGTTGATCGGAGGCGCCACCTCACGGCGCTCCAAAGCCTTCCAGTCGATCTTGCGGAAGAAGCGGTGGTTCTTGATTGTTTGCAGGTCCTTGGCCATGTGGTACCCTAGTCGCTTCGAGGGTTCCTTGCGGAGCAGCCGGATCAACAGGTCCTTGGCATCGGGTCCCAGGAAATAGGGCAAGGTCAGCTTCTGCTTCACAATCTTTTCCTGCAGCTTGGCATTATTATTGGCTTTGAACGGAGGGGATCCCGTGAGCAGGTCATAGCCCAGGGCACCCAGCGACCACCAGTCACATGCTTTCCCATACGGCTTTCCTTGGACGACCTCCGGGGCCATGTACTCAATTGTGCCTAGCGAGGAGTTGCAGCGATCGTCATCGTTGAGGGCAATTTTACTGAGTCCAAAGTCGGTCAGCAGCAGATGACCCTCGTGGTCCAGCAGGCAGTTCTCTGGCTTCAGGTCGCGGTAGATGACTCCCACATTTTGGTGGAGATGTTCGAGCGCAAGCACCATCTCCGCCATGTAGAACGCGGCCGCATCCTCGTCGAACATGCGTTCCAAGGCAAGGTGCGTGAACAACTCCCCACCCTGCGCATATTCCAGAATAAGATACAGCTTCTCGTGATCTTGGAACGCATAAAACAGTTTGACCACGAACGGGTGGCGGTTGACGCTCTCCAGAATCATACGCTCCGTCTTGGTTTGCTCCACGAGTTTCTTGTGGACGGTAAGCGACGCCTTGCGAAACTGTTTCTGCGCATACAACTTCCCCGTGAGTACATGACGGACCAGCAACACAGTCCCAAACGACCCTTTACCCAGACAAAGCAGAGGCTCAAAGTCATCGGTGGTCATCTTCCGGCACAGCTGGGTGCGCATATCCCGCACACTCGACGTGTTCTGCGAGTTTTCCTCTGCGGCGGCATCCGCGCTGACATAGTCGTGCTCCAAGGGCACCTCGTAGCTGGTCAAGACTTCGGTCTGGTCGCTATCGGAGCAAACACTGGCGTTGCTAGGGGTCTCAGCGCAGAGCTCCGTAGGGCCAGCTCGAGACCCATTGCCTGACAGGTTCATTGAATCAAGCTGAAGTTTAAGGGCGCTCACCCCGCAGCCGGCCGCTGGCTGAACCATCGGACTGCCCCCATTAGTCCCCGCACGGGCGCGCGGATGCGAGCTGGGAGCACGAGAACTGGCCGCCGATAGATCCGAGTCTTCATCACCGGAGCCGCGAGGGGTGAACCCACGCACAGTGGAAAGGGCCGGAGCTACCTGGTGGACCGCCTGCTTTTTCTTCTTCTTCCGTCGGTCGGCCTTGGCGACGAGCGGGTGCGCGTTCAACTCCGGCGCCGGGAAAGGATTGACTCCGTGGGCCCCAGTCCCCTTGATCATCGGAGCCTGCTGACGCTGGGGACTGCGGGCGCTCATGCGAAAGCCGGCTTCGGGAGTGTCGCCCATAATGATCTCTTTGTTGGAATGCGACATGTCGGCTTGAGGGCTAAACACATCCCCGACACAAATGTCGTCCTGACCGGTAGTGGCTGAGGAATCCATTGTTAAGTTAAATGTCAGAATTCTCCCCTCGTATTTGGCTGAGCACTATCCAGCAGCGAACGGCAACAGCACGATGCGTAAGCCAAGGGCGATCAAATGCACCCAGGCATCGACAACAAGAGGCACTAGACTTGTTGAGACCTTGCTGTAAATCTAATAACACACGGAAGAAATTAGCTCTCGTTTCCTCACGCCCGCACACACAAACACATGCACCAGGGCGGGGTATCCACAACAAGCACTAAACCTCAAGCAAGGGGCCAAGGACTTATTGGACCAACGTACACTTCGTATCTAGCACACAACCCGAGATGGCCACCTGCCCAGCAGGGAAAGCTACCTGGAGGCCTGAAAAATCCCTCGGGTATAGCACCAATTTACCGTCCGCCCTTGTTCAGGACGGACCATGGACCCTAAGCCAGATCACCTTGTCGTCAGAAGTAGTAGAACGAACGGACGACACGGCCTGGGAGCCAGTCGAGGGGGAAGTATAGAGAGACGTCGGCGATGCAAAATTCGAGTCGAAGATCAGCGAACGAGAGCCGGGAGTAAGGCAGCCAGCGGAGCGGAGAAGAACGGACGACGAAAGCGTGGGCAGCGCAGACAGGCACATAGAGGAGCGACAATGAGGCAATGAACCAGACGATGGATGGATGAATGTCCAAAAAGACGGCACAAGAGGCACAGCGAGGGTGAAGCCGGGTGTTGATCCCTTTAAAGAGGGGGGGAAAAGAAGAAATGCCGCCGAGGTGAATGATGCTGCCCGGCCTCCGCGCTGTTTTTTCCCGGCCCGCGGGCCAATCAGCAGGCGCCGGTGCTAAGCGACGCTAGACCGGGTCAGGCAGGATGACTTCACGTGTTCCGGTCATTGGATGGATGCACCTGATGATGATGATGCTCATTGGGCTGGCTGGAGAAACTGGGCTGGGCTGGGCAGACGAAGGGTAAAGGAAATCAGAGTCCCCAGGTGGTTACAATATTCCGACATGGCATGTACTGACTACTAAGTACTAGATATGAGATATGTAGAACTACCGACGGTGCACTAATCAGCACCCGGCGGGCTATACTCCACCGGGTTAAACACACTACTCCGATGGAACCCTGCGTGTTGCCTCATGGCTCATGCATCTCGGCCCTCGAAGAACGCCTGCGACCGGGTGATTTCCACCCCCGATCCCTCCACAAAGGCCATTGCGCTGGGCTTCTCGACTCTCACCGTCACCCGTTCGTTGCCGAATTCCACCGTGACGATGCGAGCGATGAACGTCGCGAGTGCCTCGACAGTCTGGTACGAGGTGGCCTCAACTCGCTAGATGATGCGAAACCGGATTAGCCATGCTTTCTCAAACAGAAACACGAATACCAGGAATAACCTACCTCTGCGACAGCCCGTGTCATCGCTTGGTATGTGTTGACCACCGTAGACCCCCACGGCAGCTGCCCGGGTCCCTTGAACTCTAGGGAGACAATGACCGCCTGCTTTTCCACTCTCTCGTGCGAATTGACCCCCAAAATACAGTAGCACCGGATCCCATCAATGCGGAACTCCTCTTCCAGCACCACAGGGCACCGCTCCGACTCCCCCAGGTTCTCCAAAATCGCTTCGTTGCCCTGTCTGTATCCCCACACTGTCACGCTGCGGTACTTGAGGCCTTCATCTGCACGTAGCAGTGCCTTGGGAAGGTGCAAGGACACCTCGCATTGGCCAAAGACCCCGTCAATTGCGGGGGAAGACGAAGGGCTAAAGATAGCCGCCTGTGCCTGTGCCTGGGAGCTCGCCGACGCACTGCTTCGTCTCTGGGTGTTGTGCACGTGCGACATCCTTCGGACCCCCGCGGCGGTCTCGTCCAAAAGCCCCAGACCACAGTTGGCAACAATTCCAGCCGTCAGTCGCACGTCCTCTCCGAGATCGCTCCGCATCATCTCATCCCGGCGGCTGCCATCAACACTAATCATTCGGTGTCCCGGGTTCTCGGCATGCTTCCCCATGTTGCGGATATCCTCCTCGAGGCGACGGTAGAGCTTGCCGTAGTCCAAAGAGAGGGAAACATCGTCAGCAATGGCTGCTGCAACGGCAGATGAGTAGGAGAGCTTCAGCGATGCGGTGCAGGGCTGCGATTTGCCGGGACGATGCCATGGGTCCGGGGCAGCCGGGAGGGGCAGCTGGATGTTGCGCAGGCGCACGCTATCAAGCACCGGGGGATGGGAGGGGATGTGGACATTGACGCGTTGGTCGGCCATGGTGGCTGGGGATGGGAGACTGCCGGGAGGAGCTGAAGGAAAGCTGAGATTAAGCTGCTGGGGAGCAAGCTACAGCTAACAGGAGTGACGTCAACCAGTAGCGTTGGAGAATAGAGGCAACTTTCGTAGCACCGACCGGACACTGCAAGCTGTTTAATGACACAAGCGCATTGATCAATGGGACTTTGGGCTTTGGATCCAATGCCACGGGGTCGAGAACCTTTGCGCAACGACCAGCTGTGGGTGGAAATTTTGCTCGAGAACGGATGACGAGACGATGGCGGGGTTTGGCTTAGCGCGGGGAGCTGGGCGGCCCCACGCCGGTCAGCAGTACAAAGCATCCCTTCCATCCCTATCGATGCCAAACACTATCAATCGCTCCCTAGAGGTTGGGCATCCTATCATTTACAAGGTAGCTATGGTCCTTCCACGATAAATAGACGTGGGAATAGATTTTAGTTGATCCAATATACACAATATCCCGGAGGGAGAAAAGATCGACATCGTGGGGGACGTTGAAAAGGCCAGAACCATCCACATCCGCTGAGCGCCTCGTCGGTTGGTTTGTGCAGTCCACAGATGCCTGCTTTGGAACCACGGGAAACCTTCCAGTCGGAGCCCGGGACCAGCGGAACTAGCAAATCATGGTCTCGTCAAGTGGGATAAGTAAGCACCAGTGTCCTTCCGTTTCCGTTTCCGTTTCTGTTTCAACCCGACACACGCATAGTATTTTCGCCCGTCTTGGTCCAGATGGTGAGTTCGCGTCGGGTAAGTCGAATCATCCCCGGATGGCCAGGATAGGGAACAAATTCACATGAGTACAAAGGGAACGCAAGCACATTGGGTATCCGCCATGCGCTGAGTGGAAAACAACCAATCAACTAATTACAGGCGACTACCAGTAACCGCGGCGGTCGTAAGGCATGTATTCGCCCCGGGGTGGGCTCCGAGGACGTCCATAAGGCCTGGGGGGTGCGTATGGGTCCTCATAATGGCGAGGAGGCGGCGGGGGTCGGACATCATACGGGTCCTCATAGGGACGACGCGGCGGAGGGTAGTCTTCCATCCGAGGACGGGGAGGACTACGGCGGCCATATCCATCCCGCTCGTAGTAGTCCCTTCGGATCGGCACGGGGGACCGTTCCCGATAGTGAGCCCGGGGACTGTAACCACGCGGGGCAGGGAACCGACGGTCGTATTCTTCCATAGGGGGGTAGCTCCGACGCGGGGACCGAGACCGGTATGGATCACGGACAGCACGTTCCTCCGGATGGGGTTGGATCTGGGACAGTATATGAGGATCTCGTTCCGCTCGGGTCTTCAAGTGCCAGAAGTGCTTACATCCGCAATGCAGGTTACGCGAGAACCTTTGAATTCGCGTCCATCCAGCTTCTCGATGGCTGTCTTCAAATCGTTGGCGGTCTCGAACTCAACGAACCTTGGTCTATGTGTTAACTAGACCTGCTAGACCGATTAGGAAGTTAAGGGATTAACCCACCCTCTGCCGAGCTCACGGCCGGTTTCAGAATAAACCACGTCCAGGCCAGACTGGCGTGCAAAGTCTTTGAGATCCTAGATAGTCCCATGGTGTGAGTCCATTTCCAGGTGAAAGATTGGTGTCCGGTGTTTCCAGGTGTCAAAAGTAGAAGAACAGAACACGGAGAAATGCAGGCCAGGGAATGAACCAAAAGAAAAGATGAAACGGTCGTCGGCGAAAGGTATCCTATGGCCGCAGGGATTTCCATCCTGGATAGGGTCGTCCAGCTTCGGTTCCCAACTCTCAGAGCTGAGCTCGATAATGGGAGGTAGCCATCCAGCCTTCCTTTCACTTTAAGGGGTCCGGAGGTGGTTTGTGACGACCCGTACATCAAGAGGAGCCGATCATGGTCGCCATAATTTCCTTGGACCGTGGGATGTGGAGACACGCAAAAATAGACAAGAAAAGAACAAACCAAGGAACACATATCGGCCGAGGTGCAAGACGTCCGGTGGATCCTGAGAAAAGGGGACTTGGGCTGCTAACCTGCCAACTTGTTTCCGGGAGTCCAGAAACCAACATGCGAAAGATCGTGCGACGCGGGCGTGGCATGTTAGGACGGTCCATTGGGCCAGGGAAGTTCTCCTTACGGCGCGGTCCACGGGCAAATTGCACGGTGAGACGCTCGCCTTTGAAATCACTGCCGTCTGCAGAGGAAGTGAGTCAATATGAAAGTCCCTCGAATACAATTTGATGTCAAGACATACGGAAAGCTAAATGGCCGTCAGTACATGAGCATGCGCAACGCGACAGAGCGCAGGAAAGTGGGGAGCCTTACCTGGAACGACATCTCTGGCATCCATTGCATCCTCATATTCGATAAAGCCGAAGCCATTCATGAGTTTGATCTCTGTGATTTTCCCGGAACCATGGGTGCTAAAATGCTCTTCGATATCCTGTTTGGTCACTGTAGAAGCACACCACGGCGCCCGAATCGGGCGCCGTAGCTAGATGTCAGCATATTGCGAACAGACTATAATGGACAAACAACTGAGACAACTGGATCTAGATTCCGAAGCTGCCAACCCGGTATCCGGAACCGAGATTACCGTGCGCAAGAAAGGAAATGGAACAAAGGAAAGTCCGCTGTCATTCCCCGGAGTGGGAAGAGAAGGGCAAGCCACAGGTGCAGGAGAGTGTATCTCTGTTACTCAGGGGGGCCAATCCAGACGCATGGCGATCCAGCGGAGCATCCCGTTTCTGTGGCGCGGATGGACGTGGACAGGAAAGGCAATATCCGAATCGGGTGGGAGAAAGAACAAGGAGACCTATCAAGGAGACTTGGTAGATGGCTTCATACCATTGCGAGGGAGGTTCCCGAGATAGAGTCGGGTGGACGAGACTTCAGTCATGGTGGCTGGTGACTGGTGACTGGTAGCTGGTAGCTGATAGCTGGTAGTACTAGAAGTGCACACAACGGTCGACGATTAAGTCCCGGCGGGTAACAATCAAATCAATTCACTCTCAACACGCTTGGCCTCGGGAATATCCAATTCAATGGCGGCACGGCGACCGATGGAAATAGGGCCTGGATGGTCAACTGGGTCGAACTCCTGGGAATCTAGTGATGGTGGTGGCAGAGACAGTTCCTGGTGTCCGGGAAGAGGTGCGAGACCATAGAACGGTTCCAGAAGGTGACGGTGGGCCTGGCGGGTTAGAGAAGCAAGGAGATGGATGGATGGATGGATGGATGGACGGAGCGCGGCTAGCAGGCAGTTCCCGGCTCTGGCGCACACCCAGTCGGATTAGAAGAGAATTTTCTGGCGACGGAGGAGGAGGGGAAGAGGTCGGTTAAAGGGAAACGAGGTCAAGAGAGAAAGGAAGAGAGAGGAGGCGCAGGAGATGGGGGGAGATGGAGGGAGGAGGAGATCGTCAGGTCGCGGGAGGGAAAAGAGGAGCAGGCGAGCAGCAGCAGCAGCAGCAACAGCAACAGCAGCGGATTGACTGATTGAGGCTGACCGCCCAGCAGCAAGTTCAGTTCAGTTTGCCGGCCGTCGACGAGTCGCGAGGCGCTGGCGGTGGAGGGCATCCAATGATGGGCCGCCCTCGACTTCCCCCCCCCGGCTGCAAATCGCCTCACTTTTGCTGCTCGGCGGGATCCACGTGGCCCCGCCTGCCCTGCCCAGACTTCACTTCCTGGCCAACTGCTGGCCGTCGGGGAAGCCTCTATCTAATCCAGGTCCCTATGGAAGGCGGGCAGTGCTCTGCTTTATATATATAGAAAAGGCAGAGGCGAACAGGTTCGTTGCAATTACACCCTCAGGAGCCCTGGTGCTTGGCTTAGTGGGGATTCCAGCCGGCATGGCTGGTGGAGCAGAACCACAATCCATCCGGCATTGAATATAGCCTTCTTGAGCCTGCAGCCGATTCCTTCCATACGAACAGAGTATACGGAGAATTATACCCCAGTATATACTTCACCTCCCGGCTGTGGTCCAATTAGGCAACCCTATGCATCCAACACCTTTCAGCTGCTTTGCAAAATCCCATCATCAATTCGACACCCAGCCTTGCATACTTGATGATATTCCAACGCTATCCTACGCAGAAAGCCAAGGCTGCAGCTTGACAAGCAATGCCAAGTGGCTTGTATGACCGCTCCTGCTGAGACAGATTAATCAGAGCCTCGGCCATCTCCAGTCTGCTGCTCGGATGATCCTGGAGCTGATCATCTGGTTCCTGTTTTATTTCAGGAGGTGCGCGGCACAAACTGCATTCAAAGCCCCGGTGGCGGGATAGGAGTCAAAGTGCTCACGGCTGGTGTAGATCTGGACACTGCCGTTCTCTCATAGGTAGCCCTGCCACTTGTTAGCTTACGAGAGCCACAGAGAGAAAAGTCACAAATGACGACACCGAAACCCCCTTTTATCCTTTGTTATTGGACGACTATAAGTCACAGATCTCCTTTGCAGCAGCATCAGTTAACCGGCTGGGGCTCTCGGTACAAAATCCCATAGGAGCTAATATCCCCCTTTGGGCCACCCCATTCCTCCAAGTCAACCGTCACTCGATCAACTTCCTGGAATCCATGCTTCAGATATAGTCCCAACCCTTCCGGAGAGGCCTCGGTGTAGGCAGGCAAGCCAAGTTCATCTGCTTTCCGAACCCCCCATCCTACCAGCAGGCCTCCGAGACCCTGACGCTGAAATTCTGGAAGAACATATAGTTCTTTCAATTCTACCCAGTTCAAGGCTCAACATTAATAATAATGCCCACCTACAAAGGAAAAGCTAAGTGAATAACTTACGAAAGAAGTCCTTGTCCCCCAATAATGCCGCCCGTTTCAGATAACGGGCTCCCCCGGTAGCATCCATCAGCGCGCCATTCATCGTAGGCGGACGATATCGGTTGGCATATCCCTCATCCCACTGAGCCTTAGTCTGGCCCTTGTTATGAGCCCACCAGGTATACGCGACTGGCTTATTGGTGGCCTCATCGGTGACCAGCAGGTAAGTATTCTTGGATTCGCCGAGCATCGGGATCATGCGGCGGATCTCGTCGTCTTGTCCATCCGATGCTCTAGTTGGGGCCTCGACCTTGGGCTGAAGGTGGGGTGGCCAGAGCAAGGCCCCGATTACGCTGTTGTTCTTCCTGTTGCTATCGTTCTGCGCGGCCATCTCGATGTCCCAGATGGTGCGAGCGCCTTCCTCCGTTGCGGGTACAGGGCTTACCCGGAATCCCGGCTTTTCGAGTGGTGCCATGGTGAATGCAGTGTTGACTTGGAGCTGTTTCGGCTAAGGTGAGGAGATGGCGGTGTAGAGGGAACTTCCTTTTGGCAAGAAGCGCAAAATGAGGCCCTTTGTAAGCCCCGATACTCCGTTAGAAACAAGTGTCCTTTGAGCAAACTGGCAGAAAAGTTGTGGCCTGGTTAGTTCGTTATCAGAAGTGCTTCTTGTGGCTGAAAGCTAGTAGGAAGTGAAACTATCGCGAGGCCGATTAGCGAACTGAAACCAAGAAAAGAAGTGACTAGGCAACCACGCCGAATGGGAATCAGAGTACTTGGACGATAAGGAAAAGAAGCACCCATGCTGCATATGCAATGTAACGACACTAACATCGGACGTCACGGACTCCGGACATGCTAGTCGACATTGAGGCCAGGCTGTGAGAGCCTCGAGGTCTGGAAGGGAGAACGGCGGTGGTGGTGGGGTTGCGCTCGGATTCCGATTATATTAATCCAACCCGGGGGGCGGGGGAAGAATAGGATAAAGAGGGATGCCATTGGATGGGATATCCCTGTCCTCCATATCTCGTCAAATCCACTAGGCTTCCGTCATCCCCATGTCCTATTTCCCTCTCAGATCCATATCTGATTTTGCTTTCATCTAGGGTTCCATGGATCATTGCACTACAGGTCAGCATACTGCAGTACTGGCGGAGGGCCCACGAAGTAGAGAGATCGGTATAGAGGATGATCACGAGGATGACAATCTCCCATACATCAATCAAATACGACAAACACTCCACATACCCGTGAATATTTGAACAACTTCCCGTCATCAAAAATACTAGTAGTATGCGTATAGTACAGAGAACTGGTACCCTACCATACCTTTTATGCATTCCTTAGGTAGTCCTACACCTTGCTAAGAAGGCCAAAAACCATATCTAGGCGATAGTCAGTCTTTGTATGGCAACACTCACTAGACAAACCCCTCAACTGGCAAGGTCCAATCCTTGTCTACTAACAAGTCGAGGTCCACACATATACTATATACCCTATACGTACCCTATGTAAGTTAATTCACATAGATACATACTGTGTAGATGGGGTATAGATCCTCGGCTGCCATAGGACTCTCTGGCTTTGTGGTTTGCCACCCCAGCCCAAGAGTAGTAAGTAGTTAGTCCACTTGCCTGGTAATTTTCAAGGTAGGACTGCCTGCTCAGCCACCCTAATTACTAGGTATAGATAGTCATGGTGCATATCTAGTGGGGATTCGCACTAGGCTGCGCCGGGTTTAGTCACGCCAACCCAAGTTACTTGGCAGGGCTGTGAAGACTGCAGTTTGCAAAGCACAAAGCTGGAGGTGGGCCGGTTCAGCTACCATGTCATAATATCTAGTGAATACAGTGAGGCAAATTGCCACAGGGCGCAGGGGAAGGGGCAAAATGGCATGGAATACTGTGTTGAACATTTTTCGTCCCATGTAAGCACGACGCGGTGGTGGTTCCAATGGGATATCGCCAAAAATACAGAACTATATATACATAAATGGACCCATTCCGGCCAGTCCGGTTGCTTTTATAGTATAAGCGCACATAATGATCCCTTATCGCAGGCATACCAGCCTCAAAACGCATGATCAAGCATTAGTAAGTAACGTCTCAGTGGATACAGCCATCCAATTCCCGTCTATTCCCTGGTGAAGAGTAAAAAGACAAAGGACAAAGGCCCGTCGGGCCGAACTAGGTCATGAAGTATTTCGGGCCCTCTCCACCTTGGGGAGTCTGCCAGTTGATATCCTGGGTGGGCACCTTGATGTCGCAGGTCTTGCAGTGAATGCAGCTACAGGTGGTCAGTATAATACCAAGCGGAAGTTCTAAAATGCACTTACTTCTGAGCGTTGATCTGGAAGCGAACGCCATGCTCCTTGCTGGGATCCTCCACGTACTCGTAGACGCCCGCAGGGCAGAAGCGGTTCTCAACACCCTGGTACTTGGGCCAGGCCGCATCGGTGTGCTTGTCCCAATCGGCCACCTGCAAGTGCACTGGTTGGTCTTCCTCGTGGTTGGTACCCGTCCGGCTGACGCTGGTGAGGATGTCGAAGCTGATCACCCCGTCCGGCTTGGGATACTCGATCTTGTTGCATTCGGATGCCAGCTTGGTAGCAGAAGCGTCCGTACCGTGATGCTTGAGAGTCCACGGCGTCCTACCCTTGAGGACGTAGGCTTCGAGTCCAGAGTACAGGATGCCGCCGTAGAGCCCAAGGGGAGTGCCGAAAGAAGGCCGCATGTTACGCACCTCGTACAGCTCTTTCCAGATCGACGACTTCCGCAGAGATTCTTCATAGTCGAACAGGAAAACAGAGCCATCGGAGCTACCCTGAAGGGCCGCATACGCGGATTCGGCGGCAAGCATGGCCGATTTCATCGCGGAATGAGTACCCTTGATCTTCGGGACGTTCAAAAAACCGGCACTATCGCCAATCAAGGCGCCTCCCGGGAAAGCGCATTTCGGGATCGACTGGAAGCCGCCCTCGTTCAGCGCCCTTGCGCCATACGAAATGCACTTTCCGCCCTCCAAGACTTCTTTGTAAAGAGGGTGGTGTTTAAGCTTCTGGAACTCGCCATAGGGCGACAGCCATGGGTTCGGGTAGTCCAGACCGACCACCAAACCGATGCTAACCATGTTGTCGCCAAAGTGGTACATCCAGGCTCCACCATAGGTATCCTTGGGAAGGGGGTACCCCAAGGAATGCGTAATCTCTCCCGGCTTAAATTTTTCGGGTTGGATCTCCCAAATTTCCTTCACTCCCAGTCCATAGGTCTGCGGCTGGCTATCACGCCTCAAGTCGTACTTCTTGGTCACCTGCTTGGTCAGACTACCGTGACAGCCCTCTGCAAGGAGGGTGACACGAGCGTGAAACTCCATTCCCCGCTCAAAGCTATCCTTCGCCTTGCCGTCCCGACCAATACCGAGGTCGTTAGTTGCCACACCCATCACTGAACCATCGGATTTCTTGTAGACCAGTTCGCTGGCCGCGAATCCCGGGTAAACTTCGACGCCCAGTTCCTCAGCTCTCTCCCCCATCCATTTCGTAAGTTCATTCAAGCTGATGATGTAGTTGCCGTGGTTGTTCATCTGGGGCGGGGCGGGGATCGGGATCGACGAGTTTTGAGTCAAGAAACGCATCTTATCCTCCTTGGCAGGAGTCACATTCTCGAACCGCGAGGGGTTGTCCTCCGATAGCCAGTCCGGCAACAGCTCATTCATTGCGGTAGGTTCCAGAACGTTACCAGAAAGAACATGTGCACCCAGTTCGGCGGCCTTTTCCAGTACAATGACACGGAATTCCTCATTGCCAGCTTCGTTCGCAAGCTGCTTCAGTCGAATGGCAGCAGCCAGACCAGCAGGGCCTAGTTTGCGGTGAAGAAGGTCGGTCAGCCACTTGGTCCTCCACTACTTCTTCCTCTTTTGCGGAAGAGCGAATCGGGCAAATCAATTCAGCTTACCACCACCGACAATGCAGACATCGACCTCGTCCGACTCTCGGTCCAGTTGTCGAGGATCGAAGTTTCCATGCTCGTCTGTCAGTTTTCTCGATAGTGACTGCGAAAAGGCTCGGGTCTGGATTGGCGGGAAGAGTGATGTGCGGCGGACAGTCCTCCGGCCTGATGCTGCCAGGGAGCTATTGGAGATCCGTGCGGGGTTGCTGAGGGAGGCGAGAGAGGCGGAAGCTCTTGACAGACGCGAGAAAGAGGGTCGCATTTCGCGCCTCAGAAGAGGCAAGACGGCTCCTTTCGAAGCCATGGCGGAACTAGGGGGAGGGGAGAGGTCACAATAGCGTTGAGTTGGTTGGACACCTATAATTGGGTCAACTGCATGGTAGGATGGGAGCAAGCGGCGGTGGAGGACAGCGCGCGAGGACAGCGAAGAAGAATGAAAGCCAGCGGATAGAAGTCCGGAGGAAGGAAGTGGAAACCAGTTTAAGAAGCGTGTCGGTCTATCGTCTCCGTCACCGGCCCTCGGAGCCACGAGAAATGAGGAGAGTGACTAATGGGCCGTGGGAGAAAAATTGGCGGTCGGCCTGGGGCATCTGGCAGTACCCGAGGCTACGTCGGCCAATAGGAAGCCCGGCGATGGGAATCATCCTCCTCTCGCTGTTCCGCCCGTTGGACCCCGTGCTTTTCCCGTCGGAACTGCTGCTACAGCCTAAATTATCCAGGCGGATTCTGGGGATACTTCTAGGCGGCAGTTCTCTTGATCCAGCAGTATTACTAGATGTCATTTAGGTAGGTTCAACATGGGTTGCACCCTAAATATCTATTATGCTGGGCTGGGATAATCATTAGATCATTATGTTTATATAGAATATCATAAGGATAAGGAAGATAAGACAAAGTACTCCGTGCGACAAAGATAAAGGTAGATACTTAAGATGGGAGAGAAAGATGCATCTCTATGCAGCACAAGAGGCAACGTGACCGATGATCACATGAAGGCAAACGGGGCGCCAACAACCCGATGACGACACCAGACCAAGGCTGTGGATTACACTGAATGGCTCTCTACAACGCTGACAGCCATGTGATACCACAGACTTTTCCAGGCGCCAGGATGTATCTACTACTGTAGCCTCCATGTGCTGCATGTACAGATTCCGGATCTTGAACAGCCTGACAGGTGGGTTCTACCAATAACCAGCATATGGAGTACACCACCATGATATCCCGTCGGAGGTGTTCGGAGTAGATATCTAGATAGGTAGTCATGATGTCCTCCGTTCGGCATTTAACATTCAACATCCTACCATGGTATGTGAAACTGAAAAGACCGAAAATGGGCGCAGGAATAGAGGACAGCTGGCCGGATTACGTACGGGCACGGATGTAGCCGCTGTCCGGACCCCATGTTGCATGCGCGACGCGGGAGTTTGGCTGAGCTTGTTGGCGCCTTGGAGGATGGATACGTCCAGGTTATGCTTTGGATCTCATCTATTTCTTTTAAAAGAACACCGACAGCGCGAAGCTACGATCGGACATTGGTGGATCACAAATGGGCTGAGATCTGGGGTATGGCCAGGCGGCAAGCAACGCCAAATGAGAGGCAAGAACCCCCGAGGAGGAACCCCATGACGCGACCGAACGCGACCGGCGCGACCGGGATGAAACCCATCATCCCTGACAGGTACGCGGGTTGGACCCGGCGACTCATCATCTCTTGAATTTAGGGGCCACAGAAAGCCACAGAAAGACTCTGACTCAAAGATGGGATCATCAACCAGCCCTTCATGGCGTTAGTGAAAGAAAGAAGCCGTGTCATTGTTCTAGTGCATCGAATGTTTTGGAATCGTTGGTGATCATCCATCCATGGGGTCAACAAAAAAAAAGTTCCCCAGGCACACACCCCCCGGAAGAAAGACAGGGAAATAAAAAACGGGAAGGGAGTGAAAGGATCGATGAAATTTTTGTTCAGTTGGCGACCGCTAAAGCGGCAAGGCCGAGGGGACGGAAGGCGCGTTGTGAAGGGGACGCCGAGAACAGCAACGGGGCATGATTGGAAGGCAGAAGAATGGATAGGCTTGAGGGGTGGGTCGGGCTATCAGTTGCAGGAGCGACGCGGACTGGACTGAAATGAGTGGCTGCAACCATGGCGCTGGCCGGGAAAAAAGAGTAAGGGGGCGACAGCCAACGAGAGCGGGTGCACGGCGGTGGGGCTCCCAGACAATGTGTGTTGAGTGGACCCGCCGATCAACAAACCAGAGATGACGGAATGGCGCTTGCTGGGGGGGTTGGCCACCCAAGAGCCGCTAGTGGAGCGCTAGCACGCAGCGAGCAGTGCCAGAGCAGCCAAACCCATGGGTGGGAGCGACCGCTCATCGCTGCTTTTGCCGCCGCCGCCAGGCCCAGCCCCCCTGACGCCAGCAGTCCCGGGCGCTGTGAGTCAGCCTATATAAAGGCCCAACCTCCCACTTTCTGTCGATGTTGGAATTTTTGATCCTGGTCTTGGCACCGCCCGGAAAGCCATACACTCCTCTTCCCGCCCGCCTTCCTCCCCCCTTCTCTCTCTCCACCAGGACGACTACAGATATCTGCTGATACCGGCTATATTGCTGCATTCGCCTGCTGGTCTGAGAATCTCGTGATCTCCCGAAGGTTTTTTAAGGAAGTTACAGACAGAATCAAAAAGAGGAAAAGATCTTTCCCTCTTATTTATTCTTCTTATACTCCACAGTTTCAGATTCAGTTACTGAAACAGGAAGCTTGCAGCCTCAGGCACGCATCTTCGCCACTCTCTCTCTCCAAACGCAGATAGACATTCCCAATTCATACAAACCAAAAAAAAGCAAACAACACATTTCCCACCCAAAAAAAAACATCGTGCTTTTTTCACTCTTCACATTCCCTACACTACATACACCTCGTCCCGCACCTGTTCACTACTTGCTTAATAGTTGTGAAAGTCGGCTTCTGGAGATAATCTCCTAGAAAACACTTCACTGTGCTTTTCTAGTTCCTTCTTGTCGTCGCCATCTTCCTCTCCCCTCCCTCCTATTCCCCTTCCCTTCCCTTCTTCTTCCTTCCACTGCACTCTACCTTGAGTTCATTCCGTTTTCTATAAGAAACGGTTTATCGCTGGATCCCAGGGCAGTGGTGCTGTAGGGGAGACATTGACTTGTCCATCTCCCGCAAAAGGGTACGTTATCTTCTACCTTAACCTGGTCATCCTGACCTCATGTCTCTCTCTTTCCTTGCCTCTTCTCTGGGGCAATCATCACGCGCAAACCTATCGCGCTCATATCATCTCTACCTTATCGTCTGTCTATCTTGACTTGACTGACCTCGGGTTGCGCGGGCACAGACTGCTATCTGAAAGCTTTTCTATCTCCTCAGCGTCGGCTGGTTTACGGCTCGAGTATCATCTACTCTCGTCGCGATGGATTCTCTTACGACCCATCCTTCTACTGCTCAGCAGGCTCGGGCATTCACGTCCCCTGCGTCTCTGTCCTTCCCCGGTGGTGCCGGCGATCTGACCCCGCCTTCCGATAAAGACGGAAACATGGCGATGGCCCAGGGTATGAACGGGATGGTGAACGGTCAGCAGCAGGGAGCAAATGCCGCGAATGGCAACGGGGTGGCGCCCGCGACTCCAGCTGCGACCCCTAGTGCCAACACCCCGGGAAGTGGCATCGTGCCTACGTTGCAGTGAGTATACTCTTGCTGTTCCATTCTGGTTCACCAGATTACTGAACAATGATCTATCTTTGAAGAAACATTGTCGCGACGGTCAATCTTGACTGCCGTTTGGACTTGAAGACGATCGCGCTCCACGCAAGAAATGCGGAGTACAACCCTAAGGTATTATCTTCCACACCTCCCTGAGCTTGATATGTCAGGGCGCAGTGTGGCTGAACTGTTTTTCTCTTCCAATAGCGTTTCGCGGCCGTGATCATGCGTATCCGAGAGCCAAAGACGACCGCTTTGATCTTCGCCTCAGGCAAGATGGTGGTGACTGGTGCCAAGTCGGAGGATGACTCCAAACTGGCTTCCAGAAAGTACGCGCGTATCATCCAGAAGCTTGGTTTCAACGCCAAGTTCACGGATTTCAAGATCCAGAATATTGTGGGCTCCTGTGACATCAAGTTCCCCATCCGTCTGGAGGGTCTGGCCAGTCGCCATCACAACTTCAGTTCTTACGAGCCTGAGTTGTTCCCCGGTCTTATCTACCGTATGATGAAGCCCAAGATCGTGCTTCTCATCTTCGTCAGTGGCAAGATTGTCCTCACCGGTGCCAAGGTCCGTGAGGAAATCTACCAGGCGTTTGAACTGATCTATCCTGTGCTTTCGGGTATGCATTGCTCTCTGCACTTCCTCCATGAGGTGATATCTTGCTAACCAGTTGTAAAAGATTTCCGTAAAGTCTAAAAGAGCATCACGCTCGACAGGAGGATCTCGACCATGTGTCCCTTCCACCTTCACCAACTTGTATTAACACGGCTTTTCCCCCCTTGCACTGGCCCGCGAGGTTGTACTATGGACGGACAACACGCTTCAACCCAGCACGGCTGATGCATTTTTCTGTTCCCTTTTCTCTTCTACACTTGCACATCACGATCTTCATGCTAGCATTTGTACGGCGTTATAGCGATTCGGGCTGTTCATTTTCTTTTCCTTGCTTCTTGTTTCAACAAACATCATCAAAGTGTCTCACCATCTTAGATAGTCGCACACCGCAGATTCAAGGGGGCGGTACTGTGCGCTGGTCGAATGGTTGCCTCCTTCTAATTACTGGCTTTATGTTCTCTGCCTATTGGCTGTGACCCTCGCGCATGGGCCTGGCCAGCGCCGAGGTGGATCGACCTCGATGATTTGCTTTGGGGTCGGAAGGTTTTCTGCATACCCAAGCACAAAAAAATTTATGTTACTGTTCTAGATCGCTACGCTTTGTTACGGAAGTGGATGAATACACCGGGAGAATGAAGGGAAGGGCTCTGCCCTTGTTCGATGGTGGCATAATCATGAGATCCCTGGTTCGTGGGTAGAAATGGCAATGAAACATGCATCTATCAGCCATCTTTCATAACGTAGACGTCGATTTTATCTCGTAGTCTAATCCTAACCCTAATCTGTGCCTTGCAGCTGTGGGACTCTTTCCATCTTTCTCTCCTATCTATATCTTATCAACAGTATCCACCCAAGACATGAGACATAGTATATACCCAACCCATGCAAACCATTCACTTATATACAAATCTAGTCTAATTTAGGTAGGAATATACTATCATGCGAATGTCTATCCGCGAAGACATCAACCATCACAGAGCACTACTCCGCTGAGCCTTCTTCGTCTTCGCCAACTCATCCATCAGTCGCAATCCCTTCGGGCCTGAACGACTCCCATCCTCGGTCCCGTCGAACTCACTCTCAGGAACGGCCGCAGGCCAACTCCACAGCTCTTGCAACTCGGGGTCCAATTTGCGTTCTAGTGCGTCTACGATCTTCTCCCCGAGCACGGGGAAGAACTTGTAGCCGTGGCCGCTGCCGCCGGTGGCGAGGAAGAGACCCGGATGGTTGGGGTGGTAGGTGATTATGAAGTCGCCTTTGGGGCTGGAGGGTTTTGCTTGTTAGTTGAGTGGGGGATGGGATGGGGAGGTAAGGGGACTCACGTATCGGTATACCAGCAGACCCGAGTCTGGACGAACGGTCTGTCTGCAAAGCTGGGGATCAACTCCTTCAATGCTTCCCGGAATGCCTGTTCTCCTTCTGCGGGAATAGGAACGCCGTTCTCTGGTAGACTGATTTCCATCTTCTCGCTCTTGGTGCGAGGCACGGCGACCTGGACTGGGTTGACGTAGCCGTACGCATGTCGTGCGATTTTCAGTAGGTTGTTGCGCGGCGGGATGATGAACATGCCTGTCGCGAAGTTGAGAATCGTTGGCATATGTTCCAATTGCTTCTGTTCTTCGTCGGAGATGCGCATGTAGGCCAATGCCTGGCCCGTTTGGACTGTGCGGCCCCGCAGGTCGACGAGCTTCGCGGTCCAGGCTCCTGTTGCTAGGATGACCAGGTCGGCTGTGAGGGAGGATCCATCGGCGAGGTTTACACCTGTGACTCTGTCGTTGCTGTACTGGAGACTGCTGACCTCGCCGGTCTTGAAGATGACCTTGCCTTCCTGGTCGAGGCGCTGCTTGGCGTACCGGACGCCGGCTTCGGCGTCGGACCAGCCTGAACCCCAGTTCACGTAGCCGCCTGCGACTTTGAGATCGACTCCGTAGGCGGGGGCGACTCGCGTGACATCGGCCTTTGTGGGGAGGAGCTCAACGTCCTGGCCGGGGATTTGCTTCACGTTGTGGTAGCTCTTGGTTGCGTAGTCGCGGGCGTTGGTGCTACCCGGGGGATAGACAAGGAGGAGACCATTTTGGGTGTAGCGGCCTTCTTTTCCCCAGTCGGTGTTGCGCCAGAGGTCGAGGGCATCGGCGGCGAGTTGGGCATAGGTGGGTTGGGAGTAGTCGGCGCGGACGATGCGGGAGGTGTCGACGGAGGAGCCGTGTGGGTTGGGGATTGTAGGGGAGGCTTCGAGGAGGGTGATTTGGGAGTTGGGATGACGGTGCGAGAGGGCCAGAGCCGTGGATACTGAGTTGATGAGCAATTGGGCTCGTGGGGGAAATCCGGGGAAGTGTGGGTGCGATGTGACTTACGGCCGAAGACCCCTCCTCCGACAATTAGGATGTTGGGGGGGAGAGACATCGTGTGAGGAATGGCAGGGGGGGGTAGGGAGTGTTCCTGGGGGTATGTACAAGATAGAGAGGAGGACGTCTCTCAACGAGGATGAGGGGGAATAGGGGAATTGAAGAGGTGGGGAATCATGGAAAAGAACGAGGCTATATAGATGGCGCAGGGCCGATAAAGGCGGTTGGCAATCGAAATGACAAGCGCGCCTTTCCCCTCTTGGCACTGCGTCTCCGATCTTCTTCCGCGTCGGCTTCATTTCATCCGTTTCACTCGGCTTCTCTTCTGCCATCCCCGCCTACCATTCGCATATCTGCCGCTCAATGACTTGACGACGCGGTTCCCGTATTCTATCAGACTCGTTGGAACGACTCGCATCCCTGCTGCACCGCCGACATCATCCGCAACCATGAGCGCATCTCGGGTCGGACGAGCCGCACTGAAAAAGGCCAGGATGCCTGCTCAGGGCCATGCTTCCAAGCCGGCGCCCAGATATCCAATCGCCGATGGCACAGGGTCAGTCACACAGCCTGTCCCCCAGCATCATGCCACATCGCAATGCCTGTACCATTTTGCATCACCGTGTCCCCTTCATCAGTATCAACTCCGACACATACTAACATACTAACACACCGGTATACAGACCCAAGATCCTCCCCAAACGCGCCAACCCTCATCTCGCAAATCTCCCCTCCAGCTCCTCCACATCTAATACTCCTCCCATGTCCCCCAAAGTCATGACCATTTTGGGCGTCAGCGCCCTCACCTTAAGCACCTACATCGGCTACCTCTACGCCTCATACCGCCGCGAAGTCACCCAATCTCAAACCCTCTCCGTACCCCACGATGTCTCAGACCGCTACAACCACACCGCGCGCACATTTGATGCCGACGTCGAAATGTCCGAGCGGCTTATGCGCATGGCCGCGAAGCGCGCAGAGCTGATCAATCGCGCGCGCGGCGATGTTCTAGAAGTCAGCTGCGGCACGGGACGCAACCTCAAATACTATGAGCTCGGACAGCGGAGGGGTCAGGACCATCAGGGACGCGCAGACATCCGAGGGTGTCGGTCTGTGACGTTTGTAGATCTGAGTGCGGAGATGGTGGAGATTACGAGGGCAAAGTTTGGGAAACTGTTTCCGGAGCCCAAGGTGCCTGTGGATTTTCGGGTGCAGAATGCGGGGGAGGTGTCGAGGCGTCCTATTGATCCTTTACGGAAAGATGATGAGGGATACTATGATACGGTGGTGCAGACGATGGGGTTGTGCTCGATGCCGGATCCGGCCGGTACGTTGCGCCATCTGGGGACAATCGTTGAGCCGCGTCGGGGAGAGATCTTGTTGCTGGAACACGGGAGGTCGCATTATGATTGGTTGAATCGCGCGTTGGATAATTTGGCTCCGGCGCATGCGGACAGACATGGGTGTTGGTGGAATCGGGATATTGGGCAGATTGTGCGCGACAGCGGGTTGGAGGTGGTCGAGGAGAAACGGTGGCATTTTGGGACCACGTGGAAGTATGTTCTCCGGCCGAGGACGGAAATCAAGGCTGAGAAGTGATGGAGAGGATCTTGTATATTATTTTGATAGATTTGGATGACTGGATGTATTGCATAGCGGGTGTTTAGATAGCATTGAAAGATGAATGGTCATGGATAGATTGGTACGGAGTATAGAACCAGATTCAGCCACACAGGCTTCCACCTACAACCACCTCTTAGACTTAGCTCGTAGCCTGAGATGGCAGTGTCCTTAAGAATATATACCGATAGTATCAAATCCCAAATAAATCAATATATAATATTTCTTAGACAGAGACAAGTTACCTCGCATAATTCCCTGAATCTATCAGAACACCAGCCCTACGAAAGAATATATATTCAATCTTATAAACCAACCTACTACGTAACATTACATTAGGCATCTCAATAAATGAAGTTACTACCTACAGTTCACCAAACACGAAAGAAAACCCAACCCCAACCCCAAAAAAGCAAACCCTAAAAGCATGACCAACTTGACAGTTGACACCTCGTATAGATCGAACACTAACTCGACAACTACTACCTTATCTAAGATAGATTAGGCCCCCAAGTATCCCCCAACCTACACCAATAATTTCCACCAGATAAATAAGCATGTGAAGAAGTCTGTCTTATTTATCTATCTACCTAGCCCCCTCCTCTTCCCATCCAAGTAAGTACTAACATCCAGCCCAGTCAATAATAAGTAATCACGCGACCACGCAGAAACAAGGCATCGCATCACCACCATCGTCACACCCAACCCAACCCCCAATCAATCAATTAATCAATCACCTGGGCAACAAATCTCTTCCCCCAACCATGATCCATGGTCCATGATGAACCGATACCGATCCAGATGAAGTCAACATGGCGTTATGCATGCGGGGTAGTATACTAGTATATGTTGTCCTAATGGGGATTAGTTTGCCTTTCCTATCTAGTACTTATGTACCTGTACCTGTACCTGGGACCCCTCACAGGGTACTTACATACATTACTGCTTACTTAGTTTATATATTATGTATGTAGGTATGTAGTAGTATGTATTGATCGGAGAATTTTTGAGGTTTAGATACTTGTAGGTGGTTATACGACGGAACTTGCAGGTATTGAAGTTTTATTTTTTTGGGGGTTTGGGTGGAGGGTGATGGTAGGAATCTATTTATTTTGCTGTAGGGAGGTAGTGCTGTATACTAGGTAGGTATAGGTACAAGGTGACGATGTTGACGTAGGTCCCTCCGATCTATTATTGGTTCTACTTTTTTAGGTACGTATCTAGGTCTAAGATTAGTCTAGGTCGGATTAGTACGGAGTACGGAGCACCGGGGTACACACTACATCTATCTATCTATGACTCCTACTAGGTATCTAATTGAGTAAATAGATACATACCTGATGGATTGGAAATACGAGCAAGTGGGACAGCGACTCATCATATCTACCTATGTGCAGCTGAAGAGGTGGGATGATGACGATTCATACATCCCCATCTACTAGTAGTACTTATCCAGCTGCAGATGCACGCCGCCACGGGAGTGGAGATGTGCATGTCCGACGATACATCTATAGTAGTATGTAGTATGTATCTACTTGAAGCATGTGAGTTGTTGTTATCATGTACATTCTCTAAACTGCAGGAACTATGACAATTATCTACAATTCTACATACGTACGTACATGCATGGTGTCGGGTGGCTGAGGGCGGGTCCTATTGTCTTTACCTATTGTGTGTCCGTTTGTCTGATTGTCTGTCGTCGAGAACATGTCTGGAAAAGGACTCCGTGAGTCGTCTCTAGGCAACGAGTTGTAGAAGGCAACAAGACAGGTATGAAGATACTGTTAACCCGGAATGATCTCGACTGGGGTCTGTCCCATCACATGTTGCATAAGGTTGATCCCTTGCTGAGATGTGATACATCACCCCCTCTCCCGATCCAGGAGGCATCTGCCAGGAGCACATCCGTCCTGCATGCAAAAGTGTACCGCGTACATTGTACAGGCCATTATTTTGTGTATAAAGTATACCCCATACAGACAGACCGGGCGACCAGCGACGGATGATGGCCTCCCAGGCTCCCATCTGTCGGAAGTCCAAGTGGCGAGGCCTGGTTCCATGCAGATTCGCGCTGTGCCCTTTGTCCAGCTCTGGCCTTAGCGCCGCCTCGAATCCATCCGATTGGGCCCTATGCCAATCTTCTAGACGACCGGCATCTACTCCACTGTCGCCGATCTGATTCGCCATAGGCCTTAAACGGTGACGCTAGGAACGATTGTCCTTGGGACTGCTCTGGTAGATGGGGCCGGGCAGGTGCTCTGATTCGCCGAGATTTTGCCTGCCTCCATTTCTCCTATGAGTTAGTGCATAAGTCAGTAACTTGGAAGGCTAGCGCCTGCAGCAGCGCTATGCGCTAGTGTAAGGCTCTTGGTGTTTTTTTTTTTTTTTCCCTTCTCTCTTTTTCTTTTTGGTGACCCTTTTTTTGTCCTTTGGTTTTCGAGTCTCAGGCGCGCCCATGGCATGGCCAGCACACCAAGAGTCCTGAGCCCTCAGCCCAGCACTCCCACTTGTCATGGACTAAACCATCCTGGCGAGCTAAATTGCGTCGTACCGTGGGTGTCCCCAGAGCTATGATGCACTTACCCGTAGAGGTTGCCGCCGTTTTGCCGTCATGATGGGATATAGTTATCTAGTCTAAACGCGAACAAGAGACTTGTTAGAGACTAAAGAGAAACATCGTCGGTCCCGAAAATGGTCTGATATGGATGGTTTGTCGGTGAGAAAGCGGAACAGAACGTCCCCGGTAGAGAAGCGGTTAGCTTGGGGAGGTCAGAGCTGGACTGTACGGAGTAAATACAAGGTATAGGTCGCCTTGATCGCGGGAGGGATGCGCCTGCCAGGCTTGTTTGTTTCTCTATCTATCAGAAAATTTCTGCGCAGCAACCAGGTCCAAGTGCTCTAAGCTGCAGTAGCAGTAGCTACCCGATTCGCTCTCCTGGATTGACTCCACGGAGCATACTCCATCATGGAGCCCATGCAGAACCTCAGTTGATCGCGGTTTCCCCCACCAATCATAAAGCCAGCCATTCATTCTGGTCGTCATAGACACATGGTTGGCTCCACCGTACTTTTTGCCCCTTCAGTCCGTCGGCCTGTTAGTGTCGCTTCTCGCCCATCTCGCCGTCCTCTGGCCCCGGCCGGTGTCCAGTTGATTCTTGCCCTCTGTTATTGTCCACTGCTTTGTTGAAACACACGGACGTCCATTTTCATTTAGGAGGAGAAAGCGGTGTAGATGTATCTCTTTAGTCTCTTCTTAGTATTGTATCCAGAGGTGGGGGAGAAATAGATAGATCCAAGAGAGCAACGACCATAATCCCTAGAATGGAATAACAAAAACAACCAAAAATATTCTTTTTTTTTTTTTTTTTCTTTCCTTTTCCCTTTCTCACTCTAGCAGAAGGGGGGGTGGGAAGGAACACGGATGGATGGTAGTAAAGTTCCCTTCCCGGCATTCCTGGAAACCCCAATAAAACACCCCATCGTGAGTCGGACCAATAATCGCCACCGTAAAACATCCACCTGTTTTGCCCATTTTAATTTTCAGCCGGGTGCGAGCCAGCAGGAAAAATCGAGGTGGAAACCATCCACACAACGGACGGATTCCTCAGGCTTCAGAGGGCAGTTATTATTATTTCCATTACTATTACGATTACGCTTGGTCCTGGGAATTGGTCGCAAAGGGACGAAAAGGACCATCGCCGTTGCTTCCAGTTCCGACGGTCAGTGAGTTTGGTGGTCCCTCACTGGCCAACGACCGTTCCGGTGATTATTCCATTCCCATTCCCTCGCCTTTCCATCTTTCCCTCCCTCGTCCTCTTTTCCGTGCAGCCGGTCGGCATCTCATCATCATCACCGCCGCCCATCCCTCCCTCCCTCCCTCCCCTACCCTACTAACTAACTACTAACTCTCCCATCCCCATCCCATTCCCTCTTCCCCCCCCTGCCCATACTTCTGGTCCTGTAACACTTCCCTCTTCCCTTCTCTCTCCCCCCATTCATCATCATCTCATCATCTTCTCCTTTCCATCTTGTGTCTGTCTATCTATCTTGTCTTCTGTGTCTGTCTGTGTCTCTGTCTCTGTGTTACTAGACTCGTATCGCGTTATTCATTAGTTCTACTTTACTTGTGTTCTATACTGTATTGTTCTCTCCCTCGTGTTTTTGTGTGGTTGATTATCGGTATACTTACTACTACTTCCATTATCGCCTATCGTTCTCCTATTCCTCTGTACCCTACATTTACACTCTACACTCTACACATTTACTCTACACTACACTTCGCCGTCCTTTCTACCCGCCGCTATTCAACCATGCCTTATAATACACGTCGCAAGTCACTGTCGCTCCCCTCACTGGGAATTCATCTCCCCAACACATCCCGCCGCTCTCCGTCCGCCACAAAAACGCCTCACGCGACCGACGACCAGCTGCCTCTCTCGAAGAAAGTAAAGCGGTCGCACGACTCGGGGCATTCCCTATCGCCGGAGCCTTCCTCGTCTTCCACTGCGCGCACCTCCGATGGCAAGGAACACGCCGCCCCTCTACGTCAGAGCGGGCGGCGCGGCCCTCTGGAACATACGCCACCGCCATCCCCCACGGACGGTAATGTCTCGCCCAAGATCGACACCGAGGGAATTAACGACGACATCGTGGTTGGTGTGATCGAACAGTTGGAGAAGACGGGGAATCGCCCTCACTTGGTCAAGGAGTTGGCCGCCGTTCTTATCGCCTTGAATGAGAATGTCGCAAAGTACGTCCCCTTTTCGATTTCGCCCCTTCACTTCCCCGTTTCTATGTCGCTGGTCATGCTAACATGTTTTGTTTAATAGCTCTGCGAACCCCGCGGCTCTTCTGTCTTCCCGGTTAAGTGCCTACATGAAGCGCCCCTGGACTGCTCTGGCGCCGTGTCCCCTGGCAAAGGAACTGGTCCCCATTCACCCACGCAAAGTGTACTACTACCTGACGACATTACCCCGTCAGCCTCTTCCAGAGAACTCGGACGATGTCATTATCCCAGGTGTGGAAGGAAAGGACCTCACTCCTAGCGTTTCCAGTGCCGATCTAGATGAAGAGGATGCGCTGGCGCGGGAGCGGTCGCGCCTCAGTCCCAGTCCAGAAGTGGACTTGTCTTCGCCTGATTTCGACGAAGAGACCATTGACCTGGACGGTCGCACTGGTCCCGGCGGTGCATCTAGATCCGGAACCGACTTCACCGACCATCACCACGCGCGGTTGATGCACTCTACTCGTGCTGCTTCCCCACCATTGGAAGGCGATGAGAAGGAGTTCACACAAACTGCCAGCGCTGTTCGCGAGCGGGCCTCTGAGAAGCTTACAAGCCAGCCCCAGTCGTTGGGAGCTGGCTTCTCTGCCCTCTCGGAAGGTCTGAACGAGTTGCATGATGGAACTATGAGCATATCTGATCCCGTTTTGGAGGACGGCCCTCTTTCTTCCATTAGCGGCGATCGGATGTCGGACGACCAGGATGGCGACTACTTCTCCCATGGCGGCTACCAGGAGCAGTCCCCTCTGCAAGACCATTTCCAGCAACGGGATCTCGACGAGGCTGCTGTGGCTACCCTCTTCGGCACATCCCCTTCTCCCTCCCTCACATCTGTGGCCTCATCCTTCTCGTCTGGCACGAGCGTGGCTTCCGATGATGGGTTGGACGTCGACACTCAATCCGAGACCGTTGGACGCACTCCGCTGATTAGCCTCCCGGAGGACCCCACCGTTGTCCCTGTGTCTGCCCTCAAGCGTTCCATCGACATGCTGAACAGTGGACTTCCCGATCTGGACATGAAAATGTCCGACTTCAATGATCAGGAGGACAAACTGTCGTTGGGAGCCAGTGCCTTCTCCCACCAGGACGTCGAGATGGTCTTCGATTCTTGGCGAGAGCTACAGAGTCCCGAGACCGTGGAGGTGGACGAGCTCGACGAGATGTTCGGGGAGATCTGAACATGATAGTCATGGCACTACTCTCCCACGCAGCGATAGACTAGAGGCGTTTGGGTCGTGTGTTCTTTCTCGCAAGGCCTCTTCACTCTTTAGTTCGGGACGTCTTTCCACCACAGGACTCCTTCCTCTCCACTCCCGCTCTGGCTAGTTCGCTGAACTGGCTGTCCACCTCCACCTCGACACTCCGTTTGACCTAATCTTGTACAGTTCCTATCCGTTTAATGCATGTTTCGCAACCCCCTGCTGCACCTTGTGCGGTGTTGGACCCGGCCCATGACGGGCGAGGTCCCTGCGCCTGCCGTGCCTGTACATATATATTTTTACCTTCCACCTCTCTGTGACCCTCTTGATTTCTAATATCCCCTGGCTGTCTGTGATGTGTCCGTTTGATCGTTTTCTGGGGGGTTGTTTTGCAGTTTCTTCTCGACGACTGGCATGGCGAGATGGAGAATGAAGCAGTTTTATGACGAGAACGGCCGATGGGAAAAAGAAAAAGGAAAAAGGAAAACGGGAGAAAGAAAACCGGTATGCTTGATGTCTGACTATGTATGCTTAGCGCCTGTGGCCTTGAATCCAAAAACCCCCGCAAGGGTTAGATCTGAAGATAAACCAAGTCTTTCATTCTGTTGCACTCCGTAGTGTGTGTGTAGAAACCGGGGGAACCGCGGCGTTGCCAGCCCCCGATAGATGACGTCTACTGGCCTGATGCGACGCACGGCCTCCCGCATCCCGTGGAATGTGCGTGCCTCGGTGCCTCGCAGCATTGCGGAGAGATGAAGGATGACTCCAATTGTCTCTTTGATGGGTTGGGATTCTGACTCACTGACCTTCAACTGACGAGCATCTGAAGGTTGCAAGAATACGGGGGACCATGCTATGAGTTGGGATGGGTTGGATGGGCCGGATGGGCTAGACGCGCCGGAACATTGGGACCATAGGTGGGCTTGGGTCGTGGGATGGGCCCTTCGAGCCACTACTTTCCTTCCCCCTAACTGACTAACTAACTAACTAACTAACCCCAGGGGTGCATCGGGCATCTGCACCCTTCCTTCCAGCCTGAGGCTGTCGCTGCCGTCTTGGTTCCTCAGGCTGTCATACCGGCGGCCGCGCGATGACGCCACTATGTCATGCTGACCTAATCGGGCGGTCGCCGGGTCTGGAAGGTTCTGGTTGGCTGCCCGGTTTCTATACTTCGCGTTCTGCCCATTGTGCCCATGCCATCTCCCGTGCCGTGCTTCTTCTGATTCCCTTTCCCCCCCGGCACCCCTCCTGTTCTCTTCCATCCTTGCGCGGTTCTGCGTTTTGTCCGCAATTTGTCCCAGGGCGCGACTGACTCGCTTCTGTCGACGTATCAATTCCTCCTCCCTTCGTTTGCTCATTTGTAGCTCTTTCCTTGTGCCTTGTCTCCTGCCCTTGATCCCGGGTCCCTAGCCCGGTTCAGAGCTAGTTTTTGGCATTATGCTTTATTCTTCCCTCGTATCGTCCTCGTACAGCCGGCCCAAGTTTTAACAAAGCGTGGACCGTCCTTCACATCGCAAAGGATCCCCGCGATCTCCCTCAAAAGCATATTCATCAACCCGAACACACGTGACCAATTCTGGGTTCAGGCTGCGATTCGACTTGTGTCGCGGTGGCGTTGCCCCTCAGGAACCACCTCTCGGTTGATACACTAGAAGGTATGGAGACGCCTTCTGGATTCCCCCAGCTGGACGAAGGCCTGTCGCAGGGGGATATTTCTCTCCGTCCTCATACCGAGGAGCCTTCTGTAGTCCTTCCCATGGCGCATCCGCCAGCTCTCCCAGGCAACTCGTCGCATATGCCTCAGAAATCCAAGTCGGCAACCCGAACCGCACACACCGAAAAGCAACTGCCCTCCACCGGCACTGCGCCTAGCAAAAAGGTGGCTATTCCCCGACAGCGATCCACCGCCGCCCCGCGTTACAGTCGACGGGTCCCCTTAGCATGCGAGTCGTGTAGGCAGCGGAAAACGAAATGCAGTGGCGATACACCCATTTGTCGACAGTGCAAGGAGCTGAGAATAACCTGCAACTATCCGGTCTCATGGCGGGAGAAGACGAAAGGGTATGTTGACTGTTCTGCAGTTTTGCCACTGGTGTTTCCTGATAGACAATTGACTTGAGGTTGGCAGGGAACTGGATAAACTTGCTGTCAAGGTTACCGACTACGAGAATCTACTGCGAGATATTGGTAATTTTGTCGATGGTCGAGCTGCTGAGCGTATCAAGGTGATGCTGGACAAGGTTA
Source organism: Aspergillus sclerotioniger CBS 115572 (assembly GCF_003184525.1). NCBI lineage: Eukaryota > Fungi > Ascomycota > Eurotiomycetes > Eurotiales > Aspergillaceae > Aspergillus > Aspergillus sclerotioniger. The sequence continues at coordinate 134,997 of NW_020291003.1, read as the reverse complement.
GAGCTGTCCTTTCTGACGCCCCTTTAGTACCTGTCCAGTAGTTTGGAATCACTAACGTCAAATAGCATTCTGATAGCGGAGAATACACCCAATCTAGCTCAGTAACCCCTCGGGACGACGATAATGATGATGCGGTGTCGTCCCCTTCATCCATCGGATCTTTGGATGCAATTGACCGGGTCGAGGAGGACGTGAACCGCAGCCCGAGCTCCAGAGCAACAGGTTATATGGGAAAGAACTCCGAAGTCACTTGGATGCAGCGAGTCCGAATGGAGGCCGAGCAACGTTCTCGCAAACTTCCCGGCCCCTACGAGGCAGACCAAGAAGGCGAGTTTGCCATTCATTCTGTCAATTACCACCTTGACGACATGGATATATCCGTACCTGGCCCTGTGCATGTATACTGGATGCCGCCGCGGAAGGTGGCGGATAAACTTTTCGAAGACTACTTGGACACAGTGCATCCATTTTACCCTATAATCAGCCGTACGCTTTTCCGTACACAATATAAGACATTCTTCGAGAGCGCCGCACGACCAGGGGACAAGTGGCTGGCTATATTGAACATGATCTTTGCCATTTCCGCCAAGCATGCCCACCTCACGCGGGCTCCATGGCGTGGCGATGAAAATGACCACCTGGTGTATCTGACGCGAGCCCGGATATTGAGTATGAACGGCGATGTGCTATTCAGCCATCCTGATCTGCAACAGGTGCAGGTCGAAGGCCTGATCGCCTACTATCTTCTGGCAACAGATCAGATTAACAGGTAAGCAGCTTATAGTAATTGCCTCGCCAATGCACTTTCTCTAACCCGACTCTTCATAGGGCCTGGCGAATTGCCGCTTTAGCTGTTCGTTCCGCGGTCACTCTCGGACTCAACATGAAGAATTCTAGCGAAGGGACCGCCAGCGTCGCCAAGGAGGCGCGCTATAGGGTCTGGTGGTGCCTCTATACGTTTGAACACATGCTTGGAATCATGACGGGACGGGCCTCGTGCATCAGCGACGGCATCTGCACCACACCGTTTCCTATCCCCTTCGAGGAGGACCAACTACTGGAGCCCGCCGCGTTTAGGCTTCTGAACGAGCCCGAACTGCGCCAGGAGTACATAGAGACGGCACTCGCCTGTATTTCTGTACGACTAATGCCATCCAATCCTAAAGGGGGCCGAAACGCGCAGTTAACCGATAAGCCGCGTGACGTGACGTGGCTAAGAAGCCTCCCTGCCAGTAGCGCTCTCGGCTTCCTTTATTACGTCGATCTCGCAGTGATCGCGCAGGAGATTGTCAACCGTGTCTACTCGTTAGACTGTGTTTCGATACCCTGGAGTCATATTGAGAACCGCATTGGTGAACTGCGAGCCCGAATCGACGTGTGGTACACCAATCTCCATGAGTCATTTGACTTTACTCGGATGGACGACCTGTCAGCAATCATGGTCCGTAGCAAGCTCTTACTCGCCTTCCACTACTACAGTGCGCGAATTACCTTAGGACGACCCTGCTTGTGTCGTCGCGACGCACGGCAGACCGCGTCCAACAAAAAGCCAACGTTCAGTCACGAGATGGCGGTAATCACGCTGGAATCTGCTCGGCAGATGCTCGACTTGATTCCTGATGTGCCTGACGCTGTCCGTCTCTACGATATCTGCCCGTGGTGGTGCATTTTGCACTATCTAATGCAAACAACAACCGTGCTGCTTCTTGAGTTGTCATTTGGCAGCATCCACATGCCGGAGGAAGAGATGGGCCTTTTGAGTTCGGCTAAAAAGGCCATTCGCTGGCTATTTGCCATGGCTGAGAATAGTCTTGCATCACGACGCGCATGGGAGTTGTGTTACGGCAGCCTTCGACAGATTGCTACCGGTATGAACTACGACATTAGTGATTTGCCAGCGATTGGCTTTGAGGCCCAGAACCAGTCCCAGGCTCCAGTGTTCAACTCTACACAGCATGTTCATCCTGGAGAGACCGTAAACACGTGCCCAACCTTTTACAACCCCGCAGCCGCTGATATAAACCACACAGCGTCAATTTCCTCCTCTCAGGTACCTCAGGATACCGCCATGTCATTCACTCAGGACGAGCAACCATTCTTGGGGCTAGGGATGCCATCCAACAATTCATTGCCCACAAATTCGGAGTCAAACCCCGGAGGTGACTCCTACTTCCCCTACGATCCAATCAGCGGCGAATTTATCCGCTCATTCTTCCCCTCTTCCACTGACGAGGTCCCATGGGGTGGAGTATGAGCATACCTACTTCTCTCTCAAAATCTCAGATCCATTCCCATTCGTTGTATTTATTTCCCACCCATACTCTTCCTTCTCCTTCTCTGTGAGCGATGCTCTATACCTATGATTCTTCTTGACTTTTGATATCTTTATCTCTATCTCGCAATTATGTATGCATATATTTATTCACGTCAACGATGTAACGCAGGAGTTCAATGGGGGTAGGTAGAATGGGATGATACAGGCTGGTACTGGTAACCTTGGATAACGAGATGGGATAGATGGATGGTGCTTGGGGGTTCTGTATGTTTTTTGTATTTGTTTGCTTTCCCCCCCTTAGGACTAGGAATAGTTCATTTCGGTCTTAGTTGAACTATTACGATGATTGATATACCTCATCTTCTATCCCTTTCCTCTATTATAATTACTAGTATTAGTATTATTATTTTTGGGAAAAAGAAGTCATGTAGGCTTCATGTAGGTCATGTAATCGAGACATACGTACATCTTCCCTGGGAATTATTATATATATGGTAAGTTTTACAATGCTTTCCTTCTATGAACAGGCCGTATTTAGCTATTTATATAATACATATGATTCTGAAGGGATGGATGGTGGAGTGGGTGACCATGCTATGATGCCACAGTGGCAGCAGCAGCAGCAGCAGTCTCCATCCTCGTCCGTTCTCTTTTCATCTTGCTCAATTCTCGACGTCTGCGGTATAATAGACCCCCGACTTCACGATTGATTTCTCGACGACGCACGCCGAAGGTCTCGAATCGCTCGATGCAGAAGTCTAGGACTTCTTCGGCTGGGTTGGTAGGAGAGGGTTGTTGTAGTTGGGTCGGGGAGTCGGTCTCTGGTTCTGACTGGGCGGCTTGTGCCATCTGGGCTTCGTGATCATTGTACTCCTGCAAGGCGGCCTGGGAGATGATTCGGACGGTGTTGGGGTTGGGAATGGTGGCTTTCTTTTGGAATTGCCTGAAGTATTTGAAGTCGAAGTGGGGATCGCCTTTGGCTGGGACGCGCTCTTTGTTTAGGAACATACGCACGATGCCACCTTCTTGGAGACGACGGAAGGTCGGGGACTTGCTGTCGAGACACCATTCTTTCCAGAAGCGTTGGCCGGCTGCGCTGCCCCTGGTGTCGACGACGGCGGAGAGGAGGGAGTGGAAGGCTGTTGCGGGGATGTAGGGGACGGCGGTTCGAGGGGTGACGTTGTATGGGAGGGTATTGGTGGCGGCGGCGGCGACGTCGTGAAGGGCGCCGGGGACGGAGAGGAAGACGCGATGCAGGCCCCAGAGGGCGCGATCCTGGAAGTGGGCTTGTGCGAAACGGGTGGGTTCATTGAACTCTCCACGGAGGAGGCGGAGAAGGATGTCTTTCGCTTGAGTCAGGGACTCGTTTTGTTCTTCTGGCGCTGCTGAGTCGGGTTGCGGTTTGGTGTTCGCCTCCAGACGGATGATCTCTCCTGCGAGTGCGGTGACGTTACTGTGGCCCCAGGATTTGGTGCGGTGGTCACGGATATACTCGAGCAGCATGATCACCGAGTCCCACTGGTGCATGGAAATGCGGAAGTTTAGCAGCGCGCGTATAGTATTTGAGGAGAGTGGTTGAGTGAGGGACTGGATGACAGCGTCGCAGAGCGCCGAGTTCTTGGTCGCAGTAGCATAACGGAGGATGGACGGAGCTAGGGCTTGATTGCCGTATGAGCTCGGTGGGACCGGAGGACCATCGACGTCGTTAGAGAAGAAGAGCCAGTCGCCAAATGTGAACGATCGCGACACAGTGATCAAATCGATCAAATCGGCCAGTGTGATGCTCGATAATTGCGGCATGGATGATTCGAACGATTTCGCGGAGTCCGGGTCATCGACATCCAAGGTGGGGAGGGTGATGTCAGATTGATCTACTCGAGACGAGAAAAAGTCGTCGATGCGCTGCATCTTGCTGGTATCGATGATGGCTTGCAGCCAGGCAAACGCATTCAGTGCGTCACCGGCGAGGCGCTTCTTTGAGTAGAACCGGATGTTGTACTCGATGAGGCCGACTAGCGCGGAGGTGTCATCGTACAGCTGCGACAAACTCCACTGGGCCAAGTCGTCCTCATCTACGTGGTGTGTGTCTGCATCCCAAGGCGGAACCACACACGGCGTGACCCTGAGAAAGTCTTCAAAGACCCGGGGGTCGGCGTCCGGTCTGAGGCCTCCTGATTCCACGACTCGAACAACGAACCAGTTCGAGGCTCTGCTGGTCGGCAGTAACTTTTCATCGGCCGTTGATGGAGCAATGGCGAACTTGAGACTCGAAACATGGCGCAGAAGCGCACTTGGTGACATACCCCGGAAGCCTAGCCCTAGATAGACCTGATTTGGAAGGTTATCCAACAATGCCGAGGCGACTTCGGTGCTCATGGTTCGCTCCCCCAGGCCGTGGAAGGGCGTGGGATTATGGCGTTTTCGCAACATCGTAGAGCGCTCGTGGTGACCAGGCTGTCGCCAAATTTCTTCCTGGTCGATTTTGGTCTGCCAGACCGACCCAGATCCATCTAGTATCGGCTTCCAGCTCTGGAATTTCCAGGCCAGATCTCCGGTCTTTGCTGCCAACCTGTCAATAATCCATACCCCTTCTTCAATATGACCATGTTCCACGCAGCACCACAGAATGAATTCAAGCCAGACCTCGGGTCCAAGCTCACGCACGCCCATCTTGAAGGGAAGATAGGGCGAGTCCTCCCCTGCAGCAGCCGCTTTAGCAGCAACATCTGCTTCGTGCATCAACCACGCGGCATCTGACAGAACGCTCATAATATGGTTGGAAAGGAGGTGCATCCCGGGGGGTCGAAAGGTAGCTTGGTAACCGTCCGGAGGGACGTACTTGTATACCCTATCCGAAATGGCCCCAGAGTGGTGCAGACGGGCAAGAATTTGGAACACGCGAGACATAGCTAACTTTGACTCATTAGGAGAGACATCGGCAGCCTCAAGCACGATGGACCCCAAGCCCTGCCACACCTCGGCCATGAAACGTCTCGAATGATCGTCTGCGAATGGCCGCTCGGTGAAGGCATCTAGGCTCGTCATGTCCGATAGCTGTGGCGTATTGGAAACGTGCGGAAGTTTCGAAGCCGAGTTCACAGACCTATTAGTGAGATCGTCAAGCGAAAGCCCAGAATCCAGGCCCCAGTCATAGTTAGACAAAGGCTGGAGGGGGAGTGAAACCTCCTTGAGATAGTCCGCGGCATCAAGGAGCCGGTCGATCAAGAATTGTACAGCAGGCCAATTGTTCAACCGGAACCCGACATAGGCAAGAAGGTCAATCTTGCCCGAGTCTCGTGCATGTAGTAGCAAGTTGGACAATTCAATGGTCTGCGCAAAATATGCTGGGTCGGACGGTAACGTGGCGTGGGACTGAGGGTCCGAAACATCGTCGTCGGCGCATCTCCGCAGCGATGGAGGCAGGTACTGTTCCAATAACGCGACCCAAGCCTCCGGGTTGCCCAACTCTGGTCCAGAGACAGGGCATCTCTTCATTTCCATCCTAACATAGTCTTGTAGCAACTGACGACTGATCGGGGGACCAGCCCCGACGGAGAACTGGCGACTCCATTGTCGCCTTTCGGGGAAGGGTCCCCGACTCGAGAACCCGGCGCGAAGGGGAACACGAAACGGTAGGCGACGAAGAATCGAAGGAGGAGGATGGATCAAGGAAGACCCGCGGTCCAGGCACGGCAGACGAGCTGGACACAGGCACCTTTTCATGACACGACGGAGGACCTGGCGGAGACCTGCGGGCGGAGGAAATCCAAATCTCGATATGACCGTCGGACGGACGTTCTGTGGCGCATGTCTAATCGTTGAGGTAGTTCCGCATTCCTCGAGCTGGGCAGACAGAGCGTAACCTGGCGAAAACCAGTGACTGGGGGCTGTTGGAAGGAAGCTCTGGATTCTGCTGATCGAAAAGCTTCGCCGAGAAAATGATTCTGCTGAGTCAGCAGTTAGCTCACCACCAATCAGAGAGCCGCTATTTAGATACGGATGACCGACTACTACTACTATGGCTATAAATATGCTCTATATACCAGACAATACTGTGATGTTTACTATGGCAAGCAAGTATGAGCAACAGTGTCTGTTCTAGTCAAGGCCGAAAATCTAGCCATGGGTCATTGTAGAGTTCTCTAGCTGTTGGACGCTCTTCTGGTTCCCAGCGAAGCATTCTCCTCGCAAAGTCCAGGAAAAGTCTTTGATCCTCCTCACGGAGAAATGGCGTGACATTTAGAAGATTGAACTCCTCTAATGGGATGAGACTCGGGAACTTGGAATCTCCTGGGCCAACAGTTAGTACTTGTGATATGGAAGCTACATAAAATCATACCTCGACTGGAGAAAAGCTGGGAACAAACGCCTTCGTCAGCCCTCTCCAGTAACTGTTGGGGAGGCGGGCCCAGCAGCCGGATCATTTGCGCGATGTGGGTTGTCCGAGAATATGTGTTGCTTGTTGGGTCCAGTCCATTGAAAAGAACATCATCTGCAAGGAGCTCCCATAGCTTCGCGGAGACCAAATGTTAGTATCTTGTGCATACGGCTTTCTCGATGCATTTACCATGATGCCCAGGTTCCATATATCCGCGCTATATGTCCATGTTGCTTTTAAAAGTACCTCGGGTGCGCAGAAGGGTTGAGGTTGGATATCATGATTATGAGGTACTGAAACTCTACCAGAAACAGCAGAGCTGAAATCGCTGATCTGAACCAGCCCAACCCCTTTTTACAGCGGCCCGAAATCAGGTCGAGACTGATATATAGGACGGCCACTGCCATCTTTGAACGCAGCGGGGTCACTTTCCTGCTGACGGACGTAGCTCTCAAGAACGTTAGGGTCTTCGAATCCCAGAAGAAAGTTATCTGACTTGAGATCTGGCCTTGGTTAGAAGAGAAATCACTGGGTGAGAAGAACCTCCAAGTCTACCTGTGTGTATGATGTGGCACTCAGAGTGGAGACAATCCAGACCTAGGAGCAGTGATTTTAAAGGGGGCTTCAGAACGGCCGGAGGCACGCCATTGCACCCCAGGTGCTTTCCCAGAAACCAGAGTGGTTCCCTTAATGGTTCAAACACCAAGCATAGATGATTTCCCAGCCGACCTTGGATTTCAAAGGATTCCTTCACGAGTCGGATATATCTTCTACCCTCGTGGTTAGATCGCAAACGAGATATTTGTTGCGACATCTCTACTTCGTCATAGGCGGAGTTTTGTTCTACTTTGCCACAGTTCGTGATCTTCAAGGTCACATATCGATTCGACTGCCACGCCCAGCTTCATCATGTTACTAGAGATGCCACTGAGAGATACCTAAACTAACCGAGTCGTGTCTTTGGCCAACCAAACTGTAGAGCTGGTACCCCAGCCAAGCTTTGAGATGATGCGGTAACGGTTGCCGATGGTCTCTCCGACACGAGCAGGATAGTATCTCTCCGGATCATAATACGGACTTTGATTCTCCTCCCGGATGAAGGGGGATGACATGGTTCGTGGCGCCGATCCCTGATTGGAAATTGACGAGAAAACCCGTGCAAGTATAGCAGGAGCTCGACGATAAGCCGACATTAAGATTGAGGGGCATTGGAAGGAGAAATTGCGTCCAGCTCTGCTCTGTGAACCATCTACCACTACCAGGCTGCCCTGAAACCGGGGATCGGAGAGGGGCCATGATTTTCCGTGCCCACGGCGGTAAACGGGTATAATAATCTCAACAAGGGATAGTAGGGCTGGATATACTAGGTCCTGGCCTGCGGGAAGCCCCAGCCCAAGGCATTGCGAAGCGCCTTAGTAAGCAACATGCAACGCACTTTGACTACATTTAAAGAGCTTTGTTAAGCGCATGTAAAGGACTACTAAAGGGCTCTCTTAAGCGCTCCTAAAGGGCTTCATCGAGCGCATTTAAAGGACTACTAAAGGTCTTTATCGAGCGCTACTAAAGGGCTCCGTTGAGCGCTTTTAAAAGGCTTAGTCAAGCACGGCTCAGTTAAGCACTTAGAAACGCAGTACTTAATTCAGACCTACAGCCTGAATCTACGTAAAGACCTGGTTCAGACCTATAGTCTGAATATAGACTGGGGGGCCTTTCCCCCCCAGATCCCCTCCGAGACCCTTGTTGGGCTGAAGCGGTGAGTACTGGCAATATAGTTTAAGTCACGTTACGAGTGAATCGAACAATTAATCAGGAAGCTGAGATTGTGCAAACTATCGGACCAATGAGAAGTCTTGGAGTTGGAAACTTCCCTAGCAGGACCGAACCTAGTATTGCTCAGCGCTAGCGCGCTTCGCAAATGAAACATGCCGGTGAAAGGCAACTTATGTACACTTCACATCTAGCATTTCAACGACAAAGGTATCATCAACAAAATAAGAACCACGATCCGACAACTAAAATAACCATAACAAGAATGCCCAACCAGCTAGCTCCAAATAGCGCCCCAGTAATAGACAACTGACACCAGTAGATTGAACGCAAGGTCCAAAGAAATGCCTCTCTAGAGCCTGAAGATATGCGTCCTTTCTCTAGCCATTGCGATTTGGCCAGGATAGGAGAAATGTCTGCCGGTTATACCAAACTCCTAACCACAATCATCAATTATCATACTCGGGCCATCGTTATAGCGCAGCGAAGAACATATGGACATGTCGCATTATAATAGACACAAGCCTGTCGTGCCTCTGTTGATTCAAAGCTCTTCAGCTTCCATATCAACATCCTCATCAGCAAACTGCGAGTCACCTCCTAGCTCCTGCTCCACTTCATCGACCACAAAGCTCTCGTAGTCCTCAAGGCCCTTCTGGACATGGACCTTGAAACGGATTACGTCGTTCAGCATGCTTTCCACATTCGTGTGCAGCTCTTCCCGCAACGCATTGGCGCGGAGCGTCAGTTGTTCGTACTCGATGTTCGTATTCATCTCGCGCTGTTCCATCAACTGGACGCTTTCGCTTAACGTAGCTCGCATTTTAGCCAGCTCCTTCTCCATCTTCTCAATCTGTGCATCAGAAGCAAGCTTCTGTGTTGTGGTAATCTCCTTGAGTCGTTCGAATTCCTCTTCAGCAGCACGTCGCTTATGCTCCAGAGCCTCAACCTCGCTTCGCTTCTCATCCATTGCTTCTTTGATGTTGTCCAGAAGATTGCGACGCTCCAAGTCATCATCAATGGCACGTTTCCGGCGTTCGTTGATCTCCTTCCTGAGAGACTGGAGATTGCTGCGCACGATGCCCCGGAGGTCTAGGTTCAGCAGATGTGCTGGGTGATAACCGGTGAATGGATCTGCTAACAGTCGGTCTCCCTCCGGAGAAATCCGGTTTGGTAGACCGCCGATCTGCGATGCAGAGAAATTGCTTTCGTTGACGTTGAGACTGAGTTCGAACTCATCGCCCTTGGCATTGACCGCCGACGAGGGAATCAAGCTGTTTTGGTATCCGAGCGTGTTGTAGGCCTTGACGATTTCTTCCAAATCCTCGAGTTTCTGGCTGGCTTCGGCTTCTTTCGCCATGACCCGCGCGTGCGTTTCTTCCAACCGAATGACAGTGTCGTCAAGACTTCTCTGCAGGCGTTCACGTTCCGTGTTCATACGATCAATATCCTGGATAGTTAGTCCCTGCTGATCCACGCTGGCCTGAAGCCCAGACCGCTCCTCTTCGGCGGCTAGCAGGTCTGCCTCGGTCTTCTTGAGCTCGTCATCCAGAAACTTGATGCGATGATCATATTTTTCGATCTTGCCCTGAACATTCTGGTTATAGTCCTCAAATTTTCTTTTGTCGTCTTCCAGAATTCTGAAATGCTTGTCGAGCTTAGCCATGTCCGGAGCGTTTTTCTCCATCTCTTCGATCTGATCGCGTAGTGCTCGGTTCTCTGCTTCTAGAGCCTCCATTTCGTGCACGTACTTTTCATTGCCTTTCTCAAATTCCTGGGCCATCATTTCAACATGAGGGACTAGCCTCCTCCCGGCTGTCTCGTCGTCTTCATCCTCCCCGCCTTGTAGCCAGTCATGGTAGGCACTTGTGAGAAACCGGTAGATAATACGATCGCCTGACACGTCTACTCCCATCTCCGCACAAGCCTCGTCATAGTCCCCAAGCACGTATCTATCCATCATCTGCGCCAGTTGCATCAACCAATGCAGCATACCGAGGAAGGTTGGCCAGTTCTGGCCACCAACGGCCGCTATCTGTGATTTAGTAATACCTTTCTCATAGGGATAGCGTAGTTGTTTGAGAATTGGTGGGACTTCCGCATCCATGGCCTTCAAGAACCGGTAACCAGGATCAATGCGATGGTATAGCCACTGGAAGATGAAGTTGAAGTCCTTCTGAGTTGGGGACCTCAAAGTATTCTGGCCTAGGGAATGCTTCATTTCCAGCTCGAAGTTATTGTGGGTCAAGTATTCCAAGAGTTCTTGTCCAATGCGGGCTTGAAAGGACCTATCCCTGAGTGGGCGTGGATCTCTCGGTACACCAGCCACTGTAGGGACCTGGGTGAAGAAAGATTGGTGACCCATAGCGCCGCCCGTGGAAGGTCTTGAGAAAACGCTACTCCTCCGCTGCAGCCCTTGCGATGCTGCATTTGACGACGACATGGACCCTGGAGCAAAGCTTGGACGCCCGACACTAGGCCCCTGAAAGATGTTACTAGATACGGAGCGCCTAACTGACGAGAGACCGGCATCGGCCCCTAGTCCTCCACCGGAAGAAGACCGCTTGAAATTCGGCTGTTGAGGGCGACTGGCTGAGTTGAGAAGTGACATGCGGTGCTGAGAAGAGAAAGGAGGATTCTGATATCCGATCGAGCTGGTGCGCTTCAGGGCGGAGGAGGGCTGCGGAAGAGCGGAGTAATTCTGGCTACCCATTGCCATAGACTGTACCGACCGAGTTAGAACCATTCAGGATGCGCCGGTCAGAAGAAAGCAAGGTACATACCTCTCGGGGGCGCCTGATACTAAACAATCCTGTATCCTGCGACATGATGACGGAGAAGCCGCGACTGCGGCTGCCAAAACTCAACCTTAGCAGGCGCAAACCCTCAGGCAAATTCCGTGTTACAGCAGGTATGTTCCTTGTATCCAAAACAGAAAGAATCAGATGCAGCGCAAAGCTGAAGATCGGGTCGCAATAGGAAACGGGAGAGTTTGGATGGCAGTAGCAACCGAGCGGGCCATCATCATAATAATAATAATAATGTAAACAAGACGGGCATGCCACCTTCGGACCCCAAAGCAGCAGGCGGTGAGGGTCTGGGAACAACAGATGGGCCGAGGGGCAGCCACTTGCCGGATCGGGCACTCGGAATCACGAGACTCTGGGGAAGCCTCCGCCGCGGTACGAAACCACGTAATTACCAGCGGAAGTTCCGAGGTCCAACGCTCGCGGCCGATGCTCTCCATCGCCTCCTCATCCTCCTCTCCTTCTCCTCATCGTCTCCCCTCTCCCGTGATTCTTCTCCCTACAGCTCTCCGCGTTTGATCTGACCTTCCCCTACCTAGTCAGAGCCAGTGCTCCTGGGGAACCCGTCATCATGGTTCGCGAGGAGCTTATCTCCTCTGCTGTAAGTCTTGCGTTTATCTGTGATATCCTGGCGCCGGAGTCGGAGCTGACCTTTATGATTGATCTGTAGGTCACTTGTGCGTGCTCAATGCATCCCCGATTTTATTGATCCATGTATCCGTCTAATACTTTGGCAGTTCTTCGAGACCCATCAGTGGCTGCTTCTCCGATTGAAAAGCGACTCGCATTCCTCCAATCAAAGAACCTGACGAAAGAAGAGATCGATGTCGCTCTATCCCGGACAGGTGAAGATCCGTCTGCGGCGGCGGTTGTAACCGCAACATCTAGCTATCAGCCAGCTCCTCAACAAGCCATTTACCGACCTCCCCCACCTGCCCCAGGCTATGGCTATCCTCCGTATGGTCAATGGCAGCCCCCGCCAGAGTGAGTTCATTTCTTGCCCAGCCACAGGATAATGAACTAATGCTGCGTCGCACAGGCCCCCGAAACGGGACTGGCGTGATTGGTTCATCATGGCCACAGTGATGGGAGGAGTAGGATACGGACTATACAATATTACCAAGGTCGTTGCATCTATCTCTTCGTTGGTCATTATACTGACTTATAATCTAGCGATACATCTCACCTTTAATCGCACCCCCGACTCCGCCCCAATTAGAGCAGGACAAGGAACACATTGATGAGCAGTTCAATCGTGCGTTTGCCCTGATCGAGCAGCTCTCCACAGATACCGCGACCCTGAAGTCGGCAGAAGAAGCGCGCACCGAACGGCTGGATGGAGCCCTGAGGGAGGTTGAGAACCTCGTCTCGGACATGAAGAATGCTTCCCGACGACGAGACGACGAGACCCGTCGCATCAGCGACGAGGTCAAGTCCTTGAAGGATGCGATCCCTAAGGCCCTGGAAGGTGCTCGGGAGGGCAACGAGACACGGTTGAAGGAACTTGGCGCTGAGCTGAAGAGCCTGAAGGTCTTGCTGGGCAACAGACTTGGAGGCAGCGGCAACGGCGCCAGCTCTCCTGCTCCTGGAAGGTTCAGTGGTGTTCCTCTGCCCAGTGCTTCTCGACCCGCGGAGGAGTCGATTCCCGCCGCTTCGGCGCCCGCAGTGCCCGCGTCCACTGAGCAGACTCAATCGGCACAGCCGAGCCCAAACGCCAGCACCACGTCGCTGAGCAACAGCCCTCTGTCGCACTTTGGCCGTTCTGCGTCCATCCCAGCCTGGCAGATGGCTGCTTCTAACCGGTCCAAGACTGCATCTCCCTCGACACCTTCCACCAGCACTCCGGACAACACGGCTAGCGCGGCTACTGAGCAGAGCGCCCCGGCCAGCTGAATCTTCTAGATGCTCTGTAGATTTTCTTCGTTGACTACATTCTCCTGTGTCAATGTAATTAGCTGGATGTGATAAAACGAACTTATGCATGATACATGTCTCGGCGGTCTGATGGAGTGGAGGATGTATATTATATAGCACGTGAATGCAATTATATCACAAGGCTACCGAACATATGGTTTAAGGGTATGCGCAGGCAGTGGCCTTGCTACTCCATAGTAAGGCCTAAATAGTACAGGCCTCAAAGCGCCTAAAATCATCCACAATGGAATGAGCAGATGGCCCTAGATCAATAGATCGCCCATGCGCCGCAACCAAAAGCTTGGCACTGGCATCCCGAACCATCGCCGACGTCAGTCCCTACTTACTTTCTCCGTTCTCTCCAACCCACCTCCGATTCCAACTCACCACTCCCTAACCCCCACCAAATCCAATTCCAATGGACAGAGATCGAACAGAAAGAATGTCCACCCGCGACCGCCATCCCGACTCCCACCCCCACTCCCACTCCCACCGAGACCGCACACGCTCTCGCTCCCCCAACACCACCACCTCCAGATCCGACAGACACCGAAGCAAACATCACCACCATCGCTATCACCGCCACGACCGCAGTCGAGATCATGATCGCCACCGTCGCGACCGCCACACCTCGCGCCAACAACCAGAACCCTCATCAGCACCACCACCAGCCCCCGTGATCCTCCCGTTTCAAGCGCGCGAACTCAGGAAACGTGATCTCGAGTATTATGCCCCCATGTTCGATATGTATTTGGATATTCAGAAGGGGATTGTTTTGGATGAGTTGGCGGAGGATGAAGTGAAGGGGAGGTGGAAGAGTTTCATGAGGAAGTGGTAGGTTATTCATTCTATGGCTGGCTTTTCTATATGGGTTTAGGTTCATATAGGGTGGGGAGGTGGGTAGGTAGGAAGGAAGGAAGGGAAGGTGCTGACATGGTCATTAGGAATCAGGGAGAACTAGCAGAGGGGTGGTATGATCCCGCTACGTTGGAAAAGGCGAGGAATAGTGTGGCGCAGATGCAGACAAGTACTCGCCGGGACGAATCTCAAGGGGATAGGAATGCGGATGTGAATGAGGGGGGTCCTGAGGAAGAAGGAGAGGATGAGGAAGATGAATACGGACCTGTTCTTCCTACTGGTCGAGGCGGAGGGATGTCTTCGGGACCTACGATACCTACTATGCAGGATTTGGAGCTGCGGAAGGGTATGTTGCCTACCTACTAGGGTTCTCTGTTATGATGGGGGGAAGGATGGGATGGGGCTAACAATGAACAGAACTAGCAGCTGAAGACGCTATCGCGGAACGCCATGACTCGCGCGCCCAATATCGCAGCGAACTGCGCTCCCATAAGTCCGAGGTTCGACATATGCAGGAGGAGGTGGCGCCGCGCGCGGAACCGGGCACTCATGAACGGCGCATGGAGAAGCGGCAGGAGGCGGCGGCGAGCAATCGGGCTTTTGCAGAGGCGAAGCGCGGAGGGTCGCCGGAGGGAGCGCCGGAGGAGGAGTTGATGGGGTCAGGGGAGAATGATTTAGAGGGGTTCAAGAAGGCCAGGGAACGGGAGCAGCGGAAGAAGAATGAGCGCGAGATTCGGAGGGAGGAGCTGCTTCGGGCGCGGGCGGCGGAGCGCGAGGAGAGATTGCAGCAGTATAGACAGAAGGAGGAGGAGACGATTGGGTGGTTGAAGACGTTGGCGAAGCAGAGGTTTGGATAGATTTTTGGTTTGGCTTGGTTGGTGTAGTTCTAGATCCAGCGGAATCCAGCCGCGTTCAGCCGTCACATCGCAGGGGCGCTGCATCCATCATCACATCCTCTTCCCCCATCACACCTGGTATCAGTCATGTACCGACCCCCATCCACACGTCTTTGGTGCTCTATTCAGACTACAACTCCAATCCTGAAGCAGCACTGCCGCTCAATATCAAAAGCTTCCACACTATCCTACCCTGACCATCCCAACAACATCCCTTCCCAGACCAGTAAGCAAGCCCATCCTGCACATCCCAACAACCCATCACTCACCCATACCAGACTGGAACTCCAACGATGACTTCTTCAAATTCACCCGTGGTCGCTTTCTCGTCTCCGAAGCAGAAAATCTTCGAGCCCGAGAAATCCGATTCGACATGAACCAACTCGCAAGGGTCGCGGCCGAGTCGATCGGCGCTACCCAATGCATCTCTATCACAAAGTACCCCGACGGGATGTTCAACAAAGCATTCCTGATGACCATGGACGATGGCCGAGAAGTCGTAGCCAAGGTGCCCAACCCAAACGCTGGCGTTCCATATTTCACTACGGCCAGTGAAGTCGCCACGATGGACTTTGTACGTCCATCCTGATCTCCCTTACGTTGTCTTTCTAACCCGACTGAATAATTCATAGGCCAGAACAGTTCTAGACACACCAGCACCCCGTGTGTATTCATGGAACTTACGTGCGGAATCGCACCCTGTTGGGGCTGAGTTCATCATCATGGAGAAAAGCGAGGGCGTTCCACTGTCTCAAGTCTGGGATACGCTGAAACTACCCCAGAAGCTCCAGGTGCTTCTTGCCATGACGCGTCTTCAGAAGCAATGGCTGAGCGTTTCTTTCTCGCATTACGGTGGCTTGTACTACGTGCGAGACGTGCAGATATCCCCAGGAAACCACTACGTGAAGGATGGCAAGGTTGTCTATGATTCAAAGTTCGCCATTGGACCTGCTACAGGTCGGGACTGGTTTGATGCGGATAGATCGACATTGGATATCGAGAGAGAGCCATGTTCGTGTCTTTTCTTGTTTCTTTCCTTTCCCCTACAACTGCTAACAGATTCGTAGGGACTTCTTTGAAGCAGTACCTGCAAGCAATTGGCACGCGAGAGACGAAAGCAATCCAATCCCTCAACCCCCCCAAACAAATAGCCCTATTCTGCGGTCCAAAGCTCTACCAACCAGACACCGAAAAGAAGCTTGCTGCCTTAGCATGGTATCAACAAATCGTCGATACTCTTATCCCAAAGGACACCGCCATCATCAATCCGCGTCTCTGGCATAATGATCTGCATGATGACAACATTTTCGTGGACCCGCATAACCCCGAAAAAATCACGGGAATCATCGACTGGCAGTCCTGCCACATCTCGCCACTCTTTAACCACAATCCCGATCCAGCCTTCCTCCACTGGGATGGCCTTGAGCCCGAAACGCTCGACCTGGTACCACGACCGAACCTCTCTGGGCTCTCACCGGAAGAAAGGTCCGCGGCAGTGCTTGAGTATACTATACAAAATGTGTTCATCGGCTGGCGTAAACTCATGCATGCCAAAAACCCCGACCTGTATCAAATCGTCAATTTCCGAAAGACGCCAGCATACGGGCTGATATTCGTCGCCCACCGCATGTTCGAATACGGCGAAGCGCACTTCCAATCACTTCTGGTCGATCTGGAGGACACATGGGCAGACCTACCTGCCGTCACCAGCGATGTCCCATTCCCATACCAATTTTCAGAAGCGGATATCGAGCGGATCAGGTCAGATAGCGACGGTGCAGTAGCAGGTACTGACCTTGTTGCGGAGGTCAAAGAGCAACTGGGCGATTTATGGCCCGACAAGGGATTGATTGAGCATGAGCAATACGAGGATTGCAAAGCTGCCCTCAACGAAATCAAAGCCCAGATCTTGGAGCAATTGGCTGAAACTGACGAGGAAAAGGCTGAATACGAGCGTTATTGGCCATTCGACTGATATATATATACTATCATACACATGGCTATACTGGACGATTTGGACGTGGACTCCCAATTAACAGGGCGACGGTATAATACAACATCTGAAAGGCAGGGGTGAGGGGGTGATCCAAGCACTTTGTTGTCAACGCACTCTATGGCGCTCTTCTCCTCCCTTTGTCTTGTTCCACCAAGGGAAGAGTCGTTCATGCCAGGAAATGTGGATGGCAAATGGACCTAGGTCTACACAACCTTTGGTTATATGGGTGAAGCCTCTTCTCAGGCAGCTGTCAAGTGATATGACTAGAATAGAAATTATATCTAGGGTGGCAGACGGATACTTGAAGAATCTAATGCCTCATCCTCTGTAGTGTTATCAACGGTTATAGAGATCCCACATAGGGCCTTGAATTCATAAAAAAGCGACACTGCATGATGTTCTCGTAGCTTTTTATTCAAGCAGGTAGCAAAGCATTCATTGAATGTAGAAAACTTTTCTTACACAAACAAGCTACACCTCTATCAACTCTCACTTCACACAGATCGAGATCAGATTTAGTGTACTGTACTGTATAAAATACCAACGACTATTCTCTTTTCCATATGCCCTCTCTCCCTACACAAACTCCCAACTTTTATAGCCATCTTCTACATCTACCAAACATAAACCCCCAAAGGAAAACCTACTCAAAACGCCCTCTAAACCCATCCCACCCATTCACCTAGTACAGATCACCTAATTCTTCCTTCCCAAATCCAAATCAGCCACCAACTTCAACATCTCCGTCCCCTTAGTCTCCGCATCCCCAAGTCCAAAGAACGGCTTCACGGCTACATCAACCGTCTCCTCAAATAACCGACCCACGACTTCCTCCTTGAGGTCCTCACCTGTCTGTGCAAAGTCCGGATAGGCGTTTAATTCCAACAGCCAGGCGTTTCCGGACTTGTCGACGAGGAAATCGACGCCAAAGAGCTCGAATGCGTTGGGCAGGGTTTGGAAATGCACCATCATGCCACGGGCCGCGGCTTCGAAGATCTCTCCCGTGACAGCGCAGATCTGGTCAAAGACATTCTGTTTCCAGGAACAGGTGAGGCCAGGGACGTAGTCCTCTAGTTGCCAGAAGCGACGGACGCTGTCTTTGTTGGAGCTGCCGCCTTCCTGGAAGCAGGTGTTGGTGAGGTGGCGGGCGAGGTCTTTGACTTCGTCTTCGTCTTCGTAGGGCGGGCAGTAGGGTTTGGCGGCGAAGAGGGCGAGCATTTCCTTGAAGACGTAGACTTTGAGGGAGCCGACGGCGAGGACGTAGGTGCGGATGTGGAACTTGCGGTTGTGGGAGGAGGGGATGAGCAAGGGAGGGTCGATGTAGGGCTGGGCGATGAAGTGGCGGAGTTGTGAGGTGACGACGCCGTTGTCTTCGGGGTCGTCGTTCTCGGGCTCGGGGCGCTCGGAGCCGCTCTCGTCGTCCGAGTCGTCGACTTCCCATTCCTCGAAGATCTCGCGCAGGCCGTCTTCGCTGTTAAAGAGGCGGATGCCTTGGCCGCGGTCGCTCATGCCGGGCTTGAGGATCCACCATTCTTTCTCTTCGTCCGGACGGGTCTCGTTCTTGTCGAGGCTGTCGCGGAGCTCGTATGCTTCGAGGAGGGCGTCGTCGAGGAATTCGGCGTAGTCGAGTTCGAAGTCGAAGGCGAATTTGAAGTGCTTGGCGAGAACGCTCTCCGGGTGTTTGGTGACCCAGTTGGTGACCGTGTTGGAGAGGTAGTGCTTGCGGATCAGGGCTTTGCGGATAATGTAGGCGTTGGCGAGAGAGGTCGAGGAGTGTACCATGATGTGTTCGAACTCCAGGCGTTCGTATTCACGATACTGGAAGACAGGCGTGGTGCGAGAGGGGAGGTCGGACAGAGAGGATATTGCTCGACATTGACCATTTCCAAGGCGTCGTTGGAGCGCCCGCTTCATCAGACTCTGGACATAAGAGTCGTCGCTGTCCACAAGAGTATAGAATGTAGGCTCAGTATTATTATCCGGTCTACATGAGATGGATCTATCAGAATACCAGCCATCACAGACAGACCAAGAGCAAACAATCAGAGGGGAGAACAGCAACGCGCGCGATGCATAAACTAGCTTGGATATCTGACAGACGCGCAAATTCTATGTTATATGCAACCACGTTGTAGACTCAGCATCATTCCACTCACAGCGTAATCTCCCCTTGGATGCCGGGTGTATGCATGAAATTGGCCTTCAGCGGCGTGACACTGCGGTGCATTAGCAAGGAAGGGTCGCAAAGTGATAGGGTTGCGACAAACCTGGTCATTCCCTCTTTCACAGTCCAGCCGTCGTTTCCAGGGGCACTCTCCTCAACACTTCGGTACACATCCGTGAAGTTTGGTGACCACTCAAAGTGCTTGTGAGGGATGCGAGACCTCTTTACCGGAGCTGCTCCATCCACAGCCTGGTGGCGGACATCATGTTCGTGCTCCCCTGGCGTACTGGTTGACGAAGAGGCATCGACCGCGCGGAAGCAGCTGCCCGATGACCACCGGTTGTCAAGCATGTTGGTGTACAACACCTTGCTTTCGCTCACTCCGGGCTCGAGCGGGACATTGACGCTGTACAGATCCACACCGTCCACCCAGTTGTTGTGAAGGTACTCGATCAACCGAACGGAATGACGAGATGCCTCTGCGATGACAATGGGGTCATGGTCTCGAGAGCTAAAGGCGTAGGATAGGGCAATGGCATGTTTCCCGCAGACCGCCGCCTCCATAGCGCCACCGATGGTGCCACTCGACATGGCGAACAGAGCCGTTGTATTCCGGCCATAGTTGGGACCGGACACTACGAGGTCAACCGGGCCACGATCCTGGAAGTAGTGGTAGAGGCCGATTTGGACACAGCTGGCCGGCGTTGAGTCGACGAGAATCCATTCATCCCCATCATAGTTCTCATCGTCGCCCTCGTTCATGCCATGGGGAAATTCGTGCGTGGTGCCATCGTCCTTGTGGAGAGTGCCCGGACGGAAATAGGTCGGCCTCACGGCGGCCCCGATCAGGTGGGCTTTACCGATCCATGATCGCTGCTGGTGTGGAAGGACCACCGACACCGTGTGTCCGGCGGATTGCAGCGATTGGACGAGGGAATGAATGTATGGGGAGGACTGGTTGGACGGCGGACCGTCGTCGTTGACCACCTATGAGGAGCGGAGGGCCATCAGCATGGGAGCTTTGGAGGGGATTGCAGTCGACTTACTAAGATATGCATAGTGTTTGGATGCTCTGGCTGGAGCGAGGGGGACGTGAGGAGAGAAGGTTGGCGGAGGGGCAGAGCGGGCAAAGGAAGAGTTGGGCGGCTGAGTTCCCCGCTCTTTTTGGCTGCCTCCGCCTGTTATCGATAACTCCTACATCGGACTGGTCTGACGCTGGCTCATCCACGCTATGTCGCTCGTCATTTGGCCGCGCTGAGTGAGTACAACAACATTGGGTATTTCTAAAGAACTAACAACAACAACTACTACTTGGCCTCCCAGCCGCGCCCCTATGTCTGATGGTCTCGGAATAGATGGCTTCTTCGTCGTCGCTGCACTCCTCGGCCTTGAGCACTCTCCATTCCCGTGCCAGCGCCAACAGCCTCCGAAGGCGCTTCGCCTCGGTCCTCCTGCAACTCCTCTTCTGCCTCCTCCTTATCTCCCTCTTCTTTTAACCCCTCCTCCTCAGTCTCCTCCTCCTTTACTACTTCCTCATCCTCAGAGTCTTCCTCCCTCTTGATCATGGGTGCTTTGCCTTTGCTCGAGGATTCCGGAACATCTCGAGGAAAGACCGGCTCTTCGTACTCCGTCTTAATGTTAGTGAGCGTTTCACTGCGATCCTCTGCCTTGATAACAGCCCGAGGCGTTCCACCGCCGCCGCTGAGAAGCGCAGCTAGGACAACCCACACGAATCCAGCAGAAGCCATCGAGACGCTCCAGAACAAGAATCCGAAGACGACAAATGACGTGAGTCTCCAATTATACATTATCCACCTAACCTTCCTGTTAGCTTCAGACGAACCAGAAAAACGACCCGTAGTGGACCAGCAACCAGAGCCATACCGTAATCCCGTGAAACGGGCCTTGAACATCACTTTCGCCTTGTACACATGCATCTTCTCAGAGCTGTGGATCTCCAAGCGCAAGCTATCCGGTAGATTACGCCATCCGCGCGCAAATTGGACCCGTTCCATCATCGGCACCTGCAGTTTCTCCGCTTCTCGGTTCCATCCCAGCACGTAAAGAGGCAAGAACGATATTTTACTAGCCGTGTCCACCAAGGGCGACGCGTATGTAAGGATAGCAGGACGGCGCGATTTGGAGAGGGCGGTGACTGATGCATTCGAGCCAGTCTCAGCGAACGTGGAAGGATGGGGGAGTAAGGCCAGATCAAGCATGAAATTTCCCGCGGCGAGGTTGGAGGGCGTCCGTGGTAATTCCAGCTCCACCTGCACATCGTATGGTTGGGACGCAACCAGGCCGGTCCCCAGTGATGCGATGCCCCAGGGATGTCCGTCGCTGTTTGGTAAGAGCACGAAATGTTAGCTTTGACCAATATCCCAATGACAGCATCAAACATTCACTTGGACATTGATGTTTGCCTCTGCGGTTTCCGACTCACCCAAATTGCAAGTGTACAAGGCGTTCAAGGCCGACCTGGGGGATGAACCGGTAATAAAAGATCCCGTACGCGAATGTCGAGATGAAGATCATGGCTATGGCCGTAGAAATGAAGAGAAAGATGCCCAAGTAAGCCTTTTGAGCTCGCTTCGATATGAAGGGACGTAAGGTAACTGCCATTGAGTGCTGTGTTTGGGAAGCTCATTAGTCCCTGATTCAGCTGAATGAATGCGGGAGGAATGATCACCATTGCCGTTGATGCAATCCCGCTGCGGGGCTCTGCCTCATCCTCAGATGCGTACGCAGCGTCCATTGTGCCTGGGCGCGTTTGGGAGGATGGGTGGTGGTGCAGGTGGAAGGGGCAGCGCAACGGTCGTCAAGAGGAACGAGGGACGGATCGACGTCACCGGCAGATCGCAAAGCGGAGATTCTCCCCGACACCGACGCTCCTCGGGCAGCCCTGAGTCAGATAAACCACACAATAGTTATTCAAATCTTCACATACTCCGGGCGGGAGGGCCGCTATTACCTACGGGCTGGAGGCGCACAAATACTCATGGACTCGTCTTTTTATAGCTCAGCTTATCGTTACAGACTACCGGCAAGGTAGGTGGAATGGAAAAACACCAACATGAAGCGTAAGAGACAGGCAAAAAGGAACAAGATATAAGCACCATGTAGCGATGGACCATGCTGACACGTCCTAATATGCATACCCCTCCCAGAAACCCAACCGAAACAATGAGAAATGACGTGGAACAGTACAGCATGCCAACGGAAGATAGGAAAATAAAACTAGGAAAGAACCCCTTCAAATCATACACCCCGGTTAAGACCCGTATTTTCGCGCTGCATGGTCATGAGCGGCAGCGACAGATCACCATCACAGTCGGTCAACTCGGCAGGATGCAAGGCATTGAGACATGATCAAATACTTCGTATTAATATAATGCGGAGAAAATAGGAGAGAGTATATCTCGGGGAGCGCTCAGGGCATTGCCCGCGGGCTTTGCTGCTGAATGTGCTGCAGGAGAGCATCAAACAGACGTCCGATCTAGAAAACCATGTCAGCAGCACGTCGAAAAAGAGGTTGAACGACAATCAACTTACCTCAGGCGCAGCCTGAATAAACGGGAGACGGAAGAAAGTGTAGCTCCGGTTTTGAAGCAGCTCCTGCAGCGTAATGATTAGACCCCAAGGATGAGGACGGTGGACAATAAGTCTCTCGAGAAGCACCCGGATGATCTGCTGGCGGATATCGGACTCATCCTGCTCCGAGTAATCCGTGCCGAAAAGACGAGTGATGGCAAAGCTGAAAAAGTACGTGTGGCTGTTCGGGTAACGGAGCTGATTGGCCATCGCGCTCAGCAGATAGTAGCGCGCCTCAGGCCTCAGTGCCTTCGCTAGCTTCTCCAGAAGAGCCGAGTGAGGCGAATTGTCAAAGGCCGCGCGAATGTTGCCCTTGGACGCATTGGCGGAAACAGCACTCTGGCCGACGTAAAGGACAAGTGCGTTCAGAAGGACCACGTTGACATTGATCGGGGTGTAGAAAAGGCCGGTTTCCTTAGTGAGGGGATTGTAGACGGCTTCGCAGATCTGTTGAATGACCGTTTCCGAGGCGCTGCTGCTCTGCAACGAGCTGTCGACGACCCCCTTGATGTTGGCCTGCTCCAACGGACCAGCAGTATCGCCGGCAATTCTAGGGGCTTCCCGCATTTCTTCCAAACGTTCGACCTTGAGACCCTCTCTGAAGGGGTCTGGAAGTTTATGGAAGGACGATGGATACGCACTCAGAACGAGGTTTCGAAGCTGAGCGCAATGGGCGGGGATGACATTGCAGAACTGGAAATGATTCTCCGCCACGAACTCGGGGAAGTCATGATGCAAGATCAGCAAGATGCGAAGAACACCCTTGTACAGGTCCTTGGCAACATAAGAAATAGAGGCTGGCTTGAGCTGCTCGCCGATGTAAGAAAGCAAAGCCTGCATGATCTCACAGTACGGTCCCCAGCCGGCCCGGTCAGGCATATTCAGCATACCAGACATGAAGAATCTGTGAGACACCAAAGACAGCCATCCGTAAACAAATCCAGGACAGTACTTGGGCTGCAGAGAGAGGAACTTGTTAGCAAAGGCGAACATCATGTCCTGATGTTGATCGCTACGCTGGAGTCCGTTCATGGAGTATTCACAAAGGATGCTCGAGAACAGCCTGAAGAAGACGCGCTGATTGAAGGCCTCGCCCCTCATGACGTGGTGATGGTTCAAGACAAGTACAAGGAGGGAGAGAATGGAATTGAAGAAGGCCGCTTTGCCTGTCTTCGCAGCTCCCGTCGATTCGCCTTGGAATTTGACAAGTAAAACCACTAGTTTGCCAAGAGCGTCGATATAGAGGAACGCTTCGTCGAGACTGCCACCGGGGTTCTGCGACTCGTGATCGAACATTGCAACCGAAATGTCAATGCTGAGGCGGAAGAAGAGCGCCGAGTCTTCTTGATTGTCCATGACCTGTCGCTGGTGCAGATCCTTGAGGAACGAGTAATAAGTGCGGTCAATGGCACCAGGAGCCTTGTAGATTCCAATCCACTCGCTGAAGATATACTCCATCTGATCCCGCTTAGACCTGGCTTTGTCACTGAGAAGTGGGTTGACCACCTCGGGGATGCCAGATTCACGCAGCTTGCGGATGATGTCGTTGGCAACGGTAACATCCGAATCTTCCGCTAGCCATTGGCTCATGGCCTCAAGGCTGCCCGAGAAATCAGACCTCAGTGCAGAAGGTTCTTCGCTGAATAGAACACGGTCCATCAAGTTCGAAAGGACCTCCAGAGACGCAGTGTTCTTTTGAAGGATGAGGCGCGTGAGAATCATGTCAACGCGGCGAATATCCATTAGGCCGGCATCAATGAGTGCAACTGTAACCGGTACGTTGAACATGTGCTCATCATCAACTTCAGAAAGAACTGCCCAAGTATAACGAGCGACGAGGGTCGACATATCGCACAATTTTGCGAGCAAGTGCACAAGAACCTCAACCTCCAGTGTGCCGAGGGTCTGCGAATACAGCGTGGTGCAAATTCTGAGGCATGTCAACCTAGCGAGTTCTTCACCGTTGGGAGAGGCAAGGATAGTGCGCAGTGCCTGGTTGTACTCCTGTAGAACAGCACTCTCCCTGCCAAGGTCTCGGATACGTTCCTCAGGGGCGCTTCGAGCGGCCTGCTGTAGCTCAGAAACAATGCTTTCCACCTTCTCACGCGGGCTCTGGGCCTCGAGGAACCCGTTGAGCTGAGACTGTGCGCCCACAAGACCAGATTGCTGTAACCGAGCATCTTGCTGGGCTTGTGGGGTCCTGTGGGGAACAGCCGGCTGCTCGGCAGGAGTAGAAAGATTAGGAATCGGCGAGTACGGTTCCTGGAGGACATCTGGAAGCTGTCGACCGGAATCGGTGGACACATTTTGAACGTGAGCCGCGGCCGGGCCTCGGGCCTGACGAGCAAATTCCTCATAAATAGCCAGTTGCTCCTTGTTCAACCCTCCCGCAGCTTGCCGATAGGGCTCGGGGATGAAAAGGCCCCAGCGATTCATGGAAGGGTCAATGAAAGGCTCATTTGGTCGAGCCACCCGGTGACGCCGGCGAGCTTCCAATTGGGGCTCAATGACTTTCTCAATCTCAGGAAGTGACTTTTCCTCCGCAGCCTTCTCAACGATACCGCAAGCAGCGTCAAGATTGTCATTAACGCACATGAGGATCAACCCCTCCGGCATTGGCTGGTCGGAATACTCCTGCTGGATCATCCGGATGTAGTTGGTCATGCTCACCTTAAGAGGCTCCTTGCACGTTACAAGGGCCAGGCTACCAGCA
The DNA here is from genome assembly GCF_003184525.1 of Aspergillus sclerotioniger CBS 115572. Taxonomy (NCBI): domain Eukaryota; kingdom Fungi; phylum Ascomycota; class Eurotiomycetes; order Eurotiales; family Aspergillaceae; genus Aspergillus; species Aspergillus sclerotioniger. The sequence goes on along the minus strand of NW_020291003.1, from coordinate 109,638 downwards.
AGTTGTCTGACCATTATGCCGGCTGCATGCCGCACTCTTTCCTCATCGGGTTCCATTGCAAAATCTTTCGAGACCAGTTGGACGGTAGAAATAGAGGCAATTGTCACAGAGCGTTCCACAACGGGTGTGATGATCTCTGCAATGGCACGCTCGACGGCGCTGTGCACTATTTGCCGAAGAACATTGGGGTCAACCATGCTGCTTGCAGACGACGGAAGAACAAGAATCTTGTCCAGGCTCGGGAGTGTCGACATGATGGCAGCAGGCGATAGTCTTTCATGGGGGATTCTCTGATTGATGCTTGTGAGAGCCATGTCTTCGAATGCTTCGAGACCGTCAGGGATGTTGGCCGTAGACAGCGCATCCTCAATATGTGCAGAACGGTCTCGAATCATAACAGAAGGCTCAATAGTCTTGTGATCAAGATCGAGATCCTTGCACAGAACTTCAATCTCGAACTTCAAGTTCAACTTGAGTTCCGCGAAATGGTAAAATTCCATTAACAACGCAAGAATATCCATCAGCCAAGGGTTCGGAGGATTGAACACTGTAGACTTGGTAGCCTGGACAAGAACTTTGCAAGTGAAAGGAATCACGATCGTCAACCGCTGGCTGTCGAATCCCTCCAAGAGAAGCCCCCTGAAGTAGACGTTCTTATGCTTGATAGGCTTGTCCTTGGCTATGGTCAAGGAGCCAAGCCACGCACCGAGGTTCTTAAGATGACCTCGCTCGGTGGATGAGTTAATCGTCGCCTCAGAGTTGAGGAGCTTAGATACACTGGCGTAGGTTTCTCTGAGGACTTCTGCCCACAACAACTTGTCGTTAATGCGGTCAAGGAGGTCAAGATAAAGCTGTTGGAAGTTCGGCTGAAGTTTCGCACGCTCTTCCACAAGATAGGAAGCGAACCACTGATGATGTTGATCGCGAAGAACATCAGTGAGGTCACGGAGCTTTTCATCAATGTTCTGTTCAGACACGTTGTTCAACACGAAGAGGATCTTGTCTTGGACATCTTCATCAGGTTCGCGATAGACTTCAGGCCGGATAGGCGAATCAACATGAACGGAAATGAATTTACGAGTTGACCCATCTGTAGTGGTGGTTTCGTCAACGTTCCCGTTCACGGCAGCGCCAGGAACACTGTCCACCCTTCCAGCCTCATCTCTGACTTGACTTCCTTGCTCACGTAAAACGTCCTCCGCCTTCTGGTAGATTGTTGTGCCTTGCAATGTCGGGATCTGCAAGAGCAGATGGCAAAACCCAGCCCACTCAGGAAGACGGTTAATCAACTGCTCAATCGCTTCGACACCGAATTTGTACATTGGATCATGAATTTCATGATCACGCACTGCCTCCAGAATCATACCCAGGCCGACCTTTAGAGTGATGCCATCCACAAGCCGGAAGTTGATGATACCACCAAACATGACAGCTGTTTTAGTCAACGCTTCCAATGGATATTCATGGTAACAATGGTATTCATCGATAAGCCCGTGGACCATGCAAGCGAAGAGGTCCTGTTCGGCTGGTTCGCGAGAAGACTTGTATCTTCTCATCAACTCGAGGATCTCTCTCAATGACAATTCTTCGTGATACATCTTGCCAAAGAGTTCCTGCATTTGCTTGTCCACAGCCTCAGGCAGCGCGTTTCCGTTCTCGCCGTTGGCGTCGATTATGTCGTCGAAACCTTCACCGTAGTTGATGAGTCGTGGATAGGTCTGGATGCATATCCGTTGCACAGGGGTGAGATTCTCACGATCACCGACGTATTCCTCCAGCACCGAGAGTAAAGTGTAGACCGTCTTGACCGAAAGGCTGACCATCTGGGGAGCGGGCTGTTCTTTCCTTTGCACGTGAAGCTCATCTTCCGCCTTAATCCTTAGGAATTTGGATAGTAAGCTTCCCATGTCCATGGGACCTTTCTGTGCAGCATTGCGAACCCATTGCTCCAAGTCGAAAGGTCCTTTACGATGGGCGTAGCATGCAAGATCCATGGCAAGGCCATTTGTATATCCGAGGAGATACTCCAACCAACTGAACTCAACAGCATGCTCATAGATGGCAGCTGTAGAAGTCGGATCCTGGGTGAAAGTCGTGAAAAGCTGCTCCGCTACCCACTGCCGATCTTGGTGCCACGCCCCATGCAACGCCAAATGATATCCCTCTTCTTGTTTAAGGATGAAGACGATCAAGGTGCGTAGAACAAAGCTCTGCTGAACACTGGTCCACGGCTGAGGGAGAGATAGAGCCGAGCACAGGAAAACGGGTAGATCATACTGTACGACAGCCTTGATCAGTAGCTGGCTCTCAGCGGCGGCCCAGGCTGCCTGGGAAAACAAAGCCAGATCAAATATAGCTCTCATGGCATCCAGTGACCGGAGAGGCGACTTTGCGGCACGCTCACCCTGCAGTCGAACGAGCTCAGGCCCGTCGGCGAAGAAATCCGAAGGGAAGGTAGCGCGAAGGTTGGGTATCTGCGACACATCCGTTCTGGAGGCAACAAAGGCTGTCAGGAAGGACATCTGCGTATCGCGATGCTCCCAATCGCCACCCCAAAGCTTCTGAACATCTAGGCTGGAGTCATCCGCAGCCGCAGCGGACAAGACTGCGTACAGCTTTGCAAATTGCCGAGCATCTAACCTCAGGCCCTCACGGTCAAAATTGCGGAACACGAGGGGCCAACTGATTCGCTTCTCGCCATAGTGCGCCTGCACGGCCCCGAGGAAAGTGTGCAACGAGAATTCACGCCAGTATTGCGAGAGCACCAGGAAGAGTAGCGCACTGGCAACATGTTCTTCACTCCAACACTCAGAGCCTGTCGCGTTGATTGTCTCAGCTACCGCGTCGGGGTTCGACGTTGCTTTCGGGCCTCTCGAGTGAAGTTGGCGGACAAGGGTGTATCTGGGGTTGATGAAATTGAACATTTGTAGGGCAGACGCAATCTCAAATGGCATGTCCACGCCCAACTTCTGATACCGTAAGTTAGCCGCATACACCAGCTTGCCCTTCACATCGTCTGTGAAGTTTCTAGGCGGATACAGTATGAAACGTTCGATCGTCATGCCGATGAAGGAGTTCTTGTACTCTTTAGTGACGTCGGATGGTGTTGCAAGGCTTTGCAGAAACGGATTTATAGTGTTCGAAAGGATCGCATCAGCTGGCAGACAGTAATTGTCAGTTAACCGACACCATCTGATAGCTCGATTAACAACTCACCTTTGGCGCGTAGGTCTGACTTATTGGCCGTTTTGAAAGCCAGAGCGAGAGAAACCTTCACAAGGGGGTCAAGCTTGAAATGGTCCAGGAAGGTAGAGAGATCAAAATCGCGGAAGATATCGCCCTCCGAAGTATCCACGGTCTCTGCGATCTTCTGGGCCTGCTCTATATCCTGGGACACCTTCTGCATCTCTTGAACTAGGAGAGGGTAATTGCCAGCATTTTCCACAGACTTGTTGACCCCAGGAAAGATCTGCGGGGCATTGCCCGTAAGCAAGCGACGAAAGTATTTCGAAAAGACCTCCATTCCGTTGGACTCAACGAGCTGGTACAAAGTCAGAACCGTCATCATGTAACAGGGATGTTTATGTTTATTGTTTTTGGATCACATGTGCTTACCTTGTGAATCTGAGCAGCTTTCGTCTCCCACTTTTCTCTGCCTTCTTTCTCTGTAATGGAATCTAGAAGCAGGAAAACCTGTGCGATGGATATCTTCGTCAACGACGACTGGCTCGCGTGAGCAGCAGAACCTGAAGCTGCTGAGCCCGGCTTGTCAGAGGGAAAGCCCGTAGGTGAGTTCACGGTTGTACCGGACAACAACGGAGAGAAGGTGGCGCCTCTGGAAGATCCCGTCCCACCTCCGCCTCCCCCGGAGCCTCCACCACCCGCGACAGAACCCGCTGCGGAAGCCAGATGTGACCCTGACGACGGGGTATGAGCTCTAAATTTGGGTGAGGAGAGAGACTGTCCGGGTTGCTGGTGCTGTTGCGAGCCAGATTGGAATGAGGCGAATGGTGAGGGTGTGGAGGCTGGCGAGGGCACGTTTCGACCAACAGGATGGCTCCGAGCAGAACTCAGAACGGCGGAGAAGGAGGAGGTGAGAGGAGACGCGGTCGAACCGCCTGGCCCAGGGCTACTGGACTGTGGTGGCCCCCGAGAAGCTGAAGCGAGCGATGAGAGGTTGTTGGTCGCAAGTGGAGTCAACCCACGCCGAACACTGGACTGGGACACGGACGGACCCCAAGGAGATTGCTGTGACCTTGCCGGCCTGGTCGAAGAGGACTTATCGGTGCCAGAAGCAATCGACGATTGGGAGGAAGGAGGAGGGGGAGGGAAGGTCATCTAGGAGACGCGATCATTTGATCTGAGGGCGAGCGACAAATTTTTATTATTTGTAACAAAAGTAGAGGAGTAGATGGAGCCAATAATGATGGAAACAATCGTGAGACGTGCAACAAAGCGACGGATTCTGGCAGCGGAAGAGCAGAGACCGATGGCAATGAAGAGGATGTTGCTTCGTGGCACAGGATGGAAGTTCCGATGGGTGTGAATGACGGGCAGAGAAAGCGAGGATGAGTGGACGTGCGGGAGGAGATGCCTGAGGAGCCCACACTAGGCGGCCTTAGGCAGGGCAGGGGAACTTGGCAGCTCCCTCTCGTCTTCTCTGTCTCTCTCTCTTTCTTGGTGAGTTACACCGTATATCGGGAGTCCGACCGGCAGCGACGACTCGGAAGTCCAGCTGGGTTAGGGGTACGGAGTGGTCGATTATACTTTTAGGTAAGTAGGGACCGATCGGACTTGGAGTCCAGCTGCCTCCTGCATAGAGACGACCTATGTTTAATCCAACAAGTGCGGCTGGAAGCACCCTGGCACGTGAGCCTGACGGGCCAATGCGGTGGCTTATATAATGGCTGACTCAGCAGGCGGTTCTGGGATCCGAGGTGCGAACTAATGAGCCCCCTGGTTATCTATGTTCCCCCAAGGACAATCAGAAGCCACTGGAGGATCAATTACCTTTACATGGGACCCCCCGGTCGGTTGAATGACCAGGCTGGCCATTTGATGCCCAAATTCCAGCGTGGTCACCGACTTTTCCGCATCAGTAGGCCTAATGGATGGAGCTACCGCCATGGAGTCGTCTAACTATAGTCTACGGACGTACTCCTCGTGCTAACAAAAGCCCCAACACTTTCAAAACCACGTATCCGATCCACAGCACTAGATCTCGAATTTCACCCCAACAGCAGGATATTGACTACCTCTATATGTAGCGATTCAGATAAAGAGAAGGGTGGGAGACGGAGGTTTCCCGTGTGCGCCCTCCGCGAAGACCAGCCACCAGCCACCAGCCACCCCGCAGGCCAAGAGCCATGAATAATGAAACGCTAGTCAGTAGCTAACCCTTGGATCAAGAAAGGGCCCAAATAGAGTGCGAAAGGCGTCACCGGAACAGCGATCCATGCCATTTGTCTGGTTCCGCTCAGTCGCGGAGAATGATAGCCACCGGCGGATATCCCTTGATGGGCCTCGCGGCAGATGAGTTGGTCATTGGGCTGCCTGACGCCGCCCCGTGATATTACCGCCGGTTGCCCCGAGAGACACGGCACCGTAAACATGACAGCGTCAGCCATCTCCATTCCAGAGCGAAGCTTGTGGTCAACTCCACCAGATCCGGCTCAATCGTACTGCTTTCCCCATTCCTTCCCTGGATTCTGGTCTTTCACTTTGTTCTCCGGGAGCATCTAGGTTGCCGTCTTCGTTCGGTCCTCAGTCACCGTGGGGTTCTCGTATTGTTCGGCGCTGTGACACGCCGGCTCTGCGTTGTTCTTCAAATTGTCTTAATCCCTTGATGCCCATAATTAGATGAGCAAAGGCTGGCCGACGCTCTACACGATTACTGGAGTATAATCCGCCAAAATGCCAGGAACAGTTGCAGAGGGGCCAACGGTGGCCATGTCCTGTATGGTGTTTCATCAAGATGTATTAACCGGGGTCATGCTGAGCTAACGCCTTCGTCTCTACAGTCGCCAATAATTTCTGGGGCAAAGAGGACGCGGGTGTTGGGCCGATGTTGGATCGAATGCACACTTCGAAAGTGTCTTGCGATGAGTTGAAAACTTTCTACAACAGTACGTCATCCGATCGTCGTTGTTCTATGGGTGATGCGTTCAGGCTCTAACAAGCCCGACAGTTCGAGCTGCTATTGAAGATGAGTACGCGCGAAAGCTTCTGGCGCTGTGTCGCAAGCCACTGGGGTCAACAGAGATAGGCTCGCTCCGTACATCATTCGATACGGTTCGTGGGGAAACTGAAGCTATTGCCAAGGCCCACGCAGCAATTGCGGGCCAAATGAAGAGGGAGCTGGAGGAGCCATTGGTTGCCTTTGCTGGCGGTTCCAAGGAGCGAAGAAAGATCATACAAACAGGGATTGAACGTCTACTCAAAACTAAAATCCAACAGACTCAAACAGTGAATAAGGTAAGTTACCCAGCCACCAAGAACAAATCAATGGGAATACTGAGCTATTGCAGACCAGAGATCGATATGAGCAAGATTGCTTGAGGATCAAGGGATATCTAGCACAAGGCCACATGGTCATGGGCCACGAAGAGCGTAAGAACAAAGCAAAATTGGAGAAGACGCAAATACAACTTGCATCGAGCAGCAGTGAGTATGAAGCAGCTATCAAAGTTCTTGAGGAGACTACTGTGCGATGGAATAAAGAATGGAAGTCAGCTTGCGATGTATGTGTGACGGACAGACCATACCCCTGTGTCTGATGCATGAGAGCTGATATGCCTTGCCAGAAATTTCAAGATCTTGAAGAGGAAAGGCTTGACTTTACAAAGAGCAGCCTGTGGACATATGCAAATATTGCATCAACTGTCTGCGTTAGCGACGATGCGGTATGTTCACGGTCATATATCTGCCGGACATCCACTGACGTTTACTAGTCCTGCGAGAAAGTCCGCCTTTCCCTAGAAGATTGCGAGGTCGAGAAGGATATTATCTTCTTCATCAAAGAGAAAGGAACTGGCCAGGACATCCCCGACCCACCCAGGTTCATCAACTTTTGTCGAGGTGATATCAACGATACGAGCTCGGAAGCTTCCGAAGAAGAAGGCTACTCTGTAGCCCAGTTCCAGCGGACGATAAACCCGGCATATCGCACTTCATCGCCACAACCTTCATCTTATGAGCCGCAGATTGACCCTGACGCCGAAATTGCTGCTAAGATAAATGGCCCTCCGACTCCTTCAAGCAGAGAAACCACCGTCACTCCGCAAAAGGCACTGCAGCAACCGATGCCGCAGCCCGTCCAGAAACATGTACAGCCGCCTATGCAGCAACCGCCGCAACAGCCGGTACAGCAGCCCGTGCATCAGCCGCCAATGCAGCAGCCAATGCAACCAATGCAACCAATGCCACCGCCAATGCAGCCACCCGTGCAGCAAGCGATGCCCCCGCAACCAATGCAACCGCCGATGCAGCAACCCGCTCCCTTGGATCTACGACGCGGTGGTCACCCTCCACCAAATTACGACCCCTCTCAGCATGGCGAGATCACAAAGGTCCCACACAATGCGTACCCAACAGACGGCATGACAATGTTTTGCAGGACAGGTCCGCCGTCGGAGCGCAGTTCGGGAACAAACAGCGCCTATCGCCCATCAAGCCGTGATTCCCAAAGTGAGGTCTCGAACCCGACGTCGATGTCAAGCCAAGAGCCATCAAGCGCCAGGCAATCTCCTACGAAGCCCACGAACGGTGTAGCTCTTCCGGGTCTCGGGGGAGACAAGCAGGTTCAGAAGAAGAGGAGCGCGTTCTTCAGCAACAGCCCCTTCCGACGCAAGAGTCGCCATGATAAGGACCGCCACTCTGGACCCTCCCAGGCACCTTCTCGCGGCACCTGGGAGTCTCCGTCAAAGCAAATTAGCCCGACCAAAGCTTCTCATCCGCAGCAACCTATCGCTATGCCGGACCCAGGCAGCCCTGAGCCCGCGGATCCTAGGGCAAATTTCCAGCTCAATGTTGGAAACAACGTTTTCGACGTCGAGTCCCCGGACAAGGATAAGAAGGTGGCCCAGCCTCAGGCTGGCAAAAATGGTGAAGAGGAGCTGGATCCCATCGCGCGAGCTCTAGCGGATCTGAAAGTGGCAGGGAAGCAATCGACCACCCGCGTGTCAGCCGACAGATATCATGGCATTGCTACTCCAGTGCCATCAGTAGCTCCTGTGCCCGGCTCTGTTGCCACTCCCCCGCCAGCTTATAATGATTCATCTCTCAAACGCCTAGACGCTCCCCAACCCGCTTTTACGTCGGCACAGATGCAAAAGACGACTCAACGATACACCGGCCAGGGCCAGAGTGCGCATCGGGGCTCGAGCAAACCTCCCTCATTGTCAAGCCGACACAGTGGACAGTCCCAGGAGGCCCCGCGTGCTCGGTCGCCTGCTGCAAGACGAAGTGCAAGCCCCAATGTGAGCCCTCGGGTGGACACGCGCATGGGCCAGTACAGTAGAGCAGCGAGCCCCAGTCCATCCGCTTATCAGTCAAATAGCATGAAGAACCGGTACAGCCAATCCCCAACCATCGCAACGCCCCCCAACGTCCCGTGGATGCGGCCTCATCCGCTGAATACGCCAGACGAGGGTCTTCGCGTGCCGTGTCTCCTCAACCTCAATACCGGCAATCCCCCACCATGGCATCACGCGCAGTGTCCCCGCAGCCACAGTACAGGCAGGCCCAGAACACAATGCCACGTGCTGTCTCGCCCCAGCTGCAATTCAGGCAACAAGTCCGGCCTTCCAGCGCTGGCGGCATGGAACTTCAACTGTCCGGACCACCCGACATGTATGCTGGCAGTCGTGACGGGTACGGCTCTCGACGCGGCAGCGGTAGACCGATGTCATACTATGACGATGCTGCGAGTGTGAGGAGCCGGTCCAGGAGCCGGACGGTGGCAGTTGCTGATCCCAGCCGGCAATTCAGTCGCGACGGTCGACCCATCCTACATTTCGGTAAGCACACCTCGCCCTACCCTATAACCACCAATATCAGCTAACCTCCCCTCCTAGCACGAGCCATGTACAGCTACACCGCCGCCATTCCGGAAGAACTAGGCTTCAGCAAAGGCGACGTCTTATCCGTGATCCGTCTTCAAGACGACGGCTGGTGGGAAGCCGAAGTCACCACTGCCCGGAGCCGAACCGGTTTGGTCCCGAGCAACTATCTCCAAATTATCTGAGCGACAACAACAACAACAACAGTAACAACAATATCCAACGCCCATCTCATGAACCAACCAAAACCACCTATGACCCAAGCATGTCCTACCTAATCACGCGTTCATGATCATGATACCAAATTGTGTTCATTTGCTTTCCCTACCATCCGTCCATCCCTCTCTCTAATTTTCTGGGGTCATTCCCTTCTCTTCACCGGACATTCTTTACAAATTACCCCTCGTCCTTCACCTAGTCAAAATTGGTTTTTCACCTTGGTCAACCCACCCTCCCCCTCCCCCCACACAGCAGCCCCCTGGTTTCAGTTCGGTCATTAACGAGAGTCTGCGATACCTGTCTATCTGTTTGTCTAATACGTTGATGATGTCTTTCTTTGGAGATACTGAATCTTGCTTCATGTTTCTTTTTTCTCTTTTTCCTTTTGATATCTTTTGCCTTCTTAGCTGCCTTGTGGTATTTGAATAATAACTTCTGGAGTATGCGTGCATTTAGTATCATCTCTTGCGTATACGTACTAAGTCTGCGTGTTATTGGTTATTGCCAAGTGACCTATAGGTTGCCTGCCCTAACTGCGCTTCTAGTTGGTAAGCCCGGGTGATTAAGTACCTAGAGGTATAAATTAAGATCCTTGTAACTACAAAGGGATTATCTGGTGAACATCTATTTTTAACTTGCATTGTAGTTACTCATCATACTAGTATGGCTACTACTTACTAGGCAAAGAATAAAACGGAGAAAGAAATGCATGGTAGTAACAGAAGAAATACTAAAGGACAAAGGGATGGTATAAGACAATGAAATTCAGTATTCCCCCTAACAAAAGAAAACGAAAATGAAAATGAAAATGATAAAAATCCTCAGAACGTCTAAGAAACGCCAATCTACATGAATGATGCTGTAAACCGGCCCGTAACATATATTGTACAATGAGGAAATAAAGGGAACCGAAGACAGTTCCACCACCCCTCAAAATTTTGAATCCAGAAATACCTCCTTCGCAGAGTAGAAGAGAAAGAAAAAATGAGATAGTTCGGATCCAGCAAGCCATCCATCACCCATGCTTCCGATACGCATATGGCAGTTACCTAACAGGATCAAAGCTGGTGGCTCCAAGATATCGAGTTAATCGGCACGACCGCATCCATCTACCATACACTTGAATCCACGGGGACTGCGGAGACAATACACTCTTCCATCTGTGCAGTAGGGTTGGGTGACGGCGTGATATCCGGTGGTGGATATCCTCTCCCAGATTGTCCCGGCTGGGAAATTCTTCAAGAATTGAGGCTGGAAGGAGTCGCAGCCCCCGTTGATATCAGAGGGGGCCAGTAGTGCTGCTGCCGCCTTTGCGATGTGGCAGGCTAGGAAGACATGGTCGTTGATATGCCCACAGGTATTGAGAACGCGCTGGACATGGCACATGGTTGCAATTGGGAGAGCAGGCGGCGTAACTAGTTGCGTATTTGATGTAGAGAAGACGCAATTGGCATCTTAGGGTTGATATAGGTCAAGGAGGATTGGTTGTTTGACAGTGGCAGAGCTTCTTGTTTCAAGTACTGCTTCTTCCTCTGTTTCAAAAGGGGCCTTGGACGCTCTTAAAAATCTTAGATAGTGTCTCATTGGATCTGCAAGAGTGTGAGCCGTGGAGTATGACTTTGTTTGTCCTAGGCTTAAAGGCAGTTTCATACACGCAATGGTGAATAGGAAAGTGCAGGGCGCCATGTATGAGTTGAGGAGTATGGCTTTGTTTGTTTTGGGCTTAGATGCAGTTTTATACACGCAGTGGTGAATAGGAAAGTGCCGGCCGTCATGTGTGATGTTGTTCCAGAAACCGCTGTGAATATCCTCAGCATCACTACTGAATGGAGAGCCCGATAAGTCTTCACAATCATGCAGACAACAATAGGCCAATTCAAAGATTGAGCAGCGATGGTAAAGCATTGAAGAGGTATTACAATTCAAGTGAAGACAGTAAAAAAATGAACAGTAACAAAAATACATAGCAGAGCATTATGCACGCTGAGCAGCTGGACAGCATATTATAAACATATAGAAGGTTCCGTATTATGTTCAACTGACACTGTACAATGGAGGGCTCACCGATCCATGGTCAGAATTATCCGGCCAAAGTGGCTTCAAAGCCAGAATCGGGCGCCGATATTAAGGTGAGATCATTCATCGTCAACAAAAGAATTGGCAAGGCGACCGAAAACCGGGACTTCGAAGTGTTCGAGTGTGTCGACTGAGGATTTGGTCAGCACGTTATTTCTCGGCGCAACCACCTCAACTCACCATCTCGATAGGCACGCATGCTCAGAAAGCCCATCATTGCAAGATCGCAGATAAATAGAACCCAGGACAAGAAGCTGGACCAAGAGAAGATCAAGTGAAGGATCTGAAGGGCATTAGAGGTGTCATTGACCCAGTCGGGGGTGTTGCATGACTTACAAACATGACGGTGAAAAGCATGCTTGATTGCCATGCGTGGAACCTAAGAGAAGTCAGGGAGTCTGCTGAGGGGACGTTTCTGGGGCTGGTGGATGAAGCCTACCGAACATAGTCGCTCTTGTGCTCTACCAACAGGAGAAAGACACCACCCGCCGGGGGCAGGAGCAGATATGCCAGCATAGCTTCGACGTCCATGCGAATGGGGAGACTGGTGTCGAAGGCTCCAAGATTCCAGCGTCCACTCTCGACATCATTGCCGAATCCTGTGTTTCCATGCCCACTGGTGTCTATATGACCAGCACCGGCGAACTGACTGGGCGATGGGAGCCCCGGGGAAGCGAGTCCGGGGACGGGAGGAGACCCGCGAGGGGACCGGATATTGGGCGACTTGACGCGATGCGCGTCGGCCAGCGACGGCGAGAAGGCGCGTTCAACCTCGGGTGATTCGTCCTGGTAGGGAGCAAAATTCATCTTGTGCGGGGGAGGAAGATGAGGACGAATGCAGGTGAGGAGAAGGAAGGCAACGTCGTTTCACGAAACACGCGCTTATCGGCCAACCGTAGCTTTATCGGCCCTCCGCCTTGGCGCTGCAGTTCGTCGCCTCAGGCAGCCCACTGCCCCGCCGTCTTCAGCGTTCAGATTTGTTTACTTCCGGCTTCGCTTCGCCTCGCTTGGGTATCATCATATCATTACTGTCATTGGCTTTCGTCCCAGATTCTCTCGTACTGTACATGGAACCCGGTGGTTCGTTCATTGTTTGGTCACCGCCTCTACGCCCTGCCGCGTCCACGCGCAATCCCTGTGCCCCGCGCAATCCCACTGACCGGCCTACGCGTCGTGGAGGTCGTTGATGATTTGCCAGCCGTTGACGATGTCGTCGTTCTCGTAGCGCTGGAGCTGGTCCCTGAATATGAGACACTCGGGGTCCTTCCCAGACCGCTACGCACCACCTTTCCGCGGGTGGTTCCACGCGTAGGGCGGGTGCCCGCAGCGAGCGCCCTCTTGCGCTGGTCCTCTTCAGCCTTTCGGACAGCAGCTTCCCTTTGCTGCTGAAGTTCCCGTTCACGTCTTTCTGCAGCCTGTTGCCGGAGTAGCTCTTCATTCTCCATTTCGGCAACATCTTGGACCGCGCCTTGCCAGTTGGGATTGAGGATTAGCCGCTGGTTGTGCTCGGTTTGGGAAAGGATGCGAGTCCAGGTGTTGAGTAATGTAGACGCAGAGTCTAGAGTTCGCGAGACAGTCTACAGATCATCAGCGGTCAGCAATGAGTCGCAATGGAAAGCCCCTGTAGCAGGAAGGTGGAGATAGACATACATCCATGTTCCCCTTGGCACAATCGAGGCTTCCTAACAGACCCTCGATGACCTGGTTAATCTTGCGGACGCTCTCTAGTTCACTGCGCAACGCAGCTTCCCGTGCCTCCTGGCGGTCAAACAACGTTTCTCCTCCATCGTGGGGAATGGTGGGTTCCGGCGACAAACTCTCTTCTTTGACGACCCTGTGGTGTAGCTTTTTGTTTCCGCGTTTGGAAGGGGAATTCCAGAGGTCTTCTGTGTCATCATCGGAAAGTTGGAGCCTATCCATTTCTTCTGCGGTGCTGCGGAGTGTCATGGTGGGTGGGTGTGGGTAGGTAGGTACCTGATGGCGATGGGGATGGGAGGGGCCGTGGAAAACAATGAAATGAACGGTGGTTGTATGTTTGATAAAGAACCTGGAGGGGAATCAAAGTACTACACAGTAGTACCTGGCAGCAAGAACAACAACAGCTGGCGGAGGGAAAGCAGCCAATAATGGAGAAAGAGACGGGGGAATGCCGATCGACCGCTAAGTGTCGTGGGGCAATTTCAGCCACTGGAATAAATGGATGACGAAAGGACAAAAGGTACCCAACGACAATCCGAGGGCGATAGGCCGTCTTAGTTGGATCCTAGAGGCTTGGAGAGAGCAAGACAGGCCGGGCAGCGGAAGATAAAAAGGTGTGGCTGGGCATTCCAATCGCGCCTCGCTTCGGTCGGCCATCCATCATCCACTTCTTCTCTCTCCCCTTCCCCAGTCTTTCCTCCCTCACATTCACGTCCACATCCACATCCACATCCACATCCACTTTTACCACTACGCCTTCTTGGTTTATGACATCCACTCCATTGGTCTCGTTCTCTTCGTTCTAGCTACTACTAATTGATATCCACGCGCTCCGTTATATTTCTCCCTCCGTTGGTTAGCACGTTGCTTCCGGGTACCCGCTCTCCGGTCGGCTTTTGGCTCGTCGCGCGTTTTGCTCCCTTGTGTCTCCCTTGAACTCGTCCCTGGTTGCATCCTATCGTCCACAACGTTTATATATCCCAACTTCTTGGACCCTCATCTGTCTGGCCAGCTGGTTTCTGCTGCCAATTTTTGGAGCTGCAGCTTTTGAGGCTGTCCCCACCACCGAGGAGCTATATCGGTCGTGTCGAACGTATCATCCACCATGGCGACCACACCACCTCCCCCCTCGACGCTGCGAATGCCGCCTACTCCGCGACTTGGAGCTAAATACGATCAGTACGAACTATATTCGACGCGATATTCGGCCAGGCTAGCTAGCCAACGCACCTCCAGAGATAGAGAGTCTCGTACCACCCCCCCGCCTAGTTTCCCGGGCTCGAAGACTGCGAAGAAACACGACATCAATGAATCAGCGACCTTATCCCCCCCTAGCTCCGTCCAGAGCTCTCTCCGGAAGCAGAGGTCGGCCCGAAGTGCCGGGTTGTTCGCGACACATTCACTCGAGGACCCCTCTAACACAGATGACTCGGACCCCTTCAGCGGCCCTGAACCTTCCTACATCCGCCATCAACCACGATCACTTCGACCGACCATGACAGACGGCATGCTGCCCACGCCGGCAAAAACGCCCCGGAAGAAGGCTGTCGCTGATGTTGGGAGCGCCGCACGAGTGCTCTTCCCTCCTCCCAGTTCCAACAAGAAGACCAAGAAGCACATGGGCTTCTCGCTAGACAGTTTCAGCGAGGATAACACTCGGGGTGGGTCTGAGATTCAGATTTACACCGATTCCCGTGACAGGATCCCAGAAGTCGACGAAAGCGAGGAAAATCCGTTCTACAAGAAGCCCATGTCAAGCACCACGGCTTCTCGCGCCCCGAGACGCAAAGAAAGCCGCCGTGACAAGGAAATCGACGACTCAATCGACCGTGAGGATGGCATGGTTTACGTTTTGTAAGTTCCCATCTATTTCTGACCTATCTTTGTCTCGTGTTCTAACAAATCTCGCAGTCGGGGCAAGAAAATGTTCCGCAAGTTCACCGAAGACCTTGAGAGCGACAGTGATGATGATGATGACTTGGGCTTGCTGGCTGCCCGTCCGGACCTGATTGATTCATCTATCATGGACAATGTGCGCCCTCTGACTCGCTCATCGATCAAGCCTCGTGTGCTCTTTCCTACTATAGAGGATCGGGTTCCCCAAGAGACTCCTTTGAGTGACATCGATGAGGAGGCAGCCACTGATATTGAAGATCACTTGTTCCACGACGAGGCCGAAGAGGTCGAAGAACCTGCAGCCGATGTTGGTATGCAGCAGCGACTAGTCACCCCTCCTCCACATTCCACCATTGACACTCCTGCGTCTCCGGGTGCTACTATGCGCTCATTGCGTTCTCAAACCAAACGAGAGGGTCCGGATCATAGCGACACGCCCACAGCCCCCGAGAGTAAGAAAAAGCGTGTTAGTCCCTTCGACGGCTGGCTCCGCAGGAAGCAGACCCCGGCCGTGACCGGGACCAAAGCCAAGAAACGAGACGCCGACGCTGCTGGCAGCCCCGGTGGCCCCGGTGGCCCTGCTCCCAAGAAGCCTCGAGGCAACAAAACGACTGCGTCAGTGTGAGCCATTCGCCTTATATGTACAAGGATCCCGCGTATCTCAGGGTGGGATCCTGAAGCCGTCGGGAGCCGAGGGTTTTCTTTCTTTTCTTGATACCGCCGTCAAGGATTCTATCAGGAAACTTGACGAGCGTCTTTGTCTACAGCGTTCTTAACTTCTCATTTGATATTTACTGGCGTCCTTGAACTTCAGGTCGGCTGTCTTAAGCTTTTAATGTGTCCGACTGCCCTCAGTTTTAGTTTGTTTGATACCACCTACAAGGACAACATCTTTGTCTTGAACATACATGACTCGGTCGGTCGGAAAGGAAACAGGCGCGAATTGATGACTGCTAAATGGGACGGACGGATCGGGTACCATGACTGGGCTGGCACATAAGGACGGAGTTTTGTTTCTTTTCTTTTCTTTTCTTTTCTTTTCTTTCCCCCCTTTTTGTTATCCTGCTTCAAAGCTTTGTCTCTTTGATCGGCGTGTACTCTGCTCCCTTCGGCTGGTCGGGTCCATCATGACCTGACTTTCTCGGCCTTTGTCAACTTAGCTAGCTAGCTTGAGACTACTCTCACCTACCCAGATACCAATGAATATGAGATTGTCATGTCATTTTTACTCCTTTATCTTTCTGTCCTTTCGACTTTTGTCAGACTGGATATCTCGGGCCTGGTATTTTCGTAACACAGCCCAACTACGTGCCTTCTACCTACAATAAAAACCAAGCACCTTTACTCCTACTACTCCTACTAGTACTGAAACCCAACCCCACACTCGCAAGAGCCATCACATAAACAAATGAAGGATAACCTATCCCAAATATTATTCAATGGATATCTCAAAGAAAGAAAGAAAGAAAGTTACTAATACACTCGTATCTCACACATAGTCCGCAAAGAGACGGGGTTGTGGAGAGAAGAAGGGAGGATATTCATACATAAAAGGGAAAAAGAATGAGGGAGATATCGTAAGTATGTATTTCGTGGGTGGGGGAGGAAAATGGATCGATCAGTCATTCATTCGTTATGGCTTGGATTAGAGAAGGGGGGGAAGTGAGTGATTGAGAGTGAATTTCAAAGCCATTCCTTGTTTTTGATTAAGTGAAGGTGGCTGGGGAAAATCGGTCGTTTTTTTGGTTTCTTGGTAAATGTTTCTTTTCTTTGGGGTTTCTAAGGGAGGCTGGTGATATTGGACTGTGAATGACTGACCAGCTGCACTGGTGGAACGCCGTCGCAGATATGAATCTGCCCAAGAATGAGGGTATCTATGTTTCATAACACTGAGAAAACTTTTTTCTTTTTCTTTCAGATGATGTCTAGTTCATCGTCGTCATCATCATCGTTGTTCGTTGGTACCATGTCGGACTTTCCTCCCAGGCTATCTCTTCCGGCCTCTTTGATGCCATGGGAGGTTATGAACCGGGTCTTTTTTATGCTGCTGCTGCGGGGTCTGTCGCCATCATGGGCGCGTTTCAATGGGCTTAGTTTCACCGTGTCGGCTCTTCTGAAGCTTGAAACGCCCAAGTTATGAGCAGGAAGCGAGTCCGCGGCGCCTTTTTGATCCTTTGCCTGTTCGGATTTGGCATCGAGACGCGGTGATGAGACGTTCTCGGTATCGCGAGATCGAAGATACTCGGCCCCGACGCCTCCCGGGCGGGAAATGAGCCTGTGTGTGATGTCGCGTTCACGTTGCTTTTCTGCGAGGCGTTTACGGAAGCGTTCCTCTTTGCTTTCCATGCCACGACCCATCATCCCAGCAGCGATGAATGGGTCTTCGTTATCGGCATCGATGAGACTTGCGGCAGACTGGCCACTCGGTAGTTGATGAAAAGATGGACCGCTGCCCCTGGACTTTGGAGCCGGTGCAACGTAGTAAGTGGACTGGGATTGAAAGTCGTATCTGGCGCCGACTGGCTTCAGTCCGTTCTGGGGACGGCCTTTCTTGTCCCCGCTGAAGAAGCCGGTCCGAGAGCCTGAACGACCGCCTGGTCCATACATGCCTGTGCCGCCATTCACGCCCATCCGGTGTGCCTGCGTTCGACGGATCTGCAAGTCAACATGAAAGTCGCAAAACTCCGTCTTCCGGCCATCAACCCATGAGTGGCATGTCTTGCCATCCTTCCGGACAGCCTTGCAGAACCCAATGTCTTGTGCATAGCCAACCTCTAGGACTTTGTCATCGGATGAGGAAATGGCGAGACTGAATTTGTTGGTGTCTGTCTTGTTCTTAGGTGGTGGCATGATGGTAGGGTTTAAGATGGCAATGAGTATCCCTTCGGAGATTCTGTAGTAGCGTGGAAAGGCAGTATCGAAAAGGAAAAGGTCAATCGTCCACTTCAGGTCTGTAAGGGTAATCACCATGTATTGGCTGTTGTTGTTCGTCCCATCATCAAATGGATCGACCTCCTTCTTAGTAGTATTTCCGGGTTGCTTTATTTGCCGAGGCTCGGATTTCGAAGCGACGATGCCAAATACAACAAAATCCGTGTCGATATCCTCCGGCAGTTCGAAGTCAGGCGCCTTTACTGTGCGGAGTAGATCAGGAATCTTGAGGGCCTTCTTGTCTTCCAGAGTTCGAGTCAAGAACGAATGGGGTAAGATGCGGTTTGACAGGTGTAAAGAAGAGAAGGCCTCGAACTTTGAGGGGTCGCCACTTTTCTCGCCTTGAGAATCATCAGTAGCACTGTGCTGAGAACTACCAGGCACTTCTGACTCAGACTTCTGGTTTCGTCTATGAAAGTATGGCCTTGATTCCTTGAGTTCATTCTCGTCGTCATGTCTCCGTACACCAGGAGTGATCTGGCTCTGGCTCCTTTTCAGCGACGGTTTGAGGTTGTTGTATGACCGTAGGACATCTTCCCGACTAAAGCTCTCGGTTCGTCGAGTTCTAGTCGGCGATTTCGGGGCGTCTTTCCTTGCCTCAGCGGCCGCCTTGAAGGCCTCCACCTCCGCCTTGTCAATCTGGAAAGCCGAGCTTCGATTCGCCTGGATCTGCTCTACCCGAGCTGCTCGTTCTCTCCGAGACACCTCAATGGATCGACTCTCTGCCATTCGCTCACTGAAGCTCTTAGGACGGCTGCGTTCACCCACAGTTATCGCCTGCAGAAGATTACCAGAATGTGAGACTAAACCATCTCGTGTCCCGGGTCTGCCTGCTGGTTGACCAGCTCCCTTTGAGCTTGGTGGGCGCCTCAACGATACATCCCTGCTTCTGAGGCCTTTATCAATGCCTAACACATACCGCCGCGGGGACACGGGATCCGTTGGCGGAGCAGGACGCCTTGTCGGTGACAACGGAACCTGTACGTCGTCGACACAGGCGTCTGTGCTCGTCCGGTATTCATTTTTGTTTCCCATCAACTGGTCATGGGCCTGTGAGGAACCGATCATCGAAGCAGGTCTAGAGGAGGCATCACCATCGTGCCTGTCAGGACCTGGCGTCCCCGTCTTCGCGCGGCTTTTCTGAAGTTGCTTGAGCTTGAGCCGAGCCTCAATGGCAGCCAGCTTCAACTGTAGAGTTTCCTCATCCTCATCCTCCTCGCCGTCGTCTACCCCATCGCTTAGAAGTTGTGATGCCTTGGATCGTAAGTCCGGAGTCGTGAGAGAGCGTTTCAAAGGCGAGCCCAGGTTTTCGCGCCGACGCTGCATGTCTTCATACCTCTTACGACCATTCGGGGTACTCAAGAGGGCCTCCCGAGGGGATTTTGGCGGCCATGAGATTTCGGCCACTACAACAGCCTCGCGTCAGCCATACCAATGGCGCAGAAAAAGATCAAGGAGTACAAAAAAGACACTCACTCACTGCTTGTCATCGCATGCGCTGGATCAATTCTGTTCTAGTCCGGTCGAAAAATGTAGTAGTCAAATTCCGATCCCGATACGTTAATCCATCGATCGTGCTACCCTTCTTGCCATATTCGCTCGAACGAAGGGATGCGGGGAAAGCTGTTGGACTGGGGGTCTGGGATCGGATCAGGACCAGCAACACTTCATCCACCTGACGTGCAAGACTCTGGCGAGTTCGACAAAATAAAGGGGGAATCGGGACCGTCAGCCTGCATGCGATGAAACGCAAGGGAATGGAAGTGAGCTGCAAGTGTCTGCACCGCAACCGCCTTTAGTTTCCTTTCTCGCCCGCGGCCTGAGGCCCATGCATGCTTGCCCGCTGACTGGCCCGGGGCTGCGACAGTCCTGATTGGCTAGCGCGTGTCGCGTTCAACTGGTGAAAAAGACGCGTTCCGATCATTGCCAATTATTATTATCCTATCCACTTGTTATTATCACGAAACTGACTTTATCCCTTGGCGATAGACTGCAGTAACTATTCACACAACTCCGACATCATCAATTGACCCCAATGAACCGCCTATAATCAACCACCCAACCCTCCTCCACCACCACCACATCCACCTCTCCTCTCCTCTCCTCTATCACAATGCGAACCCGCCGCTCAGCCGCTCCCTCGGAGCAACCCCAACCCCAATCCGACTCCGAACAAGCACCTCGACCACCACCAACCCAAACAACACCAAGCAAAACCTTCGTCCTCCCCTCCTCAGCCAGCGCCGACGCCCGCTTCCTCACCCTCCCCAACCCACGAACCAACGAACCCACCCGTTACTTCTTCAGCCCCAACCTCGGCGTCTACGAATTCACCGTAATCGCATCGCCACCAAACGCCCCCCGAAGCACCCTACTCGCGCCCACCCCAAACAACACATCCCCGCAAGCCCACATCTCCAAAAAGGCCGAACTCCTCGTCGCCACTCCCATTGACATCCTCTTCTTCCTCGTTCCCCTCCTCTCCGCAACCCAGAAAACCAAAGGCCTGTTCCAACCCCTAGACGATATCATCGACTCGCAGGACGAGCTCTCCGCCCATTTCCGCCATGTTCTTTACGACGAGACCTTCCATGAGACTCTGCACGACCGCGCAGCTGCTATCTGTGACTTTGTAGAAGCCGGCGATGAGAAGATGTTCCGGTTTAATGAGACGAAACTTCTCACGGAACTTGTTAACAAGGCGGATCGGATGGTTTCCATGGGCTTGCCACCGAGCTTGGAGGAGCGGTTTGTGAGGCAGGCGCTCGCTACGCCGTTGATGGCGGTGAAGAGGGAGAATGTTGCTGCTGGGGGCGAGAATAAGGAGAATGAGGCCGAGGCCGAGGCAGAGCAAGAAAAGAAGTCCGCGGACGAGTCTGCAACAACGAAGGAGCAAGTTCCCAAGGGACCAAGTGCGCCTGATGGGGTTGCGGATCTGCTGAGAATATCCACGGCATTGGCCTTCATGAAGGAGTGCTATTTGTCGAAGCAGATGAGCGCCAGGATGGATGAGATGCTGGCTGCGCCGGAGAGCCCGAAAGATTTCAAGCCGATGAAAGATCATTTGGAGGTCGCGGCGAAGTTGCGCGCGGAGGCGCTCGCGTCGCGGTCACTGGGGGATTTCACCCGCAAGCGGAGTGCAGAGGATCAGGAGGCCGCGGAATCGCGGGCGGAGAAGAAGCGGAGGCAGGAGGAAGAGGAGAAGAAGAAGAAGGCGGGCGAGTCGAGGGGTGTTCGTGACTTGAAGAAGGTGAATACCGTCGGCATGAAGAAGATGAGTGATTTCTTCGGCAAGGCGGCTGCGAAGAAGAAGGCGTAGGGTGGTTGTTTTTGATGTTTGGATACACGGATACTATTGCAGGCATTGGTCGCTGCCCATTCCTAATGACTGGGGTGATTTGGCGTCTCTGAAGACGTTTTTGGGTCTAGACTAGTATAGATCCCATATATTCAGAAATGCGTCCGGGATGTCGCATATCTTGAAGGAGCTGAGCGTGGTGCCCCAAGCCTTCTCCTGCCGAAGAGTTCAGCGATTGAAATTGCTATCTTCATGCTTCTAATCATAAGAGATGGGCACTTGAAGAGGACATTCGTGCATTTCGTGGTCACTGAAGATGATCCCATTTGTACAGATAATTTGACACGATATACACAAGTGCTTGATTCCCAATGAACACAGAACTTCGCGTCTGTGCTTGCCGTCTGCAAGGGGAATAAACCAACGCTAGATTCAAGGCCATCATACCGACTATATGAAACATTACATTCAAGACAACCCACCTTAGACCTCAACCTGGGCAATGGCTGCGCCCGTAACCCTGTCATATATTAGCATCACCTTCAGGTGTAAAGGATTCGGGATATCAAGGACGTACATGAACGAGCCGTTAGATGGCTTACTGATTACCATCGCTTCGGTCAGTTTCTCCTCACTAATGTCCGGGAACCTCTTAAGGTAGTACTCCTCCTTCAAGGCCTTGGTAACAACCTCAACCTTGGATTGGGGAAGCATGTGAACAGTGCAACCACCCCATCCAGCGCCAGTCAGCCGGCTACCCAATGTACCCGCCCGGCGTGCGATGTCGCAGATCTCGTCCACTTCCGGAGCGCTGCACTCATAGAGGTTGCGGCACGAGGCCTGGGATTCGTTCAGAAGCTGACCCAGGTACTGGATACGTTTCTCGTCGAGGGTTGTCGCCTTAGCGAGGCACGCCTTGAAGTCCAGCACCCTACGAGCCTCGGTGAAGCAATGCAGGGCACGCTGCCGGAGGAGGAAGCGTTCTGCTTGAACGGGGAACGAAGAGAGATACGTAGCTTCGAGCTCAGGAACTGTGATACCAAGGAGCTTGGCGATCTCCTCGCGAGTGTATCCTTGCTCTTGCGTCAAATGCTCCATGGTACTCTGGATCACCGAGTCAATTTGGTACTCCAGGGGATCCCCTAGGCGGCCCTCTTTGCTCATCAGTGCATTGTGAAAGTTACGAAGACTAAATCCAAGGGAGCTATTGTCCTTAGGAAGGGTCAATCCATGTCTGGCAGCCAGGACCACGGCGGCGAGCGTGCACTCGGCGACGCGGAGGTTGTAATGACGGGGCGCGGTCTCGGCCTTGTTGGAGGTGACAAAGCTCTGTGCCATGAGGAAGGTGATCTCCTCCTCTGCCTTGGGGATAGGAACATGCTGAACCGAGAAGTTAGGGTAGAATTGGGTATACAGCAGATATCCTCGACGAGAGAAGATGGAAGCAGCCTGGTCCATTCTAGCAGGAACAAGCAGGGTTAGAATAAGACCAAACAAAGAGATCGCGTGATCAATGATCACTTACCCTCCCGAGTAGACGCCAACTGCGCGCTCAGACACCACTGCCAGATCAAGTAGATCCTGCTTCGAGACATCGTGATTATTGGCCTTCATGACTGCCAAGGCACTGGCGCACACGAAAGCGGCACTGCTAGAGATACCACCACCCGGGGGAACGTTACCATCTAGGAGGACTTCCATACTAGCGGGTACGAAGGAACCATCTGCATTGTGCTTGCGCAAGAACTTCAGGGCGCCCAGAAGCCCAGCTTTAAAGTAGTTGACCCATTCATGTTTCTTAGGGTCGATCTCAATGTCCGTGTCACGAGGCACAGTGAACTCACGGGTGGGGAATTTCTCGGGGTTAACATTGGAGATCGTGACAACGGATTCAGAGCCTGCCGAGGGGACAACTTTTACAGCGATGATCACGTCCACACTCACAGCAGTGGGAAGGACATCATACAGGTTGTAGTCGATATGCTCGCCGATAATGTTGACGCGGCCGGGACTGCGGGCCACGAAATCCGGGCGATGGTTGTATGACTTGGTAAATTGGGAGACCAAATTATTGAACCGGGCCTGGTGCTGAGGGGCAATCGAGGTGACAGAAGCGTCGTCGGTTGCGTAGACCTCAGCGATAGATTCCGTCTGGGGAACGAGTTCCTGCGGGGTTGCCATGGCGGGGTAAAAGATGCGACAAGAAAAAAAGAAAACACGGATGACAAGTCAGGCGGAGGGGGAAACAAGAGGAGGGGAAGAGGCAGGAGAAAGAAAAAAAGCAGCAGGTCGCAGTTAATAAATAAATAAAAAAAGGCACCGTCAGCGTTCCTGAACCACCACTAACTCTACCTACCGGAGAAATCAATAGGAGGGGGGGGGGGGAAAAAGTCGAGCAGCTGGTGCTCCGCAGAGACCCTGATCGGGAACCGGATGGAAGCAGTCACGGGCGGGATGCTGGATGGGATGATGCCCGTGATTGCTGGAGGCCCGGGGAAAGAGTGGAGTGCCCGGAAATGACACTCGCCATGCTTCTCCGACTGGTTCCTGCTCCGTTCTCCAGGGCTCCATTCTCCAGGCTTTTCAACCGACCCCGTGGTTTCGGCTGATTCGGGATGTCCTGGATATTATTGTTCGGTCGGGAAATCCCATCGACGATGCAAGCCATTTGGTCCTCATTTCCCCCGGTTTCTTTTTATTTCGGGACTCTTGTATCCCCACCATTTCATTGCTGGGAATTATATTGATGGCTGCCGGCCAATCAACAAAATACAAGAAATGACCCTCCACCCAATAATCCCGCAAGCCACCCAATTTAGCCGAACCCAGATGGCCTCGGCTCTGGACGTCCGAGTGGACTGGACCGGTTGTATAACAGGCTGACAGCCCATTCCTAGGTGCCTCAGTAGAATTCTTATGCCCTACCCCTAGTCAACTTCTGGGGCTCTCGTTAGCTTGGTCTACTGATAAAGCTAAGGTTGACACCAAGTGCGGGGTACATCGACCATCATCATACCGGATGTTATCGCAAGACTGGAGATGAAGTGACCTACATTCTTGATGAATAGTTGGACACCCCTCCCAGCAAGGAGCGGTCATGGTTCGATAAATGAAATCACTCCATACTCAAAATTTACCTCATAACGTGTATGGGGTTCCGATCTCGGACGTGCTCATGCAGGAGAATAATGGCGCCTATGTTTGCTTGTCAAGCGATCAATCCTAAGCATTCCTCCTACAGACACCTAGGCCCAAACTACTCAGACGGTTTGAAGATCTTGCTCATACCAAAAGACATATATACTTACTCTACTCCGTACTCCATACCCACGATGCCTACATTCGGAGTTGAGGGTACAGATCCAGTTTGAGCAGGGTGGGTGGCATCGCGATTCCAACGCGGATTGTTACTGTGGTAGGAACTCTGCATGTCTGACGCAAGGTCAGACAACTTGCAGGTTGCCAATTCCCTCGGTCTAGAGCTTCCACAGTAAGCACATGGGCGCTATACGAATCTCTTGGCTGTGAGAACTCGTATTCGAAGCCGCAATCCATGCATCGTAGGTTTGGAGAGCTGAAAGCATGGCTGAGGATATATCTGACACTGTCTAAAAGATGCAGTAGATAACTAGTACCAATGAACACCCCCTCCACGGGGAATTGCTGAACTAGTGATCGGTTGTGTGCATGCTTTTTTAATGCCGGTTACCTGCATGTGATCGCAACGCATTGGTGAGCTATATTCGGGGATTTGCCTGCGGGTGGGCTCTAGAAATCAAAAGGCCCGTGATCACCATAAGCATTGAATGGTGGGTTATTCCAGTAAGGGCTGCAAAGATCCAGAATACAGTAAGGCTTACGGACTACCCCATAGCTAGAGAAACTTTGATTACTGTAGTAATCAATGGGCTTTGATTATTGTTATCTGGATAAGCATAAGCACTTGGTTACTATAAGGATGAGTAGAACGTCAGCACTTGACCTGGGCTGGCTAGGTATAGTATGTTGAAGCGATTGGAGCCCTGACTAGGAGCCAGCACCGCTCCAATGGCCGGCGAGAGCGGTGCATGTGCAACTTGAGCCCACGATAATGCGCATCCCTCGCCTGTTCTATTGGATTTTGCCCTGAGTTGTTGCTCTGGTGAAGAAGGCCAGCCGAGTGACTGGCACCCCAATCAGGCGACGGCTTTCGCGTCCGGACGCCGATGATCGGAGCAGTGGGTGGGCCGGGGCCAATGGGAGGGCCCAGATTATTCGACTCCAACGGCACTAGGCCGGGGCGGGCTAGCGTGCAACCATAACCGTCCCCGAAGTCTGAGTCTTCGCTCCTGCCTTAAGGGACGGATCTCTTGCTCACTTTCCTTGGTCCCGTTCTTTTCCCGTTGTGAGCACTCCCTATCCTCTTTCTCCAGGCCTGGCAGTCATCCGTCGTCAAGATGATGCCTATGAGACCTACCCAAGGCGCTCTGCGCACTCTGCACTACCAGAGATACCTCGCCTCCGGCAGAAGGACTTTTACTACCTCTTCCGTCGCTGCGACCGCCTCGCCCCACCGCTTTGCTGCTCAGAAGAGATCCCAGAGCACCGCAACAGCTCCTGCCTCGTGAGTGTTTTCTGTGGCAGCATCCAAGCCGCCTCTCGTCGTCAGGTTTGGTTGCTAACATGTCTGCCAATTGCTCAGAAATTCGAGACCGGTCCCGAGCCCTGCCTTCAACCAGGAACCTCACCGCAATGAGGTGTCGCCACTTCAAAATCGCCAAGTTCCCGAACTGGACGACTCGTACGCAGCCCTACGATCCCTACAGCTGACTGGAGTAGAACTGACCTGGTTCCTGGAGTACAAACAGTTTCGTCGGACTCAGTGGTGGAGAAATCTTCCATGAGATGATGCTGCGTCTTGGCGTCAAGCATGTCTGTGAGTCACGCTACCTTTTTCCCTCGGTTTACCGATCTCTGAAGACGGTAAGGTTGACCCACTACCTTTAGTCGGTTACCCCGGAGGCGCCATTCTCCCCGTTTTCGATGCCATCTACAACTCCAAGCACTTCGAGTTCGTTCTCCCTAGACATGAGCAGGGTGCCGGACACATGGCCGAGGGTTACGCCCGTGCCTCAGGAAAGCCCGGTGTGGTTCTTGTCACTTCCGGCCCGGGAGCCACCAACGTTATCACCCCCATGCAGGATGCCCTTTCGGATGGTACTCCCATGGTCGTTTTCTGCGGTCAGGTGCCCACCAGCTTGATCGGTACCGATTCTTTCCAGGAAGCCGATGTCATCGGTATCTCCAGGGCTTGCACCAAGTGGAACGTGATGGTCAAGTCCGTCGCCGAACTTCCCCGTCGCATCCAGGAGGCTTTCGAGATCGCCACCAGCGGCCGTCCCGGACCTGTTCTCGTCGACCTGCCGAAAGATATCACCGCCGGTATCCTCCGTAAACCCATTCCGATGAACAGCACCCTTCCCTCCCTTCCCAGCGCTGCGACCATGGCCGCCCGCGAAGTGAGCATGCAGCAGCTCAAGGGCTCCATTAACCGTGTTGCCCGCCTCGTGAACATGTCCAAGAAGCCCATCCTGTATGTTGGTCAGGGTCTTCTCGCTCGCCCAGATGGTCCTCAGATCCTGAAGGAGCTGGCTGATAAGGCCTGCATTCCCGTCACCACCACTCTCCAGGGTCTGGGTGGATTCGATGAGCTCGACTCCAAGGCGCTGCACATGCTGGGTATGCACGGATCTGCGTATGCCAACATGGCCATGCAGGAAGCCGATCTGATCATCGCTATCGGTGCTCGCTTCGATGACCGTGTAACCGGAAACATCTCCAAGTTCGCCCCCCAGGCCAAGCTCGCCGCGTCCGAGAACCGTGGTGGTATCGTCCACTTCGAGATCATGCCCAAGAACATCAACAAGGTCGTCCAGGCCAACGAGGCCGTTGAGGGTGACTGCGCCGAAAACATCCGTCTCCTTCTCCCCCAGCTTGAGACTGTGCCTGAGCGTAAGGAGTGGTTCGAGCAGATCAATGACTGGAAGGCTCGGTTCCCCTTCTCTCTTTACGAGAAGCAAACCGCTGAGGGACCCATCAAGCCCCAGGCTTTGATTGAGAAACTCAGTGATCTCACTGCACACATGAAGGACCGCACTGTCATCACGACTGGTGTCGGTCAACACCAGATGTGGGCTGCCCAGCACTTCCGCTGGCGCCACCCTCGTACCATGATCACCTCTGGTGGTCTTGGAACCATGGGATACGGTCTCCCGGCTGCTATTGGTGCCAAGGTTGCTCGCCCTGAGGCCCTTGTCATTGACATCGATGGCGATGCCTCCTTCAACATGACCCTTACCGAGCTCACCACTGCTGCTCAGTTCAACATTGGTGTCAAGGTCCTTCTCCTGAACAACGAGGAACAGGGTATGGTGACGCAGTGGCAGAACCTGTTCTACGAGGACCGTTACTCGCACACCCACCAGAAGAACCCCGACTTTGTTCCCATGGCCCAGGCCATGGGTGTTGCCGCGGACCGTTGTACCAAGCCCTCGGAGGTTGAGGAGAAGCTGAAGTGGCTGATTGAGCATGATGGCCCTGCTCTTCTGGAAGTCTTCACTGACCGTAAGGTGCCTGTGCTCCCCATGGTGCCCGCTGGCTGTGCCCTGCACGAGTTCCTTGTTTATGACGAAGGTATGTTGCGCTGATCTTCTCCTAGCTTGGTGGATGAATGCTAATAAGAGTTTGATTTAGCCAAGGAGCAAGAAAGAAAGGCTCTGATGAGGAAGCGGAAGGTTCCCGGCATTGTCTAAGCAACGCCGCTGACGCTAGCGATGAGTTGCCATGCCTGTTATTTGATAGCCGCAAAAGTGCCCACCCATTTCTTATCTCTTGATATCCATGGCGTTTCTGGCAGGTTCTAAAACGCTAGCGGGGTGCCGGTCAGCGCCCAGGAAGTGACTAGCTCCAGTCGTCCAATCCTATCAGGGAGCACTATACTAAAAGATGCAGGGAAAAGAATAGCATTCTACAGTGGGCTCCACTAAGACCTGTACCCCTAGCCGAGTGGACCGGGATGGTTTCCGCTGATTCGGACATTACGCTGGGCTAGATCGTCCTTTCCAATTTTCTTTTTCCACGTTTTGGCATGCTATTGATTGCATTGTGGCTCGTCCGAAAAGTTGCCTCGTCGGTTGTTGTTGCGAGGCCCCAGCTGTATATAATTCTTATGTTGCTGTAATCTTCTGTGTGACCTTGGAAATATCATGAGGCATTGAAAAGGGGAATTTCGCCGGGGCCATGCTTTGTGCTGACCGGGATACGCGTGTGTCGTACAGTAGGTTAGTCATCTACCTAGCATATAGCACATAAATACCTAGGGATCTAGTTGGGCCGGTCTCCTACTTAGTTATTAGTATCAGGTGCATCCGCCATGATGGGGCCAAGTGAGGTGATTGCTGGGGATTCTGGTTGGGCCCGTCCGGGCTCACGTGAGGACCACCTGACCCGGCGGAAGCACGCCTTTTTTTTCGCCGCCGAACAGCCGCGGTTCGTATCCGAAGCACTAATCTGAGACTAGTGAGGGAGGGATTACATAGCAGCTTGTGTGACTCTGAGACTGCCAGAGGGCTGCTGCTGTTGCAGGGCAGACGTCGGAGCTGCCTAATAGGGCTGTTCCTCTTTCCCCTCTGTTCTCGCCTCCAGTTCTCTCCCACCGTCTCATGATGCTGCGCTTGTCCGCTTAGCTCCGACCAGTGCCTTTATCACCTTGTATCCACTCTCTCTTACTTCCACCACCACATCATGGCCTCGGTCCCAGGTTACCCGGCCTCCGGCAGGCCACAGCCTTCCGACCATAATACTGCATCCACCCCCCAGGAGAGCGAGGTCTCTAGTAGTGTGACCAGCCGCGTTTCCTCTACCGAATCGGTTGAGGACAACGACACTGTCTTACTCAACGGCACCTCCGATACAGCCACCCATGGATCCCCAACTACAAGCCCGACTCCCGTCGATTCGTCTAGTTACGAGCCACGCAGGTGTTGGATCTGCTACACAGATGAGACGGAAGATTCGCCCCTCAACTCACAATGGCGCTCCCCGTGTCCTTGCGCTTTGACGGCTCACGAAGATTGCCTGCTCGACTGGCTAGCGGATCTCGAGAATCCCCGATCTCGGAGGCGCAACGGCCACAGCGCGAAGATGGTTTGCCCGCAGTGCAAGTCGGAGATTGTGGTCTCGCGTCCGCGAAGCTATATCGTGGACATTGTACGGTTGTTTGAGCGCCTCGCTGGCCGGCTGGTCCTTCCAGGGCTGGTTTTTACTCTGGGGGGTACCGTCTGGGCGGGGTGCTGTGCGCATGGAGTATATTCGATGTACTTTGTCTTTGGAACGGACGAAGCTAGAATGATCTTGGAGGAAACGGCAGACGGGGCGTGGAATTCGGGTCTTAACCTCGGGTTGCCTCTTATTCCCCTGGTGTTGATATTCTCGCGCACTCGGTACGCAGACGGTCTTCTCCCTGCTATTCCCGTCATGTTTTTCGCCACACATCAACCCGGACAGGAGCTGGAACTAGATCTTTGGCCGCCCAGTGCGGCAATGACATTTGCTGCTCTTCCGTACTTGAAGAGCTTCTACGGTACCATCTACGAGAGGATGTTTGGCAAGTTGGAGAGGAGGTGGATTGCAGAGGTGCAGCCGCGCCAGTCGGATGTCAATGAGTTTGATGATAATGCGCCCCCAGAACACCCCGAGCCAGACCCGCCCAACGACAATGGGCTTTTGATGGAAATCGATTTGGAACTACAGGTTGGGATGGGCGGTGATGATGGACCACAAGGGTTGCTCGGGTTCAACGGCGGAAACACGCAGGACGATGGACAAGAGCAGAATCAGGGCGGAAACGGCCAAGGGTTGGGCTTGGGACGACGGGATGACCTCATTCACGACACAAGCAGTTTGGCCGACATTATCCTCGGGGCGCTTGCATTCCCAGCCATATCTGCCTCGATGGGCGGACTGCTGAAGTACGTCTTGCCGACTTCGTGGACAACA
Source organism: Aspergillus sclerotioniger CBS 115572 (assembly GCF_003184525.1). Lineage (NCBI taxonomy): Eukaryota > Fungi > Ascomycota > Eurotiomycetes > Eurotiales > Aspergillaceae > Aspergillus > Aspergillus sclerotioniger. The sequence goes on along the minus strand of NW_020291003.1, from coordinate 79,425 downwards.
CCATCGACGCTAGGCAAGGCCAAACCGGGGCTGCTGCAGACCCGCTGGGGCCGGAGTGTAGTTGGAGGGTGTGCGTTTGTGCTTCTGAAGGATGCGCTGGTGTTGTACTGTCGGTGGAAACTGGCGCAGACACACCGACGACGCAAGGTGCTGAACTACGATCGGTCGAAGAAGCGGGCTACTGGTAAAGTGTGACTGGGGTGGTTAATGACCGCAGTGTAACGATGCATTTCCGGCGTTAATTTGGTTGATCGGATGATACTGAGATACACTCTTTGCTGGGTTTTGCGTTTCGATATGACGAGCGATGAGCCTGGGGTTCTTAATAGGCAAAAGTAAATGAGAAGTGATGGACATACAATACATACTATACCACTGAATCGAAATATCTCTAAGAATAAATCCTTCGCAGAAGAAAGCAAAAATCGACATCGAAATAGTATGAAGTATAGAGCAAACGCGCTTATCCCTTAGCGCGCGGCTGATAATCAAAGTTCCGCTCCGCGAGTCCGAACTTCTCCAGGCCCTACTTACTACAACCACTCCTACCTACCACCCTACCACCCTACTCACCAACCAACAACCCACACCCTCACCACGCACCGCGGGGCACCAACAATCAAAATGCGCCCTCTCTCCCCCGTCCTCGCCTCCTTGGCCAACGTCTTCCGCATCCCCATCACCCGCGCCCCCGTCCGCCCAACCCTCACCAACGAAATCCTCACTTCCTCTTCCTCCACCTCCTCCCTGCGAACCTTCTCCACGACCTCCGCCCTCTCGAAAAGAAAAGAAAGTGGCTTTAGAGGCGATCGTCGGATTAGTGCGTCCAACCCATTCCCCTTCCAATTGCCCTTCCCCAAACCCTCTCTCCGAAATCCAAACCCAATTTCACCCCCATACTAACAAATCTAATCAATAGCCTTAATCCGCTACTTCCTCCACCACCCCCTCACTCCCCGTCCTCTCCGGTTCTCCCGCACGCGTTTCCTCCGCCACTGGACGATCCACCGCGCCTGGAACCTCTACCAGGGAAGTCTGCGTCGGGCCCACGAACTCGAGCTCCAGCGGCAATGGCAATCGATGCAGGCTGCGTGCGAGGAGCTGCGCACGGGGGCTGGGGACGGAGGAAAACTGTTCCGGAAGAGTATGATCAAGACGGGTGTGTTTAGGGATTTGGTCCCGATTGAGTATGCGAGGTTGCAGACGGAGGGGCCTGGTAGGGAGGGGTGGAATCATGCTTGGAAGAGGGATTAGATGGTCTTTTTTTTATTTGGGTTTGAGTTTGGGGGAGGGGGGTGGGGGTTTGGGGGGATGATTGAGAAGGGTAGGCTGGATGTGTTTGCTGCTTTGTGTATGTATGTATGTATGTATGTATCTATGTTTTTTTGGTGTATAATATATTGTCCTTGATATGTTCTTCAGTGGCAGGGGTGGTAGTGGTGGCAGTGGCAGTGGTAATGGTGGCTACAGTCAAAGAATGATACAATTTATCACGCATACACAGGGAAATCACCGCTAGGCAGTAACAGTAGAAACACAAGAAAGGTAATGACAGACATCTCGTAGCACGTTCCAACAGCAACCCATCCCAAAGGAGAGAACTCGGAGGGCTGGATCCCCGGACCAAGGGTATCGTTGTCAACATGCGAGTGCGATATTCGACACAAAGAAGAGGCCCTCCCAAACGCCGCAAATGCAAGATATATCGATCAACATCCGTCGACCACCTTCCCCTTTTTTCGAAATCCAATTCAACAGACTGCTTCACGCGTCGCCGCACGCGTGGTAACATGCTCAATAACCGCATAGCGAAATGAACCCGTCGTGGCTGGCATGCAAGATCGCTGAAATACCATCAGAGTCGGCGACATATATATCGCAAGGTCGTTATCTTCCCATCATAGCACAATGCAGCACGAGCTCTTCCGCTTGTCGAAGGTCAGGAGCGCGGCACGTGTCGCCGCCTCAAACACATCGTCGACGCCCTCGCCGGTTAACGACGAGCATTCCAGGTACTTGCGGGCTCCAATTTGCGTGGAGATATCGCTTCCTTCTTTCGACGTCACGAACTTCATTGACTTCTTTCTCATTTCCTCGACCGCTAGAGGATCCTCCCGCAGATCTTTTTTCAATCCGACCAGGATAATAGGGACGCCCGGACATCGCTCGTTGGCTTCTTCGATCCACTAGAGACAAGGCTGTCAGTCCAGCTGGCAGAGGGCTAGGGTGGTCAGACAAACCTTATGTTTGACGTTCTCGAGCGAATCGGGCGTGTCCACGGAAAACCCGATGAGGATCACATGCGCCTTCGAGTAGGCTAGTGGGCGGAGTCGTTCGTAATCTTCCTGACCAGCAGTATCCCATAAAGCCAATTGGACCGAGCGACCATCTACTCTGCAATCCGTCACATAGTTCTCAAATACCGTGGGGACCTGGTTAACGCGGCGACAGTCAGACGCATGCACGGGGGGTGGTCAGCGAAGAAGGTGATAGTTACGGACATAATGCTAGACATCAGAGACCTGTTAGCTTATGACCTTAAATCATTCGATTATTGCAGCGCAATGGAAGACTCACAGTTGGAAAGTAACCCAAGGTGAAGACACTGAGCAGACTGGTCTTCCCGCAAGCACCGTCCCCGATGATAACCAACTTTCTGCATGCATGTCAGATCAGTGCCCCATTCGTTACCGAGGAGCGCCCCTCTGGACGAGAAACCGGGTTAAGGGGCAGCGGGTGGGCTGATAACGGGAACCAGTGACCGGTGGCAGATAACATGATGGCCTCTGCAGCCTCGGGGAGGCGGCGACATGGCGGGACGTACCTTCGCATTACATTGTCGCTCTGTTGCTGAGCCATTTTCGACGACCGGGTGGGATCTCCAGATCCCTGAAGCGATGAAGCAAGAAATAAACGAATGGGCGAGGCAATGCGAGGGCGCTGATGAGCCCTGGCGGAACCCGGGACGAAGAATCAGGCAGCAGCTGGCAAGGCTGGCTCAATGGAGGAGATTAGTCGAGGGCAACGGTGGAAGGAGGGGAAGAAATTGGATGGTAAAGATGCCCCTCCCCCGAAGATTAAGAGATACAGGTTGAGGAGGCAAGAAGAAGGATGTAGAGATCGGGGAAACGAGGAGAGAGTCTGGGATCATTTGGATATATCTTTGGGGGAGGGGAGGAGAACCGCCCGAGTCCTTCTGGAAGGCGGTCGGCACAGGTGAGGCTGACGGGGGAGATTCTTACATACTAGTACGACAGGCAGAACCGTGGTTACGGTATGGAGTCTGTCGGTACTTCAATAGTACAACCAGTACGTAGATACTAGTAGTAGTCCTTGGTTTCAGTAAAATAATAATTCAGTAAAGATGCACAACAAACATGTCATCCTCATAATCCAGGCATCGCATTAATTATATAGAATACTGCTTACCCCCCAAATAACCCCAACGAATGGGCAGGAACACCATCGAAATAGGGCCGCCCAGCTCTAAGCTGGAGACTAATGACTCTCCCCATAGTAATCAAAGGAAAGGATGGGATCGACCCGGTGAATGGCACAGCTGAAGAATCGTCACCGCACGGCCGCTTGTTACTAAGGTTAGAGATTTGTCTCAGACGGTGCAGGCTAGACGCTGGTTATTTCGCGATAGTCGCTGTTACTATTATGAGGGTGGAGAGGGCTGTTGGTCCAGGAGAGGGGGATCGAGCCAGGACCAGGGGCATGTGCTGCATACCATTGGACAAGCCTCCCCAGAGCGATATTTATAGCCCCGGATCCTCTGGCAGTCAGAATGCCGATGGATGGGCAACTCCGGCCCCGTTCGTCGTGCTGAATTGTCGACTATTGAGGATTGAGGTGAGGGAGCAACGTAACGGTGCGTGAGAACGGAGGGGAATAATGTGTGCGAGTCAGGGCACCTCTTTTTTTTTTTTTTTAATTCCCCCCACGCCCGTTGTTGATCAGAGACATGTGGACTCCACTGCCACTAGTTCTAGGCAAAGAAAGGCAGTCCCAATTCTCAACCGTCAAGTTGTCAACCGCTTGCCTGCCTTCCATTCATTCTTCTTTCCCCATCCCTATCTGGGGTGATCATTACGAGTCTCTATATGCTTAGTGTCGCTACTCCGGACTAGCCACGGCGCCCTAAATCCTGGCAGACAGCCACTTCAGGGGTTAGACTATGGTTGAGCAGAGCTGTTGTCGACCTTGACCTTGTCGGTTGTTCTCAGCTCCGATCCTTGCATGCATGACATGACATCTTTCTGCATTCATCCCTGCTTCCTGAGGTGTCGGTACTCGTCCGTACTCGTTCTTCTTGCCCTTCTACCTATTCCCCTCCCCCTGGTGCGTCTATAACACGGCTTCTTATACCCCTCTATATTTCCGGCTCGGTTCTAGACTTGCACTACACCACTCTCAGAGCTTCCAACTGGTTCAAAATAATCATTTATTCTGAGAGACTGAGACATTGCGCCTAGCGCCGCATTAAGGTAATGGAACAAGCGGAGAACCCCCGAAAAGCACCCGTCCACAAAACAATTGCGCCCTGGAGATCAAATCTCAAGCATCAGCACTCATACCGGAACCTCGTCAATGTCGTAAACCAGATGTTTCTGCCCAATCCCCCAGGACTCCAATCCCAATCGATTGTACAGGCCATAAGTAGCCCAGGCCATGTACTCCTTCATCCACAACCCCCACGGGCTGACGTCTCGTCGCGCCTTTCCATTCTTTGCCGCCAGATTGGAGATTTCCATGATGCGCGGTCTCCGGATTGCCTCATACTTAGCAAATACATCTTCCAGGCCCCGTTCATGGTCTCGCAATAGCCGCGAAAGCAGAAACACATCTTCCAAAGCCATGGACACTCCCTGGCCTGCATGGGGCTGCATGGCATGCGCTGCATCTCCGAGCAGCATCGTTCGAGAGGTAGACCATTTCCCGCCCAGTGGGAGCCGGAAAATAGGGTAAAGGCCAACAGATTCCGTCCGGTCCACTATGTTTGCCAATGTCTCCCGCCACTCGCCCTTGTCCGGGTCTATCATCTGAAGAATGGTATCTTCATACTCCGCAACCTCTCGCTGGCGCCGCACCTCCCATCCGTCTCGCGCATCGCCGGATTCTGAGTGGGGGATGGGCGTCTGCCGCGAGAAGAACCAAAAGATCTTGTCGCCAGATGCGGAGCAGGGCATTGTCGCTAATAGTCCATTGCATGTCATAAAGGCGTTTCCATGTGTTTTCAGCGCGTCGGGAAGGCCGGTTGACGAGATGATAGACTGGGTTCCGGCAATTCCAGAGTACTCGGGCACAATGGACGGGTCAACATGTAGTCGACGGACGCTTGAATGAATGCCATCGCATCCGATCAGAATATCAGCTGTCTCGGTCGAGCCGTCAGAGAAAGTCACGGTCACGTCGGTTGGCGACTCGGTGACTGAAACAATACGCTTGTTGAAGGAAACAGTGATGCCCTCCTCGGCAACGGCGTTGAGAAGAACTTCCTGAAAGTCTCTTCGACAAATGCGCAGGTATCCGAAGCCAGTCTTCTGCTGGGCCCAGGAAGACATGTCGACCTTGGCGATGTCACCGTTTTGCAATGAGTGAATCTCCATGTGGGTGACGGGGAATCCGCGTGCGAGAAGGGCCTTATCAAGGCCCAGTCGATGGAGTAGACGCATTCCATTGGGAAAAATACCGATGGCGCCGCCCAGAGTAGATGGTTCCGGGCGTAGTTCATATACTGTGATGGCAATGTTGTTGTTGCGATGCAGTTGGAGTGCGGCAGCGAGGCCGGCAGGGCCTGCGCCAATGATGATAGCCTGGGTGGATTGTGTCAGCCAAATCCTTTAGACGAAGAAGCCAGACGAACCTTTGTTAGAGCAGGCATACTTGCGGGAGAGCTTGAGACTGGCAAGCTGATGGCTGATCAGCGCGATGTGCCATCTTATACTTCACACTCGCCAGCAACACTCTACAGAATTGGGTTTAGGCTCCGCGGACGCCCGTGGAGGGAATTACCAGATTGGGTTTAGGCAGGGACGACATTCATGGATGGGAGCAACCGCCGTTCCTGTGGTTCCTGTTGCAACTCTCGTTCCTGATCCACGGCAGTGCAGATTCAAGACAAGTGGCCAGCCTCGTCAATCCCTAAGGCGGTCAATAATGAATATTCTGGCTACTATTCAGTTAGGCATGGATTGAAGAGCAAAGACCACGTGATTTAGTCGACGCCCGGCATCATCCAATCAGAGCAACTACTGCGACCGGTTTGCTCTGCGATTCTACCAGGCCAGATGAAGCCCCAAGATACTAATCCACTAATATGGCTTTCCCGTACGGATTTTCTCCTATCATTGCTGGTGTCCGTTGAGTCCCCGCATTGCCTGCCGCAGCGATAAAGTGCGTGAACTATCTACTACTACAACATAGTATATCCGGCCAAGAGGGGAATACCACCCTCGCATCTACCCCATTCGCGCAGATGAGGAGATATCGTCCTTTATCAAAATGTGGGTCTTTCATACTGTTGCTTATCACCTCTACGGAGGGCCACGAGAAGATCATGCCCCCAAAGAGGGAGAAACATCCGCCGAGGGGAAAGATAAGATTAGTCGGCGACGCCTGCCTATGAACTATGAGCTAGCAACTTATCATGATGACCCCTAGCTTGACGCGCTCCTCCAGTATCCAAGCTATAGTCAACGTGCCTATCAACTCATATCGGGGCTCTCCTTGGTGATCCCTTACTCACGAATTTTCCGCAGCAATGATTTTGTCGGCCATCTCGGGAAGCGTCTCGGCCATGACTTCCATCTCCCCAAATAACTGCACAATGGGCTCTTTCTCCCAGATGGAGCAATATGCTCCTTTGTATCTATGATTTCCATGTCAGCCACTCCCGTATCTGCCGCGATAACGAATCACTTAGCGCATCTGCACTCACCCCGCACGGCGAGCCGCCGAAACGTCCCACATGTGGCCAGCAGCAAACCAGGGCTGTCCATTCTCAGACAACTGCTGGAGGAGCGGCTGGTATACCTGCAAGTCGGGCTTGCCCATACCCTGCGTATCGCAGGATTTCAGGTTCTCTGCGGGCCATGCAAGACCTGCGTTGGCGAAATATCCCCCCACTCTCGCGATGTCCCCCGCCGTCAGCGCCCAGACAGTGAACCCAGCATCACGCAGCTTGGTGACGCATTCGATCGCTCCGGGACGCAGTCCTAGTTTTGCGTACTCGCCCATGATAAATTCAAGATCGCTGTCCGTCGCAAAGCTCCGTGGGTTCTCAATGCCGGCCATATGAAGCATCCGGTAGAACAGTAGCTCGAAGCAGGTGGCGAACGGCTTATACTGACCCGACATGCTCAAATATGTGTACTCTCGTTCCGCGACCTCGATCCAGGTGTATCCTAGCAGAGAAGACTTGACGCCCTCTGCACGTAGGCGGACGCCTAGTTGCGTGTCAATCGCATCGAAGAGGACGTCGTACGACACCAGTGTGCCGACAATGTCGAATACCACGTTCTTGCTGCCAGTCATAGCGCTGATCAGTTGTAGGCCCAAAATAAGGAGAGTTAGAGAAATAAATGTTTTGATGCTCGAAAGTCCATGACTTCTGGGGCTTGAACAGACGATTCCCCTCTTTATACACCTGACTCAGGATTGGCGGACGTGCGTCATTCAACACAGACGATCGGCCACCCCACTCTTGCTTCCCTATGCCCTCAGCTTTTCCTCATACGGAATGAGAGGAGATTCGGACGACTCCGCATGATTATCTGCAACTGGCTGTTAACGCCGCAGGCCACTATCACTCCCACCAGTCTAGCTTATCTCCGAAGCAGTATCATCATCACTCTGCCGCCCTTCAGATAGGACAGCCAGCATGGCCAATGATATTGCCATCATATCCTCACCATGCCCACCGGGATCAACATATAAAGCGCCACCAAAAGCCCTCTCTGCAGCAGCCATGTATAGGTGAGAATAACCGATAGTAACCATGACGAAGAAAGTCACTGTTGCCGACACTGTTGTCGATCCCGAAAACATCGATGTCGCAAAGGGAGAGAGTGAGCTCTTGGGAGCGAATGAGGATGTTGGGTATCACCGATCGCTCGGTCGTCGTCAGATCATGATGATGACCTTTGGTGCTGGTGTTGGGACCGGCTTGTAGGATCATCCCTTCATACCTGATCAGCTTCACTTACTGACTACTCCTATCTATCCAGATGGGTCGGTACTGGAACTGCATTGAAGTATGGTATGAGTACCTGAGGGAAAACAGTAGAAAGTACACGCCGCTAAACACAACAATGTAGCTGGTCCTGGTGGGATCGCCGTTGCATACACGATCACTGCGTATGTCTATCCTGATACGTGATAATTGCGCATTTCTTGGCCAACTAACCTGGTGTTAGGTTCGTGGTATACTTGCAGTATACCTCCATCGGAGAAATGACAACTTTTAAGCCGGTCCATGGCGGATTTATCCGTCAATGCATCGAGTACGTGGAGCCCGCCTTCGGGTTTGCGGTCGGCATCAACTTTTGGTTCTCGGTAAGCAGCTCTGCTCAAATCGAAACGATGTCTGACTGATGATTGCCAATAGTGGGTGCTTTGTATCCCCGCCGAGATTACCGCGGCCGTCTCTGTGCTCGAATTCTGGCCGCAGACAGAGGTTATCCCTCTTGCCGCGTATATCACCATCTTCCTGGCTGTCATTGCCGCGGCAAATGCGTTTGGGGTCCGGATCTACGGGCATGTTGAGTATGTCATGTCGTTTATTAAATGCCTGGCCATCATTGTCATGATCTTCTTCATGATCATTATGACTTCAGGAGGCATCCCAGGCACGCATGGTGCCATCGAGTTCCGCTACTGGCGCAATCCCGGTGCCTTCAACAACGGCATCAAAGGGATCTCCAAAGCATTTGTTCAAGCGCTTTTCAGCTTCGGTGGTGGAGAGCACATCGCAGTCATCGCCGGAGAAGCCAAGGATCCTCGCCGAACCATCAGAAAGACGGTGTATCCAGTCTTTTGGCGCATGTTTTCGTTCTTTGTGGTCAACATCTGGCTCGTGGGCATGTGCGTTCCATACAACGATGACAATCTCATCAATGGGAGTGGCACAATGGGGAGTCCATTCGTCATCGCCATTGAGCGAGCGGGCGTGATGTGGCTAGCACATATCATCAATGGGTTCATCTTTCTAACCGTCATCAGCTGTGGAATTACCAGTGCATATATTGCTAGTCGCAGTCTTGCTGCATTGTCTGACATGGCTATCCTCCACCCCTTTTTCGGCCGGAAAGACTCTGCCGGGAGGCCATATGTCTCTCTGACCATCAGCACCGTTCTAGGAGGGGCCCTGTGCTATCTGAACTGTAACGCCACGGGAGCTACCGTATATAACTGGTTCTCTTCTCTGGTACGACGCTACCCGATTCGAGTGTCATTGTCTCTCAACTGACCCGTTGTTCCCAGGTATCTGTCTCGGCTCTCTTCCAATGGTCCAGCATCTTCATCTCCCATATCCGATTCCGACGGGGTCTTGCCGCGCAAGGCATTAGCACACGGGCGCTTCCCTTCCGAGACTGGACGGCGCCCTACGCCCAGTACCTGGGCCTCCTTGTGGTCCTTTTCATCGCAGGCTGTGAATTCTACTTGGCGTGTTTCCCCTTCGGTGAGCAGGGATCTGCAAAGACCTGGTTCTCATCGTACATTGCTGCCCCGCTGTTCTTCTTGGATTACTTCGGATACAAAGTGAGTATGCGTCGTCTGAAAGACTTGGGGATATTGACTGACCTTTCCACTAGATTTATTATCGCTCCAAGCTGGTTCACCCGGCAGATATGGACTTCACGGCCGCCCATGCTTTTGATGAAGAGGACCGGGCAAGGGCGGCTGTAGGCTACGAGACACAGAGTCGGACAGACAAGAAGATTGGACAGTCCATCAAGGATTTGATCTTCGGCTGAGCTTGACTAAGTCTGCCCAATCCATGACATAAGGACCGGCTCGGCCAGTAGAGACAAAAGGCGTGAAGCCGAAGACTGGCGGTCAAGGAATACATGAACAATTCGCACCTAGATAATGACCTCATAAATACCCAATCCCATGAATGTTCCAGGTGTCTCCGCTCAGATTCTGGTAGAATGAAACCCGCGGCTACTATTTATATCATTTTGACAGGGTGGGGAGGTGTCGCACAAAGAAAGAGTCCAGGCCAAGACACAAATCCAACGCAATCATCCCCATTTCTCACAGTATTTATTTCTCGCCAGTTTCTTTGAAAATCCAATCAACCATCTTATCGCTCGGCCCAGATACTACTGGTTTAGGCAGTACCACTGACGGCGCGGCGCAGCTTCCCTGCATAATCTCGGTGGCTACGGAGCACTATTTACTTAGTGTCAAGGACTCGACATGGGTATCTACCACCTGCCCCTGCAATGGGATTTCCCCCAAGTCATGGCTGCTGTCAGCTGCGTCGCCTGGCGGGTGGTTTAAGAACTCTTATCGGGCTGGCAGCTGATCTATTACAGTCGTGATCTTGATGTTAACAAACCGCGTCGGTGAAAGGTTGGCGTGTGAATACCATCACAATATCTGCCACACATACTGATAATTTCCAGAGGTCTTTGATTATCTCGGATGAAAATTGGCATTAATTTCCCCCTTGGTCTCCAATTGACAGGCAGAGACTCCCTAGATACGAGGGTTGGCTGAACGGGCCGCATCCTTTACTTTCACGTATGCTTCAGGCAACGATTACGGATCTGCTGGCTGAGAATAATCTTAATCGCCCCCTGATAAAGGCCTAGACCACTACTTGGTCAATCAGATGATAAACTCAAGGTCTGGCAATGCCCCTCACTCCAGGTACCAAGTCTAATGCTCTCGTTCTACCAGCTGCCTACAAGTCCTCCTCCGATACCACAACGATGCAGGACACATCGTACTCAAAGTGACACCTGTTACCGCGGATGCTTCAAAAACCTGAGGGATTTCTGGTTGCTGGACCCTTAATATAATGTCTGCCTCCTTCCGTACGCTAGGCACAGAAAAAGTTTGCTAGGAAAGCTCTGCAGATAAGCTCTCGCAGCCACCCGTCTTGAAACGAAGGGGGCGTTTGGCAGCCGTTACGAAGTGGAAGCTTAATAGGCATCATTTCGGAGGGGTCTGGCGATTCCTCCTATTCCGCACGCCGTCGGTTATTCGGGCGCAAGAGGGTGAGCCATTGACGGTTCTGCGAATCAGAACATCGATTGGACTGGAGACTCGGCGGGCTTTAGTCTTCACCTTCACCATCTCCCAATGGTGGTCTTGTTAGACGGCCTCCACAGAGTTTTTATGGGGATCCTTCATCTCTGGGCATCGCTTCCTTCGGCATCCGCTGAAACCGTCACCGCTTATTTCCAAGCACAGGTCAACAAGAGCGACGGCACCGAAACATCAAAATTGAGACGTGTCTGACGGTTCAGGAAGGAAGCGGTCGGTCAATGAAGTCATGGGGTGCCCCGAATTCCCTGTATCGGCTTCCAGACGAATCCTGTGTCGCCAGTCGGGCAATGAGGTTGCAGGAATGCAGTGGCCTCCACCGTCAACCATGGTGAGCCGGCCCGTCAAGACGTCAATCTCAAATTCCATCTGGGCCAGTCCGCCGGAACGTGCCAACTCTGTGTAAGATACACCGGGGCGCAATTGATCTGGAAACGACAATCGCATCTGCGATTGTGGAGCAGGTTTCTTCAATTCCACGGGCGCACCTGGGCCAGGCAGGCTGATCGACATTCTCTAGTGCTTCTCTATCGTTCCGCTAACGAAATAGTCGAGACGACTGCGGAGTCCCACGAGCACGCCGGCCACCCACGTGCCACATGGTGCATGGAAGATAGGGATTAGGGAGAATGTATCTACTCCGTACGGAGACGGGGCATGTCTTCATGTCATACGATAAGCCGGCTGGGAGAAAATCCAGCCCTCGTCGACGACCGCACAATGGGGACTGAAACCAATGCAGGATGGACTACCAAATGCGCCGGGCCAAGTGCCAAACGGCCCGCCAGTCGTCATGGGCGCGGGACAGCGGCCTTTTCCGAGCGAGCCCACTCGGAGTGCTGCTAGTGAAGAGTGACACCAACTGAACCTTCCTCCGGTCCGCTAATCCCATTATTACACAATCCGTACAGCAATCGTCCGGTTAGTTACCACTTCTGCACGGCGCAGGTTGGCCCTCGCTGTTCCTGGTCCCGGCCCACGGGCTTAGGCGTGTATGGTGCAGGCACGGGTCGTCCGTCCAGCTATCAGCCATTTATCTAAGGACCAACCTAGTGCAGACCGAGACAGGCAGACACACAGTTTTATGGGATGCCCACGAGGGGGTGAAAAGGTGCTTACTTGCATTCGGGCTGTGGCATTTGCTTGAACTAAGCTCCTCTGCAAATGGGGTACTAATTGTCCACCCACCTAAAGTGTTGAAATAGCCCCCCACGACAATTCTTCCCTCGTCCTCCATTACGGTCTCGGACACCGGCCCGGCACCCTCTCATCCCAACTGCTAGGAAACCAGGCAGCCTTTACCATCCCGCACAATGGCTGGTTGTAATGGCACTGAATCGTGGGTTCGAGGTGGGGAGGAGTTCAGAGGACAGCGCCTGCTTCCCAACATCGTCGACTATTACGCCCATGAGGAGCCTGATCGTATCTTTGCCGCCATTCCTAAGTCAAGGAATGTTGCAGATGGCTTCCGCGATATCAGTATGAGAACTTTGGCGACGGCGGTAGATCATATGGCTTGGTGGGTTGATCGCGCCTTTGACGGAGTCTCTAAAAAGACAACACTGGCTTATGTCGGCCCTTCTGACCTCCGCTACCCAATCATGCTGTTGGCGCTCATGAAATGTGGATGGAATGTATGTGGTTATCCCTCCCAAAGGCAAGATTCACAGACTGATCTGTAATAGGCCATGTTCGTCTCTCCTCAAAACACCGGTATCCAAAATCTAGGTCTGTTGCAGGAGGCAGATGTCCATGGCCTTATCTACGCGGATGCCATGTCCCCATTAGCAGGGAGTCTGCAGCAATTCGACCCATTTATGCCAGTTTTGCAGCTGCCAGAACTGAATGAGCTTTTTAAGTCTCGGGCGCCTCCATATCACTGGACAGGCTCGTTTGCAGAACTCCAGGATAAACGTTGCCTGATTCTGCACACTTCCGGCACAACGGGTCAACCAAAGCTGGTGTACTACACCCACGGCACCCTATCCTGCGCTGACAGTGACACGTTTATGCCTGTTCCCGAGGGACGGCGTGCGCAGAATGCGGACCAGTTCAACTTCTCTCCACCTGGCCGCTACTACTCGCCCTTCCCACCTCATCACGTAAGTTACCACATGTGTTATTGGTGACCCACAAACTCATGGATGGGCAGTTAGCCGGTCTGCATGCCTACACCCTTCTACCTCTCTTTTCACAAACGGCCGCTTTTGTCATGGGACCTCTTTTCGTCACACCAAGCGGGTCCCTGCTGAGCGCGATTTTGCAACAACAGCCGCAGATCCGAGCCATTTACGCTCCCCCATTTTTGCTTGAGCAGTGGGTGCTCGAGCCGGAAGCCTATGACCAGGCACGACGCCTTGAGTTCATACTTTTCGGTGGAGGGGCCCTGGCACCTAGGGTTGGACATAAGCTGAGCCGGGTAACTGACGTGCGTCAGATGTATGGGTCTATAGAAACCTGTCATATCCAGGTGCTTATTCCTCAGCCCAGGGAATGGGAATATCTCGAATTCCTCCCGTGTGATGAATACGAGATGCAGCCTGTAGGTGATGGGGTGTATGAGCTGGTGCTGCACTCAAACGAAAAGTCTCGCTCGCATCTGTCATTTGCTCATAATTATCCCAAGGTGAGCACGTGGCGCACCAAAGACCTCTTTATGCCTCACCCCACAAAACCTGGGCTGTGGCGCTTCCACTCCCGTACCGAGGATATCATCATGCTGGAGAATAATCTCAAGGTGTGGCCAATCCCCATGGAGACCATCCTGAGAGGGAATCCTCATGTGGTTGGGGCCTTGATTGTGGGAAATGGTCGTCCAGAGCCAGTCCTCCTCATTGAGCCCAGGCATAGCTCTTACACGGAGATGGGCAAAGAAAACCTGCTGGATTCCATCTGGTCTTCTGTCGTTGAAGCAAATTCTGTTGCATCAGACTATGCGCAAATACAACGGTCGCGGATCATCTTGTGCCCACCCCAGCTCGGCTTTTTCAGGACTCCTAAGGGGACCGTCATGAGGAAACCGACCGAGTCCTTATATGTGGACCTCATATCTGCAACATTCAAGGAAGACGAAGATGAATGTGGCGATGATGAGCAAGAATATTCCGGTGACCGAGCAGATGTTGGAATGCGCGAAGATCGCCTTCTAGCTGCGACCTAGATGTCTTATACCCATGGAAAAGATTTTGCGGGCCGAAAGAGGAGCCTTGGATTTTTGACGTTATGGACGTGTCAGCTTGAGACTGGGGACTTTGCAACACACCGATGGCTTCAATGCATGCCACACAGCTAGCCATTACCGGAGGCACTTCGAGGTTGCTTGTATCACCAGCACCCCTCCATGGATAAGCCGGTTCAAGGAAGCAAGTGCCAGGAAGGAGGATAACCAACGCCGTGCCGAGTCCGAGTTGAGTGACAATTGTGAGTACCGGAAACCAGGAGCCTTGTAAATTGGAGGAAACCGCTTGGATGTTTAGATGACTTGGGCGACATGCGCTGAACCCTACCTTGTTCGAAGCTTTCCCTTCTGCTGCTCAATGTGTGGTAGTTCGAACTTCTCATTGGTAGATTCGCGGACAGTTGCAGGCATATCAGTCAGAGCTGGTGTTGTAGGGGAATTGGCGCAGACCAGCTTTTGACTGGAACGAGGTCATGTCAGCCAGGAAGGTCACAGTTTGCACTAAACTCTACTCCGTCTCCCTCTCCTGTCTTGACCAATACCGGGCCTTGTTGTTAGTATCAAAACCAATTGGCCTTATTCACTAGATTGCGCAGTAGAACATGTAGATGGGCCCGGCCAATGTGCTTTCCCCGTAGGATTCTCGTTCAATCCAAGACCTACATCGTTCACTTGCCCCATGTTCCAGATGAAGGGAGGGTGAAATGAGTGAATCTTTCACTGTCAATATTCGGGTTCTCCAGCCATTGTGCTTTTATAATTAATTGATCTGATCTCCTGCGTTCTCTTGCGCTTTACTGTAAGGCTGTCATGTCTCGGGTTGCCTGCAAGCCAAGTTCACCTAGTGAGAGTCGAAAGTCATGCAGGATGTCTGCAGTTTCGAGATTTCACATTGACCCGACCTTGGATACTGAGGTAGGAGATTACGCTGCACTTGAGACCTGGGATCACCAGTAGTGCTGGATGGACCTGTGTCTGTCCGGCATTCCACTGGGGAAATGTGACCCTTCAACAACAGAGGGTCGGTTGTCCTCACCCAAGTATGGATGGAATTAATCTGATGAGCAGCTGAGCTCTGTAGAGTCGGCCGACGTCATGTCAAAATGGGTGGCAACCAGACAAGGTCGATCATAAGATCCCCTCGTTGAGACCCCGCAGGAGGGAACTTAGCGCTATAGCCCCCTCCCCCCTCCCCATCCAAATGGACACATGGCGCTCAACGCCGAGATAACCCGCAAAGGCTGCAAACCCCGACGGTTGTCCGAGTTGCTGCAGGTTAGACCATAGCTAGTGACCGAGAAATGGAGAGGCCAAGCCAGTGAGGTTCCGATGTCTTGGGGGGGTCTGTCGGTAAATTGCGCCCAGTCAGCTGGAAGTTCCGGGCCGGGGAAGCGCTTACGCTGGGGAAGGAGGCGGGCGCTTGATGGGCAGCGAGGAGGCGGTAGTTAGCAGTTAACAGTTAGCAGCAGCGAAGAGACAAGGAGAAGGAGAAGAAGAAGAAGAAGAAGAGTACTGAGGTAAGAAGGAGGCTGGCACCTCGCTTGCGGCGGCTAATCCAGTTGCGGCCAGCGGCACGGCAACCATCCAGAGAGCCCAACGCCCGGCGTCAAGATCCACCACCATCCAAACCCATCATCTCCAGCCATTTGGTCCATCTTGTCCTGCCTGCGCGTGTCGCCAACGCTCCTTCAACTCGGATCGGTCCTTTCCCCCGCTACGCCACCTCGGTCTCGCCTTGTCCTGTCGCCCCGATCGCCTGGGATTGACGCCTGTGCCCCCTCCCCTCTTGTCGTGCGGTCCGGGTCCTTTCCACCCCTCTCCGCCCTCGTTCCCCGTTTGTCGAACGCTGGGATTCCCCCCCCCCAATTCACCACGGCGCCTCCACTCGCAGCCTTTCGCTTGTCTCGAGTGATTCACCCATCGTCCTTGTTGACAGCCCCTTGTCCGATTTTCGATTTATATCTTCCCCCTCTTCGCCCCGCCCGCTGTCCGGTGAGCTTCGTCTGCTCTCCTACCTGGCTACCTCCGCCGGGCCTCCTGCTGACTTTTTCCTCCGGAACGCTTCCCTAGCATGGTGTTTGGGTCGGAAGAACCTAGGAGACTGAGAATCCCACCCCCTTCAACCTTGCTATCAATCGGAGTCTTGCCCTCATAAGACAGACTCTCCATGGCTCCGCCGCAACCACCTAGGCCGAATCCCGGTTCCACAATGTCCCATCATGCATCGACAACGCTTCCAGCCCACACCACAAATGGCGAGGCCCATGCGCCCAACGACCGCGCCCAAGTTCCGCTATCAGACTCAAAGCCCATGTCGGTAAACCGCAAGAAGCAAAAACGCAGACAAAAACAGGCGGCCCGCTTGGCAGCGGAGCGTGAGCTCGGAAATGGACATGCCTCCGCGGAGATCACCTCGCCAAACGGTTTAAGTCCTACTGCGCCCGAGAGTCATGTATCCGGCGATCATGACATCGATGAGGTCACTCCGAACGGCGAAATATACTACGAGGAGATCCACGACGCGACGCATGTACAAGACGATCCTCTGGAATTGTCCAACGGGCAGATCGGCCAACAAATTCCCACGAGTTCGAAAACCAAAAAGAAGAAAGGCAAGAAAGCTCATGCGGGCTCTCAGAGCCATGGCGATGAAAGCTCCACTCCGATATCGACACTCTCCGACTTGTCACAACCTATTCCTCCGCCTTTACCTCCGCACCTGGGACCTCACACGATTCTAAAGTCGAGCAAGGACCGCAGCATCTGGAACACTTCAACACAAGAAGAACGCGAGAACATCAAGACTTTCTGGCTCGAACTGGGAGAGGAGGAGAGACGCCAGCTTGTCAAGGTCGAAAAGGATGCGGTCTTGAAAAAGATGAAGGAGCAGCAAAAACACTCGTGCAGCTGTACTGTGTGTGGGAGGAAGAGGACCGCCATCGAAGAAGAACTGGAGGTGCTGTACGATGCTTACTATGAGGAGCTGGAACAGTACGCCAACAACAACCAAGGCTCGTTCGAGAAGGGCCCGCCAATGATCCCGCCTCCTCGTCTATACCACCCACCTCTACGATCGCCCGGCCAACATACACGGACACAAGGCCAGTTTCATCCCTCTCGAGGCCGCATCCATGAATTGCAGGAAGACGAGGACGACCTGGACGATGACTACGATGAGGATGACGAGGACGATGAGCCGTACAGCGACGAAGAATACGAAGACGACGATACCCGTGCCGCCCGTGCAGATTTCTTCGCCTTTGGAAATAGTCTAACTGTCAAAGGTGGGTGAATCCCTAGGCTTTTCAGCCTCGTTTTGAGCTAGTACTAATTCTTGTCCACCACTGGCAGATGGCATCCTTACCGTTGCGGACGATCTTTTGAAGAACGATGGAAAGCATTTCATTGACATGATGGAACAATTAGCTGAGCGCCGAATGCAGCGTGAAGAAGACACCCAATATGGCATTGCAGCAGCACATCAATCGCTCCATAGCGGTCATAATCACGGTCCCCTTGATGACGAAGACTATGACGACGAGGAGGATGAGGACTATGATAGTCAGGAGGACGAAGACTACGAGGAAGATGAAATGGTCAGCTCCGGGAACTGGCCGGGTGGTGAAGCAGTGCAAGCTGACACGTTTCTGCAGGACGCCATGACGGAAGAACAACGTATGGAAGAAGGACGGCGGATGTTTCAAATATTTGCGGCCCGAATGTTCGAACAGCGCGTTTTGACAGCCTATCGAGAAAAGGTCGCCGAGCAACGCCAGCAGAAACTCATTGAAGAGCTCATGGAGGAGCAAACTCGGAATGAGCAACGGAATGCCAAGAAGGCTCGCGAAGCACAGAAGCGCAAGGATAAGAAGAGGCTCCAGAAGCAGGCAAAGGAGGAAGAAAAGGCGCGGAGGGAGGCGGAGAAGGCGGCTGAGGAAGCTGCAGCTAAAGCGGAACAGGAGAAGAAACTTGAAGAGCAGAAGAAGAAGAGAGAGGAACAAAGAAAAAAGCGCGAGGCAGAGCGAAAGGCCCAGGAAGCGGAGCGTGTTCGCAAAGAGGCTGAGAAGCAAAAGCGACTGCGCGAAGAGAGAGAGCGACAGGCGGAGATTGAAAGAAGGCAGCGGGAGCAGAAGGAGCTGGAGAAGAAGAGACGAGAAGAAGCACGGCAGAAAGACGAACGAGAGCGCAAGGTCAAGGATGAGCAGACGCGGAGAGATCGCGATACTACCCCCAGAGAACCTGAAGTGTCAAAACGAGTGTCGCATGGACCGGTACCAATCCCCCCCAACCTGCATCAACACGCACAGGGCCTTTTGGCACATTTCCAGTCGCCGCATTTCCAAGTCGCCACGCCTGTCGTCCCCAAGGCTCCGACTCCTGCCAGACCGCGGCAGCCGTCTCAGCAGGGCTCCCGCACGTCGTCTCCGCGATCTCAGCCGGCTAGCACGGAGCCATCGCAGGTCTCCATTTCTCCGCGATCGATGGCGCCGTCGCAGTCGTCGGGCGCATCCAGCATCACCTCCAAGCAGGGCCATGCGCAGCCGCCATTGCTTCACCACCCCCAGCCGTCGACCCCTTTGTCCCCCCTAGGAGCGTTAAGCAGATCCCACCCACCCGGATTCTCTCCGTCCAACCCACCTGGATTGGGTCTGGTCTCGCGTCCACCCATCGGCCATGACTTGCCCTCATACCCGCCTCACTCCGGACCTCTGATGAACCAGCTGCGAGGGTTCCCTGCGCCGAATGGTCTTCCTGTGCTTCCGGGCATGAATGGAACTCGTCCGATTCCACCCGGAAGGGGCTTCCCGCTCGACCCAGGACACGGTCTTTCATTCCACCATCAACCCATAGCCAATGTATTCTCGACGCAGCCGAGTGGGCTCTCTCATGCGCATTCTAGACAGCCGTCCAGCTCGTTCGACCGGTCACCTCTTGAGGCACTCCCGATTGCCCGGCCTAGCCCTATCAAGCGTCCATCCAGCACTCAACAAGACCAAAACAACCGCCCTGCGCGGCGCGATGTGGATGATCTGAGTGCACATCTGGGTAGCAGTGCTCTTCTGGATGACACCGATGTTCCCTTCACCTCCAATCTTTCCCAGTCTCTTCCTGGCGCGACTGCTCCGGGGTCTCTACCTGGACCGGCACGAGCTAGCTTTGCAGGGACGTCTTTGTTCACAGACCCTCTCGGTGAGTTACTTGCCAAGCAATCAATACTCACCGACGCTGACAGCTCTACTGCAGGGAAACACAGTAGTTTCTCCATCGGGAATGGTATCGGAAACAGCACATGGGGTGCGCAAATTCCCTTTGGCGCCTCTCCCTTCCCCACCGCTCAGCCATGGGGAACCGGACCTGGTCAGTTTTACCGCGACGTCTGTCTTCTCCGTGCTATCAACTGACGACAATTATAGGGAGTGGCTGGTCCAACAATGCATTCGCCCCAGGAGGTCACCATCGTGCTCACGCCTCTCGGCCTGTGACGATACGACTTCTGGTTATCCAAGCCTGTAAACAACTCAACATGATGAGCCCGTCCAAGGGAGCAAGTGGATACCATGATGTGAAGATCGTTCTACGTCAAGTAGACCAGCTACGGCCCTCAGATGAGCCCCCTATCACCCTGAAGGAAATGCTCGACATCTGTGACACAGAAGGCAGCACACAGAATGGAGGCGGATCGTTCTTGATCAGAAGCGACGAGACGGGTGACTACGTCAAGTTTGAGCCCGACACCAACAGTGCCTCCTCAGGCCACAGAGCTAGCATTGTTCCTGGTGAAATCGGTAGCCCCGTCCCTAGCAGTAGTCTTCCGGCCTTTGGCATTGGCACGTCAATATCGACTCCGTCAGTGCTACGGCAGTTCTCGTCTCCTACGGGGTTCTAGCCGCAGTGGCTTCATCCATCCTCACATCCCTTGATTCTCAGATGTCATCACACCTCTCACAGCTTGTTTCAATCCTCACGGCTCCTGACTTACGTCTTCCTTAACGTCTGAGAACGGACACATGCCTCTACTCAGTACCCATCATCCTTCATCCTATTCACAGCACCCTATTCATCCAGGCGCATCCCAATATCCTCCTCTTCTGTCTCGTTCCTGTGCTCGTCCTTCCCTGACGCTGGATATCTACGTATGCAACACCATTGCCATCGTATCCTCTTCCTTTTACCCGTCTTCCTTTTATCCATGTTCGAGTTCCAATTTCTTCACCTTTCATCTCTTCCCAATGACGGACATTAATCATGTCATGTACGTTATGTTGTCGCTTTTTTTTTTTTTTTTCCTCTGCGCACCGCTCCACCATTCCGGTGTCTCTGAAACCACTTATGTAGCGATTCCCATGGAGCAAACATCGTCTTCACATTTTCCATTCATGTTCGTTGGACTCCCATGTTTAACAATTGCATGATTGAATCGGATCAAGGATCTTCACTATTATGCCGTGTCGATCTATATATCTATCTGGTTGTGATTCTATTCATTCGGGTTTGTAGTTGGTGGTTGTGTAGTTTGTGTAGTCTGTAGGTATGTATTCTTCGGTTTGAGGTGTATTCTTTGTCCTCTGCTCTGATACGGAATACACGAATACTTTATGGTTGCTACGTATCTATCCCTGTTGTAGTACTCTCAAGGTACACGATATGATATATGGTTTTCCTATCTGATACTGAGATGGATTGATCCTTTTGGGTCCGCTTTTTTGTCTACGCTTCTCTCCTAGCGGTTGGCTCTAAGCTAAGTGTCAAATGGTAGTTGCTAGGTCGGAGGGTCAAATCAGGAAGACGAGAATAAAATGGATAAACTTTCTATCGGAGTTCAAATTCCCCCCTAATAACTTGGAAAAAGGAGAAAGAAAGAGACAGGGTATGATGATGATACACTGGTTGATATACTCGATTCAAGAAGGTAGAACAAGACGGGTAAGGGGGTCGTAAGGAAACGGAAAAGGGGAAGGAAGGAAAGGGAATCTTACACGCACAAGGCTTGAAGAAATTGGGAAATGAAAAAGAATCAAGTGTGGGGTACAAGAGTTGAAAACATCGCTCATTCATACGGGGGAGGGTTGGTCATGCATTCACTGTCTGGGATCGGTGATTACACCTTCGAAATCCCGGGTTCGGATGTAATCCAGTGTGCGCTGGAAATGACGCTTCGGGCCCTCCAGGCTAGGGTTGGGCTCGTTTTCGTCGGTCTGCAAGTTCGAGTGGATGAGCTCGATGAGTCCATTGAGGTACTTGGTTGTGACCGTTTCATTCTGTTGGTCGAAATAGTATACGTAGCGGTTGAGGATCTCGACGAAGAGTTCCACGGAGACTGCGGTGTCCATGCAGGCGTCTGCGACGCGGAGGGCACGTTGCAGGCATTCCAAGACCCGTTTGCCGTCGCGGTAAAGCTACCTAGTGTGAGTAAAGAGAAAGAGAGGCTATTGGGGGTTGTGGACGTACGTTCTTGGGATCTTCCTCGCCTCGTTGTGGATTCTCAACAACCCACCAGAGGTGGCTGGCTAGGTAGACAGCGCGACATTGGTCAGGCTTCTTGAGTAGCTTGCTTCCGTGCAGGGCGGCCTTGGTGATGAGGGTATCGTAGTTCTCCTTGGAGAAGCCGCGGGTACCGTGGAGGGCTCCCGCAATGACACAGACAGCCTGGAACTGAGCACGCGAGTCGCTGATGGAGTCTTCATAGATGGTAAAGGCTTGGGCAAAGAATTCGTAGCTGAACTCCTCAAAGCCTGTTTGGTCTGCTACTTCTCCGCACATCACGAACAGGCGCAGGGACAGATCAGCGCAGCCGGGGTTCACACGCTGGTAAAGGTTGTTGACACACTGGTGCATGAACCGGTAGAGCGCTGAGGACTGAGACTGCCAGTTGTCATCGTAGTGCTCGCGGGCCTTGAGGTTGCGTGCCAGACGTATCGAAGCTGTAACCAGGGCTGGCGTTGTGTATCGGATCCGCTCATTGCCGTCGAGGTAGGCCTTCCGGGTGGCTTGAAGTAGCTTGACAAAAGGGTTAGCCAGGGACATATCATATAAGAAGGGACAGTTACCTTCAATTGAGTGTCGTTCTCCGGTGCCTGGACCAGGTGAACCAGCCGGGCAAGCCATCCTTGCTCTTCGATGGTTTCGTCCGTTTCCCCCCGTCGCTGAGACTGCAGCCCAGGATAGCCCATGGATTGCTGTGTGCCCTCCTTGATCAGAACCCTCAGGGCTTGCAGGACACGATCAAGATTCTCGGTTGTTGCGATGAAAGTTCGGTTCTTGAGAAGATTGCGAGCGATTTCGCCTGCGACAGATCGCCGGGTAGTGTATGATTGAGAAGTCAGAAGCGGGATGTAGTGTGGCAAGGCTAGGGCTGTGAAGATGGAGGCGTAGGAACGGAGAGGTGCAGTGAGGAGGTGCAAGAGGTTTTGCTGTGTTGGGGCGGAATGCAGGTCGGCGTGATCAGTATACGCCGCAGTTTCCCGGGTCGCAAAGTCAAGGATCTGGTCGACAAATTCGAGGCGATCCGGGTAGGTGTTGAGTGCCAAATTGACGAGCGAAACTAGAAGCGCCATGGTGTCTTGGATAGGGAGGCCGCGGCTCTTGATCAGGTTGACCACTTGCTCATAGAAGATGTCGTACAACTTAACATCGACAGGAATGCCAGCCTTACTGTCGCCATTGGCCTTGGACTCGCCATCCGTCGTAGTTTCGGCGTTGTCTTTCGAGGGTTGCTCGGCGCCATTCTCCTGGGCTGCTTCTTCAGTTGAGTCCTCCTTTTTCTCTTCTGATATCTTAAGGTTCCCGAGAAGCTTTGTGACAGCATCCTCTTCCCTCTGTTTCCTTGCATCTGGGTCAACGGACGATTCGGTCTCACGAGCTGCATAAGCCGACAAACGATCCATCAATCCGATGACGATCTTCTTTAGATCCACATGAGGGTTGAGACGAGAAATTGCGGAGAGCAGGAGATCAAGAGTGTGCAGGTGGAACTCATCGGGGAACACCTTGGTGATCACTGCATCCTAGTTTAGCATCCCACCCTGGAACAAAGTAAGAGTCATTTACCTTCGAGAAGATACTCCTGCGCCAACACATCCCGGCATTGAACGACCTGCTCCAGCAGCGCCTGTAGTATACCGGACTTGTACCCCTCCAAATCGACCAACTGACTGAGTCGCACGACGTTGCTACCAACAAGCAATTCGAGCTCCCGGCGCTCCTGCATCCGCTTCTCTCGCTCGCGCGAAGGGCCCTGGTGCTGGAGTCTCACCCACAGCTTGTTCATCTCGACGAAATTCGTCAGAACGAAGTTGATCGAATCCTGCAAGTTGCCCTCCGGACCATCTCCGGAGCCCGTAGGCAGATGATCCCTAGCTTGTCCGGACAGGTAGTACCGCAGGAACAACCCGCGAATGGGATGCTGCACGCCGCGACTCATTTCCATCATGTCCTTCATGATCTCTTTAACCGGGGCATCCTCCACGGACATGTATACCGTACCAACGGTGATCATGAGATAGAGTCGGGGGATAATGTTTCCGGCATATTGAACGAGTTCGTACAGGTCTGCCAGGTGATTGACCGGGTGGTTTTCTTTGAGGTAGACAGAGAGATGTCGCAGGGCATCGAAGACGGCCATGTACAGTTCATAGTATTGCTTCGGGCCGAGGCTAGGGGTTCGGAGCTCGGAGACCAAGGTGGACCTGGGGCAATTGGCAGAGGACGTCAGTTATCTCGGCCCCAATTCCACTGCTGCCTGGAGGGGGCATCCGAAGCTCGAGCTCACCCGCATTTCAACGCATCCATTAATTTTCCGGGCGTCTCGAGGCATTTTCGCATCATCTGCGACTGTTGCCGCACGACTCCCAATGCCTCCTCGAGGAGACGACTCTGGTCTTCGGGGGCCGCTACCGGGGTGGCCATGGTGGATGTGATAAGATGAGATGATGTGAGGGGAGTCGGACTCAGTGGCTCGAATCGGGCGGTAAACACCTGGTCGGAAAGGGGGAGGGGCCCAGAGGGGGAGGCAAGAAGGGAGGCAGCAGGGACAGACGGTGCGCTGAACGGGCGAGCGGACAATCAGGCAGCTCCTGGTCCATAGACAGGAGAGAAAGAAAGGACAGCAAGGACAAGGGAAAGTGGCAGGTGAACGTGAAAGTGAATGCGGACATGCGATCAGAACGCCAGGTCGGCCGGGGCTGGGCACCCGTTATGTAATCCCGGCCCGTACGTCACCCGCACGAGGCTCGCTAGAACTATACAATATCCAATCTATCAAGTGCATAAAAGAATATATTCAGCAAGAAAGCCCCACAATCTATCTAGTATGTACCCAGAAGAAAATACAGCTAATTATTCCTGACCACAAAAAGTACCCATCTCAAAGAAAACATCAAATCGCCAATGGAAGTAGAAGCAAAGGAAAGCAAGGAAAAGAAAGGAAATCATAAAACGCCCCCGTAAATGCATGTTTTCATGACTGCATTCCTTATCATGACAGTCATGGCATGTCGTAATATCCCGAAATCGAAATAATATGTAATATAGAGAGTCGCTTGTCCGCTGTCCGTCAGATCCATCCGGTGTTTCATAATAGTCGTTGGAAACATCATTTTAAAGCAAAGAAATGTGATAAGGCCCGTGGAAGCATTCATTCAACAACCTTCTTATCCTTCCCCTGTGAGACCGTCTCGTTCGAGCTTCTGGCCACACGTGGGATAGGGGCTTTCTTAGTCTTATTTAGGGCCCGAGCCTTGGGCTCGATAGCAAGCTTGGTGGCATTGTCATGCTTGGAAGTCCAAGCGGCATCATCAGTAACGGCATCCTGTATTTGTCGGGATTGAATCACAGTGTCGTTGGAGCTCCGCGCAAAAACCTTGGGAGATGCTTCAGTAGTGTTGAGTCGACGTTTGTCAACAGGACTGGCAGCGGCAGCATCAACGTTGGTAGCATTGAGCTCTCGAACCTGCAGGGCCGTTCCATTCAAATCCCTAACCGGGTGGGAGGTGACCTTGCTGTCGTTCACTGCTCGCTGTGCAATGTCCACACCACGGGCTGCAATCTTGGAGACAGTATCGTTGCTGCGAGCAACAATCTCAGAAGTGCTGTTGGCCGCCTCAGATTCGTGGAGTGAGGGTTGGCGAGCCACCACCTTGGAGATGGTATCATTACCCCGGGCGAAAACCTCAGAAGTGGTGTTGCTACGAGCATTCAGACCGTAATCCGTCTCATTGCGTGAGTCGGATCGACGATCGGGCGTTATAGCATGCTCGCCCACGGCTGGAATGGTGTCGTTACTGCGAGCGGCAATTGCATGGGTTTCCGTGCTGTTGATAGCGGTGGCATCGGAGATCTCTGCACCAAACCGACGGAACGCCCTCTTGGTGTTGTTGGATTCACGGCGCTCAAGAGAAGCATCGCTCACGACCGACCCAGCTGGCCAGGACGAGTAGGAAGGGCCAGGCACGACATCTGGTGTGGACGAGGGGTATTCGGTGACCGTGATGGTGGCCGGTGGACTTGTCGCGGTGATTGTTTCGACAATGGGGGTGGTAGGACCTGCAACGTTGACGACTCTGTAGGGGACATCTCTGCGCTCGTAGGTGTCGTTCCCACGAGAATTGAGGACAGGCACTGCGTGGGCAGAGAGGGTGAGAGCAAGGAGAAGCGCGGCGGGATGCATGGTGATGCTGTACTCTGTAGATGCTGGATGTAAGACAAGACCGGTAAGAAAAAGAAAAGTATAAGGCCAATTAATCTATCAGGCAAGAACAGAAAGGTGTTCCAATCGTTAATCCGACTAGAAGAGTTTGGAATTGAAACAACAACGGACGAGAGGCGCCCTCAATTTATCATTCAGATCGTAACCACAAAACCACCACACGACCAACCAAGCCATGGAAATTGAGTTGGCGCCTAGAAAAACGATGATGACGGGCAAGGAAGATCTACACGACTGCGACATATGTATATGCCATCATAGACGGCACGGAGACCCATTGTCGGGAAGAAAAGGTGCAGGCTGGGGCATCACGATGCTGTCAAAGGAGGCTGGGATGCGCCGATGGAGCCTGTGCCAGCCACGCTGGCGTGGAAGAAGCGAGCTAGAACCTGGAGATCGTCGTCGTCCAACGCGGCAGAGACCCTGGCGGTGGATTAGTGCATGTGTGCCAATTATAACTTGGCCAGGCAACATGATTGCCAGTCCAATGAAGGGGTAATGGAGGAAAGGTACTCCGTCTGGCTGTTGCGAGAGATTCTATGATTTCTCTCAACGCTCGATCTAAATAAAGTAAAGATCCCGTGACTGGCTGTCAGTGTGGCTGGGGACCCACTCCACGCTGTGGCGTCTGTCCTGATTGGCTCTGAGCACCAGGATCAGTAACCGCCGATCGTCCAACCGGTTTGGCCATCACAACATCACATCCACATCTGCTATCTCGATCCTCTCTATCAATAGAATACGTCTTCCATCTGCCTGAATCACGCAATGGCTGAGCCTCGAATGTAGATCCTCTCTGTCTACGTCATGTCCAAGAACCAACCCTCCATGTTGCAGTTCGGAGCATTACCAAGTCGGCGGTGTGTGTGCTACCTACCTCTCTACACCTTATCTCAACTGCACATACAGTATCACAAAGAAAAAAACAGCTGTATAGCCGGAATATTAAAAGCAGTAGATCCAGTCAATCGGAAACAGTCGTCACACCACCAACAACCGAGCTACCACCGAAGGCTTATCTGGAGACCAAGACCGTTTACGTACTATGAGCGGGCTGGATCTCAACCAGGACAGCTAGCAAAGCACCCAGCTTTGCAGGGATCTGCAATCCATCGTGGGATATCACATCACATCACAGCCGCGTTGCGCATTCAAGCAGGGTCTTTGGGATTCCATTCCCGTACCCTGTTATCTGCCAGATCTATACTGATGCCAACTCAGGTTTTGAAGATGCCTACATCTAGCACGGAGTACTCCGTATGCATGTGAATATATGCATTCTATAAACGTAACGGGCCTCCTGTGTACGCGTCCAGGTCTGTGGGATGAAACAGCCTCAGATCTAATAGCCTGTTCACCTTGCTAGGTAATTGCTACCATTAATTCACACCGGACAAGTGAACTGTTTTGCTCCGAGTCTCGCCGCTTTTATAATGGCTCCCCGTGAATGTTCATGCCCAACGACCCAATCACTCTCTGAGAATGCACTGCCCTGGTGTATCTTAGCCCCGCCTTTCTCATCTAGGCAGCTTTCATCTCCACTCTCCAGACAGTTAGGCCCACGGGGTACTATAGTCTGGACATCAAGATGGCCTCTGCATCATCCGAAAATGTACCCACAGTGGCTACACAGACTCTGTTCCGTCCAAACCCCTTTCAAAAAGTTAATCTAGAATCCTTTGCCAGCCACCTAATCCCTACTTACCTCTTCCGTGTCGTCGCTCCAGACACTGTCGGAAGCACGTCCACGTCTACTGTTACTCCTCGAGCGTTGATGACCTCCGAACGCGATTGCCCAGGAGACATTTTCCGCCTTGACCAGACCGAGGCCGCAACCCTTGTATACGAACATCTTACTTGGAAATGTCGAGACCGATGAAACTTCATGAGTTGGACCAGCTCCTTGCTTTTTGCACTGCAATACGGCTTATATCGACATACAATGGACAGAAGCAAACCGGACCTAGATGAAATCCTGCTATTTATTCTTGACACTCGTGGCTTCGCAGAGGGCACGTTCATCAAAGACCTGGACATTATCAACTTCTTTAAGACACCCACAAATGACCTAGCTAGCTTCTCGGGCCTCCGATACGGACGACCAGGAAACAAACCACGACACTACTTCGGTGAATATCTAACACAGGACGAACTAAACATCCAAGGGAAATGCGCAACCGTCTCAATGCAGCAAATGATCGACCTCGGACTATTTGAACTATACCCCAGGCTCGGAAACGAGGACGAATGGAATAGTTTGGCGAATCGAGTCCTCAAGCTTCGAAAAAGCTTTACATACTCTCCTTCCACAACACCCGCTGAGGTCCAAAAGGCAATCGAGATTGCGCAAGGCAGCTTCACAGGCCGCTGGGTCGTTCCCTTTGCCGCCATGTTGCTTGCTCTTAAGCCAAGAGATCCAAACGACGCCGAGATGGTAGCGCGTCTGTCGGAGATATCTTCACGTAAGACGGTACATCAATGTTATCCTGACACTTACTAATTCCTCTAGCGGAGGAGATAGATTTCCAAAAGATCCAAATCGACGTTAATGGATTACTGGAGGTCCAACAGTTTGCCAGAATCATCAACAGCGTTCACCGCGAGACCAAGGGCAGTGATATCAGCCTTTTGATAAACCCTTTTACGAGAATGGAAATTGCGTGATATGGTTTGGTGGCATTCGCATGCAATACACATATCGGACCGTACTCGAAGATGCCCCTCTAAGCATATCCAGCTTCTCGGGGCTCGAAAATGAGTAGGAGCTTGGACAAATCTATCTAACATATCAGACTTGTATACCACAGAAAAATTATATTACGTCTCCAGGATTAGTTCTAAGTACATACGTAGTATCTACCTAGATAGTCTAATGTTTCAAACTCTCATTCAATCAAATCTCATTTCTTAACACACACCCTCGCCGGTTCATTGATCGACCATGCAAGCGCCGCGGCCCTGGTGTCGATCCTTGGGAACAGCTCAACGTGCCGGGCTGCGGTGTGACAGGAGTAGGCGGACAGCCACAGTCACAGCCGTGGAGATGGGATGGGGTGAGTTTGTGGTCAGCTTGCAGTTGGTGCGTGGTGGGACGCGTAAGAATATGTCCGAGGGGGGGACTGGGAATCAACACGCTTCGGTGAAGGTTGCATTCTCTTTAATGAAGAGAGAGGGAGAAATCCTATGCTGGGGCACAGAATCTGTGTAGATTCCGAGTGTTTTAAGGGGGTTTCTGGGGGTTGATTTGTTGGTCAAACATATCATAGTAGCATTTTCTGGGAAATAGTGATATCAACTGAAAGGTTAAAGGAACATCCCTCACTCGACGCTGATATCCAGACTGGCAATCATATCAGTAAGCTCATCAATAACCGTATCCCTAACCGCATCTTGGAGCTGGGGCTGGTTTAAATCAGCTCCCAACCCAAAGTCGCAGCCCAGACATTTCTGGGTCAATCGCTTGTATCTGGCACCGAGCCGGGATGAGCCATTTGCCATTCTTCGCACATAAGCGACATCCTGGGCATCGAGTTGTTTCCAGCGCTCAATCTGAAGAAGAACTACCCCGAGACAACCAAGTGGTAGACTGCGGATGCCATGGAGCTGCTGCAGATCCTTGTTCACCGATATATTTTGACGGTCGGTGCTCTCTACCCCTGTCATATCGTCCGAGGATGTGAACTCCTTGGTCAGGTGCAATGACCGCAGCGATGTCTCAGTAAAGTCGTTTCCTTAATGAAAGAAGGCAATATCATGAAGGCGCCAGAACTCATCTAGCCAGGAGGTGGAGTGGAACTGCAGAAGTGTGGAGGCCATTGCCCGTGCCAGCTTGAGTTGGTCGACAATCCCAATTGTGCTCTCCAGTGTTCGTCCGAGGAGGTCGGACACCTTGGACAATGTCCCCTGAAGGTCTGAATATGGTGACACAATAGAGAGAGATCCGGAAAAGAACAAATGCCGATAGTCCTCCGTGCCAGTTTCGAGATAACCAACGCAGGCTGGCTGACTATTCGATTGGCAAGCGAGTGCACCTCGCGAAAGGTCCGAGCAAACATCTTGAGACAGCAGAAGGTTTATTGAGTTAGGCTGGTAATGGTAACCTGATATATCGCTGGATGACACTGACGAGTGATCATCTGACAAGCGATCACGACAAGGAGATTTACCCTTCACTTTTCTGTCTTGTTCCTGGGTTGGGACCATGGGCTGAAAGGGAGATAGAATGTAAGTACGAAGACCTGTCCCTATATGCGGCTGGCTGTACGAACACACGGACAACTGGGCTATCGGCTCCAGCCTTGAGAGCGTTAGTGTACACGCTGGGCAGAGGATCAGAAGGGGAAGGAGATACATATGAGCTGAAGGATATCCATCAGAGGCGATGATCATATCCAGATGCACACCATCATCAATCTTAGCGTCGACCAACATTTTAGCCAAGTGCTTCTTATGTGTGGCTGAAGAACAAGACCATACTGCCGTCAAAGCACCATACAGCCCTTGAGATGCCTCTTGAACAACCTGATAATTGGCAGGTTTGAACGCCGTAAGTAATCGATAGGCTCGTGCAGTACCCAGGTGACGGCTGTGACTGATCCTGGAACTCTTTGAGTTGTTCGCGGAGGGATTTCAGGTCCATGTTGGAGGTGCGTAGAGCATCAATCGCTTTCAGATATCGTTCGTTTTCGAGGGCCATCTTGATGCGACCTCCGATACTTCTCATCGATCCTCGTACATTGCCGCCCTGGATTCCAAGCAATCCCACCCAGTCAGTCTATACGTACAATGACTGAGCTCCGGTTATGTCGGGGGCCTCACCTCATCTTGTGCTTCTTGAATCGGGTCCAACTGCCGTAGGTCATGGTGTAGTTCTTCAAGACTTCCACACACTTCTTCAACGATCCGGGTGCAGGTGTCATAGTGTAGGTCCAGATGTTGGCGCCATTGCTGATTCAACCATCCAGCATTCCATCCTGCGTGCAACTCATCTGCAAGCATGGCTCGAATGCTCACATCATCATCCATGACTAGTCGAAGAAGGAAGTGACACTCATTGAGGAACAAGCACTTCTGAGTATCCACGTGCGTGTGCAGGCGCTTCAACAGCTTGCTGGATTGTCGGTAGGCTTTGCATTTTGAATGTATCACCCGGTAGATCTTGATGGCTTCGATCACCAGGGGCGTGATACCGAGAATTAGCGAGACAGGATCCATCGTTCTCAAGTAGCAGGACACTCGAAGGAGGCCAGACCCCGAGAGTTCGGCTCTAGCATATGCCAACCAGTAGGTTGTCGCTGGTTGATTCTGAGTCGAGGAGATTTGTTGGAAAAGAGGCTGAAATGTGCCTTGGCGGCGCATATCACAATCATGCTGACGGTTGTCACACCCTTGTGAGGGGTGAAGTCAGTTGGTCGATCAGTCTACCCCGTGAATTAGGTTAAATCCGACTGTTTGAAGCCGTGAATCTGGCCATGGATCTGGCCATGGATCCCACCACGACAACCAGGCCGTGGCAGGGAGAAAAAGGCATCTGGGTGGACCTTCATACCGAATGTATGCGGCACTATCGCTCGATTTTGCGCCATCTTCGTACCTCAGCAAGTTTCTCTCAATCCGAGTATCGCGGATTCGAAAGGAATTATGGAAGTCTGGTCCTCTGGGCCCAGGGACTGAGCACCCTGAATGGAGGAAAGAGCGACCCTTCGGTCATGGCTCTCAAGCTGCTGGTCAGCATTAGCAAGACCCTGGTTGGAAGTAAGTCTGCCCTCAGCTGCCGTGCATCCCCCGTGGTTCTGACCCCTCTGTCTAGGACTTGCACCTCGAGCGTTGAAGATTCTCACCAAGCGTGGAGTAGCACTATCACACCAGCCCTTGATCGCCTCGATCCAAAGATCGGAACATGTTATCCAGGGTATCTTGGGACCCTCGGCGAGCGATGAGGATGATCCCCCGGATGATGAAGACTCCCTAGATGAAATAATAGCAGACCTCAACACCGATGTCGACTGCCTGCTTGACCTTGATTTACTCGATGAATCTCCTGCAGATGAGTTGCGTTCGAATTACGTGAGTGGTCAGAGGGGGGCCTACATCCAAGATACCATTGCCTGCATTGAGCAGATGTTCCCCAACGCTGACCCCGAACTGGTTCGATACCTCAGTCAATGTGACCTGAAACGCTGCATGAGGGTTCAGGCAGAGCGCGAGAAGAACCTGCGTCTCTCAAATTTAGTCCAGTCAGGCCATGAGGTAGTGATTGGAGAAAAGCGATATCGTATGCGGCCAGAGACCCTTTCAGAAAATATCCCCAGGTCTTCTTTAGATGACTATAGCAGTGACAAGCTCCTTGAAATGCTTCTTTTGCCGGAAGATGGACGAGAGGGCCGGCTATTCCAGTGCATGGTGTGTACGGTGCAAGTGGTCATCAAGGAACAAGTGCCGTGGAAGTAAGTGACTGCCATTCCCTTGAGAGTTCCCAACCACGATTCAGCATGTTAACTTGCTATCATGTTGAAGATATCATGTATACGAGGACTTGCTGCCCTATGTGTGCATATTCCCCCCATGTTCTTACGCCCTTTTACCATTCGCGAATTTATTCCAGTGGGAACAGCATCTTGTCCTTGAACACGGATTCATGAATCAAGGAATGGGATCTAGTTTCCCTCTGTGTCATCGAAGAGGCCTTAACACTATTCACCTGGCGCACCACCTAGAAGAACTCGCTCTTCGTGCCCTTCCCCTGACGTTCCATTTCAATCAAAATTTGGCCAGCTTTTCGAGCAACTCCCGCGTGAGTCTATCACTGCCTGGATCCGGAAGCTCCTTAGGGCAAGATCCAGCCTATACAAAACGACCAGTGCTTTCATGCAAAAGGAGGGGCTGCAAAAGCCGTGAGAGATTCAGCAGACCCGCGGATCTCCTACAACATATCAATAAGTACCATGCATTTGGTCCTCACCCATGCCCTGTCGATGAGTGTGGTAAATCATTCACTCAGGTGAAGCATCTCGAGAGACACATGAGACTTGCCCATAACAAGGCTACTCCTGACATAACCAGTCACAGCCAATCCAGTCGTCCCGACAGTACTTCACATCTACATGACCCAAACCATAACAAGCCAACTGGTGTTGATTCCCCCGAGGTCAAGAATTCACCCTAAATAGCTCAATCATTACCTTCAACGATATGCCATTCCTTTCATCATGCATCAATCGTCATGGCACAAGTGTAAACCAAACTTCAACCAAATTCTCCACGGCAACATGGTCACTACATCACGAGTACAAAATCACTACCATGTATTAATCATTGCGATGAGTCTTCTATATGATGACCTTTTTTTTTTTTTTTTTTTTGTTTGCTCCTATCATCAACATCTAGTCATCAATTTGAATCGTTTTGTCTAGCCCTGTTCAACCAAGAATGCACCCCTGTCTACATTGGTCTTCACTCTTACCTTCTTTGTTTATCTTAATTTATCTAGTGTTATATGTTCTACTTCTGGGCCATACAATACAAGGACTTACCAACACCCAAGTCGGTTGTTAGGTGTAGTCGTATAGTTGCTTGCTGGGTATGAGTGCTCCGGCATAAGAAAGGCCAGTGTGCCTTGTGGCTTGTATCAGGATAGGTGAGATAGTATGTAGGTTATTATATACTTTTGAGATGGTTCATAACACAAGTTCTCAATGATTCTAACGGTTGTACTACTACTATACAATCATTATGAATTGTATGCAATGGTTGTGATTAGTCAGTAATTGTATAAAACTATCTACAACCATCCATTACTGTTCTGCAACCTCCCCACAACGGGTGTTACTAACCCCCTCGGGCCACTATGTCTTATATATCCTTATCTTTTTCTTCGCGTGAAATTGAAATAAGGAACAGGGGCTGCATCCCGCAACCCTAAGGCAGGATACCACTGACCGACGAACTACCTATGCATGGATGCATGCATGCACGCATGATTTTCTCAGACCTATCTATCTATCTATCTATCTATCTAGGCTGCGTAATACATCAAGCGGTCGAGTGGACAGACTGTCCTGAATTTTTACAACCATACTATCGAGAGAGAAGGAATATATAAAAGAGGTATTGATGTGTGTAGTAGGTATATACGTACACACTGTATGGTCAAGACAAAGCCAAATCCTCAACGCGGACCAGACCACATCCCACGCCTGCAGCGGCCCATCCGGCACATAACTGGTTCGGATTCCATGAGAGCACGGTGATGTGGGTTTCCTCGTCGTAGACGGTGATCACCGCTGTTCCGTTGACGAGTTTGGGATCGCCGACCAGGTTGCGCACTAGACTGGTGTGTTCGGCGCGGTATCCGTCGTGGAACCGACTGGTGCCTGACCCTCGGTCATCGGGGGCACGCGCCCATTCGTGCTGGAACCAGGTCTGTTGCCATTGTTTCTCCTTGGCGTGCATCATGCGGCGGAGGGGATTCGTGGCTTGCACGGTGCCGCCGGTGCAGCCGACGAGGATGCTTGGGTGCCAGAAGCTGCATGTGCTGATGGCGGAGATCATGCTTGGAAGTCGGGCGACCGCGGTGGAGGTGAAGAAGCGGCGAACGGCGAGGAGACGTGCGAAGTCGTTTTCGTCGCTGGAGACGAAGGAGTGTAGGATTGGGGAGTAGGAGAGATGAGGGGTGCCGACTCGCATGCGGTTGGCGCTCACGGTGTCTTTTTGGTGGTCGATGATTGATGTGAGTCGGGTTTCTCCGTCCATGGACGTGGTGCTTATGATATAAGGGTGGGTTGGGTAGGCGGAGGCGAGGTTGAGGATCCATGTCGAGTGTAATTGGTGGTAGAAGTAGGGGGTGGGCTGGGAGGGTGAGGATGAGGATGTCGACGGGACAATGCTCCAGATGGCAACGAATCCGTTGGCACAGCCAACCGCGATGTCGCTCGGAGAGAGCCATGTAACGGATGTGCATACGGTCGATGGTGGCTTGGCCTCGAAGACGGGGGAATGCAGTTTGTCTGAGCAGTTAGTACGGTCAAGGGTGTAGCTTGGTTGAACTTACAGAATTCAGTCTGGTTTGGCCCACGACCCAACTTGACGTCGACGACCCGCACACAGCCATCTGACCATATACCTGCCAGCAGTCCAACGTTCTTCTGCGCATCGTCATCGTCTTCTTCCCGCGGGTCTCGGGGCATCGGGCACCAGGATATTCGCCTCAGATCTCCCCATTCTGTACACAGAGCAAGACGTAGTTGCGGCTTGAAGGTCATATCGATGGTCTTGGTCAGAGACTCGGCTCTTTCGGCCTTGAATGCCCAAAGTTGCAGGGCAGAGGGGTAAGGCGCGGATGGTCTGAATGCTGGAGCACCCTGGTCCTTGTATGGGTCTGGATACTGCTCTTTCTGGTCCGGTAGAATGGGAGCCACAACCGACAGATACTGCGTGAGGCCAGTCTGATTCGGCACCCACGCCATACACTGGACTTTGCTCCCTACGTTGAATATCCATCCTTCTCGTTTCCGCCTCTTCCTGCCCTCTGATTTCGTCTTTGCTTGCTTCCCATCCTGTTTCTCCTGTTTGGGCGTATTCTCTGCCCACGCCTCACCAAAATCAAGCACTTCATGCTGGGCCAAGGCAAACACCTTCTGGCCATCAACCGGTCCCACAAGCACATTATGGTCCCCCCTCGGCCTAGGAAAGTATACCCGACGAGCCTCATGCTCGTCAATCCTCTCGATCCACTGCCTCTTCCTAAACCGCTGGCCCACATCCTCGCTATAGTACCAATCCCAGCCACGGGAACTCTCCCGTTTCACATCCTCCGGGTCCAAGCCGAACGACTTCCCATAGCTGTAATCCGGCATATCCTGCGACTCATCCAATGACGACCGACTCGGAAACGTCGAATCACCTCCCCTATACCACCGATCCCTCGCACTAATAATCGAAAGGATATCCCTCTCGTCCGACCCAAACGTCACACGCAAATGGACCCCCTTCCCAACATGCTCAAGTGGATTCCACGACCCTCGCGAATGTGTTTCCTCTCCCTGCACCGCCAAGCTACCATCCGGCCGTCGTTTTTTGACGGACTTTGGTGTAGCGGCAGTAGCGACAGTAGCGGGCTGTTTGCGCCGACGGACGGCCTCGCCGACTTCTGACACTGAAGCATCGTCTGCTTCCTCTTGTTCTTCTTCCTCATCCTCATCCTCATTCTCAATGGCCATTTCCACATCATTATCATTGTAGTCGTCATCGTCATCGTCTTCATTGGCGTCTTCCATATTGAAATCGTCATCCGAGGATTCGTCCGCGACGGCTCGTTTAGCCTTCCCCTTTCCCTTCTTGGGCTGCGGAGCTGCGGAGGACGTCTCCTCTTCATCGCTGAGAAACCCAGCCGCCTCAAACGGGTCATGGATGTATTTCGTCCTGGCACCGGAGGCGCGATTGGATCTGCGTGGGCGAGACATGATAGACTAGTGCAGTATTCAGGTGGAGATGTCGTCGCATGGCGCAATAATGGGGTTGGGCTGAATCTGATAGATGGCTGCTGAGGACAGTCGCTGCGCTAGCTATCCACCATGCTGCATGTAGCTATTGTATTGTGTCTTGGAAGGATCTGCGTGAGGTCCAGCCGCGCGCGGAGATTGAAGCAGCGAAGATGAATAATGACTGGATCGATGGAGCTATGCTGTTTGCCCGATCGGGTCAAGAGGCCTTGGCGTCTGGCACCAAGGCATACATGCCCCACTTCATGATACCGTATCATACGTAGATACATCCTCGTCTCCCGGAACTATTGGCCTGACTATGGACGGCCTGAGAGCTTCAACCACGCAAGGAGCAGTAGATCGACAGCGTAGATGTGTATAAAAGGTCGACATGGCCACCAGCTTCATGGTAGATGCACATCGACCCCCATCCTCTCCTCGTCTCCCCATGGCTATCCAGCACATCCTCGCCTACTTGTTGTATCTCCGCCTAGTACTACTAGGCCTACTAGTGACTGCAGACCCCGCCCATGCAGCAGTGGGCCGGCCTGCGCATCCAACTGACGGCCATACTTTAACAACATCTTCGCATATATCTCAAGTCCAACGCAACTCCAATTCCCCAAACTCACACTCCCTCCATAAACGCAACCAAACCACCACAACAATGGCCCACCCCGGCATCCTCCACGAATACGTACGTCCACCTCCCCTACCTCCCCTCACCCGCCAGCCCCAACTAACACAACAGCAACACAACACTACAGGCCCCCCGCCTCGTCGCCTTCGAATTCACCACCCCCAACACAACCCCCCAATCCACCAACGCCCTCCTCTTCATCGGCGGTCTAACCGACGGTCTCCTCACCGTCCCCTACGTCCAAACCCTCGCCTCAAACCTAACCTCCTCCACCAACACCCCCATCTGGAGCATCTTCAACGTCCTCCTCACAACCTCCTACCTCGGCTGGGGCATCAACAGTCTCGACCGCGACGTCGAAGAAATCGCACAATGCGTCAACTACGTGCGCAAACTCAAAGGCCCCAATGCCAAGATCGTAATCATGGGCCACTCGACCGGCTCCCAAGACGTGCTTCACTACCTCTCCGCTCCCAACCCAGTAGCCTATAACCCGGACGTGAATGGATTGAAATACATCACGCGTCCTGCTGTCGACGGAGCGATCATGCAAGCGCCCATGTCCGATCGACAAGGGCTGGATACGACGTTGACGAATGCAGAGGCGGTGGGCGCGTATGAGCAGTTAGTGGGGATGGCGAGGATTGCAGAGCCGAGGACATTGTTGCCATTGAATTTGACGGGATTGGTGGGGTTGGATCCTGAGACGCCGGTGAATGCGTGGCGGTTTTTGAGTCTGGCGAGTCCCGATAGTCCCGAGCATCCGAGACAGGATGATTTGTTTAGTTCGGATTTGTCAGATCAGAGGCTGTTGGAGACGTTTGGGGTTGTGGGGGAGAGGGGGTTGTTGGGGTATCGCTTGATGACGCTGTATTCGGGGAATGATGAGTATGCGGCGCCTGGGTTGGATATGGAGGTTATGTTGAAGAGGTGGGAGAATGCGACGAATACGGGGGCTGGGGAGGTTAAGTGGGATGCTGAGGGGAGTGCGGTGATTCCTGGGGCGACTCATAATGTTCAGGATGTTGGACAGGCAGAGTTGGTGGATCGCGTGAGGGGGTATTTGGCACGGGTCTTGTAGACTAGCTGTGCTAGACAGTAGACAGACAATAGACAAACAAGACATGATTGCAAGATAATATAATATACATTCTGAAAAACCTCGGGTATAAGAAAACCGTCCATCAATCCCCAAGTCCCTGTCCCTGTCCCTAACAAAACTAAACTAAACTAAACCTTCAACCAAAGATTCACCACTCCCTTCAAATACTCCACAATCTCACTTCCCCCCAACTTACTCTCCCCATATAACCGATCCACAAAAGTAATCGGACACTCCCTAACCCTATACCCCATCGCCTTGGCCCTAACCATC
Source organism: Aspergillus sclerotioniger CBS 115572 (assembly GCF_003184525.1). Classification (NCBI taxonomy): domain Eukaryota; kingdom Fungi; phylum Ascomycota; class Eurotiomycetes; order Eurotiales; family Aspergillaceae; genus Aspergillus; species Aspergillus sclerotioniger. The sequence goes on along the minus strand of NW_020291003.1, from coordinate 40,764 downwards.
ATCTCCATCTGAAAACTATACCCCTTACTCTGGGTACTCATAATAACCTTCTCAAGCACACTCTTCTTATACAACCGAAAACTGCCCGTCAAATCACTAACCCCCGGCATAAGCATAACATCCGCGATCAAATTCGCCGTTCTCGACGTAAACTTCCGGAACAAATCCCACCCATACACACCCCCCTTCACACCATCCAGACTCGCGTACCGAGTCCCCGTCACAATATCCGCATCCGACTCCGCCTGGATACGAATCATCTGCGGGATGAATTTCGGGTGGTGCGAGAAATCGGCGTCCATGATGATGACGAAGTTTCCGGTGGTGTATTGGAGGCCATGGACGTAGGCGGTTCCGAGGCCGAGTTTTCCGGCGCGAGGGTGGAGCAGGATGTGGTCGGCGCCGTAGTGCGTGCGGAGTTGTTGGGCGATTTCGAGAGTGCCGTCGGGGCTGCCGTCGTCGACGATGATGATTTCCCAGTTTAGGTTACTGTTTGTTTTTGTATTTGGTGGTTAGTGGTTAGTGGTTGAGAGGAAAGCGGGGGAGGAGGGTAGGTGTTGGGGTATGGAGATGTACTTCTCGCGAAAGGTGCGCTCCAGGAGCCAGACGATGATGGGGAGGTTCTTGCGCTCGTTGTAGGTCGGTAGAATAACCGAGTATTTGTTTTCGGGGACGCCCATGGTGATTGATTGATTGATTGATTGATTGATTAATGGCTGTCGGTGGTGGTTGATTGAGGGAGTGGATTGAGTTGGTTGTAGCGAGCGTGAGAGACAGACAGAGTCCGGACCAGAATCAGGAGGTGAGGTGAAGGAGAAGAGGTGAGGTTTGGTTGGTGGTGACGCGGGAGATCCGCGGGAGTCGGGCGTATGTAACGTGGCCAGTCTAGACGGCCGCTAGACACTAGTCCTGTATCGATGCTTGTATCTATCGGCTGCACGGACTCTTCTACAGTCCTACTCTGTAGAATCTACTCTCCCAATCCATTGATCATTGTATACAGTACACTAACAATAAACAAACATATCAAAATACAACAGAAATGACAACCACCCCACATCATGGTTCAAGCATGCTCCTTCGGATGGTCATATCGCTTCGCCAAGTCCTCGTTATGTTGCTTCACGTCCCGCGGCGCATCCGCCGTTATGTTGCCATCGCCATCCACGTACGGCGAGTCACCCCCATCTGCTAGAGTCGCATGGGCCTTGTTTGATGGTACTTGCTGGCTCTCGTTGTTAGACCTGGGTGTGGACGAGCTGGACTTGGATGTGGATGCGCTGCTCGTGTCCGGAGGAGGCGGGCCTAGGTTCCATATCAGCGTCTACTTCTCGATCAAATCGTGACGGCAAACGACCGCATACCTGGGTGCTCGATATCGCGGGTCGGAGTGTTGCGCTGATTGTTGGGCTGCTCGGCCTGGGTTTCGCCCTCGCCGCCATAAGAGCTGTGGGCGTAGAAACGCCCGCGCCCGGGCGCGTAGGCCAGCGGGCGGACCGAGGGCATGGCTCTCACGGCGAGTCGGCTACGGAGAAACATGCTCATGGTGTTCAATGTAAATAGATACTGGGACTGGAATTGTATCTCAACTAAATATCAGTCTAGTAGGTAATCATAGATGGTAAGATAATAGACTAGCAGATAACTACTATAGTAGTATGGCAGACGGCGCCTATATAGCTACCGAGGCCGTGCAATGACGTTGCCAACCGGTCATCGCACCCGACCAGCCCCAGTTCTTAGAATTTACCAGTGCCGCTCATTACTCTCGCCCCGCGAGACCACCCATTGGAACCCCATCATATATTATCGCGGCTGATCCAGCCTCAAACCAAGTAGATTCGGACAATATTGCCAGAACATGTCGAAATGCCAATGACCAAACGCCATCCCATCGATGGCCCGCCAGAAAGAAAAACAGCAAGGAAATGTCCACAAGGTAGCGGTCCAACCAAGGATGTCCGCACTGTATAGTCCCAAAACGCCGCCGGACTGCTCGCAGACAACCATTTGTCAACGCAGTCGGTCCAAAAAAGAAGACAAAGCCACCCAAACATCGGGGTTCAATACACAGATGCACGCCGTACTCAGCAAACAGTACCGGAAGCCTTCATACCCAAGAAATAGACCAAGTCCAGACAATCATTCGTATGCACGTGAGTCGAGAAAGAAATTGTTCCCACCACCGGGGTTAACGCCGACGCCGCGGTCGCAAGGCCACGTTGAAAAAAGTCGCTCTCGTTCATCTTCATCTCGCTTCAGTCAGTCAGAGAGACGCAGTAGCAAACACTCTCATACTCGGCCTTGGCCGTATATGTCTGCGACGTCCCGGTGGCGGCTTCAATCGTCGTCGTCGGCGTGGGTTGAACCACCTTGATCTGGACCGTCTCTTGGGATATCGGGCCCACTTGTCCATCATCAAGAACCTGCATCTGCTGGCAGTATGGATTCGCGGCCGACGGGTTGTCGCGCTTCTCCTCCATCTTGATTCGACGGGGGTAGTCCGGTATGCTAGAGTCTCTCTTAGCCCGGGAGTAAGAATTCGAGCTCCCTTGTGTGGCTTGCGCAGCATACGAGGTCGTCGTCGTCACAATTGCGCTGCTGCTATACTGGTACTCCTTGGTCGTCTCGTTGATGTACAAGAAGAACTCTATCACCGTACTGTTCCACCAACAGAACCATGGCTTATCCCCGGCCTGCGCAGTGTCCTTGCGGCTCAGCATGCTCGCCACGACTTCGTCCTCCGTAACATAGTCCCGTTTAGAGGAAGAGCTTGACGGGAAGCTGTCCTGCGGCACAATGACAAGCTTGTCGTAGAACGTCATGAAGGTCAAAGCAGGACCAAAACTAAGATCATTGGAGTCCATCATCATGGTCAGATTTTGAGTGGGGTTAGAAAAGACGGGTTGCTGGGCGCCGTAAGTAAGCGATGAAGTATAGGCCGAGTCGTACGAGTCTTCAAACGTAATGTTGCGCTGCTCGTCCGTACCCCCAACCACCACGGGGATCTTTCCCGAATTGAGGCAACCCCACGACACCCGGTAATCCGAGTCGGCCACACAGAATTTCGACTGATTCTTAGGAGAGGCAGGAATTGCGTATTGCCCAGTGGGAAGAGTAAGCAGATTGGTGGGCGTAGCCGTAACCGGAGTTGCGTCCATCCTGGGAGTCTCTGTCACCGTCACGATATGCGGACGGCTTGGCGAGGTGTGTTCTTGCTCGGCCGCCTTTCTGGCCCCTAAGACGCCGCCAATGATACCCCCAATGCATCCTCCCACAAGCATCACCACCCCCACCAAAACAAGCGTCCAGACCGGGAGGCCACAACAGGCCTTTTTTTTGCCTTTGCTCTTCAATTTCTCTTCGAATGCCATTACCCCAGTGACTGGGGGCTCTTCCACCCCTCGGTTACCTTCTCTACTTGGCGTATCCTCCACCACTAGTGTATTCGAGGAAACCTCCGACATTGGTGGTCCAGCACGCTCATGGTGAACGGTTTCGTCCTGCATGATGCCAGCATCATTGACGGTCGCAAATGTGCCTTCCACTTTAGGGACAGCATTTTCGGGATAACGAGAGTAAGGTGGAAGCTGTTCGGTGTGGCCGTCCGGTCCGATCAGGTCGCCAATGTCGTCATCCGCCCGGTTAGGCGGTCGCTGGTAGGCTTGCTGGTTGTGTCCGGGGAAGCCAAGAGGCACCATCGAATTGTCGATCCCGTCCTCCTCAGCCACCACATTCTGCGAGTACATGGCATATGGATGCTGTGGTGCACTCGTATCCTCCAACGGTCGGTCCATCGGCCGTAACGTCGACGTCGTGGCCACACTGGGAGAGCGACTAACGCCGACCTGCGGGTACATCGCATACGGATGGCTGGGACCGGTTGCTCCGGTGTAGGGGCTCATTGCCCGGACGGGCATGGAGAAACGCGAAGAAGCACTTTGGCTGCGACCGGTGATGGAAGGAGCGGTGGACGCGACCGAGTTGCGATGCGTTAAATCCAGCCCCTTCGGAGGGAGACTGGATCGGTGGGGAGTCTCATCGAAGGAGACTCGAGCTTCATCGCCGAAGGGGTCCTCGTTCAACTCGGCGTCAGTGGGGGGAATGGTGTTGTAGGCTTTGGGCTGCTGCTGCTGCTGCTGCTGTTGGGGTACCGACCCACGGAGGGTGTTGGAGGAGGCAATAGAAGAGATAGACGGACTGCGAGGAATGAAAGTGTTGTATTCGGGATCGATGGGTTCTAAAGAATACTCGTCGGAAAAGACATTGGGGTTGGAAGAGCGAGCAGACATTGAGCGATGATGCATCGGATCGACTTGTTGGGACGAGGGTCGCGAAGACTGCGAGAGGGAGCGAGTATGGTCGGATGATAGATGCCCAGACATGGCGTTGCACAGCCCTGTCGGGCTACCTGTCTGATTCAATCAATCTCTCAGAGAAATCGGGCCAGTCACCTGAGTCGACTGAGGACCGGGGTACCGGGTAGAGAGAGGGAGAGAGCGACGGAGAGAGAGAGGAAAGAGTGACAGGGGAAGGAGAGAATGTAGGCGAAAGAATGATTAAAAGGAACTACAACCCCGAGTAGATGAAATAAAAAAAGGATGGGATGAGGATAGGAGGATAAGGTGTCGGGTGGATGGGTGAGAAAGGCGGCAGTTGGGTTGGAGTGGGTGGTGAGTGAGTAAGTGAGTGAGTGGGTGGAGGAGGAGAGGATGTTGAATGAGAGGGAGGGATTGTTAGTTGAAAGAGGAGAAGGGAAGGGGAAGAAGAGCCGAGCGAGCAGTGAGTGGTTGCCTCAGGAAGAAGCCAGGGCCACCCGAGCAGCCTCCGAACCGGGTTTAGCGCGGACAGGAAGTGGGAAATCCAGCACAAAAAGTGGGTGGCCTGGGGCTTCTCATTCGGGCGAGTGACGCTGGCTGCTGCTTGCAAAGAATGTAGGATGATGATATTCCTCGGTTTCTAATGAAGACAATGGGACTATTTCTTATCAATCCGCATTCACGGTTCTATACCACTAGTACTAATCCCATCCTACGTACTTGCCTACCAAAATTAAATCCATCGGGGAGTCGATGTTCTATTTGTGGCATTTAGCTGCTGCTGCGCCTCGCCACTACGGTCTACCCATCGAGTCTATCAATGTAGATACGGGGTAACGTAACTCCTCCAGTCTGCCGTGCTGGACTAGAAGCCTAGAACACTCTCAACAATTAACATTTAACACACTAGCAGTCTAATACAGTAATACTAAATACAGACCCAGTCCATGCGAGGAGGATCAAAAAAGAATGACAGGCATGAAACACTGGAGTCGTTTTGTCGTTGACTCCCCCCCATTTGAATGACGAGGCGAATCCCCGACAAACCACCGCGAGGAGACTACTAGGTACTCGATAGAGAGACGTGACAGCCAACCTACCCAAGCAACTCCTCCCTGCAAAGTACTAAGCAACTCGGGCCTGAAACACCACACCACCCCCATCGTCGTCAGAGGCGCCTGCAGCGCAGCCAGCCAGCAGCAGAGGCGATGGTCGGTGTGCTCCGGAAAGCCCCCGTTCCTTGGCAGCATGGCTTACTTCACGGTTCATCCCCATCGGTGGGGTTTCTCGTCTTCATGGGCGCTTCTTTCTTCTTCCATCCAATCTGCTTCGTCGCTGGTCCCTTCAGATCCCCCATCTCCCCAGTCACACCAACTGCCAGAAAAGCTAAACGAACCGAAGACATGGAAGTTCCCAGCTACTTTGCCTCGATTGGGTAAGAATCGCCTCGAATTCGGACAACGTCCATTGAGGGACGCCAGGATGGAGGCAAAAACGAGGCCGCAAAAGGTCACGACCAACCAGACTAGCGGCCACTACTGGGCCGGGGGTCTAGTCATACCCGCCCGAGCCTGAAGAAGGGATCGCGAGGTGCTGCCCGGTGGAACCCGGAGGACTAGTCGAGGTTAGTTTAGTTATCTAATTGCAGCGGTGCATCATTGCATGGCGCGGAAAACTCTATCTTCCCGAATCCGGAAAGGCGGGCGCAATCCCTTGATCGGGATGCGCGCAACGACGATCCGCGCATCATGCGGTAGGATTGCCGACGTATACAAGCCCCCGTTACCATGTCATCGGAATGAAAGGGCTCTCCCGTCGCCGTTTCCGTTCTACGGCCGTCGTACGAGCTGATGGTGGAGGGACCTCGTGGCGTTCAATGGTCAGTGCATTGGTAAACTATCTCGGTACCATGAACAGCGCCTTATCGGGTAGATGGTGACTGACCCAAGGCAATTGGGCCAGCCTTGTCAGGAACCATCTCAGATGGACATTCTGGTTCAAAGCAGGAAAAATGAAAGATGCAAAATGAACAAAAGAAAATTAAAGAGTGGACAGCTCACATCACATGGGTTAAGATATCAATTTGGGATCCATGGACGCGCGCCGTTGCATCATAAATCGTAACAATTTGACATAGGAAATATCTCAACGGCTGAATGATTTGGCACTTCTGACTGGGACAATCTGGACATTCACGGAGACCTCGCTTTCAACAAGTTAGATGCCGGCCTCGGCCACGCTTCCCTTAAATTGTTCCAGCTTGGAGTGGAGATCTGATCCCGAGCATGTGACATCCAGAAAGGGCCCCCTCTGAGCAGCACCTTGTGGATACTGCACGACAACTTTCTGCAAGTTGGTGCACTTGTCCTGGATGGTCTGGATGACATCTTTCCAGCTTCCGTCCGCCAGGAGAACTGAGTAAAGCTCCAGTGTTTTCAGGGTGCTACCAAAACGGGTCAGCCACATAGTCAGATCTTCCGGCTTAACTGCGAGATCGGCGAGTACAAGACTCTCGAGCCGATTGGTTTTGATGCTAGCTGAGCTAGCTACCCTGAAGATCTTGGAACGCTTCGAGTCAGCGGCTAGGCTGTTAAGAGAAAGGCTTTGAAGTTCCGGGGCGTGCTGAAGGATGTGTGAAATAGCGGTGCCTTTCGAGAAGTCTGAAGAAAGCGTTTCTCTGACCTCAAGCGACTTCAGATTACTCCATGCCTTATCGAGGCTTTCATGCATGGCCGACTTCCCACACTCCCACGACTTGACCACCCTGCTGTCCAGTGTGAGTTTCTCCACCCGTGCGGGGGTATCAGCAAGGACCGCATACAAGGCATCTTCGATGTAGAGGACCTTGTTGTTCGATTTTAGACCTGTGCTCTGATCTGCTCTGGCAAGCGTGAAATGAAGATCTTTGCAGTTGACTAGATTGTTTAAGTCCCGCCGCACAGTCCCCATCTCTGGAGTGCTGTGGAGAGCCTCCGGGTCATAAGAGAGGCCCCCCTCACTCACGTTACGTGCATCTTTATCCCCTATATAGGGCAGGATAACATGCAAGGACATGGGCAAGTGATTGGTCTCTGGGTTAGTCGCTAGCATGTGCATAATTTCGTTCTCACTGGAATTCTGCCCGATCTGCAGCCCGGCGGGTAGGGAAGCACAGATGCACGGTTTGGCCAAGCCAGCCATCTCTTCCGAGCAGCAATACAGACTATTGTAGTCCGCCTGGTCAAGGTACCTAGCGATACGGTAGAAGACCGTTGGGGGAAGTCTTTCCAGAGGTGCATGGGTTTTTCGGGGCTTCTTGGCCTCTGGCGGCGATCGCCGCCGTCGCAAAGATATACAGTTTCCCATGATGGAATGGATGATGGCACCTATAGTCTCCCCAGCAGACGCGCCATGGAACCAAACTCGCAAGTAGGGATGACACCGTCACTTTATACCTGGTGATTCTTTGCAATGGATGCGTTTCCCGGGTAGTAGAAAACGAAGCACGTCAGCAGGCCTGGTAGCATCCGCCATCTTTGCTCCCGTATCCCAGACAAGAGCGTGTGCTGCCTTAATCCATATCCCTTTGCCCTGACACCTGTGGAAATCGTCTTTCTGGTATGCACAATATAAAGTGTATGATCGACAAGTTCGCTGTTGGATTATCGGGAAGAAATGCTGATTAAGCGGAATCACCCGTTTTGTCTCAGTTCTGGGGCTTGCTCCGATTGGTGCAAAAAGGAGATGTCCGTTGTTCAGACTGTCAATTGACCATTCACCATTGTGGCTGAGAAAATGCAACGGAGCGGTGGACCAGGGGTGGAGACTGCAATCACCAGTCATGCTGCAATTTGCTGACCCCCGGCAGTAACCAGGCCACAACAATCAAAAAATCCTATCTACCTGGAGGGAGGGCAGAGGGACCAAAACCCCAATGTGGCCCACCGTTCGAAATACTATGCTTGGTGTCTGTGGGGGCAGATACCAAGCAAACTTATAGTCGCCCCGACGGAGTCCGCCAGTTCTCCCCTCTTTCACTATGGCCAGACCCTCTGCTAGTCCACTTGCAGTCCATCAAGCAGGATCGTGAATTATAGCCGACCAGTCAGGTCTCGACGCTGTACTGTGGGACAGGCCTAGATGGCCATAAGGCTACTACTAGCCAACTGACATCAATCCCTGGGTCGTTATCACCCAGGAACTGGCTCGATATTCGTAATCGACCCAACGCTTCTAGGATAATCAGAAGTCACCCCGAACTTTCTCCGTCCGGTCTTTGATCCCCTTAATTATCTCATCTATGCTGTTATACCTGGTTGGTAGCACAGCTAGATGAAAAGTGGGGAGGCCAATAATGATTTCCCCTGATGCTCCCTGGACACAGGCTCTCCAGGATAAATACACCGTGGCTGTGTGTCGTGCTGCTGTTTCACTCACTTCTAGAATACTATATCAGTACTAGTAGGTGTAATGCTTTCCTTAGCACACTGTTTAACATTCATGGCTTATCATCCACTCCTGATATAAGTGTTGTCCCCATCATACGATTATTCAGCGCAGTTCTGATATATCGCGACTATCTCCGATAAAACCAGTATCCGCTGTTCATCCCCTTAAACTTAATTTCCTCCTATCATGCTTTGCAAAGTGCAGGGACTAGCTGACTTGCGAGAACTAGATAGACATGTCAGTGCACCTCCACGTCTATTATCAGCCTACCTTTTATCAATACCCCCAGAAATCACATCCAGATACCAATACCCCCAGTATCACCCTCTGCAGCCATCACTGTAACCAGTTAAGAGATACACCTCCATGCCTACCCAGGGAACACAACACAGTTGTAGAATCATATCGATCAACAATTAATAGATTCATTGGAAGACACTTCATATCTATCCTCGGATTTTAAAAGAATTGATACTCGTATGTCTTGAACTGGGTGATGTAATTACACTCTGATCGCAGGAACTCACCTCCGGCATTTGCGGGAAATGCCACCACAGAGGGCGTATCTCTCCGGTAAATACCTGTACTTACTCCCCTTCCATCATCTCACACCAGACAACGTAAAATAAGATGAACGGACTTGTCTGCGTGTAATTCATTCTAATACCCAACAATAGTAGTGGTGAAATAGTGCAGGTGGTGTGTCCAAACGCCCGTTAATATACGGCACACCTACCCCTTTTGATTAAAAAGTCCAATTACTTAACAAACACATATATACCACCACCATGGATTCACTCGCACGCATACATTATAAGTAGGTATATCAAGAAACAAGGGTCTCCGGGGTAATCAACTTAGTAGTATCTCCAACCGCATGGCCCAACCACCACCGCGTAAGTAGTTCTAGGGTTTTCTCATCATACTCCTTCATATCATACAGCTTCGTTTTTCGCACCACGAGGTTGACGCCATTATAATACGCCTCCAGAACACGAAGATGATGTGGGCCCATGAGGGAGTATAACATGACCTAGAGATATGACAGGGCTGGATTAGCGCGTGCAAAAGCAAATGCCTTAGAGTTCGAGAGTACAGCACACTTACTGGAGCTATTACATGGGGTCGAAGATGTCTAGTATGCAATCGACCAACCATGATATTTACGATGCTGATCAGCTCCCCCCGAGTAAGTCGATCATCCCCGGTGATATCGTTTGCGATCAGACACTTCATATGGGGTAGGTTTATGTCCATTCGAGTGCGAGCCGTGAAAGACACATGCCAATAGTAATCATTCTCGAACATCGCTTCGAAATTGAAGTCTCCCCATCTGGGCTAGTGGTTAGTAGGATAAGGCACCAGGCATCTTATGAGATGGCGTACGGTTTATAGGCAATGCCTGTGGTTTTTGGGTAGTTTGGGGCTTGCTAGGGACAGACAGTTTTGCATAGTGATATGCAGGTCTCTGATATTTTGATAATCCTCCAGGCTGGGATCGTAGATTGCATATTCTAGTTCGTCTAGTGGCTCGAGTTCCTCCTGGTATGGTTGAAAGAAAAGGGGGGCTTCTGGTCCATCTAGACACAGGTTGCGCTGCTGGATGCCTGCATGTATCGCCTGGGACTCGTCAATCTGGTCCGTCTTCAATCTGGTGATGATTTGGTCCCTGATTGCTCTGAGCGCGGCACGGTAGCTCTCGCGTGTTGTTCATGTATCTGGGGTCTTGGACATGGTAGAAACAGAACTTATGAGAGAAGATGGTCCTGGGAGTGTGAGGGCCTGCAAAGGATCCGAAGGACTGAGCGGGGACCTATTAATAACGGTGGTGGAAGAAGCAGAGAGAGGAGGCTGGCGTGTTGTTGTGCCTGCGAATCAGTGGCGTTGCGCCGCAACACGGGCCTCCACCACTAACCGCCGTGCCCCGCTCGGGGCCAGTGCCTGCCTAGTGTCTGCCTAGATAGTGCCTGCCTAAGTAGGTAGCTACCTTCTCTCTCCTTCTACCTATGTATCTCCCTCCCTCCCTGCTATCTATCTGACAGGCCAATGCGCCATTATGGACACCCCCTCTCCTCTGGGCGGCAAGGACAGCTACACGCATTGGATCGATTCTTCCGATCCTTGTCGGTGTCGGCTGATTGCTGCATAATCGCAACGAATTGCGACGGTGCTGGAGGAGGGGAATGGGCGGCAAGGACACCACCATCAGTAAAGCAACTATGACCTGTCCTGGGCCTTCCTTGGGGCTATCCCCCTTCCCCCCTCCCCCATCCTTTTATCCCCGTTCCTCCTTTGTACCTCTTTACGGTCCCCTCGCTGTTCCTTTGCCTCAAGTTGCATGACATTCCGAATTTGTTAGTGGGTCTCTCATATCATGTCGGAACAACTGCCAGTCAACCCGAGCAAGTGGGATGTCGCTGCCCGGCTCGAAAAGGTGGAAAACAAGACTATTCACAACATTGATCTTACTTCGGCTTCGACGATACAGCTAGAGCAATACTTGATGCTTCGGGTCCTGCAAAAAAGTCAGCTGTCGAGCAAGCTTAAGTTGGCAGATTTTGGTTGGAGGAGTGGGAAACAAGAGCTGCCGATATGCTGGATAAGTCTCTGTCCTGGAAAACGTATCTGAGCAGCTTCTCTGGCGAGTTGGGGGAGGGGACATTTGCTTTGCCTCGATTCTATTAAAAGCAGGTTGCTCGGATTCCACATGATACCGAGTTTCGGCCCAATGTTGCTATCAGTCCAATTGCGCATCGGACCCGTGGTCAACTGAAGAGGGTAGAGGAAGGTGTGAGGAAACTCACATTCGAAACCCCTACGAAGCCGCCAAGTACACCAGTCTTGAAGCCGGAGCTTGAGCACGATGAAGTCACTCCGGAAACACCACCTGAGAAGAGGTCCTATGGACCTCAGGAGCTCCTCGATCTGAACTTTCCTAGAACGAAAGATGAGCAAATCGTGAATACCGCGCTTATCGACTTTTTGAATGCTTTTACGATCCACATGAATGTTCAGTCTCATTGGACGCTATATCGCAAGCCCTTCGTAGCTAATTTTAGAAGTGCATCATTTGAGGCCCGCACTGATGGGTGTCTAGAAGATGGAGGTCCTAAGACTTTTGCAATCGTGGAGGTGAAGCCAATGGTGAGATTCAAGCAATCAAATCGCATTTCGATGCAAGAGGCCGCTGAAATAGTTGCCTGGATCAAGTGTGAGCCTGATCCCGATGACTTTACGAGCGGTTGTGGCCTGTAAGTCAATCTCATACCATGAGTCGATTGGATATGCTGTATACTGATGAGTCAGTCGTATTCTCATTTCCCAGGACAGGCATGAGATATATCTTACTTTCGCCGAGTACGATGCCAACTACATTAGATACTTGAACAATACGCTAGGCAAGGATGAGAAGCCTGGATTCCTTACTTTACATGTGTTTGGACCTTGGGATACCACCAGAGCTGGAGATGTGAAACAGCTAGGTAGTATCCTGCTGGCAATTGCTCTGAGGGCTCAGGAAGATGCTAGGACCTAGCGCCATAAGAGCAGATAGACAATTGTGCTCGTGGCTAATGATGGCCGTTTCTATGGAGCCAGGCTAAGCGCAACCTGGTCTCGCATTCATTCCGTATTTTTACTCATCATATGTATATCTCAAACCTTTCTGGTTACAAGAAAAGCTATACAGGAGGCAGAGCATGTTCTGGATTTTCGTACATTTACAAGAATAGTCGACCAGGGATGTCCAATCCCACTATTGGTGAGATGGTGTAAATAGCGCCATGGAAAAGCAAGACTCAAGACCCCGAGTAGGAAAAGACAGGATACGATAGAGAGAGAAAAGAAACCATGTGCACAAAGAACAAAAAAATATATGAAAAAAAGATGGGATGAGCCCAGCCCGGCTCGATCGGACAACCTTACGATCTGGAGTCGTACGCGCTACCAATTGCGCCATAGGCCCATTTGTTGAAGGAACTACCCGGTGGAAGAAAATATATTGTGCTGGTGGGTTGTGTAGTAGTGAATATATTACATCGCACGCTCTAGTTTGTTTGCATATTACAGCTATTGCATATGATAATAAATTATTGTAGAATCAAGTCTGAGATTTATCTGGGCCGAATGTTTGTGGTCTTTTGATAGGCGATGTGATGTAAGTACTGTTGAACTTGTGCTTCCGTTCCTGTCCACCCGAGATACGGGTTCGTCGGGTGTATAGGGACTTAGTTGATTGGATTTGGGGATGGGGATTGAGTGGGTGAGGTGATCAGGTAGATGCATTTCTTCTCGTTTGAGAATGGACTTGTCATTCAGATTATCTGGTTTTATGGGACTATGCCCACTAGGTGGAGATGATGTGCAAATTATATATATTTATTCCGCGAGGCTGCTTTGCCAAAGTATATTGCTAAGCTAAGTAGTAGGATTCCCAAATGTAATCTTTGTACTATATTATATCAAATCTTAGGCATAGGCGAGTTTACGGTACAATGTTCAAACCAGCTGCTATAGGCAGCAGTACTAAGCTGGGCCCGTTGGTTCCACAACGTGCAATACAGTATGCCCCCAAGCCAGGTCGCCGTTAGTTGGAGTGTCTTAAATCACAGTTGTTTTTTGTCCAGTCTCCATCCCTGGTAGCAAGGCTCTAGTTAGTAGTCCTGGATGACCATGCAGCTGTGCATTGCAGACTAAGTGGTATAATCTGGCTGAGATGCTGCCCCATGTACCCTCCTTCCAATGATCAGATCGTCCCGATACTAAGCGTCTCTCTTGCTACCTAGTTATTTAACCAAGTACAGTAGTTGACCAACAGCTAGCGCTTACACCTCGCATAGTGTCAGCCTTGCCCCAAGGCTACCTATGCTATCTATATTTTCGTCCGCCCTCTTCCTCTCCTCTCAGTTCCCTCGCTACATCATTTGCGAAGCGCGCTAGCGCTGAGCAATACTAGGTTCGGTCCTGCTAGGGAAGTTTCCAGCTTCGAGGCTTCTCATTGGTCCAACAAGTTGCACAATTTTGGCTTCCTGTTTGGTTGTTCTATTCACTCGTAACGTGACTTAAACTATATTGCCGGTACTTACTGCTTCAGCCTAACAAGAGTCTCGGAGGGGGTCTGGGGGGGGGGAAGGCCTCCCAGTCTATATTCAGACCTACGGTCTGAATCAAGTACTGCGTTTTTAAGTATTTGACTGAGCCTTTTAAAAGCGCTCGACGGAGCCCTTTAGTAGTGCTCGACGAAGGCCTTTAGTAGCCCTTTAGTAGTGCTTGATGGGGCTCTTTAGTAGCTCTTTAAATGCGCTTGATGAAGTCTTTTAGCAGCGCTCAACGGAGTCCTTTAGTAGCGCTCGATGGAGCCCTTTAGTAGCCCTTTATATGCGCTTGATGAAGCTCTTTAAATACGGTCAAAGTGCGTTGCATGTTGCTTACTAAGGCGCTTCGCAATGCCTTGGGCTGGGGGCTTCCCGCAGGCCAGGACCTAGTTTCTCAAACCCTCCTTCCGTACCTCGCAAGATGACGCACCAAAAGCCTACAGCTATCCTAATTGTTCACGGGGCTTACTCCCTTCCCCAGATCTGGGATGATTTCAGCGCTCGTCTCGCGGGGGCTGGGTTCGCCGTGGCCTGTCCCCGCCTCCCGTCCTGTCAGGATGAGCGCCCGCCCACTGCAACCCTAACCGAGGACGTGATGGCTGTCCGCCACGCTGCGCAAGAGCTCCTCAAGACAGGTCATACTATTCTGGCTTTGGTACACTCGTACGGCGGTATTGTTGCATCTGAAGCCACCACCCCTGCAAGCGAAAATACCAAAGGCGTCGTCAAATCTGGTCCTTCTAAGCGCCTGGCTCGTTTCACCGGGAGACTTGCTCCCCGGTGTGATCGAGAAGTACGGCTTCCAATGTGACGTGGATCTAGGCAACAATGGGAATGGGATATTATATGCCAAAAACTCACTGGCCTCTTTCTACAATGATATCGAACCTGCCAGGGCCGAGGAGCTAGCCAAGGAAAATGTCACCCATAACTGCGGGGCAGCCTCGGGGGTGTAGAAAGACCCCCCAACAGTTTATATCTACTCAGTCCAGGACTGGCCATCAAACGCCCGCTGCAGAAAAGCATGGTATAAGATGCAGTGGATGCAAGAGCAAAGCTAACAACGGTGACAATTTACTCCGGGCACTGTTCATTTTTGAGTAGGCCGGAGGAGTTGGTTAAGATGGTGCAGAAAGTGGCGAGTGAGATTTGATATCATGTGGCGCCACCGTGAGCTAGACAGAGGAATCACAAGTAGAGAACATGGCGTAGAGAATGGCCACACCACAATTTCTCGCTGTCTCGTACTTGACAGCCAAGGATACCTCATCAGTCGAAGCAATGGCGGCTTCAGTACGCTATCACATCATCTAGAATCTTTAGAGGCACCGAGCACATGTGATCGTACTTGGTTGTCTAATCCATCCCGGCATATCTGCTGCGTGCGGCGCAAAATAAGGAATCCAAGGGTCTGCATCGATCGCCAGACACATAGCCGCAGCGGGGCAGCACTACCTATCTAGATCGGATCAGCATCAGCCGTGTGTCCGTCATACGTACTCCTATTGTAAATTATTGATGGCGCCATATCAGTGACCTCCGAGACGGGCAGACAATCGGATAGTACTTCGACCCAACCAACTGTCTTGATCAAATTGCACAAGGCGGTGATCGCACTCAGCCCCCCTAAGAATGAATTTGGCGAGATTTCAATAGCCATAGTGGGGCTAAACCAAGCAGTCGCTCAATCCTGGGTTTTTCTGCTGTGCTGAAGCATATTCAAAGATCAAATAGGCAGTGAGGAGGAAGATGTGCGCATTGCTGGTGAAGGTTGCCTGGTTGGATGCACGGTACACTCGCCACTGTTGGATGGCGTGCGCTGCAAGAAGATATCTGGAATGGTGCCAAATGACTGTGGCTGTGGTCAACTAATACCTGAATCTTGCATGATAATTGACCTGAAGGGTGATCGACGTACATTAGCATTGACCGCCACAATCATAAGCCACCTGCCAACGTGGTTTGTTGTCCCGAACCTTGGGAATGTAGATCATCGTGGAGAGTTTTGCGATTCCACGGAAAAGCGAATGGTGCTGTCTTAAGGCCTGCGGCCTTATCTCCCGATCGATGATAAAGAATGAACTAGCCCGTTTCCAACCTCTATGGCGTTATATAAGATGGCCATTGACGAGTTTGAAGTGTCGAGAAACTTGATTCTTCATACAGACGAAAGTTTCAGACCGACATATCATGGCGCCCACCTCTCGGATTGAAGTGATCAAGAGTCTCCAAAACCAAACGTTGACTATCCGCGGGCTTCACACAGCTTTTGCCAACTGGCCCTTTGAAGTGAGCCCTCATTTGAACAGACTCCGCCAGGATGTCACATATATGTTGACAAAGTATGTGACCCAATCCGTACGGTCATATATCACTTGCCAGTTCGGTATATGTTGCCCGCGACTCATGCTAAATTGGACATGTAGTCGCTTCCCGCACCACCCCAGGCTAGAGAGACTGCTCGGTAGCGACTTTGGGCTTTTCGGCGCTGCATGGTTTCCGTGTGTTGAGTATGATCAGCTTCGAGTTGCCACCTATCTTTCTTTGTGGGTGAGCAAATCCTTTGTACTCCGAGGATCTTACAGGATAAGTCTAATGTGCATGTAGCTCTTCATGTGGGACGATGGTATCTCATTCCGCAGCCCCTTGTCAATGCATTTGATAACCGCTTCTAGAGCTCGACTCAGACGTGGGAAGCCTTGCAGGCGACTTTGACATGGCACAGGAATATCGAGCGGAGACTCTTGCTTTTGTCCGGAACCGGCTCGGTTTTGATGATCCTAAGGATCTCACGGTTAGCAGCAATGAGGTGATCAATAGCTTTGACTTCATTGGAGATGCGTTGCAAGAGTCTTGCAGCAAGGGTATGTCCATGCCTCCCCTCCCTCCCAGGGCGTATAACATCAATTTATAAAGAGCACAGATCAACGGCAAACCTTTTTGAAGGAAGTCCAGTTTTTTATGGAAACATCGGAAACCGAACAGCGCCTACGTTTGGAAGAAAGTTTGGTGATGGTGGACAAATACTCCCGCTATCGTCTCGGCACCGGCGCGGTGCGAGTGGTGCTCGCCATCAGCCAGTGTGACCCCCATGAAACTGCCTGCACAGTTAGGTAGTGCTGATTTAGAAACCTGGCAGGTTCTGCAATTGCACCGATCTTCCAGCGTATGTCAACGAGGATGCTGACTTTATCGCTTTGTGGGACCTGATCAATGTGAACATTTGCAGGTAGGCTGTCTTCCTGTCATTTGCCCAAGTCTCCCCGGCCAGATGAGTGCGACGAAGACAGCTAACACCACGACAATTATAACACAGTGTCAATGATTTGCTGTCAGTTAAAAAGGAAATTGTCCGTTAGGATCACCACCATGTCTGCCCTTTAAGAGCGTGAGAGCATCACTATCTGACCGAATGTACAGGCCCAAGGAGGTGGAGAGAACCTGGTAACCATCCTGTACGCTAAACTGGGATCACCGCAAGAAGCAGTCAATCATATCGTGGACAGCATTCGGCACACCATAACCGAGTTTGATGGCACCGCTGAGAGGCTTCGGATAAGGTACTCGACAGACCGGGACGTGCTGAAGGACCTCGAGAGTTTCATCGATGGATGCAAGTACTATTGCACGGCAAACCTGTCATGGAGGTGAGCGGATGCGTTCAATATTGCCACCCCTTCATTTAAGATTATCCGCTGCTGACAGATATATCTCTTGCAGTCTGTCCACTACAAGATATGGAGTTCATCAAGAATCAGACCCGGACAATATCAGAATTGTACTGGGTGAAAAAGATTGGGGCGGTGCGGAGCCAATTCCTACCCCAGAATATTCCTCGTGTCGAAATACTTTGAAAATATAGCAAACATACGCTACCTTTCTCTGGTCCGGTTCATCTTTAACAAGTGGTTATTTTGAAATATCCCCACCTCCTTCTTTCACTAAAGTCAGACATGTCATGACTGACATTCAATGAGACTTGACAAGGGAAGTAAAACCTTGATTAGCCGAGGTTTCCTCTGATCGTATCCCATAGACTGGGCCATGCATGTTTAACCTTTCGGGCGTGGCTTTAAGTGGGCGGGCGTTATTGTTAATGTAGAAAAAGTACCAAGAATATCCAGTGAGATTCCAGGTAGACAGATCTCGTTACAGAATTTAAACCTGTATGAACCAAAGTTTAAGGATTGCCAAACCGGGCCTTTGACCATCTCTATTACCGACCCTCCCCATCGGCCTGTGCATAGTCTTTCTTCAGCACTTACCCCAACTTGAGGGATGAGCAACAGAAAGCTCCGAATAATGTCATCAAACAAGACAGCACTGATAACTGGCTGCACTGAAGGGGGTATTGGAGCTGCACTGGCTCTCGCATTCCTAGAACGCGGCTTTCATGTGTTCGCTACCGCGCGCAATCCCATCAAAGCCGAATCAATGAAGAGAGACAACCTTGAGATTCTGCCTCTGGATGTCACATCCCCCGATTCGATCGCAGATTGTGTGAAATCTGTCCGATCCATAACAGGGGGCCGGCTGGATGTGCTGGTGAACAATGCCGGAGTAATGCTGGTTGCCCCCATGTTGGATGTGTCCATTCCAGAGGCGAAGGAAGTATACGACGTAAATGTGTGGGGGACATTAGCAGTCACGCAGGGATTTGTTCCGTTGCTGGTAGAAACATCGGGTATGGTAGTGAATATCACTTCGATCGCTGCAACATTGTATGTGGCCTGGCAAGGTGCGTCTAATACCTCTCTATATAGAAACCATATTTATCCACATGAACAGGTACATACCATAGCTCAAAGGCAGCCCAGCTGTCGATGTCGGAGGTCCTGCGCATTGAATTGGAGCCGCTCGGGGTGCGAGTTCATTCTGTCCTGCTGGGTGAAGTCGAGTCGAATATTTATAGCAATGGCCCGGCTCTGGAGATCCCAGCCAGCTCCTATTACCAGCAAGTGAGGGAATCTATCTTTGATGGTGCTGCTGGCAAATTTATCATCAAAACGGAGTCAGCGGAGGTGTGCGCGAGGCATGTCGTCTCGGATGTACTGAATGGACAGTCAGGGCAGATATGGAGGGGAGGGTTAGCTGGAATAGTCAAGTGGGCGAACAGGCTCCTCCCGGGTTGGCTCTTTGTACGTTGGATGGTTGTCCAAGATGCTTGTTCGTCTCATGACTGATCTTTAACGCAGGAGAGGTATTTGAACGCCCACCGTGGGATATATAGCTTTCATCCGCATCGCAAAGCCTTATAGTCTGACAACCCTCGATGGGATCATTGTTTGGTATGCGGGCGATTCCTTCCATCTGTTGTTTCCAGCATGATGGCCCGATGAGCTCGATGTCTATGTCGATCAGTTTTCGTATGGTCCACGTTGAATGAAATGCTTGCTTTCCTTCTCCATGCGTGAGCCGTTTACGAACTTTTTTGAAGCAGGAATATAATAGTTGAACGGTAATCTGCAGTCGATAAAATGGCGTTGAGATCGACAACCGTACTATATGCATCTGGGCCAAGATATATCTTGAAGACTAATCAATCAGGTAAACTTTGTAAGCTATGTTATAGATCTGATAGTGAGTTCGTGCTTTCCCAACCGTAGGCGAAAATGCCGACCGGTGCAGATGCAAGTGACCTTAAAACTACGGAGTAAAGAGAGTAGATAATGTGTAGACGAAGTGCCAAGTAAGATGGATGCGTGACGCAAACCTGCCTCAGGCTACGACCGCTCTAATCTCCGCCTCCGCGCCCAAGTCCGACCGACCAGCTTCCCCGATCGCTCCTCCGTCTCTCATAGCCACTCCCCCAACAGAAAGCTTCTTGCCGCTGAAGCTTGGTCGCCATGTCGGACGAGTCGAAGCCCAAAGGCTTCCCGGACATATCGGCCAAACTGTCTGCAATCCCCAAGAAATCCCTCTTCGAACGTCAGAAAGCCGAAGCCGAAGCCAAACGTGCCCGAGAGCAAGCCGAGACCGCCGCGGTTTATGAGGACTTTGTCAAGTCATTTGAAGATGACTCTCACGGCCCCGATCGGCATTCTGGTGATGGAAGACTGAGCAGGTTCCCGCCCAAGAACCCGGGTTTTGGAGGAGGCCCTGGAAAGCGGCATTTTACAAGCTCTAACCCGCGCATGAGCGGCCCTGGTACTCTGGGCCCTCCCCCCCAATCTATTTCTCGAAAACGCACACACGAAGGTCTCCAGCCACTTCACCGAAATCGGGATACGGCACAAGGCATACTGGGTTTTGACAACACCGCGCCCAGTTCGGCTGCCGCGGTGTCGGCTTTCCGTGCTTCAGACGATGACGATGAAGGCGCTGGTGATGCGAAAGAGGCTGAAAGAGCTGCTGCTAAACCTACATTATACCTAGCATCCCTACCGCCGGGAACTTCACCCTCAGTGCTTAAGTCTCTGATACCCTCCGTGCTCACTGTCGACAATGTCAAGATCCTGCGCCCTCTAGGCCAGCCTATAACCGACCGGAAATCAGTAGCCGCCATTGTGACCCTCGCAAACGAATCCGCGGCCTCGGATATTGACAGCACTGTTAGCGCTCTTCAGAACAGATACCTAGGATGGGGATATTATTTGACAATCTCGAGACACCTTTCCTCCGCCGCTATTGGTTCGACGATACCAGTCACTGTCGGCCTGTCTTCGACATGCTCTCTCCCCTTTGGCGCCAAGTCGATAGCGCCGGATATCCCAGGAAGATTGAATCGCGCTCCGCCACCAGGTTTGCATCGTGGAGGATTTGCGCCACCATCGTCGTATGGGCCAGCACACGGGAGGGGTCCTTCCACGCAGGTCGAGGTGAAAGCACCGTCAGACTTGAAACAGCTGAAGCTGATCCACAAGACAATGGAGAATCTATTGAATTATGGACCGGAGTTTGAGGCACTACTAATGAGCAGACCGGAGGTTCAAAGGGAAGAAAAATGGGCATGGCTATGGAATGCAAGAAGTGCTGGTGGGGTATACTACAGGTGGAAAATATGGGAGATTCTCACGAACAACCGCCCAGTCGCAAACCGACGAGGCAGGCCTCAGCCTTCATCAACTATTTTCGAGGGTGGTGCAAGCTGGGCTCCACCGGAGGCGCATATAAAGTTCGAATATACAACCCGCATGGACGAGTTTGTGACGGATGATGACTACGACTCTTCCGATGAAGAAATGTCTGATTATGAGGAGGAAAGACGAAACCTTGGTGGTGCACCACCAGCAGAGGGGTCTGGCGCAAGCAATGAAGGCTTAGGGTATATGAATCCATTGCAAAAGGCCAAGCTAACCCATTTACTTGCTCGACTTCCGACTACGCATGCCAAGTTGCGGAAAGGCGATGTTGCACGAGTTACTGCTTTTGCCATCGAGCACGCTGGTGCAGGAGCCGACGAAGTTGTGGAAATGATTGTCTCAAACATCATCAACCCATTCGCCTACACTGGGGCTAATCCTGATCGTGAAGCAGAAAAAGGTCTTACTCGACGAGAACAAGCAGGAGACCTGGCCAATGATAACCCGGCCGATGAAGGGCGGTTGTCTACAAAAGAGACTCTGGATCTATCTTCTGCCAAGTTGGTTGGTCTCTACCTTGTATCCGATATCCTTTCCTCTTCTGCCACGAGTGGCGTGCGTCATGCGTGGCGTTACCGGCAGCTTTTTGAGTCTTCCTTGAAAACACACCAGGTATTCGAGCATCTTGGGAGACTCGAGAAAGACCTGCAGTGGGGACGGCTGAGGGCTGAAAAGTGGAAACGCAGCGTTGGCTCTCTTCTGCACTTGTGGGAAGGCTGGTGTGTGTTCCCGCAATCAAGCCAAGAACACTTCTTCCAGATTTTTGACAAACCACCACTCACGGAAGCGGAACTGCGGGAGGAAAGAGAGAAGGCTGAGGCCGAACGGGCTGCGAGTGCATTTTCCAAGAACAAGAGCCGCTGGAAGACAGTTGACGAAGATACTTCCGGCAAGTTTGATCCCGGACGAGCTCCGGACATTGATCCTCAACGGATGGATGTTGACCAGGAGAATGTTGCGCCGGCAGGGACCGAGGACTTCGATGGAGAGTCCATGAGCGATATTGATGGGGAGCCAATGGAGGACAGTGACCTGGAAGGGCCGGATGAGGACCCATTGGAAGAGGAAATCCTCGAGGACGATAGTGGCCTGAAGGAGCAGCCCGAGAAACCAGCCGAGCCCTCAGCCCAACCAGAACCCCAACCAGAACCCCAACCACCAGCCCGCAAGCCCCGGCCTAGAGCAGAAGACATGTTTGCAGACTCGGACTCGGAATGAGAACACTGTTCAGATATGGATGATGAAGTCGAATGATCTTGTCTATATTATTTGGTGATTATGCTTGGGTGCAATCCCTTTCCCGTACAGTGCAGACTTCAGATGCTGTGAATCGCGCGGCATTAAGATTATTATTAATGGCTCAGGAGGTAGAACCGTAGTTCTCCTGAATAATCTTGATTAATAACCTGACGAAGTGACAGGCTCGCTGCCTTAACCTGTAAGGCAGCGACCTGCCGACAGCCCCACAATTCCCCTCGCGACGGAAATACTTTTGATGTTGATGTCAACCTCGACTCTTCCCTTCCTGTCTATCCCACTTCCATTGCCTGGTCTCCTCTCCTTCTATCCCTATTAGATCCCGCAAATCCCTCATCCATCAAAATGGCCGGTAAGTGCCCTCTTGCGCCGCCGCTCACACCCACACGACGCCTGTCCCTCCCATCTGATGTTTTGCTGCCCCTCCGTGAGGCTCTTGGGCGCCCCTCGACGGCAACCACACATTACCATCCTTATACAATTGCCATGATTAATGCTAACGCAATGCCTCCTACGCTTAGACTTCTCGAACATCGCACGTACGTGTCACTTCCCTCAAGCCACCTGCTTCATCAACCAGGGGATGGCTTCCTGCGTCGTCGCATTGTCAACCCCCCATCCTGCATCCTAGATGCCCAAGCAAACCCAACCCCAAACAACTCATCCCCAATCTAACATACATCGACCGGAACAGAGCAGTTTGTGCAGTTCTACTACAACACCTTCGACAGCAGCCGTGAGCAGCTGGCCGGCCTCTACGTACGCTTGATCAGCGCCCCGCAATCCCTACGTTCACAATAACTAATGCATCCCCACCACAGCGCGATGAGTCCATGCTCACCTTCGAGACCTCCTCCCACCTGGGTGTTGCGCCCATCATGGAGAAGCTGCTGGTTAGTATTTCCCGCCTAATAGAGTATCAAACCAGACCTCCTTTACTAACCCCGGCGATCCAACCATACAGAGCCTTGCTTTCCAGAAGGTCCAGCACCAGATCTCGACTTTGGACGCTCAGCCCTCCATCGAAGGTAGCATCATCGTCATGGTCACCGGTGCTCTTCTGGTATGTCTCCGTCCGTCTCGGGAAACACTAAGCCCGTTTTAGGGATATTTTCTTCTTGGATATATCATTATATGGAACTGACTGGGTTCCTTTTTATCTAGATCGACGAGGAGCAGCGCCCCATGAACTACACCCAGACCTTCACCCTCAAGCCCGACGGTGCTGGCAGCTACTTCGTCTTCAACGACATCTTCCGTCTGATCCTGGGTTAAATGTACTACAACGGATGTTGAGGCTTGGTGAGATGAACCTGCGCTGGTTGGTTGGGCCGAAAGGCCTATATAGTAGGCAGTTCCCGAGATGAAGATAATGAATTCAAGAGGATTGACATGCTGTTGGTTGCTGTCATCTACATTTATTCCCCATTTTTGTGACTTTCTTTTCGCTCTTACTTAGTATACTATACCATGTGCTTGAATATAGTTCGATCCGTCTAGTGGGATTGAGCCGCGATTTACAGCTGGATTAGAGAAAACAACTACTAATTTTACTACTTCACCCTTTTGGGGTTTGCGTCAGTAGAGTTTGTCTTGAATGGCTGCACCAGCAGCGGCTGTCATATTGTGGCCAAGATATATAGTCTAGGTAAGTAGGTAGGTATACAAAGCGTTGAAACAGAACCTTTCAAGCGGAGAATATCCATCCGCAGCATGGCAAGGTTTACCAATCACATTCTTGGCATATTGAATGAATGCCGATTTGTCAATCCCGAATCGGCACGGACATCACTGGTCCCGAAGCAGCGGAGTCTCCTCGGAAGGCTGATCCTGATCAAAGTCCTCCTGTTGTCCGTGCTCCTCCACAGAACCATTTGCAGTGACGTCCTTGTCATGCTCATGGCTGTGGCCCCGGTTGGGTCCCAGGAACTCGAAGAAGACGCCCAAGCATAGAAGCGTGCCCTGTAGGCATGCTGTCACGATCAAGACACCCCAGGTGCTCCAGCCCTTTGGACCCAATCGGGCAGCCAGACTGCCTGCCCAGACGAGACTGCCGGGGGTCTGGATGCACATCATTGGGATGCTGAGACTTCCCACGCAGCGCAGTCGAAGGGTGGTGTAGATCTGGGGGAAGTATTGAATTGAAGCGAGAAGGGCGGACAGGACGCCACAGAAGTTGGACCATTCTTGGAGCGAAGATGCCCGTGTGTAGCCGACTGCTATGGTGATGATGAGCATCACTAGCGCATGAACGATGCAGACACCGGCTACGATTAGGGCGGTGCGATATGTTGGGCTATTCTTGGGGAGGTGGGAAGTGTTTCTGGGGTAGAACAGAACGAAGAGAAACAGGCTATTTGAAGGAGAAGGGGTTTCCCGGTTAGTTCTGAATGCGTGATTGCTGATGGTCTTTTGTTGGGGGTGGGGGGCTTACATGACGAAGAAACAGAGGCATTGCGTCCCAACTTGCAGGATACCTAGTATTCCTGAAAAGCAACCCATACCATTGACAACCCTGCAACAGGCCATGTCCTGTAGACTCTGCTGTTGTGAGATGACATTCGCCAGAGAGGACGAACCGGAAGTTGTTCCTAGGAGGACGAAGTACGGTGAGATTCCGAAGGAGCTCTTCATCGTGATGATGCGAACATGCTGGGGGGTGTAAGAGAGGAGAATCCCAAAAACGATGAGACTGCTTTGATTAGTACTTATGTGGATCCATTAAAGGCAATAGGAGGGAGCATACATGGAGAGGATGAAGTTCTTATATTCCGGCGAGGCCAGATGCTCGCATTGCGGGTTCAAGGATTCCATGTTGAGAGGGAGGTATTCAAAGTCACGTCTATATCGAGAGATTCCTGTCTCCAGAAAGAGGTACTGTTCCAGGCAGATAAACACAGTCACTTATTCTGCGAACGGGGTCGTCGAGCACAGCTGGACTTTTATGCCCCGTGCATAGGGGGCGGTTAAGGACGGGCGGCGGAGGAGGCCAGAGACAGCAGTGGGTTATTGGATTCTAAAACAGCATTCTCATACCAACACACATGCGCGTTGATTGGGCCCGATGACGAGTGGATGAGGATGACTTGTCACGGCTGAATTGCTTCAAGAGGCAATAGGATGGTGCCGGAGGATTGTCGATGGACTGGCCGGCGGTGTTGTTGTTGGCTCTCCTTATCGCCGTCTCCGCATCCCCCAATTTGGCAAGGCGGGCCCGCTCGCCCTAAAGAGTTAGCGGTAGATCATGTGCCTTGCATCCGCGTTGGTTTGGAAGGATCGATGGATCGATGGATCGATGTATCGATGTATCTCTTTCTCTGCATCATTATTCTCGTGGGGGACAAAGCACCGGGTGCAACTCTGGCAGCGAACACGTCGTCGTCCATTCACGCGGTAGCGGGGAAACTCTACGCTTACACAATCCAGCGGGGAGACCGACCATGGGCCACTCAATCATCGATGACGCCAGAACGGAGGATGGCCAGCTCCTCTTCAGCAATACGTCACTCGATGCTCATCCCGCGCCGCCTCCCTGATTCCTTTCTACGGCTACCAATAAATATCTTCATCCCTGGATGTCTTCCTCTTAATCCTTCCTGCTAAATTTCTCCATATCACCATAAACTGCCATTGTGAGTTGCCTATTCTTGCAACCGGGAGCTAGAGCCACAGAAGCTAACATCGGCGTGAGAGGCAAACAATAACCAAGCAGCTCGACATAGGTTTCATAGTTCGCCAGGATGAAGCTCCATTTGGCTTCGTGCTTGGTATTTGCTCTGGCAACCGCCGAGGCGGTTGGAGCATCCAGCTGGTTCAGCAAAGCTGGTATGTCTACTTCCATACCTCTACAAGCAATGCCATCCCATGGGGACATTCGTTAGAGTCCGCGTCATTTGCTAACACGTTCTAGTTTACAATAAGTGGCATGAAACAGAATTAGAACGATGGCTTTCCGATCATGGTACGATAGAAGACCTTCTCACCATCTCCTCGATGCATAGCATTGACAAAACCTACAGACATCCCATACCCTTCGCCTGCCGATCGCAAAGATCTGGAGACCCTAGTGAAGTCCAATTGGGATTCGAAAGTGCAGAAGCCCTTGGGACACGCTGCAGCGCACTCCACTGATCACTGGCATGATGCCAAAGAATGGCTCTTTGACACGTGAGTCGACGCAAGGTCATACCTCATATAACCGCATATGTGCTAATTGCCTACAAACAGGTGGTCGGACTCTCAGTTGAAGGCATTCCTCGATCGTCATGGCGTTCCTGCTCCTCAGCCACGCAAGCGTGATGTTCTTCTGAAGACTGCTCGTGAAAACTATGAGAATATCGCCCACAAGCTTGGGGAGGCTGTCGCTTACCCCGGTAACTGGGTTTATGAGCAATGGACCGAGTCTGATCTGAAGGAATGGCTTGATGAGCGTGGCTGGCCGGTCCCGCAACCCACAACGCGGGACAGGCTTATTGCGTCAGTACGCCGGAACGCTCGATTGGCCAGTCTACATGCGAAGAACATCGCTGCATCTGCGTCGGCCTCCGCAGAAGCTGCACAGGCTACCCTGAGTGATGCTCTGTTCAAAGCTTGGTCTGATTCGGACTTGAAGAACTTCCTCGATGAACACGGTGTCAAAGTGCCACAAGGTTCTAGACGCAACGAACTGGTAGCTCTAGCTAGAAAACATCGCGCCTCTCTGGTCAGCCAGGCGTCCGAGGCTTCTGCCACCATCTCTTCTACTGCTACTGAGATCATCGGTGCCGCTACGTCTAAGGCTGGCAACCAGTACGCCCAAGCCACTGATGACGCACAGCTCAAGGCTCAGAATTCATTCGATGCCACTGTTGATAGCTGGTCCGACTCGCGTCTGAAGGCATTCCTCGATGCGCGTGGTGTTCCTGTGCCTCAGAGCAACAAGCGCGATGAGCTCCTCGCTAAGGTGAGGCTCAACAGCCACAAGGCAGCCACTGGCTGGACTGCCTGGACGTTTGATACCTGGGATACCGAGCACTTGAAGTAAGATCCCAGTCTACGACTCATAATCATCAAAGTAGTGGTCTAATATCGTTTCAGGAAGTACCTGTCATCCATGAATGCCAAAGCATCTCACCGCGCCGATATCACCCGCGACGAGCTTGTAAAGCAAGCCCAGGACACCTACGCCAAGGCTTCCAAGACCGGAGGAACAAATCTCGCATCTGCTACCTCTTACATGGCGCAGGCCACCGACGCAGCCAAGGATTCCGCATTCGATACCTGGACCCATTCCGACCTCAAGACGTATCTTGACTCGTACGGCATCCCGGTCTATCAGGGTTCTGGACTCAATGAACTACGCGCGGCTGCTCGTCGGAACTCCCAATATTTCCGATACGGTACCTCGAGCCCCCAGGGAACCATCTTTGCTAAGTTGCAGGGTGTCAGCCAGTGGGTCCTGGACCAGCTGAAGATTGGCGCGTCCAGTGGCAGAGCCCAAGGCCAGGAAGCCGCTGAGAAGGCTAAGGCCAAGGGCCAGGAGGCTGCCGAGAAAGCACAGACTAAAGGCCAGGAAGCCGCCGAGAAAGCACAGGCCAAGGGTTCCGACGCCGCCGAGAGCCTTCGGGTTGAACTGTAAATCAATTTGATTTTTTGATGTTCATGTTGCCGGCTGGGCGTTGTTCGTGGGATACGACTTTATGACATCACATAATGACTGCAATATGCGGTTGAGACGGTCTATGATACTTGCTTCTAGTTGAGGGGTGCAAAAATTGGGCCGGGGGGTTGAATTGTGACTTAATGCATTAGTATTTGAGAAGTTTCAAATGATCCGTTATAATTGTACAATGGTACAATCATCCTGAAATCTAGGTAGCTATACTCCGTAGAAGACGTCCAAACACCCAAGATCCCGAAACCTCTTAAACCACCGGGCCATGTCCCATTCACCATTCAAACCGAACGCTTTTGAAACAGCAATTGCACGTGACAAACCCGCTCAGGTCAACCATATCAAACCCGCATTCAAACCTACATCTACCCTACTCAATCAACAACCCCCACTCTAACAACCAACATCATACACACCGTCATAAGCCACCACTTCACGCATTAGCTGCCTCCGGATCCCTCTCTGCCACCAACTTCCCAACAACCAAATACTTCTCAGAGAACCGCTCCTCCCAAGACTGCAGGTTCTCCAACTGCTCCGAATCCAAATCCTTCAAGTCATCCAACGGAGCCTTCAGGTCCTTGGTGAGCATCTCCTCATCGAAGCTCTGACAAGCCAGACCCCGGGACGCGTCCCGACCAGCGAAGTTCTCGTACGGTCCGCCCTGCGACATTTTCCCCGTTAGTCATTTTGCTTCCGTTCCGCCGTGGCCGGATACCGAGGTTGGAGGAATAGGCAACATACCGGTCCATAGAAGTTCTTGCCCGGAGTGACGTCGAATACACGGCCGCGAACGGCAAGGTAGACGGGTTGGTCTCCCTCGCCGTTGTAGGGGAGGAGGGTGGTTGGGGTGAAGGTGCGGAAGACGACGGGGGCAGGGCCCTTGGGTAGGCAGACGGGGGCTTTGGGGCGGAGTTGGAGGTATACTACTATGACGAAGAGGGAAAGGAGGATGAGGTTGATAGGGGAGGCGATCGTCATGCTGGTGGGGGTTAGTGGTGGTTTGTTTGATGGGATGGGTTGGGATGGGATGGAGGTAGGTGGTGGTGGTGGGAACTGACACTTCGGCGGGCGGCGGGACCGCATTGTCTTTAGGGCAAGTGAATGTTAGCTTGGAATTTGGAGATGTGGGGAGATGGGAGTACCTGGGGAGGACATGGTGGATGGATGGTTGTTTCGTAGATGGGTGGTGTTGTAGGACCTGGGAGAGGAGGTGATGGAGATGAAATTAAGATGATGACGCTGGTGTCGGAGAGACGGCGGGAATCGTGATTATGACGACGTTGAGAAGACTGGCCAATCAGAAATGGGGGAATGCATGCGGAGACACAGTCGGTACGGTACAGATACCGGTACGGGAGGTTTATCGGCACGTGCCGTGGATGCCTGGAGGGTCAGGTATCTATATAGTGTGGATGCCGGATGGCGGGTTTGTTTACTGACTGCTTAGGACTCCGTAAGTTACGCTCGGATGATTAGCCCAAAGAAAACGATCATCAAACAATCCTGAACCGAACCACTCGGAGGTGCCAGATCGTGCGACGGAGGATGGCTAATTGCCAATTGCTAATTGCTACTATATTTAAGACCTCAATCATGGGGATCGTCTAATTGCGATGGGGGTTTGGACTGCTCTCGACCATGGCACAGTTAAAATTAGAATGGAGGACCGGCCTCAACTAACCGAATGATTCTGAAACAGGACCCCCCCGGCGCCAGGTGCTGCTGTCAGTTGTTTCCCTCCGTGCCCATTCGGATCCATCCTGCTCCATTCATTCATTATTATTGTTCTCTTCTCCGCCTCCAGCAGGCAAACCGGTTTGTTTGAGCTTTTGAGGAGGGGCAGATAGCCGTTGGTCGTGTGCTTCCTTTCTCCCCATTGTTTCCCCTCGCTTTGTCTTTTGTTCAATGCCTGTAGTAGTTGTTATCACAATCCACGGCCGCTTTTAATCACCCGCTCATTCCCATCAGCTGGTCCCTTTCTTCTTTCTCTCCCCTTCCCTCGTCTTGTTGAGCTTGATCGATCTTTGCTTCATTTTTGCTTCATTTGGATGACGTGCCGGCATGTCAGCTGCATGAAGCCCACTTATCTTCACCAAGTTTGCTTTTTCTATGTTAATCCTCGACCGTTGTTGTGTCACTCCTTGCTTGACCCTTTCATTCCTTTCTAGAAATACCCATTGAGGTATGTGCTGATACTGGTCACATTCCGGACAATTCGACTCAAGTCTAGCCTCGCGGGGTCTATACTTACCTGGTGCATCATTTGGCCGCAGACTTTACTCGCAAAATCCACCCTGTGTACATCGACAAGATGTGGGGGAAAATGTCTTTCCACCGATCGCGCAAGCCGGTGATCGGGAATCCCACCCTGATCGACAAGACCTTGGATGATAGTGTCTACCGGTCTCTGTCCCCCGCTCCTGGCAGCCAGAGCAGCGACAACCTGGCCCATTCCAGGACTCGCCCGGCAATCGCACGGTCAGTCGTTCCTTCCTTCTTCCAGTCGTGACTATAACTGGACTCTCTGACTTCTTCCAGCAATCCTACGGACTCGCTCCTTCCTGCACAACGCCCCGATACGGGTCGACGGGTCACCTCCTCCTCCCATGCTCTGGACATTGCGAGTGGTGACCCGTATCACCAGCGCTCTATCAGTTTGTCACATAATTATCTTCTGGATCCAGCCACCTTCAGTCACGACCTAGGCCGACCCGACAGTGCAAGCATTTCACCTCCGGACTCGCCCATTTCTTTCGGTCGCCCGCCGGCTAGTCGCGACAGCTCGCGTGTTTCGCCTATAGAGGACGAACCTAATTACGATCCAAGCGCCGTATCAATGGAGAACAAGGAGAATACCAGGTTTGCCAGTCAGCTGCCCGTCTTGCGCAAACGCGCCGACTCCCAGGCAGACCGGCTACAGACGCCAAAGTCCTCCAGAGGCTACGCGACCAGATGGGACAACTTTTCAGGCGAGCTGTCGCCCGGCGACCTGAGCAGATCTGCCCAGAATACCCCTGGCAGTGTTTCTTTCCGCACGGAGATCACAGCAAAGCCTCCATCGTCCCATAGTTCGAATATTTTCGGCTGGGGCAAGGATCATCTCAATGCCAAAAAGAAACCATCGGAACCACGCACGCGCCTATCGAAACCCGAGAACACGCTTCCGCCCGGCGTGCGCGAGCCTTGGAAGGGACCTAGTGGACGATCTCCGATAGTAACGCCCATCCAGGAAAGGCCGAGAGCTAAATCTCCAGCACGGGTGCATATGTCACGAAGCAACGACAGAATGAGAGAAGCGAACAGCATGACTCTCGATTACGCTGCTGCCTGCGCTTTTGTGCCGACTGTCGTGACCACTATTACGGCAGGTGACCCTAAACCGAAGACCTCAGAGAAAGTTAAGCACGCAACGAGCAGGGATAATATCCGAACACGAACACCCGAGGAACCCGCTCCGACCACTAGCATCAGCAGTGCTGAGCCACCTCGTGTTGATTTTCCAGAGCCTGACTGGGAGTCATCGCTGGCTGACCTGAAACTAACAACCGATGAGTTGGCCGAAGAGCCCGCGAGCCGGTTCAGTGCAACTACATATGATGCCACGGAAACAGGCAGCTCCATCGGAAGCGCGCGCGGTAGCGTGGATGCAGCATCCCAGTCCACCGATCATCTTCCATCAATCATGTCTCGGAAACGCCCGGTACCCAGCGTTGTTGCGCCTGGAAAAAAGCCTACCAGGAAGCCCACACCTTCTCAGGCCACTGAAGCCGAGGCTCCCAAGGATCAATTACAAGTCACGCCGCAGGAACAAGTTCAGAACCGCATAGACACGCTGGAGGCTCGCAAAGACACCCTGGCGCGCCGCAAAGCGAATATCAACACGATAATCTATGAATTAACTCAAGTGATCCAGCCTAGCTCCGTTGCTTACGACATGGCTGCCAGAGACGAAGTGAAGCTGACCGTAGCCAGTCTTGAATCCGAACTCGCTGAAATCAAGAGAGAGGAGCACGAGATTGGTCTGAAGCTGTTCCGGGCTTGGAAGAGGCGTGACGATCTTGGGTTCGGTGGGGGCTCCAGCCTATGGGTCAAACGGGTGACCAGTTGAACATCAGCCATGGCTTCTTGGACTCTCTTTCTGGGTATTCCTTTAACCCATCTTTCCTTCCACTTCCCCTCTCTTGTCATTGCCATGTTATTTTCTTTGCGCTATTCTTTGGTCAGATGTCCTGCTGCTGGATAGTGGCCGGGTCGTGTCTTTCAGCGTTGCGAATACCCTTGGGCAGCATACAGCAGGTTCATGTTTACTTCTTTCTAACGATGCCGGTGGGGCATCTTGTTTTCTTACTGTGCAGTGCGCAATGATACCCTTTCCGCTTGTTGGGAGGCTCTTTATCCTGAAGCTGATGCTGGTGATTGATGATATGGATGATTCTGCGTGTTGTAGGATGGAAGCCAACGGATCTTCTGTTCTGTTCTGTTCTTTTATGGATGTTACTTTGTGGATGACGAAAGGTGCATTATTGAAAAGAAATAAGTATCAAGAAAAATGGTTGCTCAGGGAAATAGTGCTCCATGCCAATGCGAATCCTCCACTCTGTGTTCGTGGATCGTAGCTCGTTGTGTCTCGTGAGGATATGCTTGAGAGATCCCCATGGCCCGACTATTTCTTGCCCGACTTCTTGATACCCTGAGCACCGGTGTTCAGGGGACCCTTGCCCTTGGCCTTCTCCATCAGTTCCTTCTTGGCCTTGGCATCTGTGTAAAACCGGGGGTGATTAGCTTTGGAGGAAGGACAAGATTCGGACCGGCAAAACGTGGGGACATACCGGCTCTGAGCTTGGCCTGGTGGGCGAGGTCATCATCGTCGAGCTCCTTCTTGTCCTTCTTGGCCGCCTTGAGGGGCTTGACCTTGCCGCCTGTACAAGGTGGTTAGTATATGGTCGGGCATATTTGGAGGTGGGCACGGGTCTCATACCTTCTCTGCTTGCACCGCCCATTGTGTAGTAGTTTGATAAACAGTGGAGTGTTGGACAGGGAAATGAATGAAAGTGGCGTTGCAGCGTGAGGAGGGGAAGAAACGGGCGGCGCAAAAAATCGGCTGCTTATCAGCGATTGTCCCGCGGGGAGCCACTAGCGCGGAAGAGGTTAGATAGGGAAGGAAATCTCGGCGATGGGCTCACCTCACCGCCCGGCAACACCTCAGGCTCTCCTCCATCATCCCATCGCTCGCATCGCTGCCCCGTTTTCGCAGCCAAGCAAGTCCTCCGCCGTCGTTCCATCCTTCACCCACCTAGCCATCCTGGTTCAAATCGTCACACGCGGTTCGGTCTATTTTTTGAAATCCGAAAGGACCACCAGAACTTCCCCCATTCAATAAAGAAGAAAAACATTATAATAAATCATATCAAAAACCCACAGAACTGTCTTGTACTTTCCTGAGACAGTACTTAGTCAAGGACAAGGGCCGTGGCATCTTCAGCCGGTTGGACTTTCTCAATATACTCTCCCACATCACGCGTCATCGGAAACGTTCTTGCTAACCGGACCTCACTTGTTCGGTCTCTGAAGCTGCTCGAAGAGCCAGCCGCATTTCTAGTTCACCCCGGGTCCCTGCTGGTGTGCATCGCAGCCATGGCATCACGCAGGTCGAGGTCTCTATCGAGCCCTTCGGAGGGTGAGATCATCGAATCAGGTTCAGAGACGAAGGCAACTACGTCGAAACTTCCTCTTAATGGCAGCATAGTTGACCGTCCCACCAGAGCTAGTACTGCATCCGCGACTCGGTCTCCGCCCGACTTGAGCAGATCGCCACGCCGTCGGCGATCCAGGACCAGGACCAGGTCAACATCGCGTACGCGGTCCCGCTCTCCCTACCGAGATCAGAGAGGCTACAAGCGTCGCCGGGACGATGATTATGACCATGATCGCGACTCTGAATTTGACCATGACGAGCGGCGATACCGACACGCCCCGCCCCCACGCGTCGGCTCCCGATACGATGATAGCCAATACTACAGACGAGGTCAATCCGACAGACGAGCTAGGCCGTATCATGACTACGACCGCGAAGAGAACTACAATGATTTCCTCCGGTACAGTGACGACTCGGATCGCCGTAGAGAGAAGCGCGCTCGCACGCGGAGCCGGTCGCCATATCGCGAAGTTCGGAAGCCTAAACGGTATTCAGGGGACGAGGGGGAAGCTCAGAGAGATGAGAGAACTGCCTCTCGGGGTCACAGGAGGAGGCCTTCTATTGAACAGTCAGTGAGCGAGCGAGGGAACACTCCAGTCGTCGCTCCAGGTGTTAAACAAAATGCTGAAACTCAAAAACGTCAGGTGCAGCCAGCTTCTGCAACCTCGCATCCCCATGTTGATAGGTGTGTGTTGACGCCTGTCGATCCCTTGACCGGGCTAACTTGGTTTCCAGCATGAATGAAACCCCCGAGCCTCAAGAAGAGCACATTCCCGCCGAGCCCGTGGACGAAGCAGCTCAATTAGAGGCCCGTCGCAAACGACGTGAAGCCATTCGTGCCAAATACCGAGGCCAGGCCACCCCGATGCGGCTGCAGGCGCTACATATTGGTGGTAGCCGAGATTCATCCACTCCAAGCGTGGATACTGCTGCATCGGCTGGCGCTGTTTCTGGTAAGCTTGCCCTACTTGCTTGATCCGTGAAGTCCAGGTTGGATGCTATAGTTTGGAGGCTAATGTTATGTTCATCAACAGAAGCAGCACCGGTGTCAGCACCCCAGACACCTGCTGATAGTCCAGGGGAGTCGTTCTCTGATTTCAAAATAGGCAAAGATGCCGATCTAATGAATAACGGTGCACCGGTAGACGGTGTAGATAAAGACGAACCGTCTGCAGCAGACTACGACCCTACTCTGGATATGAAAGCCGAAACGGAGAGACATGGTACTGACGGTGTTAACGAGGAGCTGTCTGCGGCGTCTTACGATGAAACGCAGACCTCCCGCCAGGATATTCTGCTGCCTAACGCTGTCCAGCCCCCCGAGCCCAAAGCGAAGGACCCATATGACATGTTCGCGGAGGATGACGACGATATGTTCGCTGAAGACACGCAAGACACAGCACAGCCGACGCATGCATCGGCCAAGTCGGCTGTCCCGCAACCGAAGGAGCTCGACATCAGCATGATGGACAACTGGGATGACCCGGAAGGATATTACAATGTACGGCTCGGGGAGTTGATCAACGGACGATACCATGTTCAGCAGAACCTTGGCAAGGGCATGTTTTCATCGGTCGTCCGCGCCACCGACTCCAAGACTGGCGGCTTGGTTGCGATTAAAATCATCCGACAAAATGATACGATGAGAAAGGCGGGCATGAAGGAGATCGGCATCCTGGAGCAGCTCCACGAGGCCGACCCCGAAGACAAGAAGCATATTATCAAGTTTGAGCGGTATTTCGACCACAAGGGGCATCTTTGCATGGTCTTTGAAAACCTGAGCATGAACCTGCGCGAAGTCCTGAAGAAATTCGGACGCGATGTCGGCTTGAACTTGCGGGCCATCCGGGCCTACGCCCAGCAGATGTTCCTCGGGCTCAGCTTACTCCGGAAATGTAATATCCTCCACGCGGACCTGAAGCCGGACAATCTTCTGGTCAACGAGCAGCGCAACATCCTCAAGGTCTGCGACCTGGGATCCGCGTCCCCGGCGTCGGACAACGAGATCACCCCGTATCTCGTAAGTCGGTTCTATCGGGCACCGGAAATCATTTTGGGAATCCCTTATGATCACGCCATCGATGTGTGGTCGATAGGATGCACCCTGTTCGAGCTGTATACGGGCAAGATACTGTTTACGGGCCGCAACAACAACCAGATGCTACGTTCCATCATGGAATGCCGTGGCAAATACCCACCGAAGCTTCTGCGGCGAGGATCGCTGACGCCGATGCACTTCGATGACATGCTCAACTTCCTCAGCATGGAAGAGGACAAGATCACCGGCCGACCGGTCACGCGAGTGCTAGACTTCAAGAAGCCTACGCGGGATCTGAAGACACGACTGATGGGAGGCAAGGAGACGCGGGGCATGACGGACAGTGAGGCGAAAGAGCTGGCCCAGTTCGTGGATCTACTGGACCGGTGCTTGAGTCTGAACCCAGAGAAGCGGTGCACACCCACGGAGGCGTTGAAGCATCCCTTCCTTTGCCGGTCCAAAGTGTAATAATTCATGGACGCTTCCTGGCAGGCCACCCGTTGTACATATTATGTCATAGTAGGACTGCATCTCTTTCTCAATAATATGAATCGGGTCTCCACAGCCACGGTAGAGTAGGCCTATCTGCCCCCGTAGGATTCCCCGGTCGCCACTGTAGGTAGCGTATGACAGAATGACTCGACGGACAAACAAAGGGCGGATGAATCCGACCGGGGCGCGCAGTGGCAAACGGGGCGAAAAACCGGGTCCATGAGCCGCCGCTCGGGAGGCGAAGTCGTACTTTCTAGAATGCATCCATTGATCGATCAGTCGATGATGATGATGATGATGAATGAGGCTCAGCTCTAGGCAGCGACCCAGCCCTATCCACACCCACACTACACAGTACAGTATACCATAGTAGTACGTGTCTGCCCACTATCCTCCGATGAAAGCTCAAGGCTGCTGTCCGTCATCATCCCGCCCCAATCCTTTGACAGTGGACAATGCTCCACAATCCAACCCCATTAGATCCGATCAGATTCGCCCCCATCCAACATCGGAACGATTTGCGGATGCTGTTCCCGCATGCTTGTGTACTGTGAAAGAAAGTAAGGTTGGTGTGGTGGTGGGTGATCTCTACTCATCCTGGTAATTGTGATTAGGAATAGGTGGGTTACTGTGAGTACTGTGTAGTGTAGTGTGTAGGTCGGAGAATTAATGAGATCATGAAGATTCTTTGGAGATGGGGTTAAGGATTTGCAGGGTGTAGTTTCTTGGCATTGGGGATAGTTGTGCGGGTGTTCGAATGTAAGGTAGAATAGGATAGGTATGTTGGTTGGTTTGTTTACTTTGAAATAATCTACCTTTTAATATCGATCGATCTATTCTGTCTATGTATCTTGTTACTGTGTATTTTGTTATTAGGGGTAGATGGATCATACTGGTATAAGTATGTGTAGCATGTGATTGATGTTATGGGGGGTTCGGCTTCGGGATACTTGCTTCTTTTTATGTGATATACTACGGAGTATTCCGTATGTAGTACTAACACTATGTGCTCATACTCGGAATAGGTATCTAAATGATGATGGAAAGAGTGGATGATTCGTGTTTTGTGCTACCTATTTCTTATATCATCATTCCTCTATACTACCTTAATCATATACATATACCTAACATCTACTATGACACAGAGTATATAAGAAGTAAGCAGAACAAACCCACGAATAGCTGAATAAGTGGATACATACATACATACATACCCACCCAGAAGGCTGTGAACAAGGCAAATATGCATAGCATGCATACCTTCTTCCTTCCCCTTCCCATCACATCACATCACATACATACACATACCGACATACATGTACTCCATTCTTAAAAGTATAATCATATGGGTGTGTGTCTGTTACAGCACAGCCCGCTATTATGCTTCGGCATGTATATGTACTCCATACTGCTACTGCTAGGCTGCTCTCATGTACATAGCCACGCCGTACATGAACTGCCCGCAGGTAGATATCATACTTAGTCTCTTAGTCTACATAGGTATATACTACTTATGTAGATAGTAGGTAGGAGTAGTGTGGAAGTAGTAGGTATTACCAATAAGTTCAGTCACCGCAGATCCCAATCTCAGTGTAGTGTGCCATTGGCTGTGAAGAGGGGGGGCGGGGGGGGGCCAGGCAAACTGTCAAAAGCAATTTATAGGTAGCTCATAGGTTATAGATAGTACGGACTACGGAGAGGGCTGGACAGGGTTTGGGCGGTAGGTAGGTAGGGCGAAAAGAAGAAGAAAAAACCTCAGCTAGGTACCTAAGATTGAGTAGGTAGGCTGAATAAACTGTCGATTGGGCCAATTGAGAATTCTCCGAGGTGGTACAGTTTCTACCTACCTACTACCTACCTATGATGTCCACAAGTGTGTATCTAGTACCTACTTGTTTGACTGTTGTTTATAACAATGTCTTTGGCTCGGAAGGGGATGGTGATGGGGCTGGGTGGATCGGACTGCTTTATATAGTGCATGATGCAGCTGGGAGGGTGTATACACAATAATAATACTATACAAAAGGCAGACTGGTCCGTGCACGACCAGCCTCGATTCGTCGACGCGCTCATGCATGGCAACATGGACAATGCGTTACCGCCAGCCAATGGCCAGCAGGCCTGGCTGCCCGAGACCCACTGCCGACCCCTCGGACAGCAAACGTGGCAGCAAAGCAGCCAATCATCACGCGCCATGGCTGTCATCCGATATTCTCGAAGCGGACGAACTGCGCCGTCATTGGCCCCGGCGCCCTTGCCTCACTTTATTGAGTTCGGTTGCACTGGCGGCAGGGTAGGTTTTGGTCGTTGTTGGTGGTGGTGTCGGGTTGATTCAGAAGGCGTCTGCTGGAACGGATGTTGTCGCTGGTCCCTTTAGTTTGGGAATTTATCTACTAGTTGCTGTGTTGGATAACCTCCTGATGGGGGAGAAGGAATCATCATCATCATCATCACATCGCCAACGGGTTGTCATTGCCAAAAAGACGGTGAGGTCTGTCCAGAGTGTCAGTCCATGGGATCTACTACTCCGTACTTCTCTGGCAATTGACAAACGTTTGCACCGTTGGCTGCGAGGCGAGGCGAGGAATAGAGGGGGGGAGACTCAGGTCTCAGGCAGACATGCCCGTCATTTTGGTGGCCGGGCCCCATCCAGCCTGCTCCGTTTGGCTCAATGTTTCGTATAGACATCCATTCGTTTCGTCGTCGAATCCTCCATCCACCACCACCCGCCCCCCTCCCCCCCCCGTTAGTCATAGCCGGTCCATGAGGCCCTGGACCTGGAATCTGTGGGCAGATTAACAATGGTGGCCTCCTCAAACCTTGTCCCAGCATCACCATTTTGAGTAACCAACTGTAGGCATCTATGTGGTGGAGTCGTGAGCTGGCAGTACAGACGGCCATTATACTCTCTGGTCCTAGGAGTAGAGTGTACAAGCAATGACACCGCTGAGTTCTGACTTTCCGGCTGAACCCCGGTGGTGTCCTCAGGTTTCACTACTACACCGATGACCCGAAGATCCAGCGCGTTGTACTGTGGATAAGAGATCCTGGAGATGGAGATCGGTCGTGCCCTGTCAAAACTCCAGAATCATGATAGTAATAATAAAACCGGGCGAGACAATCAATCAATCAATCAATCAATCTCCTCCCGTCCTGCATTCAGAGTTCAGAACTTCAGACACGGACGGTGGGGCAAGGAACCCTCCCCCTCCCCTTTCAACCAGTCATCCTTCCCTCCAGCCTCATTCCTACCACCCAACAGGGCATCCGGGCACTGATACAATCGACGGGGGGAAGAGGGGGGGGATTGTGCCATGAGCTCATTTGTGCGCCCCTTCCTTCTTCCAGTTCAAAGTCCCAGCGGCTGGAAGTCTGGAAGGCGACCAAGCCCCCCCCCCGGACCAGCCGACCAGGACCTATCGGGCGGTTCTTGACGAAGGAAAATGCCGCCCATCCAGACGTGCCTGCTCAGATGACTCTCCAATCACACCCACGGGGGGCGGATTTATCTTCCCTGCGCGTCCGCTTGCAACCAATGGGGGGGATCCGCCCGGGCCAGCCTGGATGCAGTGTGGGTGGGGCATCTGCACCCGAAAGACCTGTCACACCCACACCGCCTCCTGGCAATTCGGTTTCTCCTCCTCGTCGATCCAAGCCCAGTCAGTCCCGTAAACTGGAGAGGGCCACTAAACCGGTACAGCCACGACGGCGGCGGCATTGGCCGTCGCCATCGGGTCTGCGCGGAGCCTTCTTCGTTATTTTTCCCTCCCTCCTGATTGATTATGATTTCCTATTGATCATTCATTGAGCAGAAAGTTGAAGTTGAGTTGAGTTGAGTTGAGTTGAGAAGACTAAGTCAAAGCAGGTCTACGGTTCCAGGCATCCAAGTCTGCGCGGCCTTGTGACCCCTACTAAGGGGGTGCTAGAGTTTCCCTCCACGCACTCGTGCCCATTTGGCTCCCCTCCCCTCCGTCGTGAAGATCCACCCGACTAGTTGGTGGTAGTAAGGAGGTTTCGCCTTGCCAGACCGTGGACTTTGTCCCCCAGTTCGATCGTGGGTGGGCGGCGGTGGCCGTTCCTAGCCAGGACCCAGGACCCAGTGGGTGTGATGAGGGTTGAATCATGGATCCTCCCAGGCTTCCATTCCACTCTTGCTCAGCTTACGCGGGTGGTTGTCCTGTTCGCCATCTGGGTTTGTTGAGGCCGCGGCCTTGTCGGTCGGTGGGGTTGGTCCGTTCCATTCCTTTCCTATTTGTAGCTGGACCCTAAACTAGTCTAAGCATCATACATGTTAGTCGGGTGGGCCCTCCACTCCACCGTGTCGCGTCTCGGCCAATCCAGTGGCGGATCCCGCTGCAGGCTGAAGATGTAACGGGGAAGTTACATAGGGGATTATGAGTACACTGGCCGACGGGGAGGCATCGGGGGGTTCTGAATGGTCGGGCGGTTTGAGGCGATGATTCGACTTGGACGGCCGCAGCCTCTGAGGTAAGAGAAGGTCGGAGGAGGGAGGGTGGCTCTGGCCACGAGTGGTCCCAGGCTTAGTGGCAGTTGGGAATGGATGATGATGATGCTGATGATGCTGATGATGATTAGGTGTTATTATTATTACTGTCATTTTAATTATTAGGAGGATTATTTAATATTGATTTTTTTTTATTTTTTTTTGAAATTATTATTGTTATGATTTTATTATTTCGGGGG